>NC_047033.1:18024000-18656625 GCF_902652985.1 Pecten maximus | reverse complement strand
GTTGAATTGGCCAGTGTTGTTGTTTTTGTGTGTTTTTTTGTTTGGGGGTGGGGGGTTGCATTTGTTTTGTTTTTGTTTTGTTTTTGTTTGTTTTTGTTTTATTTTTTGGGGGGGGGGGGGGGGGGGGGGCGGGAGGGGGATCTTTGTTTGCTTTGTTCAAAGTTCAGTATCTATCCTACAGCCAAGGTAGTGTTAAGGCGTGTGTAAATACAATGGCCTTTGTTAACAAAGAGTAGACAGGAGAGACAGGTCGAGATGTGTTATCCTCTCTCGATCTAGATTCTATCTCAGCCTATCCTACACGTGCGCTCTATCAGTGAGAAGATGCACGTGAAGGAGTCAGAAACCAGAGGCCAATTGTTGCTGGTGTTCCTAAATAAATAAACAGACATTACCGATGTAGATAATGACATACATAATGGTCAATGTTCCGCTGACCAGCCAGTACAGATTCTGATCATGGTTTCCCTGACCGGTCAGGTTATAATCTGACCACAGTTTCCCTGGCCGGTCAGGTGAGATTGCATCTAGTTGTGCCAATAAACATAGGGTAAAGATGGACGCCAGTAGGTTATCAACATTAATATGGGCGGAAAACAATAACAGTTCGTGGTCTGACCACCTAATCAGTGTAGTACTACTATAAAACATAGGTGTATAATGTCTTATAACATACGGCACCACATGTGGCCCGGAAAACAATAACAGATCGTGATCTGACCACCTAATCAGTGTATTACTACTATAAAACACAGGTGTAAACTGTCTTATAATATACGGCACCACATGTGGCACAGGAAACAATGACAGATCGTGGTCTGACCACCTAATCAGTGTAGTACTACTATAAAACACAGGTGTATACTGTCTTATAATATACGGCACCACATGTGGCACAGGAAACAATAACAGATCGTGGTCTGACCACCTAATCAGTGTAGTACTACTATAAAACACAGGTGTATACTGTCTTATAATATACGGCACCACATGTGGCACAGGAAACAATAACAGATCGTGGTCTGACCACCTAATCAGTGTAGTACTGCTATAAAACACAGGTGTATACTGTCTTAGAAAATCCACAGCCACTTATAATATACGGCACCACATGTGGCACAGGAAACACCGTCTACAGAGTATGTCCGGTCTATTAGCAACGCAAAATATCATCGAACTATAAAACATGAAGTCTGAAATGAATTTGCACTTTCGATTGTGGTCTTAACATCGATATTTACTAGTTCGTATGCCTATGTATGTTTGCTTATATAAGATTTGATAACATTATGCAAGATATCTTACTTGAATTGCTTGTTTCGGGATGCGTATAGATTATTTTAAGATAAATGGTTATAAATGACACTTCTTTGTTTCTCCAAAATTTGTTGTACAATACTATACACTGTTTCATACTAGGCAATCTTTTAATAATTCTCATTTTATTTCCTTGTATCATTATAGAATATATCGATAATCTTAAGAGTTTAACCCTTCGTTGTGGCCCTAAGTTGTGGTAAAGTTTTTGTAATACGTCGCGGAGGAATGCCCGTGTTGTAGGAATGTGAAGTCGAAGGCTACCAGAATTTTAACCAATCATAATGCCGACAGATATTAACCTCTGTTAATGGATGTTCGTCAGGTCAATCAAGAACGACAACTGTTTATAATCACGAGATGATTGGCGATATTCAATAAGTAGCTAATATTTATTTCAACACATGTTCAAATCTGTTTTGTTTCAATCAAAATAATCGTGAATAATCGAAAAGGAAGCCACTAAAGATATAACAAACAAACATGGATGTTACATAAGTCAGAACTGACAAATGTTAAGGTCTTACACGTTACAGATCTATACAGCAATCTGAATAGTAGATAAAATAGGAAAAAACAAGCAATTTATAAAGATCTTGTTTATCGCCGTAAGATAAAACTATCGACTTTCGTTATGCTGTCTAAAGACAAACATTCCATCTTATATCTTAAGTCACGTTTTAAGATCTCGCGAACAAAACACAGACTTACAGGGAGACCCTCGAGACGAACAAGGATACGAACAGAAGGAAACCCACCAATTCGGTATAACTATGATTTGGAAAAAGTATTTATCTTAATCACAAACAGCCACAGTGTTTCTGAGCTTTCGAAAAATGCCTCCTTTGTCAAGCAAAGAGTGTGCAATGACTTAGTCTTGACGACCCTTGCTTATTTTGCAATGGGACGAAAGTGTAAAACCAACTGTCAAAATGTCAAGACGCACTAATACCATGGAGAGTTTGTGTGACGGACTATGCTTTACCCATTTCGCCCGCTATTGGATATTCAACCATATTTCCTTATTCAAATGATAATTCATGGTCCCGTTGTAATTCCACTGTCAGAGACAGAACGCAGACGAGATGAACTTTCTGCACCACTCGTGGTAAAACACGTATAGCGCGCGCGCCAACAGGTATTCCTCCTCTGATTGGTCTATGTGGAATCCCAGAGCATTATGACATCTCCTTGGTATGATGGAGCCACATATCTGTGGTGAACTCTATCTACAGAGAAAAAAACTCGACCATATTGTAGGGAAGATGTGTAATATATGTCATGAATACTTCGGGTTGATGTAGTCTATTTCCATCAAAAGTGCCGCCTGTCAATTAAACAGAAAAAAAACCCCACAATAACATCAGTAAGTGAGGATTATACCACAGTTCACCAGTAGTACAGAATCGTCACTGTTCACCGGGCGATAGGACAGCTAGGACAGTGGTGTAACGTTAAGGGGAGGACTATGAGACGACCGTGGTTCGACTCCCCAATCGGCGGTGTGAAGATTTTGGGTCATCTGCCTGACCTCGTCGGGTTTATCCGGATACTTTTACTTTCCATACCTCAGCAGTGATTATGGATGTGCTCTGAGCAACATATTACACGTATAAAGTTTGTATCTTCACATCAGCTAACGAATGAAAAAGAAGGGTGCCGAATGGTAGTATCTATGAATATATACATGGACAATAAGAACAGGTGCTCCGAAGGGTTAAACTGAAGATTTCTGTTGTTTTATCGGGGTTTAAAAAATCTGATATGGACCGACTTACATTAGAACCCCTGCCACTTCAGTGTATGTTTTTAACTATTCCATATCACCGTGTCATGTCGACAGAAAACACACATATCGATGACACAGGCATACATGTC
The DNA here is from genome assembly GCF_902652985.1 of Pecten maximus. Classification (NCBI taxonomy): domain Eukaryota; kingdom Metazoa; phylum Mollusca; class Bivalvia; order Pectinida; family Pectinidae; genus Pecten; species Pecten maximus. The sequence continues at coordinate 18,653,430 of NC_047033.1, read as the reverse complement.
AACATACATAATTCAATTTCCAGTTTGTAAACATTTCGCGGCCATATTTGTATTCAGTACGATCATGTGACCGGAAGAGATCTTGCGTGACACATGGCAATTCCTCAAGCTGAAAATAGTTCCCTGTGACACTAAATCACGTGATTCGCATTACAAATATGGCCGCAAAATGTTTGGAAATCGGAGTTTAATTACAAGATGTGTGGATTGACCTGTTTTTGTATGTTGTATGTATGTCTGTATGGTCATGTATGTCTAAAATCGATGGACGCTCGATAGATGTGTGTTTTCTATCCGCACGACGATATTGAATAGTTGAAAACGTACTGAATTACCCCCCCCCCCCCCCCTTTCACTTAGGCAGGATTTCTGATGTTAGCCGGCCTATATAAGATTTTTAAAAGGCCGATAAGGCATGTAAATGTGGGCCATATCGTATCAAAGGCATTTTGAAGACTGACAGCGACTGTGAAAGAGAATCAAAACTCAATATATTGAGTCTGTGTAGAGGAACACCAATCCTGACTGGAAGAGTTTTGGAAACTCTTGTCATTCACCAGTATAAACATTCATTGATCTTACATAGGAAATCTGAAAACTGGAAGACATGGCCTTCCAGTTTCCTGGCGTGATGTCTGAATATAAGGGCTACATTGTACTTCATTACAATACTTGGAACCTTCCATGTTTTCTCGTCCGCCACACCTTATGTTTACTGCCATATGTCTCTGCATAACCTCCTTGCGATGAAGTTCACAATGAACCCAAGTATACAATGGGTCCGTTCTCGAACTGTCTGAAAACTGTAAATTCAAATCTCAATTTGGCTCTTTTGTAGTTTAAAGACTCGCTCCATGAAAAACCATGAGACGATAAAGAAAGCGACTGGTTCCCAAGCTAGGAGCGTGGCTGATCAACGCTGACACTGACAGTGACGGTAGCCTATGTAAGATGTGAAATGTCGTGTTATTGTCGGTAGTGGCCGGTGTGAAATGTCAGCAAAGACGCACGTGTTACATGTTACACGAGAGAGAAAAAAACGGCATACAGACAGAACAGCTGCCGGTACATGACATGTTCATTTTCATTATACTCGGACAAAACATGAAGTTTGACAAAACGCTATTAAAAGTTACAAAGTGACAGAAAATGCAAATCACTTAATCCTCCTGACAAAGAAAAGTATACATACATATATTTGTTTTGGAAATGACCAAAATGAAAAAAAAAAGTTTAAGTTTGCGCTACCGTTGAAACATTACTACTTTGAGTGACAGTTTCCAATTCGACGGATCACTTAGTAGCGTATAATAACAAAACGGTATCCGGACACACCGGAAATACATGGCAACGGAATTACGACTCAAAAACTTGTCATCACTTTTTGAAATCTCCTTATTTTTTTGTACTCGGAAAGTGTGTAGGTGAAACGAGCAGCTGCTTCCCAAAATAATGAAATCTTTTGAAGACTTCTAGATAAAAGGGATTTGTACTGAAAACTGTTTATTTTTCGAATTTTCGTTAATGAGTTGGCAGCGATACGAACCGTTGAGTGGCATTGCTCGGTATCAAGGGAGAATTTTGTACGAATTTAACATCAACAGAAATACAAGAAAATGTATTTCCATTCCCAGAAAAGGATTTATCACAACATTGTTATAGACAACAACCTAATACTGAAGTCTTCAATGTCTGATATATACTCAACGAACCCTCAAGTCTCGTGACAAAGAGACATCTCGCGACATCCGGAATATAACCTGGAGATAATTAAGAGTGTGAAGGGGGCTTAATACTGACCTTTTGCCTTGGATGGTTTGTAAGTCAAGAATCACTTAGTCGCGTACACGTTGACCCATTGTCTCAAGATGTTTGTTTTTACGCTTTGGGACACGACAGCACGAAAGTCACTCTTCTCACTTCTATTTGTTCAAAATTCCAATTCGTCGTCGTCGTCGTCGTCGTCGTCGTCGTCGTCGTCGTCGTCCTCCTCCTCCTCCTCCTCCTCCTCCTCCTCCTCCTCCTTTACTTTGTACGTTTTACTTACTTCGCGAGAGATAAACTACCTGTGCTTATTTCTTCCTGCTCGGTTACCTTGTGTACCCATACCTGTCCTACGTAATCAATCATATTTAATTACTCTAATCATCGATCACAAAGGTAGAACACTTTAATGTATACTTTTCAGGTACATTACCTGACCTAGTAGGAATTTTGACGGAACATTAAATTCTGATGCTTTAAACGGGTGAAGTGATTTTAGTAATGATCAAATGGATTTTCATGTATAAAGGCCGATAAAAAAATGACACATTTATGGCCCATGGATTAACATCAGTTTATAAATATCAAGTAAATCATATAAATATCAATTAAGTCGTATTAATATCAATTACATCATATCAATATCGCCACCTTTTCCTGTCAGTCGATTTTAACTTATTCTGTTATCAAGTTTCTGTTGTTTTTATTCAAAATTAGTAAAAGGAGAATATTAAACTGTGTCCCAAGAAATTAACAATTTATATATGATATTCATAATGTTTCTGTTGTTACAATGCTAACTCTAATTTGAGATATTACCTACATTTGTATGGCGGGTGTCGTCGTGACCTATATTTGTATGTCGGGTATCGTCGTGACCTATATTTGTATGGCGGGTGTTGTCGTGACCTATATTTGTACGGCGGGTGTCGTCGTGACCTATATTTGTACGGCGGGTGTCGTCGTGACCTATATTTGTATGGCGGGTGTCGTCGGTGATACAGAAGACGCGTACTTTCTCCGGAATTCCTACTCTTATTCTCCTTGTACTTTGTCGAGAGCCTCCATGCAAATCTCTCTAGATACATATAGATAATTTATATATATATATAATTTGTTTATATCGTTTATATCAATTAAGTAGTCTTATAGCATGTCAGTCCTGTTTTTGTTGTCATATGTCGACAATTACATTTCGTAACAAGACTTAAGGAGCGATATTTCGATACAGGGACGGACATTTTACCAACGTATGAGATAATCATTTCCTGTTGATTTACTTTTATTGCTAATGGTTCCTAACATCTTCTATCGGCCCAAAATTCCCCGGAACAACTTATTTCCATCTAAATGTTTTACAATGATCTTGTGTTATTTAAGGCGGAAGTTCAGTCATCAAAAGGACCCAAATCCAAAGACATTTATATTGCTACGAATGCCGATCCTTCGCAAGTATAGCATATACAGAAAAGTTTAAAATCGGCAGCGAATCTAACTTAGGATTAGAGAACGAAGGAAAAACACAAATTTTCATATCAACACTTGATATATAATATTATATAATCTGTGCTACTTGAAATCAAATCTGCAATGATGCGTAATCAGTGTAGGTTTTGGAAGCATGGGTGTTACTATCAAGAAATGGGAATCTAGATAAAGAAAGTAAAACCATCCCGAATACAATACAGTAATGTGATGAGCTGTCTGTGTTGGCTACCTGGTGATGTTGAATGAAGAGTTGTTGTCCTTGATTTAAAGTTCCTGAGGGTACATCTTATCGGCAGTCAATACTGATTTAAAGACAACATGTCATCACTATAACTTAAAGTGAAGGCACTGACAAGACTTTTGTTGCCTACTCTGTTAATCTCTTCGATTAATCTCGTATCCAATGAAAACAAAAACAAGTTGGCGTATAGTTCGTCCTCAAGGGTACACCAATAATCTGTTAGAAAATCTGGTCCCCAAATTAACAATGAGGATGTCAGCCAGAAATTCAATCATTTCCATGACTACCATCTTGGCCAATTCTCGTTTTACCCGAAATATGAGAGATACGTGCGAATATTTTACTATATCTCTATGTTGATGCTTTAAATGTGTGGTCTGGCGAATTAACACTCTAATAAACATGTTTAAATCTAATCACTTACTGACATCAAACAATCGATAAAGAATAATTATATACTGTACACGTGTCTGAATATGACAAGTATCCGAGACCACCAGCTCATCACAGTATATATATATTTACCGCCGTGAAAGGACAACGACTGTGAGAGTTAAGTAGCCATTATTCCTATAGTCACCGCCATTCGTGAGGAACACAATACCTTTTAATGAAGCAGAAATTTCAAGTGTTGATCTAGGTTTACTCTACTCATACGACTATTTGTAAACTAAGCAGAAAACATCCCCAATTATAGAAGGGTCGCAGAAAGCGTCCAGACAAACTTACAAGTGTTTGGACTATTTAAAAGGGCGGAATCTGTAATTTTCCATAAATGAAGTGTCATATTGTAAGTAGTTCGTATCAAATAACCATAAACAGTATCTTCCGCTCCAGTGACCTCGTTTGTTTTAGAATATGTCGCACTACAGTCGACTGAACTCTTAATTTACTGCTGCCGTCAAAATAATGACTACTGTCAGGAGGAGAATTGTGTGATATTGTGTATTACGTATCCTCATAAGTTACAGAATTAAGGTAAAAACTCTAGGCCGGCCTTTTAACAGCAGTGAAGTAAAGACATTCTATGCATGCTTTTTGTCAAGTGTGCAATTATTACCGATATATAACGCTGTTTAAGAGCGGTGACGAATGTTATATACAATGTGTTTGTAAGTTTACTACTTAAACCTCCTCTCCAAGACGTTAAAATTGATTCTAATGTAAATATGCAGTATGAAATTCCTCGGAGTAAGTTTGTGATTTCTCATTGTAAGCCTACCTGGTTACGACACAGAAATACCACAACGTAGCTGTCGTAGATAAAGACGTGTGTGTTACACCGCTAGTGCCTATTGTCCGTCATACATATGTTCGTCCGACAGTCAGTCCGTGCGTCCGAGTGTTTAAAGTATTTCAAAGGGGCGCATGTTAGTATAAGGAACGCTCTTCGATTTTTCATTAAAATGTAAAGGGACGGAAGTAGTTTAGCACAATATCGCATGATCTGTCCATTAGTGAAGCTACAGAAAACAAAAAAAAAGTTGTATTTGCATCAAAAGATACATTAGGTCCAAGGATATGTATTGGCACAGAAGGCCTCATCAGAATACGACAGCAACTACACACCTGTCCGCCCGGGGTACGATTGTATCTATGTTATTTACATAAGAGATAAAACTGTTAAAATGATTCAAATTTCAGAATGACGAATGCATGTATTCCATCCATCCATCGTCATCTAATAAAACATTATGATTTCTTCATTGACATGTATCCTGATAGACACGCATCTGTACCGTACCAGTACTAGTGTGCATGTACCGTACCAGTGTGCCTGTACCGTACCAGTGTGCCTGCACCGTACCAGTGTACCTATACCGTACCAGTGTGCCTGTACCGTACCAGTGTGCCTGTACCGTACCAGTGTGCCTGTACCGTACCAGTGTGCATGTACCATACCAGTGTGCCTGTACCGTACCAGTGTACCTGTACCGTACCAGTGTGCCTGTACTGTACCAGTGTGCATGTACCGTACCAGTGTGCCTGTACCGTACCAGTGTGCCTGTACCGTACCAGTGTATCTGTACCGTACCAGTGTGCCTGTACCGTACCAGTGTGCATGTACCATACCAGTGTGCCTGTACCGTACCAGTGTACCTGTACCGTACCAGTGTGCCTGTACCGTACCAGTGTGCATGTACCGTACCAGTGTACCTGTACCGTACCAGTGTACCTGTACCGTACCAGTGTGCCTGTACCGTACCAGTGTGCATGTACCATACCAGTGTGCCTGTACCGTACCAGTGTACCTGTACCGTACCAGTGTACATGTACCGTACCAGTGTGCCTGTACCGTACCAGTGTGCCTGTACCGTACCAGTGTGCCTGTACCGTACCAGTGTACCTGTACCGTACCAGTGTACCTGTACCGTACAGTACTCGTATTAAAAACTTATAGAGTTACTATAACATACGAAACGGTAGGTAATTGATAAAACATCAGTCTGTTTCCGTAACCTGAGGATGATACAGTCAGCAATTGTAGACGAAGTTGACGGTGGTATAGGTGATGGGTATAATGTGGGCCTGTCTGGGGTAACTCTCGACAAATACAAAGTGAAATGTTTACACAACTATAATCCAGTGTCACACAAACGTTTATACGAATAGGGAACCCGACGTGTAGTAACCTCGGGTTCATTGGAATGCTTCACCAGTTATGGTCATATTGAGGCTGACGTCACAAACTGTTGATTAGGATCTGCAATCACGAGGACAAAAACCGAACGTTTTAATCAAGTAATAAGATGTTATTGGAAAATGGCAAAGGAAGAAAGGTTGAATATGATTTTCAGACTTAAAATTCCTGATGTATATGTACATGTATATGTACATGTATATGTACATGTATATGTAAACTTTATTTTACAACAATTGCGAAACAAGTTATTAACTTATATCAATCACTCTGTGGGGCCCGGATGGAAGCGCACGAGGGGTCTTAGTATGGGATAACATAATATATGGGGATTTCCTTTACCACCACGTCGAGCTAAAACAAAAAAACAAAAAAAAAAATATGTCAATAGCACAAGTCATACGAGCTCAACTTTACCCCAGAGTGGTCAAGGGGTCATTGCCTTTTCTGTCCTATTACAACCAGGGAAGGTGGTATAGGGTCTAGTGTGTGGTCAAAGACTTAGTTTCAGGAGGGAGGTTGTAGCGGAACTAGACTGAACACCGGAAGTCAGGTATTTCAAATGGTTAGAGCGTCCGTCTAAAATTAGGAGGTACTGGCTTCGAGTCCCATTCTGATCACGGAATCAACATCACGTGTCCGCTGGAAACCGTGACATGTAAGGTTTACAATGTACAATTCCATTAAGGTGATGAATAAAATGTGTTTGTTTTATTGTACAGAGAATGCGAGAGGTGAGAATAAAACATGTGAACCACAGTGGTGGGGGACAGACAGTGTCGTGAACATTCTGTGAGGTTCGGGGAGGCGGACTAAAACATGTGTACCACAGTGGTGGGGGACAGACAGTGTCGTGAACATTCTGTGAGGTTCGGGGAGGCGAGGTAAAACATGTGAACCACAGTGGTGGGGGACAGACAGTGTCGTGAACATTCTGTGGGGTTCGGGGAGGCGAGGTAAAACATGTGAACCACAGTGATGGTGGACAGACAGTGTCGTGAACATTCTGTGGGGTTCGGGGAGGCGGACTAAAACATGTGTACCACAGTGGTAGTGGACAGACAGTGTCGTGAACATTCTGTGGGGTTCGGGGAGGCGAGGTAAAACATGTGTACCACAGTTGGTGTGGACAGACAGTGTCGTGAACATTCTGTGGGGTTCGGGGAGGCGGACTAAAACATGTGTACGACAGTGGTAGTGGACAGACAGTGTCGTGAACATTCTGTGGGGTTCGGGGAGGCGAGACTAAAACATGTGTACCACAGTGGTGGTGGACAGACAGTGTCGTGAACATTCTGTGGGGTTCGGGGAGGCGAGGTAAAACATGTGTACCACAGTTGGTGTGGACAGACAGTGTCGTGAACATTCTGTGGGGTTCGGGGAGGCGGACTAAAACATGTGTACCACAGTTGGTGTGGACAGACAGTGTCGTGAACATTCTGTGGGGTTCGGGGAGGCGAGGTAAAACATGTGTACCACAGTTGGTGTGGACAGACAGTGTCGTGAACATTCTGTGGGGTTCGGGGAGGCGGACTAAAACATGTGTACCACAGTTGGTGTGGACAGACAGTGTCGTGAACATTCTGTGGGGTTCGGGGAGGCGAGGTAAAACATGTGTACCACAGTGATGGTGGACAGACAGTGTCGTGAACATTCTCTGGGGTTCGGGGAGGCGGACTAAAACATGTGTACCACAGTGATTGTGGACAGACAGTGTCGTGAACATTCTGTGGGGTTCGGGGAGGCGAGACTAAAACATGTGTACCACAGTTGTGGTGGACAGACAGTGTCGTGAACATTCTGTGGGGTTCGGGGAGGCGAGGTAAAACATGTGAACCACAGTGGTGGTGGACAGACAGTGTCGTGAACATTCTGTGGGGTTCGGGGAGGCGAGGTAAAACATGTGAACCACAGTGATGGGGGACAGACAGTGTCGTGAACATTCTGTGGGGTTCGGGGAGGCGGACTAAAACATGTGTACCACAGTGGTGGTGGACAGACAGTGTCGTGAACATTTTGTGGGGTTCGGGGAGGCGAGGTAAAACATGTGAACCACAGTGGTGGTGGACAGACAGTGTCGTGAACATTCTCTGGGGTTCGGGGAGGCGAGGTTAAAACATGTGTACCACAGTGGTGGGGGACAGACAGTGTCGTGAACATTCTCTGGGGTTCGGGGAGGCGAGGTAAAACATGTGAACCACAGTGGTGGGGGACAGACAGTGTCGTGAACATTCTGTGGGGTTCGGGGAGGCGGACTAAAACATGTGTACCACAGTGGTAGTGGACAGACAGTGTCGTGAACATTCTGTGAGGTTCGGGGAGGCGGACTAAAACATGTGTACCACAGTGGTGGTGGACAGACAGTGTCGTGAACATTCTGTGAGGTTCGGGGAGGCGGACTAAAACATGTGTACCACAGTGGTGGTGGACAGACAGTGTCGTGAACATTCTGTGGGGTTCGGGGAGGCGGACTAAAACATGTGTACCACAGTGGTGGTGGACAGACAGTGTCGTGAACATTCTGTGGGGTTCGGGGAGGCGGACTAAAACATGTGTACCACAGTGGTGGGGGACAGACAGTGTCGTGAACATTCTGTGGGGTTCGGGGAGGCGAGGCTAAAACATGTGAACCACAGTGGTAGTGGACAGACAGTGTCGTGAACATTCTGTGGGGTTCGGGGAGGCGAGGTAAAACATGTGAACCACAGTGGTAGTGGACAGACAGTGTCGTGAACATTCTGTGAGGTTCGGGGAGGCGAGGTAAAACATGTGAACCACAGTGGTAGTGGACAGACAGTGTCGTGAACATTCTGTGGGGTTCGGGGAGGCGGACTAAAACATGTGTACCACAGTGGTGGTGGACAGACAGTGTCGTGAACATTCTGTGAGGTTCGGGGAGGCGAGGTAAAACATGTGTACCACAGTGATTGTGGACAGACAGTGTCGTGAACATTCTGTGGGGTTCGGGGAGGCGAGACTAAAACATGTGTACCACAGTGGTGGTGGACAGACAGTGTCGTGAACATTCTGTGGGGTTCGGGGAGGCGAGGTAAAACATGTGAACCACAGTGATGGGGGACAGACAGTGTCGTGAACATTCTGTGGGGTTCGGGGAGGCGGACTAAAACATGTGTACCACAGTGGTGGTGGACAGACAGTGTCGTGAACATTTTGTGGGGTTCGGGGAGGCGAGGTAAAACATGTGAACCACAGTGGTGGTGGACAGACAGTGTCGTGAACATTCTCTGGGGTTCGGGGAGGCGAGGTTAAAACATGTGTACCACAGTGGTGGGGGACAGACAGTGTCGTGAACATTCTCTGGGGTTCGGGGAGGCGAGGTAAAACATGTGAACCACAGTGGTGGGGGACAGACAGTGTCGTGAACATTCTGTGGGGTTCGGGGAGGCGGACTAAAACATGTGTACCACAGTGATGGTGGACAGACAGTGTCGTGAACATTCTGTGGGGTTCGGGGAGGCGGACTAAAACATGTGTACCACAGTGGTAGTGGACAGACAGTGTCGTGAACATTCTGTGAGGTTCGGGGAGGCGGACTAAAACATGTGTACCACAGTGGTGGTGGACAGACAGTGTCGTGAACATTCTGTGAGGTTCGGGGAGGCGGACTAAAACATGTGTACCACAGTGGTGGTGGACAGACAGTGTCGTGAACATTCTGTGGGGTTCGGGGAGGCGGACTAAAACATGTGTACCACAGTGGTGGTGGACAGACAGTGTCGTGAACATTCTGTGAGGTTCGGGGAGGCGGACTAAAACATGTGTACCACAGTGGTGGTGGACAGACAGTGTCGTGAACATTCTGTGGGGTTCGGGGAGGCGGACTAAAACATGTGTACCACAGTGGTGGTGGACAGACAGTGTCGTGAACATTCTGTGGGGTTCGGGGAGGCGGACTAAAACATGTGTACCACAGTGGTGGGGGACAGACAGTGTCGTTAGCATTCTGTGGGGTTCGGGGAGGCGAGGCTAAAACATGTGAACCACAGTGGTAGTGGACAGACAGTGTCGTGAACATTCTGTGAGGTTCGGGGAGGCGAGGTAAAACATGTGAACCACAGTGGTAGTGGACAGACAGTGTCGTGAACATTCTGTGGGGTTCGGGGAGGCGGACTAAAACATGTGTACCACAGTGGTGGTGGACAGACAGTGTCGTGAACATTCTGTGAGGTTCGGGGAGGCGAGGTAAAACATGTGAACCACAGTGGTGGGGGACAGACAGTGTCGTGAACATTCTGTGGGGTTCGGGGAGGCGAGGTAAAACATGTGAACCACAGTGGTAGTGGACAGACAGTGTCGTGAACATTCTGTGGGGTTCGAGGAGGCGGACTAAAACATGTGTACCACAGTGGTAGTGGACAGACAGTGTCGTGAACATTCTGTGGGGTTCGGGGAGGCGGACTAAAACATGTGTACCACAGTTGGTGTGGACAGACAGTGTCGTGAACATTCTGTGGGGTTCGAGGAGGCGAGGTAAAACATGTGTACCACAGTTGGTGTGGACAGACAATGTCGTGAACATTCTGTGGGGTTCGGGGAGGCGAGACTAAAACATGTGTACGACAGTGGTAGTGGACAGACAGTGTCGTGAACATTCTGTGGGGTTCGGGGAGGCGGACTAAAACATGTGTACGACAGTGGTAGTGGACAGACAGTGTCGTGAACATTCTGTGGGGTTCGGGGAGGCGAGACTAAAACATGTGTACCACAGTGGTGGTGGACAGACAGTGTCGTGAACATTCTGTGGGGTTCGGGGAGGCGAGGCTAAAACATGTGAACCACAGTGGTGGTGGACAGACAGTGTCGTGAACATTTTGTGGGGTTCGGGGAGGCGGACTAAAACATGTGTACCACAGTTGGTGTGGACAGACAGTGTCGTGAACATTCTGTGGGGTTCGGGGAGGCGAGGTAAAACATGTGTACCACAGTGATGGTGGACAGACAGTGTCGTGAACATTCTCTGGGGTTCCGGGAGGCGGACTAAAACATGTGTACCACAGTGGTAGTGGACAGACAGTGTCGTGAACATTCTGTGAGGTTCGGGGAGGCGGACTAAAACATGTGTACCACAGTGGTGGTGGACAGACAGTGTCGTGAACATTCTGTGGGGTTCGGGGAGGCGAGGTAAAACATGTGAACCACAGTGATGGGGGACAGACAGTGTCGTGAACATTCTGTGGGGTTCGGGGAGGCGGACTAAAACATGTGTACCACAGTTGGTGTGGACAGACAGTGTCGTGAACATTCTGTGGGGTTCGAGGAGGCGAGGTAAAACATGTGTACCACAGTTGGTGTGGACAGACAATGTCGTGAACATTCTGTGGGGTTCGGGGAGGCGAGACTAAAACATGTGTACGACAGTGGTAGTGGACAGACAGTGTCGTGAACATTCTGTGGGGTTCGGGGAGGCGGACTAAAACATGTGTACGACAGTGGTAGTGGACAGACAGTGTCGTGAACATTCTGTGGGGTTCGGGGAGGCGAGACTAAAACATGTGTACCACAGTGGTGGTGGACAGACAGTGTCGTGAACATTCTGTGGGGTTCGGGGAGGCGAGGCTAAAACATGTGAACCACAGTGGTGGTGGACAGACAGTGTCGTGAACATTTGTGGGGTTCGGGGAGGCGGACTAAAACATGTGTACCACAGTTGGTGTGGACAGACAGTGTCGTGAACATTCTGTGGGGTTCGGGGAGGCGAGGTAAAACATGTGTACCACAGTGATGGTGGACAGACAGTGTCGTGAACATTCTCTGGGGTTCCGGGAGGCGGACTAAAACATGTGTACCACAGTGGTAGTGGACAGACAGTGTCGTGAACATTCTGTGAGGTTCGGGGAGGCGGACTAAAACATGTGTACCACAGTGGTGGTGGACAGACAGTGTCGTGAACATTCTGTGGGGTTCGGGGAGGCGAGGTAAAACATGTGAACCACAGTGATGGGGGACAGACAGTGTCGTGAACATTCTGTGGGGTTCGGGGAGGCGGACTAAAACATGTGTACCACAGTGGTGGTGGACAGACAGTGTCGTGAACATTTTGTGGGGTTCGGGGAGGCGAGGTAAAACATGTGAACCACAGTGGTGGTGGACAGACAGTGTCGTGAACATTCTCTGGGGTTCGGGGAGGCGAGGTTAAAACATGTGTACCACAGTGGTGGGGGACAGACAGTGTCGTGAACATTCTCTGGGGTTCGGGGAGGCGAGGTAAAACATGTGAACCACAGTGGTGGGGGACAGACAGTGTCGTGAACATTCTGTGAGGTTCGGGGAGGCGAGACTAAAACATGTGTACCACAGTGATGGTGGACAGACAGTGTCGTGAACATTCTGTGGGGTTCGGGGAGGCGGACTAAAACATGTGTACCACAGTGGTAGTGGACAGACAGTGTCGTGAACATTCTGTGAGGTTCGGGGAGGCGGACTAAAACATGTGTACCACAGTGGTGGTGGACAGACAGTGTCGTGAACATTCTGTGGGGTTCGGGGAGGCGGACTAAAACATGTGTACCACAGTGGTGGGGGACAGACAGTGTCGTGAACATTCTGTGAGGTTCGGGGAGGCGAGACTAAAACATGTGTACCACAGTGGTGGTGGACAGACAGTGTCGTGAACATTCTGTGGGGTTCGGGGAGGCGGACTAAAACATGTGTACCACAGTGGTGGTGGACAGACAGTGTCGTGAACATTCTGTGAGGTTCGGGGAGGCGAGGTAAAACATGTGAACCACAGTGGTAGTGGACAGACAGTGTCGTGAACATTCTGTGAGGTTCGGGGAGGCGAGGTAAAACATGTGAACCACAGTGGTAGTGGACAGACAGTGTCGTGAACATTCTGTGGGGTTCGGGGAGGCGGACTAAAACATGTGAACCACAGTGGTGGGGGACAGACAGTGTCGTGAACATTCTGTGAGGTTCGGGGAGGCGAGGTAAAACATGTGAACCACAGTGGTAGTGGACAGACAGTGTCGTGAACATTCTGTGAGGTTCGGGGAGGCGAGGTAAAACATGTGAACCACAGTTGGTGTGGACAGACAGTGTCGTGAACATTCTCTGGGGTTCGGGTAGGCGAGGTAAAACATGTGAACCACAGTGGTGGGGACAGACAGTGTCGTGAACATTCTCTGGGGTTCGGGGAGGCGGACTAAAACATGTGTACCACAGTGGTAGTGAACAGACAGTGTCGTGAACATTCTGTGGGGTTCGGGGAGGCGAGAGGACGGTCGGAGAGTTTGATTTAAAGCCTGATATAGTGTTCACTTCCCTATCGGAACAAATCAACCTGATACGGTTGAGCAGATGAAATGGAGCGAAACACCCGCCATGCTCGAGCTATGACACACACTGAGGAGAGAGGTTTACTTTCATGCGTTGCTTGGATTTATAGATATATCTGTAATTGATATTTAAGTGTTTCTCGTAGTTTCCACTTATCAAAATATATCGTTATATTATTATATTTCAATAAAATACGTTTCATGGGGTCATGTACGTTTGTTCCCCGACCATGAACTCTAAACCCCGATGCCCTACTTCCTTGTGTAAGCCTCACACTCCCGAAATGTTGACTTTGTTACAATAATTGAGCAGTTTACAGTTTTGATATTTTTTCAGACATTATCGAGATGTCACCAGAATCAAAGAAAATTGACATACATAACAGCTAATTACCAACTTGTACTTTTGAATGTACTTGTACCTAGTCCCTTCAAACTCACACGACATCCAATCCGCGCACCTGTTGGTTTCCTTTTCCGAACACTGTTAATCCAGAAACTTTAATTTTCCGGATTATTGGATACCTTCTGTGTTTAAAATTAGCAAATGCTACTAATAAGGATATTTAGTTCAGGTGGAATTTTACAGAAGTTTATAAAAATATCAAAATAATTTACATCCACAATGAAGAACCTTTTCAGAAGTGATATATGTGTGGTGTGAGGGTTGTTGTATAAATCACTTGCCTACGTGGGTGTAAACCACGATTTAGAGGCCTATATGTACACTATATACACGTCTTTACATATGTTACATGTATCTTTTCACAGGTCCCAGACAACGAAGAAGCCTCGTCTGACCCTGGAGGAAGACCATATACAAACTGGGCCAGATTGTCCTGTGTGACCCCTAAACGGATGTCAAAAGACGCCCCCTAGAAATTGTGTGACACGCCATATGAATATGATATGACGTCACTAACTCAAGTTTAAATACAAAAAAATGTTCCGTTATCACAATGTATTTGATATAATTTTAGTATTAAACGTTTACGGAGACCATCTCCGACCCAATATGACTCGCTATGAAACAGATCGACTTTTAACCCTGCTGCCATCTAACCGGAAGTGTGACTGGAATTTATCAATGTTCAAAGACAGCGCGTGGTTGTTGGGAGACAAATCACCCAATTCATACCCGGGCGAGAGAGGAACGTTGTGTTTGCTGTTAATCTGTAATTATTTACTTATTATGGGAGAAGAGCTTGCTCGACGTACACATGCACATTAAAGCATTTATCTGACTAGGATTCTACTCTCGCCTTAACGCTTGAGGAAATCCCTCCACCCACACATAGAACGCTACAGTGGAACAACAATGCAATTATGATCGACTACACCTTTTTTTTTACCAAGGGGATGGTTTCACATCATGTATTGCGATGTCACATCATGTATTGCGATGTCACATCATGTTTTGTGATGTCATACTTTGTATTGCGATGTCACACCATGTATGGTGATGTCACATCATGTTTTGTGATGTCATCCATGTATTGTGATGTCACACCATGTATTGTGATGTCACATCATGAATTGTGATGTCACACCATGTATTGCGATGTCACACCATGTATTGTGATGTCACACCATGTATTGTGATGTCACACTATGTATTGAGATGTCACACCATGTATTGTGAGGTCACACCATGTATGGTGATGTCACACCGTGTATTGTGATGTCACACCGTGTATTGTGATGTCACACCATGTATTGCGATGTCACACCATGTATTGTGATGTCACATCATGTATTGTGATGTCACACCATCTATTGTGATGTCACATCATGTATTGCGATGTCACACCATCTATTGTGATGTCACACCATCTATTGTGATGTCACATCATGTATTGTGATGTCATAATTGCATCGTTATCTAAAACAATGTATGAGGAGGAACATAAAATGACGCACACAACGAGTTTCTGCGAGAGTTGAGACCGGGACGTTTCCATAAAATTAGGGAATGACAATTTCAGAATTGACAGAGTTAGTTTTGTTCATTTTGCGATCCGAGTATAGCTGTCTGGTAAGAGACTTACAAAAACTAACAATGGATATTAATGATGATATTCGTTCAGGTTCAAAATTTACAAAATATTGATATCGTTTCTGAAAATGATTTTGGGATAAAAATTCTCTATAAAAATGAAACAAACGTTGTGTATTGGATGTGTGTGTGATCAGCGGTATACACAGGTGAGGCCATATCATATTCATATCATATTACTAGTGTTCCTAGTCTCGGGTTTATGTAAATGTGCGTTTTCTGACAAAGCCCACCAGAAGAAACATAATAGCGACATTGCCGAGGAATGCTCTGGCAGAGAAAATCTGGCTGACATGCGCTATTAATTTCTGCAGTATCTATGAGAGTTATGTGGCCCACTCCTATCGCCGTTGAGTAATAATTTACACAGAATAAATCCTTATATCTCGTTCAACAAAAATATTCATCGAGACATCTTTAATATTAAAAAATAAGCACAAAGACCCACACGCGTTACTGAACCAGTTTTGATAAAAATATGTTAATATATTATAATGGAATTCGGTATTGACGAAACCAGTCTAAAGCATTTACAGACAGATTTTTGAGCTGGTATAAATGTCTGGCAATTTATCGTTAGCATTAAGCTTCTTTCATTAATTTTCAGCAGATTGTATACAAAGCGCTAAGTAGTGATTTAAGAATAAAAGTGACATGAAAAGGGAAATAAATGTATATAAATTGGACATTTTATCAGTTTGATCTATCAGAGCTGGTTGTATGGTCTAAGGACTATGTAAAACTTTGTAAATACGATTTTTAATAACCGGGGATGTTTGGTTCAGCAATCAAGAGACTTGGAGATACGTCTAACCGAATTTGTTTGTCAACGACAAGATCGTACGTCAGTTAAACTTTCCACAGAAGCCAGGTACGATTTTTTTGTACGCCTAAACAAAAGACGCTTGGAATATTTCACGCGGAAGTGACGTTATGTATCTTGGTATGATCGAAACATAAGATAATAGTAAATTAAACTAAATCAAAGTCTGGGAGACAGTATTAAAACATGTCCGTGAAAATAAATTCTGAATTCCATTCTAAAGGAGGCGTATAGTGCAGTATAAATGTGAGGCTTTTCATCGGTGTTAGAAAATGCCGAGGTGTGCCGAATGAGTCTAGTCAGACAGTCTGTTATACCAACCCTGGGCAGGCACAAAGGGGAACTCTTAATCTAAGTTCAGTTTCATAATCACGTGATTGATTAATACGTACATGTACATTGTATTGTTAACTCTTGCAAACAAACATAGCGATATTGCTTTCAATTCTAAAAGTGTAACATGTAGTCCTGTGACCATCAACTATAAATATATTAGCCAGATGACCTTAAATACAAACCCTCTTAGCATTTCGAACTATAACTACAAAGTCAAAACATCTTTCCAGTTTACAAGTCAATCAAATAGACAAGCAGTATAAGAACGATGTAAACTTGACGGAAGAGGTTAGAGAGTATTTGTCATGACTTTAGGTTTGTTTGTTGAACTTCTTGCCTCGTGAACAGTCAGTCATTTAGAGGCGGGCAGGTTCCTTGTAGTAGCTGGTGACTAACTCGCTTAACAACACCCGGGAGGTCCGTCGCATATTATCCGGAGCAATGTAGGTTAACTGTCACAAACTCGGCTTCGAGAAAAACGCAAAACTTCTCGAGTAGGGGTCGAACCAGACACCACGGATATTCACCTTAGGTCCGTTGGTATGCAAGCAAATGAATTATATTGTGCATTTAGATAAACTACATGAGATGCTGGTGATTTAACAGGTATGTGACGAGACGTGTAATTACCGACCCAGCCGTCTGATAGGGTAAGTATTAACGCCAACAGTAATGGCCATGTCTTCAAAGGACGGCCATAATGAAAGGCGATTTGACAGCCTTACCCATGCACCTCGCTGTAATTAATGTCAGATTTCTCTCATTTATCTATTTTACTTCTGTTACATAATTTAAATCGTTGCCAAATACACGGGAATTCGGATATAAGAAGTCATAATAATGCCATATTTAATCGAGCCTCGCGTGTCTTATTTGTACATGAAATATATTCCCGACTAGACCATTTATCAGAGAAAGAAAAATGGAAGATGCAGCAAAACAAAGGAGAAAGCATCATGAACAAAATGGCAGTGAGTTAGTTGTTCCAGAAGTGTAAGCCCACTACAAATGACAACCGCCACGATAGCTACTGTCACACCACGTGGCAACCGCCTAGCTACTGTCACACCACGTGGTAACCGCCACGATAGCTACTGTCACAACACGTGGCAACCGCCACGATAGCTACTGTCACACCACGTGGCAACCGCCACGATAGCTACTGTCACACCACGTGGCAACCGCCACGATAGCTACTGTCACACCACGTGGCAACCGCCACGATAGCTACTGTCACACCACGTGGCATCCGTCACGATAGCTACTGTCACACCACGTGGCATCCGTCACGATAGCTACTGTCACACCACGTGGCATCCGTCACGATGTCCGATAACCTTGTTTGGTACTCTAATGATGTCAACGGCTACCACACGTAGTATCCGTCACGATGTCCAATAACCTTGAGTGGTACTCTTATGATGTTAAAGACTACCACACGTAGTATCCGTCACGATGTCCAATAACCTTGAGTGGCACTTTTAGTGATAGCACTAGTCAACATATGTGGATCCCGTAATCCATGGTTTCTATAGTAACAGTACATGACACCCATGATAATGTCTCATGTCACCAGTTACGATTTCAAATGACCGCACACTGATAAAATTAATCTTACATCTTAACAGACACCGGAAAACCCCCTATTATCCACATTCTAGTTGTAATCGCCTCATTTTGGTAGCCGGAAACGCTCCCATTGTCTGAACATCGGCGGTATAAACAAATAGTCAGATACCGGATACAGTTATTGTAGACTTCACAAACAACTTACAACTGTCGTACATGTATATTAATTGTTTGGTTGGTTGATGACTAACCGGAAGTAGATGCCAATAATTAAAGTGATGGGTCAAGGACGCGAAAACTAGATTTTATATACATGTAGACAGGTAACATGTAAAACAACACATGGTATAGAATAACTTTACTATCCCGAAAATCAAGAGAAATCGTGTGCGCATGTATCATCCAAAGATATCGGCTCTAACAAGCGTCGAGTATACTTCTCCTTACGTCGCGAAGTAGTTCGAATATCATTGATCAACGGAATATTACAATGGTGGTTTCTTACCTGAAAATTGATTGGGTCATCTGAAACCAATGCATGTAGTCAAATGGCTTGATTTACAGTGGTGAGTCAACCAACGATTGGCATTCTCTGTGTAGGACGTCATAATGTTACCTCACGGAAGTCTACTTAGAGTAGGACAACCCGTCGTCCAAGGCGAATTAATTTGAGATCTTATTTCTTCTTTTCTTTCCCAACAACCATATTCTTCCTGATGCCTCTTGGCAATGCCTCACTTTTGGCCTTAAACTGGGCGTTCGCTACTGTTAGGAAGGCTTTGGGTTCTGTCCCATTGTTGAGACATACCAGTCTCTATAAAAATGTTAGTTTATACTTCTGCTTAACGCTCAGCATTTCGGAAGTGAGACGACTAGTTCGCCTGTTGTGATCGGGTGTGTCCTGATGGGTATCTTTGGCAGTATATTTCAGTGAGGTAGCACTATAAAGTCGGCGGTAGTTCCAAACTATCACAGGGGGACAAAACACGAATATACGGCAACCATGTACAACACTCACGCAAAGTCACACCCTCACACATAATTAAAACAATAAACATGCATCTCGTACACAGGAAAGGCCGTCCTTGGACGTTAAACAATGCAAAACAAAACCAAAACTTCGTCACCTTCTCAAAAAGCTGAGCGTTATACTGTGGAATGTCTCGACCAGGGGAGAATTTAAACAATTAAAAGTCAAAATTAAGACAGTGCCCAGGGAGGCTTAAGAGAGAAAACACACGATCCCAAATTTAGTCGCCTCTTACGATCATGCGATAGGGGCAACAGGTACAACCGTACGTCCTAAGATTGTTAAGCATGACGTCACTTCCGTTATTGTCCGTAAGTGTGGTATAAACTTTATGTATAGTGTATGTAGAGAGCGGCTGTGATATATTATCTTTACATCTGTTTCAGCGATCTGGAGCTGAGTAATACAAGAAACAGAAAACCAAATTTGCCGTGGAATTTTCCTAACACCTACCTAGATGCAACCTGTTATTCAACAGGTTTATTTGAACAGGTACGTTGTTTACTGCTCTCCCTGATAAGAGAATTGTCGGCCGATCTTAGAGTTATTTTTATCGATGACTGTCGGTAAAACCGCCATTAGGCAGGAGTTTTAGGAAACATTTGGTTTAAATGAAGATCTTAATAAAAAATAATTGACAACCCTGGTGTTTGTGTTACTTAGAAAAGATGTGTCAGTGTCTATTTATAGAAGTATATACTTATTTATAATGTCTATATAGAACCGACCAAATCCTTACTTATACCCATCTATTACTCAAGTATCGACATTAGCCATACCTTAGATAGTTTTTTCAGAGCAATAATGAATACTAAGCTGCATATCTAGAAGGGAAGTCCAGGTAATCAAACTGGGATTGTTAATTTAAAAATAAATTATCAGACATATTAACAAGTTATTATAAATAAGAATACTTTATCCACTTCTCTCCTCCAGGCCGTTTCCTTCCCGACGATGTTACTTTCTACACTACTATAAGCTACTATACATTACTACAAATCGTTAAAATGATTCTCTGACATCGGGAGTAGATAGAGTAAATACAAGGATAATAATAGTCACTTGAAATGAAAATGAGTGAAATATTTTCAATTAACAAATAAATAATAAGTGTGGTTATAAGATCATAATTTATTTCATCTTTAGGGCGAAATTTCAATTTGAATATGAGGATATAATTTATTTCCTCATTAAAACGAAGTTACAATGTTACTATGAGGACACAATTTATTTCATCTTTGAGACGAAGTTAAAACTTTTACCGGTGGTGGAAGCTTACCTGTTCGTGGTAGTTGCGTCAGAATCTATTTATAGATTTACACTGGATAAGGTACAAACAAGTCTAGACGATCCCGACCTTTAACAAAACACGTGTAACATACGGTATCCCCACGTTAAAACACTCCCAAAATGAATTTTCAAAGAACAAATTTAGAGTCTTTCAATGCGGCTATGTATAAACCAATCTAATTAAAATCAAGATGGTCATTATCACTACGTTACATGAAAAGTAACGTAGTGAGAATGACAATCTAGATTTTAATTAGATTGTGTATAAACAGAGAACTGGTGATCTAATAATAGACCCTTGCGAACATTTTATATAACGTACGATTTGTAATTGTGTCCATGTAAGAAGTTATTCTGAATTTTGTTGACATCATATCGATCGTTGATTTGTATGACATATTGAGAATTGTCGATTACATGATGTAGTCTTTAGTATAATTATGAGCCGTAAATTTAAAGTTGAATCAACATTGAACATTGGACATCAAAACACAAAAATAGAAAACCACCGCACAATTCAATTCAAAGCAAGCTTGAGTGTTGTATTGTTGTTTGGACACGTGCTTTATTGCATCGCCAGACTAAACGTAGAAACTACTTCCGGTGATGGTTACAAGTTACGCAATGCTGTACACTAACATACAAATGTGACAGATTCCGGATATTTACTTGATGGTAAATAATGATACATACAACATGAATTTATATTTAGTAGTTAATCAGAATTTTTTAAAGTATAAATAAAGCTACTTGCTTTGACGAATAGGTCTTTATTTTCAAACTATATCAATCTGAAAGGATATTTATTGTCAAAAAATCGTGTCGATCATGACGTCACTTTGCCACTTGTGTTTTTATAGTGACGTCACAACATTTCGCTTTTTGTTTTGGGTATATTTTTACGTGAATGGTCTTGGCTGTCCATGGACTCATGAAACACGTATATCCGTCACATTCGCGAAAAGCTATTGTTATTTATCCAGAAAGAAAAATGTCATTTGTGTTCTTTCAATTTTCACTTTATGTATCTTACCGTGTTTTTGTTTGCTTAAATTATTATACCGCACGTGCACATATTCCCACTGCACATGTGTATTGATGATAATGAAGTCACATTGTGGTTGATGTGTCAATGCCGAGAAGAGATTTAATGATATCACGTGGTTTTCAAAAGGTAAAAGTCGTGACTGTAAGTATACGTGCTTTGTTAGATATAATCAGCTAAATAGATTTTACTAAAGACACAACAGACAAGTTGTATACAGTAAAGCCAAAATGAATCAAACTGCACCACACAGCTGGTTCACCCTTCTAGTGAGGCCAGGGGCCAAAAGTGATCATTGTAGGCGACCAAACAAAACTCGAAATACATAACACAGGCTATGTTTTAAATCCGCTCCCGAGTCGAGGGGAGTGTTCGTTTCAATGATGATGTACGAAATTTTTGTGTAAACAAAATGAAATTGTCATTAATTTAGATGTATAACTATTCTTAGTTTCTAATTAGTTCCTCTGTGTCAGAGGATTGTACATCTTGTATAAGGCTATTATCACCTTTCAAAACAAATTCACGTTAGAGTTAGATGAAGTAGGGCCAAAATAAATAAAACTGAATCACACAGGATGTTTCGTCACTAATGCTGATAACTTTAATACCAAGGAGGTGACGGAAGACAATAGACCGATTGAAATGTCAAAATGGTGGCGAAGTAATGATGATAATATGGAGTTTTATATACCGATATATTACAGCAACATAGCCGTCTCAAAGCGGTTCATAAATTATCATCTGTGATTATTGGGCCTTTAGTAACCAGCTAATGTCTTTCACAACTTATCATACAGCCGGAGCTGCCATTTCGGCGCTAACAGCTTACACTCAACATTTCTTGTACTGTCCTACCATTTACTCATTTTTTATAGCTGAGTCGATCGGAACACAAGTGAGTTAAAGTATCTTGTTCAAGGATAAAACCAAGCGCCGGTGCCGGGACTCGAACTCGCGACCCTTCGGTCACGTAGCCCTGGCCCTACCCTTAGACCACCGTGCCTCCATGTAGCCACGTACATCCATATGGTGATTTTCAATTTCGATTTCAATACACGTGACAATATATCAGAAGCATAATTTCACACCAAGACCCTTGTTGTTACTGCATTCCTTTAATAATATAGGAACACAGGGACTTGACATAGATTCTTCACCCGAAAGTCCACATACATGTACGTGTATTATAAGTCTCTAAAACATATCTATGGACTGTGTATCATGTCCCTGTGTTACATAAAGCTTGTGCTGGAAATAGCCCATTCTCGACTGTGAATAAACCAATCACGAGATCAGAAAAAAGAAACTATATTTGATTCATAAGTCAGAAGAATCATCCATGTTAAACACTTAAAGCTAAGACATTTAATACAAGCTATTCTATAAGCATTATGATGGCACTTAAGATTAAATAGTCGAGTTTGTTTGTAGAATTGAATCACAAGAACTCTTTTGGAATTTATTTTGATCAAGATTAAGTCTTAGTGAACGACGTCAGCTTCATCTCGAAAAATTTGTAAATTTCATGTCCTACTATCATAAACTATTTTTTGTGCATTCTCTAAACAATTTAATTTAAACTGTTGATTTAAAGAACGCACAAAATCGGTTAATAACGGGACTCATTTTTTGTATAATAATAATATAATTTCGCTTCTAAAAAGTTTTCGTTCGGAATTAAGTAAAATATTTCCATCATGAAGCATTCCGAACAGTCTGCGGTTTCATCTTGATTGCGTTCGCTGCATCTACTTCTGTTCGCGAGGTCTTCAGTTATCTTTCTACGACCCTGTATCCCCTAACTCCCGAAACAATTAACAGATGCACCAAGGAGGCTCGCTCTGTTACATTCCGACAAGTATCCAGGAGAGGCTCACGTGCCAGACACTGGGTGTTACTGAGGACAACTCGCGGTAAAGACAGACAGGGTTGTACAGTTAGCTCGGTCTGGTCTCTATCATAAGGGTATTACTCCGAAAGTTTTATAGTAGACACACTTGTTAACCGACCTAATGTTGGGATTTATTTGGTAGATGTATGATTTCTGAAAGACGGGACATTTTTTTTTAGATAATTCACAGCCTTTTAATTCTAAACAGCAGTACACAAAATATTTGAAGTGGCAATAAATTGGATTTTGCTCTATTGCCAAATTAGCTGTTCTAAGCTACTTTCAAAATCGTAGAAAACCGGACGAGTTTTTCTCGGTGACGACGGGCAATGGTCGACATAGGAATCAGATATGCGAGAGTCCTATTCGGGGAGTTCCGAGTGAGACTGCTGAAGGGCTTCCTAGAGATTGTGAGGTCTGTCTGTAGATCACGAACAGGTGATGACAAACATAATCCAAGTAATTGTTTTGATACTGTTGTGTATGTTGCTAATTATATTGATATTTATTACTAGAATAGTGACGGAACCCATTGCTAATCCATCCGGAATTTCCTATCCGTGGTCCCTATTATTGGATGTGCATTAGTCTGTTCCTGCGTATGAATATTTGAGAAAGTAGTCCCGGTTTTTTTTAAGTAGGGTTTAGATAGTCGCTGTTGTCCTGTGAAATACTGATTAGGCATCTTAGATTTTAACATTAAAAGTTGTTTTGCTTTTAACTTGGAAACATCTTCTTATGACATTATCAGGCAAACTGATCAAAGGTCAAGGTCATCGGATCAGAGGTCAAGGTCAGACTGTATTAACTGCTAAACATTTTGTTATGACATGATAAATCAAAATTGGTCACAATCAAACAATGTATCAACTGACCATGATGAAGTAAATTGGGTCAAATGTCAAGGTCAAATTTTACATCCCTCAACGGGTAAACATTTTGTTATGACATCATGAAGCAAAGTTGGTCAGAATCAAACAAGGTTTCAACTGAACAAAGCTTAAGGACTTTTTGGCCAAAGATCAAGTCATTTTTTTTTATTCCTGAACTGGTTACATTTTGTTATGAAATTAGAAGCAAAGTTGCTTGGAATCAAACAGGGTGACAAGTAACCAAACGTTTAGTTTATCCAGTCTAAATATGAAATATTTAAATCATTTTACAGATCCATTTTAATACCAAGATACTATGCAAAAATATCGGAACGAATTAAATTAGGCCACTATGTGGTTCTGTCCCGACAGTTCTGTGGGTACCCCTGACGCCCTCTGACCCTGACATATAATGTTATACACCGGTAATTGTCGCCTCTGATTGGTTGTTGGCAGCCACGGATCGAGATGACCACCCTCTATGACCTCCTCATCACTTACACGTGTACTTGAGGTGAGATATGTACACCCCCGTAACTGTTACTGGTGTCAGGGGCTAGATTCTCCTGTCAGGATCATCGTGTTTATTTATTGTAGACAAGATGTTTTAGTTGTAATGCTTATCATTGCTGTATGGTACAGGCCGTGTATATACCTTGTACAGGCCGTGTATGATACCTTGTAGGTGTATTTAGTATGTACACTTCCGTTTTACTTATGTACTGGAGAGTGAGGATTGTAGCTTGCATCGACACAAATATGTCACGGGTCAAAACGGCATATACTGAAGTGCGAAATTGTAGAAAACGAAGAAAACGAAAAGACTCAATCATTATTTTTCGGTATAGCCGTATAATATTCTTTTGGCCCGGATATGACGCGACAGGTGGCGTTACTGGTCAAGATGAAGTATGTGATTGGTCAATGTAGCGGTCAATGCAAAATGCAGATATGCAGTTAAAAGCGAAACAAAGTTAAGATTGAATGCAAGCTAAATAAGTGGATGTATCTTTTCAAATGACACATAAATAAAATTATATTCCTGATTCAAATGCAGTCTTATTATTATCACCAAAAATGATTCAAATTTATATCATTTTGTTATCTGTGCTGAAATACATTAGTTCGTTAATTTATTTCACCAGCAGTTTTACATTATAACCACCAGCATTAAATCTATGCCGTTTATCTTTTTAAAGATATTTCTTGTTTTCGATGTATCTGTAGTGGAGAACATTAATTCCTTATGTGATACTCAACAGATATTTTTTGTTGTCGTTGAATAGTATTTGTCTATACTGTCATGGACCGGTTATACAATAAAGCTTTCTTCCAAAACTCTTGCAATAGAACTCCTGAAGTGATGTTTATTTTTTTCTTGCGTCGAAATACCGAGAGTATCGTGTTTCCGTACCGGTAAACAGTGTGATGGAACTAAACAGGTAATATTGAGGCGGGCATCCTTGTAGTAGCTGGTGACTACCTTACTGAACAAAATACGGGAGGCCCAGTGCTCCGATCCATGTACCCAGGCCAACGCTCTAACCAAGTTATCACGGCCCTTTGAACCAGAGATCTATGGTTATTATGGAAATAAGGATAAAGATTAATCGGTAGGATTAAGATGTTTTGTAGTTTTGACAGGTTATCTCTATATATGTGTCCTGATGGTATATGGTATATGTATCCTGATGGTATATGGTATATGTGTCCTGATGGTATATGGTATATGTGTCCTGATGGTATATGGTATATGTGTCCTGATGGTATATGTGTCCTGATGGTATATGTGTCCTGATGGTATATGGTATATGTGTCCTGATGGTATATGGTATATGTGTCCTGATGGTATATGGTATATGTGTCCTGATGGTATATGGTATATGTGTCCTGATGGTATATGGTATATGTGTCCTGATGGTATATGGTATATGGTATATGGTATATGTGTCCTGATGGTATATGGTATATGGTATATGTGTCCTGATGGTATAGGTATATGGTATATGTGTCCTGATGGTATATGGTATATGGTATATGTGTCCTGATGGTATGTGGTATATGGTATATGTGTCCTGTGGTATATGGTATATGTCCTGATGGTATATGGTATATGTATCCTGATGGTATATGGTATATGGTATATGTGTCCTGATGGTATATGGTATATGTGTCCTGATGGTATATGGTATATGGTATATGTGTCCTGATGGTATATGGTATATGTGTCCTGATGGTATATGGTATATGTGTCCTGATGGTATATGGCATATGTGTCATGATGGTATAGGTATATGGTATATGTGTCATGATGGTATAGGTATATGGTATATGTGTCCTGATGGTATATGGTATATGGTATATGTGTCCTGATGGTATATGGTATATGTGTCCTGATGGTATATGGTATATGTGTCATGATGGTATAGGTATATGGTATATGTGTCCTGATGGTATATGGTATATGGTATATGTGTCCTGTGGTATATGGTATATGTGTCCTGATGGTATAGGTATATGTGTCCTGATGGTATATGGTATATGGTATATGTGTCCTGATGGTATATGGTATATGTATATGTGTCCTGATGGTATATGGCATATGGTATATGTGTCCTGATGGTATATGGTATATGGTATATGTGTCCTGATGGTATAGGTATATGGTATATGTGTCCTGATGGTATATGGTATATGTGTCCTGATGGTATATGGTATATGTGTCCTGATGGTATATGGTATATGTGTCCTGATGGTATATGTATATGGTATATGTGTCCTGATGGTATAGGTATATGGTATATGTGTCCTGTGGTATATGGTATATGGTATATGTGTCCTGTGGTATATGGTATATGTGTCCTGATGGTATATGGTATATGTGTCCTGATGGTATATGGTATATGGTATATGTGTCCTGATGGTATATGGTATATGGTATATGTGTCCTGTGGTATATGGTATATGTGTCCTGATGGTATATGGTATGTGTCCTGATGGTATATGGCATATTGTATATGTATCCTGATGGTATATGGTATATGTGTCCTGTGGTATATGGTATATGTGTCCTGATGGTATAGGTATATGGTATATGTGTCCTGATGGTATATGGTACATGTGTCCTGATGGTATATGGTATGTGTCCTGATGGTATATGGCATATTGTATATGTATCCTGATGGTATATGGTATATGTGTCCTGATGGTATATGGTATATGGTATATGTGTCCTGATGGTATATGGTATATGTGTCCTGATGGTATATGGTATATGTGTCCTGATGGTATATGGCATATGTATCCTGATGGTATATGGTATATGTGTCCTGATGGTATATGGTATATGGTATATGTGTCCTGATGGTATATGGTATATGTGTCCTGATGGTATATGGTATATGTGTCCTGATGGTATATGGTATATGGTATATGTGTCTTGATGGTATATGTATATGTGTCCTGATGGTATATGGTATATGGTATATGTGTCCTGATGGTATATGTATATGTGTCCTGATGGTATATGGTATATGGTATATGTGTCTTGATGGTATATGGTATATGGTATATGTGTCCTGAAATCGTAAACAAAATCAACATATATGGGAAGTATTAACAATCAATGTTATAATGAGTAATGCTCCCTCTCAACACAATCGTACGATCCCCCACCCCCCTCACACACAAGATGTAAATGACCTTGACGGCATTCGAGGACAAACATACCTGACTGAGACGGCCATTTATTATCATATCGCGGTGACGTAACGGTCGTCGGTAAACATTAGACTCTATGTGACAGTACACACTGGGATTTGAGGACAGGAGACTGGCTATATACCTAGGGTAATACCGGCCTTAAATACATTGATAAAGAAAAGTACCTTTTGATTGTATAAGGCCAGACAAAAACAAGATGTGTTTCTAGTTTCCATTTTTTTTTTTAGTGAGGTTAATTTTATCAGTATGATATGCCAGTTAGCAGGTGTCTCTTAGGCCAACTTCTGACCGGCGGTTAAATATCTTTTTTAATCGTATTATGTTACCGATGTTTAATGGTGATTTGATACGTGCCACTGGTATAAACTTGTTTTATTATTACAACATTTTTGTATATTAAAGTTCATGCTTCATCAATATTTTCTAATAAGTTGATATCGCCTAGATATCACTTTATAAAGATTACCAATATTTTATTACTTCGTCCTGCGATATTTGACATTTAAATACAATATATTGGGTTGTGTTTCTAGACTCCCTATTCCGAGATACTAATCTTGTTGTTCAACTCCCTCTGACTGTTTTGTTTGTTTGTTTGTTAGGTTTATTGCCCCGTCAACAGCCAGTGTCATTTTGAGGCGGGGGTCTCCTTGTAGTAGTTGGTGAATACCTCATTGAACATACGTGAGTCCATCCAGATCAATTAGGGCCGAGAACACAACCACAACAAAGGCCGGTCCGATTTGTTAATGTCGCCGAAAGTCAACGAGATAGAATAAAACAAATAATAAAAAATGACAAATCTTTTATACCGCCAATAAATTAGGACTAGGCGAAAGACCTAGATGCTTGGGGCGAAATGGGATTATATTGTGCTAAATCGGCATTATACAAATATGTTTTATTCTCGTTTCTAAATGATCTTTTCAACCAATCAAAATATTAATTCCAGAAAATGCACGATCTAATTAAAATTAGACTTGAAATTTCCCGAGCGGAAATTACAAGTATAAGTTTAATTATATTGAGAAAATGGATGTGAATTTCGGAACATTTATTAATAATAATATACCATTGTACACTTCCCTCACAATTAGTATATTTTAAAACAGTTGTGTAAGAAATCACACAAAGTTTTTGGTATAATTTGATACGTTTGTATAAAAGTGTAATACGATAGTTTCGTACTCTATCGAGTTTGTAAGATTTCAGATGAGGTGCGCACAGTGAGATCTGAGGTCAATCGGTGCAAAGCGATTTTCCTCTAATATATATAACAAAATCCTAATTGTTTGACATGTACAGACCGTAATAAAACACAGTTTAAGATTTACATGTTTGTATATAAAATCCCACAGCTAGCTTTCGTCTCCTTTTAAAGACAATTACTTTAGTCGTCAAATAATATACCCGTAACTGTATTCCCATAGCACACAAACATGCTGTTATTTGATTTCTAGAGAATTATTTTATTGTTAGTAAGTTATCATTAATAGAGGTATTAGTATTGTTTATTTCAGCAGCAACAACCTAATATAATCCATTAAGTATGATTCTGGGTTTATCTCATACTGCACTACTATATCATACATGTAATATCTATATGTACAAGTCCACTCTTTGTCAGCCATGATCCAATATGTACTTTGTATACTGATCTATTGTTTTACGCTGGAAGCGTGACTGAGTGACTAAATTATGTCTGAAATCTGTAATGCATCACAGTAAGGTCAGTAGTGAATGACATTGAACCGGGTTAGCAGTGATTGACCTTGAACCGGGTCAGTAGTGAATGACCTTGAACCGGGTCAATAGCGATTGAGTTTAAATCGGGTCAGTAGTGACTGGCCTTGAACCTGGCCATTGGCTAATGACCTTGAACCGGGAGAGTCGTGGGCATCATTGGATTGAGTTAATCATTGTGACCTTGTATGGAGTCAATACGAGTCAATGACCTTGAACTGAGACAATAATCAATGTCGTTGAACTAAGTCACTGATTTACCTTGGAATGGGTTGATCGTCAGTGACAGTTTGTGTGTTGTTGTTGTTTTTTTTTTAGATTTTTCTTGGTTTTTGTTTTCCGTTTTGGCCTGCTGAATTGGGTTTGCCTTGTTACAAGCTGATACGAGTACAAGACTTGGGAAGATGAGGGATTTGGTTTGATTTGGTTTATAAAGTGTCGGGACATCTTAACTGCTCGGCCACCGCGGCCCACGGAAGATGAGGGAAAGACACAATCGGTTGGTAATGATAAGCAACCTCAGTTAGTCACATGGTCTGCTTCTCATTTTGCGTCATCATAAAACAAGACGGAAAAATCCATACACTATCAATGCAATGAACTTTGTGTCAAACAATACATCTACACATGTATATATTATAGATTTCCTATCTAACTTTTCACTGAGAATATCCGAGGAGGAGGAACGAAGTCACTCAGCACAAGGTATCCGTTGTTTTGTATATTAAGGTTGAGGTCACGTGATATATCCCATCGACAGTGTAAATCCGATATAATCCGGAACTCTGAATCGTTTATTAGATATCTCATCCCCTGGCTTAGTTAGGTCACAGATCGGAGACTTTTACCTGTCATTGATTCCAATCTTCTGTAAGGGTTTATTGTTTAAGGTTTTAAAAGTTTGATTTTCAAATCTATCTTTGGCAGCATCGTTCAACTGTCCCTCCCCGCCCGTGACCTCATGACCTCGAGTAATCATTAAGTACGTCATCCTTTCATCACAGAAACCCAGGTCAGGGACGACATAATACTAAACGTCAAATAGAAATAAATATACCACAAAACACGGAGACAACATACGTCACAGAGTAAACACACGGGGACAAAATATACCACAGAGTGTAACACACGGAGACAAAATATACCACAGAGTTTAACATACAGGGATAAAATATACCACAGAGTGTAACATACAGAGACAAAATATACCACAGAATGTAACACACGGGGACAAAATATACCACAGAGTGTAACACACGGGGACAAAATATACCACAGAGTGTAACACACAGGGACAAAATATACCACAGAGTGTAACATACAGGGACAAAATATACCACAGAGTGTAACATACAGAGACAAAATATACCACAGAGTGTAACACACGGGGACAAAATATACCACAGAGTGTAACACACGGGGACAAAATATACCACAGAGTGTAACACACAGGGACAAAATATACCACAGAGTGTAACACACGGGGACAAAATATACCACAGAGTGTAACACACGGGGACAAAATATACCACAGAGTGTAAGACATACCAGGTGTAACACACAGGGACAAATATACCACAGAGTGTAACACACGGGGACAAAATATACCACAGAGTGTAACATACAGGGACAAAATATACCACAGATTGTAACATACAGGGACAAAATATACCACAGAGTGTAACACACGGGGACAAAATATACCACAGAGTGTAACACACGGGGACAAAATATACCACAGAGTGTAACACACAGGGACAAAATATACCACAGAGTGTAACACACGGGGACAAAATATACCACAGAGTGTAACACACGGGACAAAATATACCACAGAGTGTAACACACAGGGACAAAATATACCACAGAGTGTAACACACAGGGACAAAATATACCACAGAGTGTAACATACAGGGACAAAATATACCACAGAGTGTAACATACAGGGACAAAATATACCACAGAGTGTAACATACCGGGACAAATAAACAACAGCGTGTAACACACAGGGATTAATATACCACAGAGTGTAACACACAGGGACAAAATATACCACAGAGTGAACACACGGGGACAAAATATACCACAGAGTGTAACACACGGGGACAAAATATACCCCAGAGTGTAACACACGGGGACAAAATATACCACAGAGTGTAACATACAGGGACAAAATATACCCCAGAGTGTAACACACGGGGACAAAATATACCACAGAGTGTAACACACGGGGACAAAATATACCACAGAGTGTAACACACGGGGACAAAATATACCACAGAGTGTAACACACGGGGACAAAATATACCCCAGAGTGTAACACACGGGGACAAAATATACCACAGAATGTAACACACGGGGACAAAATATACCACAGAGTGTAACACACGGGGACAAAATATACCACAGAGTGTAACACACGGGGACAAAATATACCCCAGAGTGTAACACACGGGGACAAAATATACCACAGATTGTAACATACAGGGACAAAATATACCCCAGAGTGTAACACACGGGGACAAAATATACCACAGAGTGTAACACACGGGGACAAAATATACCCCAGAGTGTAACACACGGGGACAAAATATACCACAGAGTGTAACATACCGGGACAAAATATACCACAGAGTGTAACACACGGGGACAAAATATACCACAGAGTGAAACATACAGGGACAAAATATACCACAGAGTGTAACACACGGGGACAAAATATACCACAGAATGTAACACACGGGGACAAAATATACCACAGAGTGTAACATACAGGGACAAAATATACCACAGAGTGTAACACACGGGGACAAAATATACCACAGAGTGTAACATACAGGGACAAAATATACCACAGAGTGTAACACACAGGGACAAAATATACCACAGAGTGTAACATACAGGGACAAAATATACCACAGAGTGTAACACACGGGGACAAAATATACCACAGAGTGTAACACACAGGGACAAAATATACCACAGAGTGTAACACACGGGGACAAAATATACCACACAGAGTGTAACATACAGGGACAAAATATACCACAGAGTGTAACATACAGAGACAAAATATACCACAGAGTGTAACACACAGGGACAAAATATACCACAGAGTGTAACACACGGGGACAAAATATACCACAGAGTGTAACATACCGGGACAAAATATACCACAGAGTGTAACACACGGGGACAAAATATACCACAGAGTGAACACACGGGGACAAAATATACCACAGAGTGAACACACGGGGACAAAATATACCACAGAGTGTAACACACGGGACAAAATATACCACAGAGTGTAACATACAGGGACAAAATATACCCCAGAGTGTAACACACAGGGACAAAATATACCACAGAGTGTAACATACAGGGACAAAATATACCACAGAGTGTAACACACGGGGACAAAATATACCACAGAGTGTAACACACAGGGACAAAATATACCAAAATTAATGTCAACACATTTGAACAAAATATACCACAGCGTAAACATACAAATTGAAGACCGGAAGTGTGAAGTAAGCCATGACGACCTGCGACATAGACGCCGTCAGGATGTTACATAAGAACCTTTGACAAGAGTTAATACAAATGAGAAATAAATCATGTTCTTACAAAAATACTAACTACGTCATAGATGCTATATATGTACTGAATTCTATTAAAGAATATTTACGCATTTGATGTGATGTCAACATTTAAAATGTAATCTTGTAATGTCTGTGTAAATACCAAAATTATCAACTGTTAACTAAGGTTTTGTGGTGTATCATTCGATAACTCTTGTCAATTTCTATTCCCACTTTACTCCAATCATTACGTAAAATTTGATTCTCGTAAAATAGGTTGTGTTGATTGCATGTAATAGGTTGTGTTTATTACCTGTAACGTGTTGTTTATTACCTGAATCATGTTGTTTATTACCAGTAACATGTTGTTTATTACCTGTAATATGTTGTTTATTACCTGTAACATGTTGTTTATTGCCAGTAACATGTTGTTTATTACCTGAAACATGTTGTTTATTACCAGTAACATGTTGTTTATTACCTGTAATATGTTGTTTATTGCCAGTAACATGTTGTTTATTACCTGTAACCTGTTGTTTATTACCTGTTATAGGCTGTTTTTTTTTTACCTGTAACATGTTGTTTATTACCAGTAACATGTTGTTTATTACCTGTAATGGGTTGTGTTTCTTACCTGTAACATGTTGTTAATTGCCTGTAACCTGTTGTTTATTACCTGTAACATGTTGTTTATTAGCTGTAACATGTTGTTTATTAGCTGTAACATGTTGTTTGTTACCTGTAATATGTTGTTTATAACCTGTAACATGTTGTTTATTACCAGTAACATGTTGTTTATTACCTGTAATAGGTTGTGTTTATTACCAGTAACATGTTGTTTATTACCTGTAACATGTTGTTTATTACCCGTAACATGTTGTTTATTACCCGTAACATGTTGTTTATTACCTGTAACATGTTGTTTATTACCTGTAACATGTTGTTTATTACCAGTAAGAAGTTGTGTTTATTACCTGTGACCTGTTGTTTATTACCTGTGACCTGTGTTTATTACCTGTAACCTGTTGTTTATTACCTGTAACATGTTGTTTGTTACCTGTAACCTGTTGTTTATTACCTGTAACATGTTTTTTTATTACCTGTAACATGTTTTTTTATTACCTGTAACATGTTGTTTATTACCTGTGACATGTTGTTTATTACCAGTAACATGTTGTTTATTACCTGTATGGTGTTGATTATTACCTGAATCATGTTGTTTATTACCTGTAACCTGTTGTTTGTTACCTGTAACCTGTTGTTTATTACCTGTAACATGTTTTTTTATTACCTGTAACATGTTTTTTTATTACCTGTAACATGTTGTTTATTACCTGTGACATGTTGTTTATTACCTGTAACATGTTGTTTATTACCTGTGACATGTTGTCTATTACCTGTGACATGTTGTTTATTACCTGTGACATGTTGTTTATTACCTGTAACATGTTGTTTATTACCTGTGACATGTTGTTTATTACCTGTGACATGTTGTTTATTACCTGTGACATGTTGTTTATTACCAGTAACATGTTGTTTATTACCTGTATGGTGTTGTTTATTACCTGTAACATGTTTTTTATTACCTGTAACATGTTTTTTTATTACCTGTAACATGTTTTTTTATTACCTGTAACATGTTGTTTACTACCTGTGACATGTTGTTTATTACCTGTAACATGTTTTTTATTACCTGTAACCTGTTGTTTATTACCTGTAACATGTTGTTTACTACCTGTGACATGTTGTTTATTACCAGTAACATGTTGTTTATTACCTGTAACATGTTGTTTATTACCTGTGACATGTTGTTTATTACCTGTGACCTGTTGTTTATTACCTGTATGGTGTTGATTATTACCTTCTTTGTTGAACTGTATGTTATGCCAGGTATTTTGTTTTGTTGAACAAATGTGACTTTAAATGTGAATCATTTCATGATAAGCAAAACATTGAGTTGATACGCCACTAACATGAAAGTTCGCATAAAATCAGTAAAATCTTGAACAGAGAAATGGATCTTGATACCAGGAATAAACAATGCCACTAGTAATCACGAATAAAACAGTAAGTCTTTGTATGACGAATCTCGTCAGAACAATCATTGGTATATCGAACCTCGAAAACATAAATTTTAGTATGACGAATCTTTTTAAAATAATCTCGTAAAACATGTCTTGGTATCATTTGTTTGTCGAGCCTCGAAATCGCAATGTACAAAGTTCAGAAAAGGCTTTATCTTCAACACTAAATATGATATGTGTTCTAAGATATAATGTTTACAATATCATTGATAATTACAGACTTTCTGTCATCGCACATGTCTACGGGCATCATCGATACAAATAATGTAGCATGCACCCTTAAGTTAAATTTTCCAGAATTCTAACTGTTTCGCATTATTAATTAATGGTAAGAGGAACATATTTATGGCTTGATGACCTGAGGTCATCCTTTCAATAACAGGGCATCCATATTTCATAATTTTGATACAATTCCAAAACATTGATACTGAAATGTGATATAGAAAAAAAAAAACATGACCTCTAAACTGTATCGAGTGTCACCTAACACTGATATGAATTCAAGTTTAATGTACGATTATGTAAGTCGAAACTTTAAAAAATATTTCTGTCTGTATAATTCAGACGTATTCTGATATATTACTAAAATTAAAACTTGCATTATGAATTAATAAAATTTACGACCTAATGCCTCCTGGAAATTAATAACGTTTCAACAAGGATATAGGTGACTCGGATTAGTACATTTGACACAGCCTTCCAAGTGTCACGCTAACTAGATAATCACGTCATTGATCTTATTTTGTTTCTCTTAACTTTAACTTTAACCAACTTCAAAGACACTGATCCAGAAATAAGTATATCTTTTTTTCAAATATGATTTTGAAAAAAAGGATTTATGGGAAATTTACATTCAAAGGCATTATAACATAATCTATTGATATATTTGGCCTTTAAAAACGTATTTTTGACAAACCCATTAATTACAGAATCTTTAGTAATATACAGTTACAAGGATCTGGACGTAAATAATAGAGTTGACTCGTAACACTTATACCGCTACAAATACGTTGTACTCGACCGAACTAGTTTGCAATGTTATTTTTTTGCAACGTACTACAGTGCAACTTCCGAAAACCGAACCTTCTAAAAACCGAACACCTCTGAATACCAAACGAATTGTTATTGTACGGAATCGGTCCTTCTTTATTATGGTATTTAAAAACTTCCAAATACCGATCCCTCTGAATTCCGAACACCGGACCGATTTTGTCTCCGGTTCCTGATAAAGTATACCAAAAATTACTTCTGAAAACCGGCCTTACCTGAGCGATTATGACACGAGGTCAGGCTAGTCAACCGTGAAACAACAACTGTGACGGGTATTGTGGGAAGCCAAATTGTGTCTCGATCGGGACTTACGTTTACATGTAGGTGATTTGTACAGGTAATCCAATAAATACCCTGAGGGGCGTTATGATTGTAGTGTATAATCAACACGGTAATTAAAACTAATTATGAATCAATGCCACACGTCATCGAAGCGCAGCAGATTCCATGTTAATCTTCGCAATACAAGTAGAGCTAGGAGCCTGAGTTTCGCATTCTAATCTAAATGAGGCCCAATAAGGGGTGTTCTTGCAGGGTCATAACTATACACACTGAAATGATGCCAGTGTCCGATGTTTATTTTTTAAGACAATACCGATATCGGGAATACCACCGGTATCAAGTGATCAATTGTAATTCATATTGAAG
This sequence comes from Pecten maximus, assembly GCF_902652985.1. Lineage (NCBI taxonomy): Eukaryota > Metazoa > Mollusca > Bivalvia > Pectinida > Pectinidae > Pecten > Pecten maximus. The sequence continues at coordinate 18,616,254 of NC_047033.1, read as the reverse complement.
CAAGACATCTTCACACACTTTCATATCATTCGATTTCCGTTTTTTTGTAAAATCATTAAATATCCCGTATTAGGACCCACCACATGGCGAAGCAACAGAATGCAGGTCGATCGTGAAGTGCAGTAAATGTATACAACTATATAAAACAACAGTTAGTCATTTTAATTTCTTATATAATCTGTAATATATGCATTGATTTACTTTCATGATATTCAAATTCTTCAGACAAACCAAATTATCTATGTGCGTATAGTAGGCCTAGTGTCGGTTTGTAATCGGGTACAATCTAACATCGTCCGACCAATTATATTCGGAACTCGACCGGTTATTTTGACCAACTTCTCCAAACCGAACCCTCTGTAAACCGAACAAATATCAATGTCCCATGCATGTTCGGTTTATAGAGGTTCCACTGTACTTGCATCCAAGATGATGGAACTGTGATGATTGGCTCGTTATGTTAAGCCAATCAGGTTCGCTGTAACATCATACACGGTAAGGGGCCGCAGTGGCCGAGTGGTGAAGGTGTCCCGACACTTTAACACTCCACCTCTGGGTTGCGAGTTCGAAACCTACGTGGGGCAGTTGCCAGGTACTGACCGTAGGCCGGTGGTTTTTCTCCGGGTACTCCGGCTTTCCTCCACCTCCAAAACTTGGCACGTCCTTAAATGACCCTGGCTGTTAATAGGACGTTAAACAAAAAACAAACCAAACCAATCACACACGGTATAGCTAAACGGCCTAAAATGGCCCTACCGAAACCTTTATTTTTTTGTATAATGCCAACTAGAATCTGAAAAGATTCGGGAAACAAAGATAAAGGGAGGAGTGTATAATTATATGTAGATTAAGTCTATATTGATCAAAAATAATTAATGAAATTATAATAAATTTATGTCTACGCGGTTATGTGCTACGTAACCTGATATTGCTATTCAAACTAGTATCCCAGTCCAAACTTTTTGTTAGGGAACATCGATGAAATTATAAAACTTACAATAATTTATAAACCGGTAAATTGATAACAAATTATACACTTCTTGTTTAGAACTCCATGTCTATCATAAAGTAACATAACTCAAAAGGATGTAACATATCTGTGTCCGGGGATTTTAAAGTGTACGAAATGAAACTTTTATATCTTTGTTGGTGGTCCTTAACTTACGGGGACAAGTTTAGGTAAGAAGTACACGTGATCGGGTTAACTGGTAGAAAGAATTTTAATTCTGCTGTGTGTACGGTGTGTTTCTCACGGCAGATCTAAATACCCAGACACAAAGGTGTCCTCTTTATCTAAATGGTTACAGTATTAATTATGAATTACGATTATGGCGTTTACCTAATACCCATAATGCATCGGGGTATCATACGGCCGTATGCAGGAGTTATAAATATATATATATATACTGACTGCAATTAGATACTGTTCTACCAGGCCATGTCGGAACAGTCCACTAATTGATAGGGTCGTCCACATGACGTTCTAGCCAGGCCATGTTGGAATGGTCAAACATTCTAGCCGGGCCATGTCGGAACAGTCCACTAATTGAAAGGGTCGTCCACATGACGTTCTAGCCAGGCCATGTTAGAACGGTCCACTAAATTGAACGGGTCGTCCACATGACGTTCTAACCAGGCCATGTCGGATTGGTCTACTAATTGAAAGGGTCGTCCACATGACGTTCTAACCAGACCATGTCGGAATGGTCCACTTATTGATAGGATCGTCCACATGACGTTCTAGTCAGGTCATGTCGGAATGGTTCATTAATTAAAAGGGTCGTTCGCATGACGTTCTAGCCAGGCCATGTTAGAACGGTCCACTAAATTGAAAGGGTCGTTCGCATGACGTTCTAGCCAGGCCATGTTCGAACGGTCCACTAAATTGAAAGGGTCGTCCACATGACGTTCTAACCAGGCCATGTCGGAATGGTCCACTTATTGAAAGGGTCGTCCTCATGACACTCTAGAATATGTAAATCTTATAATCAAATGAGAAAATCTAGTAAGTTTCCCGAAAGGGCCTCAGAAACCGACATCCATAGTACGACACCACTTGGGCTTTATATGAACATACATTGTAATAGTTATGTATACGTAATACATTGTCTTCCTTTCTATGAAATGCATTTCTATCACTTTATGAAACCACATAATGAACGATAACGTAAATAGTCCAGAGTCGAGATAATTATGTTTTTATTGATCTCGACTCTGATTTGACTATCAACAGTATCATTAATTACAAACTCCTGCGATGAAAAACATTTCGATCTCTTTGCAATGAAATCATGTTTTTCTTATTCGTGATGTCATTCCTTATAAAGAATATATTTCTTCCATTACAGGAATTTTGTTTTCAATAATGTTTAGTAGATTTGTTGGGTTATTGTATGAGATACTAACTCTGAACGCCGATAGAATTTGTTGATAACTCTTTAGATAAAACACTGGGCTTCCATACTACACGGGGAGTGTGTACTATTATGAGCAGAGGTAAATATAACTGAACTCTCACTTTTTCAACGACAGAAAGAGAAAGGTCTCCGGAACTTACAGCAATTTTCCCCCAATAACTTAATCCAATAATTATGTTAGACTGTTCTGGGGGATACAGGGGTCGTCCGTTTCTGTATATGTTCTCCCCCTAACATTTTATCTACACTACACGTGCACGCTATGCCGCGTACATGTAATGCACATGCATCTGAAGCTGTATGGATCGCTGCAGTATACCGTCAGCGAAGTCAACTTTCTTTACACTCAATGTTTAACAAGTTTAACAGGTTTATCAGTGCTTTATAGACAGGCTGTTTTTTTTTTCTAGATGTACAAATTAAAAAAAAACTGAATGTGATTGGCTGGTTATGTGTAAACATTTTTTCTGTTTAAAAAATGCGGCACTGTACTGCGATGGATGGGGAAAATGTCAAAATAAAAAAAGCAAATACTGCGCTTTTCGTTCGCGCAATATAACAATTTGTTGTCCTTTCTGAGCCACCGTACAGAAGAGCAGTAGATTCATAAACGTCAGCACAATTACTCTTGACCTTCGCTCTCACTCACTTCCGGTCAGTTTTGAGCATTTTTTGGTCATTCTGTCATTTAAGGAATTCAAACATTACAAGGTGGTCGCTGGGCGAGAGAACTGATTATACTTGATACTAATTAAGTTATCGTAAATAGAATCTCATGAAACATAAAACAGTCTTGTTTTATGTCCATTCCATGAATATTGTGTTTCCTCATTAATTAATTCCACATTTTAAACATGTGGACGTACACACGCAGTGTTCTATGAAGCCATCCCGAACTATACGAACCACTCGCTTTTTATGTTCGAGTTATTTGTCGTCAGCGGAATAATGCAGTCTAGTATTTACAAATAGTTCATTTAATTTCACGGACCAACTAAAAAAATGACTATGAACATTTTTGATTAACGTCAATAATTGGGTCGTCATGGTAGGTATTTAAATGGATAAGAATGTCACCTGAATGAGTGCGAACATACACACTGCCTAGAATTTGGCTCTGGACATTTGGCATTCATGATACCTGTAAATAGTAAATTATTGTTGGCGCATCTTCTTGAAGGCTTTTCGATTTCTAATACCAAAGTGACCTTATGTCTCTGTCTGAGAACTGTCAGGGGAAGGTATTTATCAAACTTCACTGTCATTATAACATATTACAAGTGAAATGTCCAGCACCTTTGATGATCCTTCTGGTCAAATACCCGGCCACTGTTCTGATTCTCCTGGTCAAATACCCGGCCACTGTTCTGATCCTCCTGGTCAAAGGCCCAGCCACCGTGCTTCCTCCTTGTCAAATGGCCGGCAACTGTTTTAATCCTTCTGATAAAATGACCGGCAACTGTTTTTAGTCTCCTGGTCAAATGCCCGATACCTGTGACGATCCTCCTGGTCAAATGCCCGATACCTGTAATGATCCTCCTAGCCAAATGCCCGGTAACTGTGATGATCCTCCTAGTCAAATGCCCGGTAACTGTGGTGATCCTCCTGGTCAAATGCCCGATACCTGTGATGATCCTCCTAGTCAAATGCCCGATACCTGTGACGATCCTCCTAGTCAAATGCCCGGTAACTGTGTTGATCCTCCTGGTCAAATGCCCGGTAACTGTGTTGATCCTCCTGGTAAAATGCCCGGTAACTGTGTTGATCCTCCTGGTCAAATGCCCGGTAACTGTGGTGATCCTCCTGGTCAAATGCCCGATACCTGTGGTGATCCTCCTGGTAAAATGCCCGGTAACTGTGGTGATCCTCCTGGTCAAATGCCCGGTAACTGTGGTGATCCTCCTGGTCAAATGCCCGGTAACTGTGGTGATCCTCCTGGTCAAATGCCCGGTAACTGTGGTGATCCTCCTGGTCAAATGCCCGATCCTCCAGTTCGGATACACGGATGGTTAGCCTATACCTTTCCTTTGAAATCACTGATACATATAACATAGCTATACTGACGATACACCCTGTCAGACGTATTTGATTCTCATAACCTCCGACATCAGATCATAACCATATCTATTGTATGAAAACTATAAATGGGTTATACTTGTATTGTAGAGTTTTAAATGTCAACAATTGCCTGTCGATTCCCACGCCCCCTAAACCCTTATTTCCGTTATTTATTTGTCGGTACTTTACTTTGATGTTTCATATCACACTGTCTCTTTACTACGACTATTTTGTGTATTTTTCGACAAAGGTAACTCAATATTATCGTTAATATGTGTGCACCACACATACATGTATGTACCGTAAGTGACTGAGAATTCTTACTCTTTGAATATGCCGATTCATTTATTTGCCTCCCCTTCACTGATTTGTCTCCCTTTGAAAGCTGATTTACTGATATGTCTCCCCTTGTAAGCTGATTTACTGATTTGTCTCCCCTTGTATGCCGATTCATTGATTTGTCTCCCTTTGTAAGATGATTTACTGATTTGTCTCCCCTTGTAAGCCGATTTATTGATTTGTCTCCCCTTGTCAGGTGATTTACTGATTTGTCTCCCCTGGTAAGCCGATTCATTGATTTAATTCCTCTTTTCAGCTGAGTCATTGATTTGTCTCCCCTTGTAAGCCAATTCCCAGATTGATCTTCCCTTGTAAGCCGATTCACTAATTTGTCTCCCCTTGTAAGCCAATTCACAGATTTGTCTCCCCTTGTAAGCCGATTCATTGATTTGTCTCCCCTTGTAAGCCAATTCCCAGATTGATCTTCCCTTGTAAGCCGATTCACTAATTTGTCTCCCCTTGTAAGCCAATTCACAGATTTGTCTCCCCTTGTAAGCCAATTCCCAGATTGATCTTCCCTTGTAAGCTGATTTACTGATTTGTCTCCCCTTGTAAGCCGATTCATTGATTTATCTCCTCTTTTCAGCTGACTTACTAATTTGTCTCCCCTTGTAAGCCAATTCCCAGATTGATCTTCCCTTGTAAGTTGATTTACTGATATGTCTCCCCTTGTAAGCAGATTTACTGATTTGTCTCCCCTTGTATGCCGATTCATTGATTTGTCTTCCTTTGTAAGATGATTTACTGATTTGTCTCCCCTTGTAAGCCGATTTATTGATTTGTCTCCCCTTGTCAGGTGATTTACTGATTTGTCTCCCCTGGTAAGCCGATTCATTGATTTAATTCCTCTTTTCAGCTGAGTCATTGATTTGTCTCCCCTTGTAAGCCAATTCCCAGATTGATCTTCCCTTGTAAGCCGATTCACTAATTTGTCTCCCCTTGTAAGCCAATTCATTGATTTGTCTCCCCTTGTAAGCCGATTCATTGATTTGTCTCCCCTTGTAAGCCAATTCCCAGATTGATCTTCCCTTGTAAGCCGATTCACTAATTTGTCTCCCCTTGTAAGCCAATTCACAGATTTGTCTCCCCTTGTAAGCCAATTCCCAGATTGATCTTCCCTTGTAAGCTGATTTACTGATTTGTCTCCCCTTGTAAGCCGATTCATTGATTTATCTCCTCTTTTCAGCTGACTTACTAATTTGTCTCCCCTTGTAAGCCAATTCCCAGATTGATCTTCCCTTGTAAGTTGATTTACTGATTTGTCTCCCCTTGTAAGCCAATTCATTGATTTGTCTCCCCTTATAAGCCGATTTACAGATTCGTCTCCCCCTTCACTGATTTGTCTCCCCTTGTAAGTTGATTTACTGATTTGTTTCCCCTTGTAAGTTGATTTTCTGATTTGTCTCCCCTTGTAAGCCGATTCACAGATTCGTCTCCCCCTGAATACTGATTTGTCTCCCCTTGTAAGCCGATTTACTGATTTGTCTCCCCTTGTAAGCCAATTCCCAGATTGATCTTCCCTTGTAAGTTGATTTACTGATTTGTCTCCCCTTGTAAGCCAATTCATTGATTTGTCTCCCCTTATAAGCCGATTTACAGATTCGTCTCCCCCTTCACTGATTTGTCTCCCCTTGTAAGTTGATTTACTGATTTGTTTCCCCTTGTAAGTTGATTTTCTGATTTGTCTCCCCTTGTAAGCCGATTCACAGATTCGTCTCCCCCTGAATACTGATTTGTCTCCCCTTATAAGCCGATTTACTGATTTGTCTCCCCTTGTAAGCCGATTCACTTATTTGTCTCCCCTTGTAAGCCGATATCCTGATTCGTCTCCCCTTGAACATTGAATTTCTCCATTTATGTGTCTATCATCTGAACGAGATTCGTGTATGTCGAAATAACGGTATAGATTCGCTTTGGACAATTTAGAATCAAAGGTAAAACTTATCTTTCACACTTACACTCGTGGCATCATAACGAAAACAGCAGATCGGAGCTACTTTTATTTTTCAACCGTGTGTGACATCATAATTATTCTCTTTCAGTCGAGTTTTGTATTCGCTATATCCGAGATCTTCTGGTGTACAAAAAGTCTTGGGGAGATCTGCATCACTGAACAGTTGTCTGTAAGAGTGGAGTACGTTTTACGACAGTGGAGGGTAATATAAAAGTTGTACTATACGACGGACGAAATACGGAAACATGTGGTACCGTTTAACATAATAATACTCGAGTTTCATTTCTAAATACGATACTGTTAATTAAGTATGGATCCAGATTAACTTTCACATCAAAGTTTGCTTATTTCCTTTATTTTTTTTCTGTATGATATATTGCCTCCAGTATGATATGTGTGACAGGAAACTTCCGACTCGGAATTACATACAATGTACAAATATCACCACTTTTCCGCTGTAAAGCCGTTAAATATCATTTTCAAACATCAACACTATTACTCACGAATAGCAGAAAGAGCAATGCCACGCGAATGTTTTCTAATAACAGTAAGTATAATAACGCTTGAATGATTTGTAATTATAGTTAGAATAATAACAACGTGCGAATTATTCTAATATCAGTAAGAATAATAACGCGTGAATGTTTTCTAATATCAGTAAGAATAATAACGCGTGAATGTTTTCTAATATCAGTAAGAATAATAACGCGCGAATGTTTTCTAATATCAGTAAGAATAATAACGCGTGAATGTTTTCTAATATCAGTAAGAATAATAACGCGTGAATGTTTTCTTATATCAGCAAGAATAATAACGCGTGAATGTTTTCTAATATCAGTAAGAATAATAACGCGTGAATGTTTTCTAATATCAGTAAGAATAATAACGCGCGAATGTTTTCTAATATCAGTAAGAATAATAACGCGCGAATGTTTTCTAATATCAGTAAGAATAATACGGCATGCATTGTTCTAATGTCAGTATGAATAATAACGCGTGCATTGTGCTAATACAATCAGTAAAAATAGTAACACGTGTATTTTTCTAATATCAGTAAAATGATGACGAGTGAATGTGCTCTAATATCAGTAAAATGATCACGAATGAATGTTTCTTGGAAATTATGTTGGTGTGTTCCCAAGTGTCATTGTTCTTACTTTCATTGGAAATCATATTGGAATGTACCAACGTGTCATTGTTCTTACTCCCATAGGAAATCATATTGGAAGGTACCCACGTGTCATTGTTCTGACTCACATACATGTAGGAAATAATATTGGAATGTAACCACGTGTCATTGTTCTTACTCACATAGGAAATCATATTGGAATGTACCCACGTGTCATTGTTCTTACTCTCATAGGAAATCATATTTGAATATACCCACGTGTCATTTTTCTTACTCCGAAAGGAAATCATATTGGAATGTACCCACGTCATTTTTCTTACTCCCATAAGAAATCATATTGGAATGTACCCACGTGTCATTGTTCTTACTCACATAGGAAATAATATTGGAATGTAACCACGTGTCATTGTTCTTACTTTCATAGGAAATCATATTGGAATGTACCCACGTGTCATTGTTCTTACTCACATACATGTAGGAAATAATATTGGAATGTAACCACGTGTCATTGTTCTTACTCACATAGGAAATCATATTGGAATGTACCCACGTGTCATGTCTTACTCAAATAGGAAATAATATTGGAATGTAACCACGTGTCATTGTTCTTACTCACATAGGAAATCATATTGGAATGTACACACGTGTCATTGTTCTCACTGTAACTGGAAAATATCCACACATGGATAAATTACTATTACAGTTGAATAAACGTTAATATTACAAAATGTGGGACAAATGGACATGAAATGTAAAGATAGCAGCTTCAAACAGTATATTATCGACACATGCAATCATGTAGGGGGTCACAGAAGGTTTGATGATACAGATTTAAAAAAAAAAATTCAGTTTAGACCGGCTACAATTCCCCCAGTTCTGAAATCACAGATTACCCATATTACGTTCTTGTCTACATCGAATTTAGAATAAGACAGGTATTTTTAATTATCAAAATTGAAAGGCTCACTTTATTTTGAATTGTGCTATTTGACAGTCTGCCTAGGTTTATATTGTAAGTTGAAAAATCATTCTTGAATTCATTAAGGTGATGTATGGACCAGTCCCATAAACCATGAAGAGAATTACAGAAGAAAGAATCAGTAGCTCCCTTTTAGTACGTTAAAGTGTGTGCCAAGTAGACACACAAGAACACTACTTAGATAATCGTTCTGACAAATCTGATTATTTTCCAAATAGCCTTTCAACAACTATCACTTTTATTACTGTATAAGTTTACAAAGGGTTACGTGTGTACGCATGCGTGGGCTATAAACATCCCGACAGAGTAACCATGTAATCGGGCTAACTTTGTAGTGATGCCATGACCTTGAAATAAAGATGATACAAATAGTTGACCTTTGTTTGAGGGCGTTGCACGTTGACCTCAGACAGTGTTCCGTGGAGAGTCTGTACCTAATACCAGATATTATTAGAGCATGGATGACTAAAATATCTGATCGTGTTTGAAATTTCGTGAAATTCACGTGCAAACACGTTCTGAAATATCGTATGTTTAATAGACTGTTTTAAGACATCAAACAGGCTCATCAAATCGTTTGATATTTATATCTCGTTACAGTGTAATGTTGTATCATTGTCAGTGTATAAAATAATACTGTAGGATTCGGCGCGGTTTATTACGCGGTTTTAGTGGGCGGGAATGGAAGGGATGTATTTGTTGGGTGTAGTTTTAAGAAATATTTTTCTTTTTTGTTGGGTGCTTCTCAGTAACAGTAAGAACAATGACACGTGCGTTTTTTCCAGTAACAGTAAGAACAATTGCACGTGAATGCTTTCCAGTAACAGTAAGAACAATTGCACGAGAATGCTTTCCAGTAACAGTAAGAACAATAACACGTGGGTGTATTATAATAACAGTAAGAACAATAACACGTGGGTGTATTCTAATAACAGTAAGAACAATAACACGTGGGTGTATTCCAGTAACAGTAAGAACAATGACACGTGGGTGTATTATAATAACAGTAAGAACAATGACACGTGGGTGTATTCCAGTAACAGTAAGAACAATGACACGTGGGTGTATTCCAGTATCAGTAAGAACAATAACACGTGGGTGTATTCCAGTAACAGTAAGAACAATGACACGTGGGTGTATTCCAGTAACAGTAAGAACAATGACACGTGGGTGTATTCTAATAACAGTAAGAACAATAACACGTGGGTGTATTCTAATAACAGTAAGAACAATGACACGTGGGTGTATTCCAGTAACAGTAAGAACAATGACACGTGGGTGTATTCCAGTAACAGTAAGAACAATGACACGTGGGTGTATTCTAATAACAGTAAGAACAATGACAATTGGGTGTTTCTAGTAACAATAAGAACAATAACACGTGGGTGTATTCCAGTAACAGTAAGAACAATGACACGTGGGTGTATTCTTATAACAGTAAGAACAATAATACGTGGGTGTATTCTAATAACAGTAAGAACAATAACACGTGGGTGTATTCCAGTAACAGTAAGAACAATGACACTTGGGTGTTTCTAGTAACAATAAGAACAATAACACGTGGGTGTATTCCAGTAACAGTAAGAACAATGACACGTGGGTGTATTCTAATAGCAGTAAGAACAATAATACGTGGGTGTATTCTAATAACAGTAAGAACAATGACACGTGGGTGTATTCTAATAGCAGTAAGAACAATAATACGTGGGTGTTTCTAGTAACAGTAAGAACAATGACACGTGGGTGTATTCTAATAACATTAAGAACAATGACACGTGGGTGTTTCTAGTAACAGTAAGAACAAAAACACGAGGGTGTATTCCAGTAACAGTAAGAACAATGACACTTGGGTGTTTCTAGTAACAATAAGAACAACAACACGTGGGTGTTTCTAGTAACAGTAAGAACAATGACACGTGGGTGTTTCTAGTAACAGTAAGAACAATGACACGTGGGTGTATTCCAGTAACAGTAAGAACAATAACACGTGGGTGTATTCTAGTAACAGTAAGAACAATGACACGTGGGTGTATTCCAGTAACAGTAAGAACAATAACACGTGGGTGTATTCCAGTAACAGTAAGAACAATAACACGTGAATGCTTTCCAGTAGTTACATTTTCACTTTTCATTTTTATCATCGTCATTCACTAGACATTTTACCCACAGATGAAACAGGCCGACATTTGATGGAAAGCAAAACAGCTGAATTCAATTTGGCGGGAAAAGTTATAATTTACAGAAAGTAGCAGTTTAGCAGTTACACTATAATATGATGCAAAGGGACTACTTTGACTGTCATCATCCAGAAATGTCATGTTTGAGATAACACCACTTGGGCACATTATATCTTGGTTGACGTCTAAGGGATTCACTCATGATTAACCATTGTTTAAGGTTGTTAAGGGTGTCACGTGCGACACTAAAGGGAGTATAAAATATACTGTATCTTGTTAGCAACCTTGGGATATTGTTTGCTTTTTTATTGGCTCGTGGAAAAAAAGACCAATCGTGTTCCTTTGAAGATGAAAGTTCCAATGCTGTGATGCTATTTCCCGGTTACCGCTATCCATTAAGCCGAAAGATTGCAATTTTTTTTCTTGGCCAGGGGACAGAGCCCCACCCCTATCTCAATTGAGCGAGCGATGCCCCTACCATGTCCCCTCAGAATACACAAAGACGACCCCATATTATCCAAATTATCCAACTCCTTTTTTGTATAGGGGCAGTCGCACATTACCAAATTGCCATATCTAAGAAAAAAAACCCACAAAAAACCCCAAAACAACAACCTCTTTTCGTTAAAATTTACTTCAGAAACACATTAAAGGTTTTTATGTTTCAGACGTGTGAATGTATAAGGACACACCAACCAATATATAGCTACGTGTCGACCTGCCAAGACTTATTCAAATGTTGACTTACATTCCATTTCCACTTAAATCTAAATGTATTGTATTGATATTTCGTTACAGTAAATGAGTCTATCTGTTACTGACTATGACAGCGACACTGGGAAGTACCTCTATCCTATACAGAGGTACGAGACAGGCCCATTCACAGGTGTAAATGTCTATATATACAATGGCAGGTACACATACTTACGTGTTTCTACAATAGTCTAGCTACCTCTCATCGGTCTAATGATGTAATTCTTTACTTATAAGGATCCTTCACCTCCCCTTAGGGGCCCCCGACAGGGGTCGAGTTATAACAGTATCCCTACTTGTATTCCTTATAAGGATCCTTCACCTCCCCTTAGGGGCCCCCGGCAGGGGTCGTAGTTATACCAGTATCACTACCTGTATTCCTTAAAAGGATCCTTTAACTATCCCAGGGGCCCCCAAAAGGGGTCGTAGACATAACAGTATCCATACTTGTATTCCTTATAAGGGTTCCTTACCTCCCATTAGGGCCAGACAGGGTCATAGTCACAAAAGGGCCCTACACCTCCCCTTAGGAGTCCCGACAATGGTCGTTGTTACTCTGCTTATATCTTATATTCCTAATAAGGAACCCTTCAAATCTCCGTGATGATTTAATCCTTTATAAGATTCCTTCACCAAAACTTTTGTAGACATTTTCTATGAATTATCACCGGTATTGGTAAAGGTCCCCGGTATCGATAAATACCGGTAAAATAGTCTTACAACCAACTAACCACACCTCTTTACCTTTCGGAGTTCTCGTATGTTATTGTGACGTCACATTTCCGCGACAAAGTTAGAATCGACAATCGATTTAACATAATATTGTTGAAAGTATATCGTAGATGTTTGTTACTGTAAATGTACGGTATTGTGTCAGCTGCTATATTTACACGAATTTCCGTTCTGTCTGGTATCATTACGAAATCAAAACAAAATTCTTCAGATCATTATCAAACATGAACATGCGTTTTATTACATACAAATATTTGTATGGCTTCATTTCCGTTTTCTTCTGCATACTGCGTCGTATCTTCCAATTATCAAAAGTAACAAGGACCCAAGACTTGGACCCGGAAATGGAGATGACATTATAAATTCTGAAACGGAAACTATCTGATCTAAATAAATCCGGACCTCACAACGTGCACAAACGCCGAAGTCGCAGAGATTTTGATTGTTAGATTTTCATTCCATAGAAGACTTAAATGGGACCATAAATCTTGTTTTTGAAACATGACCAAATCAACTATTGGATTTCTCGTGAAGGAAACATCTGTAGAGAAAAGATTTATCGTCTGTATTACGTGTTTTTGCTGTGTTTTTAAGCTTTTTCCTTTGAACGCGATGGAGGGTCCGCAGCATGACCGTGCACATGTACGTGTAATACAAGAGGAAGGTGCGCGGTCAGCAGATCTGACTAGAAGTACGTATTACGGGCAGATTGATCCGACACTGCACCAGCTCTCAATACCACACGCGATTCTCCAGACTGGGACTGAAATTGGCATGTAATTGTACAGAGGGCAAGTGGGGTTAAGTTTTTTCAGTTCCAATCAGCTACGATGTCTTTAAGAATTCTCAACCCGTGATAAATCCCGTTTTGGAAGACTTATAAAAATATTATTTTATCATTCAACCAACATAGCTAAATTATGTAAATGACAAAATTCAATAAATAAAATTATAAAAAATAAAACATGTGATGTTTTCAAAGCATTTATATCAGACGAAGTAAATAAAACTGTTTATGCGAAATCAAGAAAGATTATAATATCCAGCTCGGTTACGTACAGATTCCATAGATCCCGACTGACATTAGATTATATCAAAAGTACCAGAAACGTCAGGTGGGAACTGATGTTTGAGGAAAAGTGTGGATCACTGGTCGTCAGAATGTATATACAATTATGTTCTTAATACAAGTCACCTGTAAAGTCATAATTCTTCCATATTTTTAAGGAATTCAGAGAAGCTAAGCCAGTAAAGTATCGGACAACGTCACCTCAGGTGAAGATCCAAGGTGAAGCTGATATCATGAATCCGCTTGTGATGTTGTGGTTTTGTTGTTTGGTAAGACATTTCAACACTGTCGCTATGGATAGCTAGCCTATCGTGTGTTGTTAAGTGAGGTAGCCACCGGCTACTACAAGGAGAACCTGTCTTAAGATAATGCTTTTGTTCACGGAGTGATACCGTCCACTCCCCAAACATGTCACAGATTAATCATATTTTCTTACACAGTAGTTTAACATAGAAGCATACGATTACAGTTCCATGCACTTCAAACAGACTAGCATTGCATGGTCTACAAGATCCAAATACCTTGGCATTGTTACACCCCCCCCCCCCCCCCCCCCCCCCCCCCAAAAAAAAATGACAAGTTCGCATTAACTTTACCAGATACTTTCACAAATACAGTCTGTGGAGATTATTTCTTTAGACGTCACGGCTATGTATAGAATTGGTTGTCAGTGAGAACGGCTATGTATAGAATTGGTTGTCAGTGAGAACGGGTATATATAGAATTGGTTGTCAGTGAGAACGGGTATATATAGAATTGGTTGTCAGTGAGAACGGCTATATATAGAATTGGTTGTCAGTGAGAACGGCTATATATAGCATTGGTTGTCAGTGAGAACGGCTATATATAGAATTGGTTGTCAGTGAGAACGGGTATATATATAATTGGTTGTCAGTGAGATCGGGTATATATAGAATTGGTTGTCAGTGAGAACGGCTATATATAGAATTGGTTGTCACTGAGAACGGGTATATATAGAATTGGTTGTCAGTGAGAACGGGTATATATATAGAATTGGTTGTCAGTGAGAACGGGTATATATAGAATTGGTTGTCAGTGAGAACGGCTGTATATAGAATCGGTTGTCAATGAGAACGGCTATATATAGAATTGGTTGTCAATGAGAACGGTTATATATAGAATTGGTTGTTAGAGAGAACGGCTATATATAGAATTGGTTGTCAGTGAGAACGGCTATATATTTAATTGGTTGTCAGTGAGAACGGCTATATATAGAACTGGTTGTCAGTGAGAACGGGTATGTTTCGTATCAAGAGACCTTAGTCGTGTAACTAGGATCAAAGTCACGTTACACTGTTTAAAATGTTTGCGATTTTGACGGCCTTAGCCACCTTAATAGCTGACATATGTGTGCCAGAACAAGGCCAAACTTCCAGAAACTAAAGAAAGTGAAGAACGTTGATCATTGTACAGATTTGCCTATCACATTTAAGTACCATTAAACGTATTTGAATGCCAAATCCGGACGCTCTGCTGACTTGGTTCCCGGTTTTACAATCGACGTGGCTGTGATAGATCGACGATTGTATAAGTCTCTCAACTGAAGTGAGATGTGATGTTGTGCAATGTATGTGTATATCTTGAGCATCTTATGGCTGTTTTAGTCTTCACATTTGTGCCAATACACTTGTTGGGGCAAGATTGGGAACAAGGAGGGACAGGATCTTTGAAAATAGAATTTGTTTAAACATTTTTTTGGTGAACATTTTGTACAAAAAAGCAGACATAGATATCTCTCGCATGCTTCAGTTGATAATGTAGGGAGGAATTATCTATTTATTTCCCCCCAAAAATGTACTAAAATGAAAATAGATACATTCATCAATTAAAATAAGTCAAAAATACATTATATTCCCTTGTTGATTTAGGACGGGTCTCAACTCAGGAATACCTACTTACATATACCGATTGAGAACCATCGGCATGTTCCGTTGACGAGATTTCATTTACGAAAAATACCGACGGATGCCGAGTGTGTTCTGGTATAGTTGGTGATATTGCTTTTTATCCATGTGTAGTTGTCTCCCCTCGTTAGTGGTCGTCGTCTGTGTATCTCGGTCCAGTTTCCTGTGAAAAACATCACGTGTTTTTATTAATTCATATTTTTGTCCGCATTAATACCTTCCGTGACTTTATTGTATCCTTATTTTTATACTTTGGTTTATATCCGTGTAAATGATCTTTTTCAGTCGTTTCTCGGTTTCCGTTCACTTCGTTTTCCTTATTATTCGTCACGTTTTCTCTTTAGACATATCTGTTATATATTGTTTGTTTTTTCTCTGTCATTTCCTATTGTTTACTAACTGTTTGTTTTCTCTGTCATTTCCTATTGTTTACTAACTGTTTGATTTCCCTGTCATTTCCTATTGTTTACTTACTGTTTGTTTTCCCTGTCATATCCTATTGTTTACTAACTGTTTGTTTTCCCTGTCATATCCTATTGTTTACTAACTGTTTGTTTCCCCTGTCATTTCCTATTGTTTACTTACTGTTTGTTTCCCCCGTCATTTCCTATTGTTTACTAACTGTTTGTTTTCTCTGTCATTTCCTATTGTTTACTAACTGTTTGTTTTCCCTGTCATATCCTATTGTTTACTAACTGTTTGTTTTCTCTGTCATTTCCTATTGTTTACTAACTGTTTGTTTCCTCTGTCATTTCCTATTGTTTACTAACTGTTTGTTTTCTCTGTCATATCCTATTTTTTACTAACTGTTTGTTTTCCCTGTCATTTCCTATTGTTTACTAACTGTTTGTTTTCTCTGTCATTTCCTATTGTTTACTAACTGTTTGTTTTCCCTGTCATATCCTATTGTTTACTAACTGTTTGTTTCCCCTGTCATTTCCTATTGTTTACTTACTGTTTGTTTCCCCCGTCATTTCCTATTGTTTACTAACTGTTTGTTTTCCCTGTCATATCCTATTGTTTACTAACTGTTTGTTTTCTCTGTCATTTCCTATTATTTACTAACTGTTTGTTTCCTCTGTCATTTCCTATTGTTTACTAACTGTTTGTTTTCCCTGTCATATCCTATTGTTTACTAACTGTTTGTTTTATCTGTCATTACCTATTGTTTACTAACTGTTTGTTTTCTCTGTCATTTCCTATTGTTTACTTACTGTTTGTTTTCTCTGTCATTTCCTATTGTTTACTAACTGTTTGTTTTCCCTGTCATATCCTATTGTTTACTAACTGTTTGTTTTCCCTGTCATTACCTATTGTTTACTAAATGTTTGTTTCCCCTGTCATTTCCTATTGTTTACTAACTGTTTGTTTCCCCCGTCATTTCCTATTGTTTACTAACTGTTTGTTTTCTCTGTCATTTCCTATTGTTTACTAACTGTTTGTTTTCCCTGTCATATCCTATTGTTTACTAACTGTTTGTTTCCCCCGTCATTTCCTATTGTTTACTAACTGTTTGTTTCCCCTGTCATTACCTATTGTTTACTAACTGTTTGTTTTCCCTGTCATATCCTATTGTTTACTAACTGTTTGTTTTCCCTGTCATATCCTATTGTTTACTAACTGTTTGTTTTCCCTGTCATATCCTATTGTTTACTAACTGTTTGTTTTATCTGTCATTACCTATTGTTTACTAACTGTTTGATTCCCCTGTCATTTCCTATTGTTTACTAACTGTTTGTTTCCCCCGTCATTTCCTATTGTTTACTAACTGTTTGTTTCTCTGTCATTTCCTATTGTTTACTAACTGTTTGTTTTCCCTGTCATATCCTATTGTTTACTAACTGTTTGTTTCCCCCGTCATTTCCTATTGTTTACTAACTGTTTGTTTCCCCTGTCATTACCTATTGTTTACTAACTGTTTGTTTTCCCTGTCATATCCTATTGTTTACTAACTGTTTGTTTTCCCTGTCATATCCTATTGTTTACTAACTGTTTGTTTTCCCTGTCATATCCTATTGTTTACTAACTGTTTGTTTCCCCTGTCATTTCCTATTGGTTACTTACTGTTTGTTTTCCCTGTCATTTCCTATTGTTTACTTACTGTTTGTTTCCCCTGTCATATCCTATTGTTTACTAGCTGTTTGTTTTCCCTGTCATATCCTATTGTTTACTAGCTGTTTGTTTTCCCTGTCATATCCTATTGTTTACTAACTGTTTGTTTTCCCTGTCATATCCTATTGTTTACTAACTGTTTGTTTTCCCTGTCATATCCTATTGTTTACTAACTGTTTGTTTTCCCTGTCATATCCTATTGTTTACTAACTGTTTGTTTTCCCTGTCATATCCTATTGTTTATTAGCTGTTCCATTTCTCCGTTGTAACCTCCACGTGTTGATGTATCTGATCTTGGACTCCCCAAGGTTCCTCCTTCTCACATCATTTAATAAGATCGTGCAGATGGTTTAGAAAATGAAAATGCTCAATGGTTGTTTAGAAACGGTCCGGAATGTAACATGCGGTATATATTAAAATGATATAGATATTGCCAACAATAAAATTATTTTGATAAGTGTATTTTAAGTGTTTTGGGAACACCGCAATTTATGATGCCAGATGTAGAACCTTGAGCTTAAGAAATGATAGAAATGTCTTAAGGAGATATAGGTAGCTACATACACGTGCTATCTGACGAAACTTTTTGTTTTATTTTTAATCTACATGACGATTTTTAAGTTAAGATATTTATAAATGATTCTATCTTAGTCTGCAATCATTTTGTATGTGTCTAGGACGACAACTGAACAACATTAAAACGTAAATTATGGAAATTTTCAACAAGTGCATTTAAGTAAAAGCGTTACGTAAAAGCATCATAATCATACAGGTTACGGATTACAGATAAATCACAATAATCTATTAATATAGAAGTAACAGACTACAGGTGACACACGCTAATTAATCATTATAGATTACAGGTAACAAACTACAGGTAACACACTGATTAATTAATATAGATTATAGGTAACAGTTTACAGGTAATAAACTCATCATTTAATATAGATTACAGGTAACAGACTACAGGTAACACATGTACACTAATCAATTAATATAGATTTCAGGTAAGACTACAGGTAACACATTAATTAATATATATTAAAGGTAACACACTTATTAATTAACATATATTACAGGTCAGACTCAGTAATTAATAACATAGATTACAGGTAACACACAGTAAGTAATTGCTATAGATTACAGGTAACAGACTACAGGTAACATACTACAGGTAACACATGTACGCTAATCAATTAATATAGATTTCAGGTAACAGACTACAGGTAACGCACTAATTAATTAATAGATATTAAAGGTAACACACTTATTAATTAACATATATAACAGGTCAGACACAGTAATTAATAACATAGATTACAGGTAACACACAGTAATTAATTGCTATAGATTACAGGTAACAGGCTACAGGTAACAGACTACACATGTACACTAATCAATTAATATAGATTTCAGGTAATTGACTACAGGTAACACACTAATTGATTAATGTATATTACAGGTAACAAATTAATTAATTAACATATATTACATGTAAGACACAGTAATTAACTAATATATTTTACAGGTAACACACAGTAATTAATTGCTATAGATTACAGGTAACAGGCTACAGGTAACATACTACAGGTAACACACTAATTAATTAAGTTAGATAATAGGTAAGATATTACAGGTAACACACACTAATTGATTGATATAAATTACAGGCAACAGACTACATAAGATACACTAATTAAATATTACAGGCACGTGGACATGTAACACCGTGTTGATTAATTAATGTGTATAAAATACCAACATGGAAAATTAAAAAAAAAACAACACTTCTGCTCTTAAAACTCCACTGCTTTTGTGTCCTTCAGAATTCAGATATGATCACAAAGAAACACATCTCAAGGTTATATCAAAATATCGGAAAACAAAAACGAAAACAAAAAACAAAACAAAAAAACAACTTTTAAACGTCATTGGGCTACCCCTGTTTGATACAACACACTCTGACAAGCCCGTGCATATTCAGACGCTAACCACGATAGTCTGGCAGCCAAAACAGTTTTTTTCTCTCGTGTCTAGAAATGTTGATGACTTGGAATGGTCGCAAAACAATTTGTTATTTGGATAAGAGTAGATGCTTTTAAAAAAAAATGGAATTTTCTGAGATCACTTTGAATACGTCGTTAGGAATCATTTTGATATAGTTATTTTACATTCCGTGAATTGTTTTACACCTATGAATCAAAAGGAAAAAAGAATGTTTGATCAAGAAACCTCTTTTTCGTTCTGTAATATCGTACCACAGATATTATTCAAGAGCTCTATATTGTTAACGTCAGCTAACTTTGATTATCACAAAAAATCACATCCAATATACTGCACTGTATAAAATATTTGTGAACATTTTCTTTCGTGGTATCAATGTTTCAAATTAGCTTTGTGTACAAATGTTCATGGGAAGGTAGTCTGCAACCCCCCCCCCCCCCCCCTAACCCCATATTACACCCTCACTATAAACAAATAATAATATGGTATTTCATCGACATTTATTGTATTTGATTTGTGATTTTCGTTAGAATACCACGAGGAACATATAGTGTTTACAATTTGAAATGTAAAAATTAAGTGAAAAGAATAAATTCGTGGTTTTCTTTGTAATCATCATCAAACAAACTCGGCGGAGGGTATGCTGTGTGTTGTGTGTTGTATGTTGTGTGCTGTGTGTTGTATGATGTGGGTTGTGTGTTGTGTGCTATGTGTTGTGTGATGCGTGTTGTTTTTTGTGTGTTGTATGTTGTATGTTGTGTGTTTTGTGTTGTGTGTTTTGTGCTGTGTGCTGTGTGTTCTGTGTTGTGTGCTGTGTGTTGTGTTCTGTGTGTTGAGTGTTGCATATTGTGTGTTGTGTGTTTTGTGCTGTGTGTTGTGTTTTGTGTTCTGTGTTCTGTGTGTTGTGTGTTTTGTGCTGTGTGTTTGTGTTTTGTGTTTTGTGTTGTGTTTTGTGTTTTGTGTTGTGTGTTGTCTGTTGTGTGTTGTATGCTGTGTGGTATGTATTTTGTTGATATGTGAGTGTGTTTTGTGTTCTGTGTTCTGTGTCTTGTGTGTTTTGTGCTGTGTTTTGTGCTGCGTGTTGTGTTTTGTATTCTGTGTGTTGAGTGTTGTGTGCTGTGTGTTTTGTGTTGAGTTTTGTGCTGTGTGTTGTGTGTTGTATGCTGTGTGTTGTGTGTTTTGTATTCTGTGTGTTGTGTGATTTGTGCTGTGTGTTTTGTGTTTTGTGCTGTGTGTTGTTTTGTGTTCTGTGTGTTGTTTTGTGTTCTGTGTGTTGTGTGCTGTGTGTTGCGTGCTATGTGTTGCGTGCTATGTGTTGTGTGTTGTATGCTGTGTGTTTTGTGCTGTGTGTTCTGTGTTGTGTGCGGTGTGTTGTGTTCTGTGTGTTGAGTGTTGCATATTGTGTGTTGTGTGTTTTGTGCTGTGTGTTGTGTGTTGTGTTCTGTGTTCTGTGTGTTGTGTGTTTTGTGCTGTGTGTTTGTGTTTTGTGTTTTGTGTTGTGTGTTGTATGCTGTGTGTTGTGTGTTTTGTGCCGTGTGTTGTGTTTTGTGTTCTGTGTTCTGTGTGTTGTGTGTTTTGTGCTGTGGTGTGTGTTTTGTGTTTTGTGTTGTGTTTTGTGTTGTGTGTTGTCTGTTGTGTGTTGTATGCTGTGTGTTGTGTGTTTTGTGCTGTATGTTGTGTTTTGTGTTCTGTGTGTTGTGTTTTGTGTTTTGTGTTGTGTTTTGTGTTGTGTGTTGTCTGTTGTGTGTTGTATGCTGTGTGTTGTGTGTTTTGTGCTGTATGTTGTGTTTTGTGTTCTGTGTGTTGTGTGTTTTGTGTTTTGTGCTGTGTGTTTTGTTCTGTGTGTTGAGTGTTGTGTGTTTTGTGTTTTGTGTTGTGTTTTGTGCTGTGTGTTGTTTGTTGTATGCTGTGTGTTGTGTGTTTTGTGCTGTGTGATGTGTGTTGTGTGTGTTGTTTTGTGCTGTGCGTTGTGTGTTGTGTGTTCTATGTGTTGTTTTGTGCTGTGCGTTGTGTGTTTTGTGTTGTGTGTTGTGTGTTGTGTGTTGTGGGTTATGTGTGTTGTTTTGTGCTGTGCGTTGTGCGTTGTGTGTTTTGTGCTATGTGTTGTGTTTTGTGTGTTATGTTGTGTGATGCGTGTTGTTTTGTGTGTGTTGTATGTTGTGTGTTGTGTGCTGTTTGCTGTGTGTTTTGTGCTGTGTGATGTGTGTTGTGTGTTGTATGTTGTGTGTTTTGTACTGTGTGTTGTGTGCTGTTTGTTGTGTGTTTTGTGCTGTTTGTTGTGTGTTTTGTGCTGTTTGTTGTTTGTTGTCTGTTGTGTGTTGTATGCTGTGTGTTGTGTGTTTTATGCTGTGTGTTGTATTTTGTGTTCTGTGTTCTGTGTCTTGTGTGTTTTGTGCTGTGTTTTGTGCTGTGTGTTGTGTTTTGTGTTCTGTGTGTTGAGTGTTGTGTGTTGTGTGTTGTGTGTGTGTGTTGTGTGTTTTGTGCTGTGTGTTGTTTTGTGTTCTGTGTGTTGTGTGCTGTGTGTTGTCTGTTGTGTGTTGTATGCTGTGTGTTGTGTGTTTTGTGCTGTATGTTGTGTTTTGTGTTCTGTGTGTTTGTGTTTTGTGTTTTGTGTTGTGTTTTGTGTTGTGTGTTGTCTGTTGTGTGTTGTATGCTGTGTGTTGTGTGTTTTGTGCTGTATGTTGTGTTTTGTGTTCTGTGTGTTGTGTGTTTTGTGTTTTGTGCTGTGTGTTTTGTTCTGTGTGTTGAGTGTTGTGTGTTTTGTGTTTTGTGTTGTGTTTTGTGCTGTGTGTTGTGTATGCTGTGTGTTTTGTGTTTTGTGCCGATGTTAGGTGGTATGTGTGTGTTGGTTTTGGCTGTTGCGTTGTTGTGTGTTTGTTGTGTTCTATGTGTTGTTTTGTGCTGTGCGTTGTGTGTTTTGTGTTGTGTGTTGTGTGTTGCGTGTTGTGGGTTATGTGTGTTGTTTTGTGCTGTGCGTTGTGCGTTGTGTGTTTTGTGCTATGTGTTGTGTTTTGTGTGTTATGTTGTGTGATGCGTGTTGTTTTGTGTGTGTTGTATGTTGTGTGTTGTGTGAGTTGATGGTGTTTGTTGCGTGTGAGCGTGTGTTTGTGTGTTGTATGTTGTGTGTTTTGTACTGTGTGTTGTGTGCTGTTTGTTGTGTGTTTTGTGCTGTTTGTTGTGTGTTGTCTGTATGTGTTGTGTGTTGTATGCTGTGTGTTGTGTGTTTTATGCTGTGTGTTGTGTTTTGTGTTCTGTGTTCTGTGTCTTGTGTGTTTTGTGCTGTGTTTTGTGCTGCGTGTTGTGTTTTATGTTCTGTGTGTTGAGTGTTGTGTGTTGTGTGTTGTGTGTTTTGTGCTGTGTGTTGTGTGTTTTGTGCTGTGTGTTGTTTTGTGTTCTGTGTGTTGTGTGCTGTCTGTTGTCTGTTGTGTGTTGTATGCTGTGTGTTGTGTGTTTTATGCTGTGTGTTGTGTTTTGTGTTCTGTGTCTTGTGTGTTTTGTGCTGTGTTTTGTGCTGTGTGTTGTGTTTTGTGTTCTGTGTGTTGAGTGTTGTTTGCTGTGTGTTTTGTGTTGAGTTTTGTGCTGTGTGTTGTGTGTTTTGTGTGCTGTGTGTTGTGTGTTTTGTGCTGTGTGTTGTGTGTTTTGTGCTGTGTTGTTTTGTGTTCTGTGTGTTGTGTGCTGTGTGTTGTCTGTTGTGTGTTGTATGCTGTGTGTTGTGTGTTTTATGCTGTGTGTTGTGTTTTGTGCTCTGTGTTTTGTGCTGTGTGTTGTGTTTTGTGTTCTGTGTGTTGAGTGTTGTGTGCTGTGTGTTTTGTGTTGAGTTTTGTGCTGTGTGTTGTGTGTTTTGTGCTGTTTGTCGGTGTTTTGTGCTGTTTGCTGTGTGTTGTCTGTTATGTGTTGTATGCTGTGTGTTGTGTGTTTTATGCTGTGTGTTGTGTTTTGTGTTCTGTGTTCTGTGTCTTGTGTGTTTTGTGCTGTGTTTTGTGCTGCGTGTTGTGTTTTGTGTTCTGTGTGTTGAGTGTTGTGTGCTGTGTGTTGTGTGTTTTGTGCTGTGTGTTGTGTGTTTTGTGCTGTTCGTTGTGTGTTTTGTGCTGTTTGTTGTGTGTTTTGTGCTGTTTGCTGTTTGTTGTCTGTTGTGTGTTGTATGCTGTGTGTTGTGTGTTTTATGCTGTGTGTTGTGTTTTGGTCTGGGTTATGTTGTTCTTGGTTTTTCGTGCTGTGGTTGGTGCTGAGTGTTTGGTTTATGTTCTGTGTGTGAGTGTTTGTGCGTGTGTTGGTGTTTTGTTTGCAGTGTTGTGTCGTTGTGGTGTTTGTGTTCTGTGTGTTGTGTGTTGTGTGTTGTGTTTTGTGCTGTGTGTTTTGTGTTTTGTGCTGTGTGTTGTTTTGTGTTCTGTGTGTTGTGTGTTGTGTGTTGCGTGCTATGTGTTGCGTGCTATGTGTTGTGTGTTGTATGTTGTGTGTTGTATGCTGTGTGTTGTGTGTTTTGTGCTGTGTGCTGTGTGTACTGTGTGGTGTGCTGTTTGTTGTGTTCTATGTGTGCAGTGTTGTAGGCTGTGTGTTGTGTGATGTCTGTTGTGTGTTTTGTGCTATGTGTTGTGTGTGTTGTGTTTTGTGTTGTGTGCTGTGTGTTCTGTGTTGCGTGCTGTGTGATGTGTGTGGAGTGTTGTAGGCTGTGTGTTGTGTGATGAGTGTTGTGTGTTTTGTGCTATGTGTTGTGTTTTGTGTTGTGATTTGTGTTTTGTGTTGTGAATTTTTTGTGCAGTGTTGTGTTTTGTGCTGTGTTGTGTGTTGTGTGTTCTGTGTGTTGTGTGCTGTACGTTGTGTTTTGTGCTTTGTGCTGTGTTTTGTGTGTTGTGTATTGTGTGTTTTGTGTTGTGAATTGTGTTTTGTGTGGTGAATTGTGTTTTGTGCTGTGTATTTTGTTCTGTGTGTTGTGTGCTGTGTGTTGTGTTTGTGTTGTGAGTTGTTTTGTGTTGTGAGTTGTTTTGTGTTGTGTGCTGTGTTGTGTGTTTTGTGTTCTGTGTGTTGTGTGCTGTGTGTTTTGTGCTGTGTGCTGTGTTTTGTGTTGTATGTGTGTTGTGTGTCTTGTGTTGTGTGCTGTGTGTCTTGTGTGATGTGTGTTTTGTGGTGTGTGATGTGTTTTGTGTGTTTTGTGCTGTGTGTTGTATTCTGTGTGTTTTGTGTTGTGTTTTTTTCTTAATCTGTGTTGGTGTTTGTGGTTATTTTATGTGTTTTTTGTTTTTCTTTTGTTTTTTTGTTTTGTTTTTTTTTGTTTGTTTTTGTGTGTTTGTGTTCTATGTGTGTGTGTTTTCGTTGTGTTTTTTTGAGGTGTTGTGTTTTGTGTGTTTTGTGTTGTGAATTGTGTTTGTGTTGTGCGTTGTTTTGTGTTGTGTGCTGTGTTTTTTTGTGTTTGGTTTGTTGTGTTGTTGTGTTTTTGTGTGCTTTGGGGGTTTTTGGTTTTGTTTGTTTTTTTGTTTTTGTGTTTTTAGTGACTTGTTTTTGTTTTTGGGTTTGTTGTTTGTTTGTTAATTGTGTTTGTGTTTTTATGTTTTTTTTGTTTTTGTTTTGTGTTTTTTTTTTTTTTTTGGTTTTTGTTGTTTTTTTGTGTTTTTTTTTTTTGTGTTTTTTTGTGTTGTTTTGTGCTGTGTTTTGTGCTGTGTTTTATGCTCTGTGTGTTGTGTGTTTTGTGCTGTGTTTTGTGCTGTGTTTTGTGTTTTGTGTGTGTTGTGTGTTTTGTGTTGTGCGCTGTGTGTCTTGTGTGCTAAGTGTCTTATGTGCTGTGTGTTTTGTGCTGTGTGCTGTGTTTTGTGTTGTTTTGTGCTGTGGGCTGTGTTTTGTGTTGTTTTGTGCTGTGTGTTGTATTCTGTGTGTTTTGTGTTGTGTTTTTTTTCTTTGTGTTGTGTGTTGTGGTTAGTGCTGTGTGCTGTGTGTTGTGTGTTTTGTGCTGTGTGTTGTGTTTTGTGTTCTGTGTTCTGTGTCTTGTGTGTTTTGTGCTGTGTGTTTTGTGCTGCATGTTGTGTTTTGTGTTCTGTGTGTTGTGTGTAGTGTGCTGTGTGTTTTGTGTTTTGTGCTGTGTGTTGTGTGTTTTGTGCTGTGTGTTTTTTTGTGTTCTGTGTGTTGTGTAATGTGTGTTGTGTTTTGTGTTGTGTGTTGTGTGCTGTGATTTTTGTGCTGTGTTTTGTGCTGTGTGTTGTGCTGTGTGTTGTTTGTTTTGTGTTGTGTTTTGTGTTGTGTTTTTTGCTGTGTTTTGTGCTGTGTTTTATGCTCTGTGTGTTGTGTGTTTTGTGCTGTGTTTTGTGCTGTGTTTTGTGTTATGTGTGTGTTGTGTGTTGCGTGTTGTGTGCTGTGTGTCTTGTGTGCGAAGTGTCTTATGTGCTGTGTGTTTTGTGCTGTGTGCTGTGTTTTGTGTTGTTTTGTGCTGTGTTTTTGTGTGTTTTGTGCTGTGTGTTGTGTTTTGTGTTGTGCTTTGAGTTGTTTTGTGTTGTGTGCTGTGTTGTGTGTTTTGTGTTCTGTGTGTTGTAAGCTTTGTGCTGTGTTTTGTGTTCTGTGTGTTGTGTGCTGTGTGTTCTGCGTTGTGTGTTTTGTGTTTTGAGTTGTGTTTTGTGTTGTGATTTGTTTTGTGTTGTGTTGTGTTGTGTGTTTTGTGTTCTGTGTGTTGTGTGCTGTGTGTTGTGTGTTTTGTGCTGTGTGTTGTATTTTGTGTTATGCATGTTGTGTGCTGTGCGTTGTATGTTTTGTGAAGTGTGTTGTGTTTTATGTGTTTTGTGTTGTATGTGTTTTGTGCTTTGTGTTGTATGCTTTGTATTGTGTGTTTTTTGTGCGGTATGTTGTGTGTTTTGAGTTTTATGTTGTGTGCTGTGCGTTGTGATTTGGTGTGTTGTGTGATGTGTGTTGTGTTTTATGTGTGTTTTGTGCTGTGTTGTGTATGTTCTGTATTGTATTCTGTGCGTTGTATTCTGTGTATTGTATTCTGTGTGCTGTATTCTGTGTATTGTATTCTGTGTGTTGTGTGTCTTGTGTTTTGTGTGATGTGTGCTGTGTATTTTGTGTGTTTTGTGCTGTGTGTATTGTGTGCTTTGTGTTGTGTTTTGTGTGTTGTGTTTTGTGTGTTGTGTTTTGTGTGTTGTGTTTTGTTTGTTGTGTTTTGTGTGTTGTGTGTGTTTTGTGCTGTGTGTGTTGTGCTGTGTGATGTGTTTTGTGTGTTGTGTGCTGTGTGATGTGTTTTGTGTGTTGTGTGCTGTGCGTTGTGTTTTGTGTGTTGTGTTTTGTGTGTTGTGTGTTGTGTTTTGTGTGTTGTGTGTTGTGTTTTGTTTGTTGTTTGTTTTGTGTTGTGAGCTGTGTGTGATGTGTGCTGTGTACTTTGTGCCGTGTGTTTTGTGCACTATGTAATGTACAGCGACATGCCTTAACTACAATCGAGAAATAAAAAAAATCTTTTTTGAGATGAAATCTGAAATAGAAGAAAACCGCAAAAAAATCGAACAAAAATGCGTTTGTTTTTGTCTAGGACCACACTCGTTCAAAAGAAATGAAATATGCTTATAGCCGTTCAAATACAATGTACCGACCTTCTTATCAAAGTTTGTAAACGCATGTTTCGTCACAAACATTGAACTGACGTTTTCAAGATTAACTTAAAACCACCCATGCATTTTTGTCCCTTAATATGCGTTGCAGATAAGATATTCATTGTTCTGGAATCAAATTTCGTGATTAAAAATGACAGTATTGTAGTATTCGTGTGAGATGGATTGAGCGTAAGATCCGTCACTTAAAGTTATGATAACTCGTCAGATATCTGGGTTATAGTTGTAGTAGACGGCGGATCTACCGTAATTATCACAGAAACAGGACACGTCAGATATCTGGGTAATAGTTGTAGTAGACAGAGGATCTACCGTAATTATCACAGCAACAGGACACGTCAGATATCTGGGTAATAGTTGTAGTAGACAGAGGATCTACCGTAATTATCACAGAAACAGGACACGTCAGATATCTGGGTAATAGTTGTAGTAGACGGCGGATCTACCGTAATTATCACAGAAACAGGACACGCCAGATATCTGGGTAATAGTTGTAGAAGACGGCGGATCTACCGTAAGTATCACAGGAACAGGACACGTAAGATATCTGGGTAATAGTTGTAGTAGACGGCGGATCTACCGTAATTATCACAGAAACAGGACACGTAAGATATCTGGGTAATAGTTGTAGTAGACAGCGGATCTACCGTAATTATCACAGAAACAGGACACGTCAGATATCTGGGTAATAGTTGTAGTAGACGGCGGATCTACCGTAATTATCACAGAAACAGGACACGTCAGATATCTGGGTAATAGTTGAAGTAGACGGCGATCTACCGTAATTATCACAGAAACAGGCCACGTAAGATATCTGGGTAATAGTTGTAGTAGACGGTGGATCTACCGTAATTATCACAGAAACAGGACACGTAAGATATCTGGGTAATAGTTGTAGTAGACAGCGG
This sequence comes from Pecten maximus, assembly GCF_902652985.1. Taxonomy (NCBI): domain Eukaryota; kingdom Metazoa; phylum Mollusca; class Bivalvia; order Pectinida; family Pectinidae; genus Pecten; species Pecten maximus. Next base: position 18,588,115 of record NC_047033.1, on the reverse strand, counting down.
ATCTACCGTAATTATCACAGAAACAGGACACGTCAGATATCTGGGTAATAGTTGTAGTAGACGGCGGATCTACCGTAATTATCACAGAAACAGGACACGTCAGATATCTGGGTAATAGTTGAAGTAGACGGCGATCTACCGTAATTATCACAGAAACAGGCCACGTAAGATATCTGGGTAATAGTTGTAGTAGACGGTGGATCTACCGTAATTATCACAGAAACAGGACACGTCAGATATCTGGGTAATAGTTGTAGTAGACGGCGGATCTACTGTAATTATCACAGAAACAGGACACGTCAGATATCTGGGTAATAGTTGTAGTAGACAGTGGATCTCAGAAACAGACAGAACACGTCAGATATCTGGGTAATAGTTGAAGTAGACGGCGGATCTACCGTAATTATCACAGAAACAGGCCACGTCAGATATCTGGGTAATAGTTGTAGTAGACAGCGGATCTACCGTAATTATCACAGAAACAGGACACGTCAGATATCTGGGTAATAGTTGTAGTAGACAGCGGATCTACCGTAATTATCACTGAAACAAACAGGCCACGTCAGATATCTGGGTAATAGTTGTAGTAGACAGCGGATCTACCGTAATTATCACAGAAACAGGACACGTCAGATATCTGGGTACCAGTTTAGGTAGACGGCAGATCTACAGAAATTACCATAATTATCAATGAAACATTTCCAAAAGTTCTGGTATACTTGTTGAAGTAAACTTCTATATAATTTAGAGGTGAGAACGACTTCTCACATTTTTGTCACAATTTATTGGACATTAACAAGTCATAGATTTATGCTCCCCTTTTGCTTTCCCCCTTTTCCCTTTTTGCCTAATAAGAATACCCATGTCCCCCTCCTCACATCCCCACCGAATGTTTGACGGATACCGTAATGGCGTTGTGATGTAAGAGAGTTAAAAGGATAGAAAATCCTCCACATCCCACATGTGTACCACGTCTCTGGTGCTTTTAACCTGATTATGCTACATCAGTGCCGAAACTGATGTACGGTATTACCGGACAAACGTGTCTGATGTACGGTATCACAGGACAAACGTGTCTGATGTACGGTATTACAGGACAAACGTGTCTGATGTACGGTATTAAAGGACAAACGTGTCTGATGTACGGTATTACATGGCAAACGTGTCTGATGTACGGTATTACAGGACAAACGTGTTTGATGTACAGTATTACCGGACAAACGTGTCTGATGTACTGTATTACAGGACAAACGTGTCTGATGTACGGTATTACAGGACAAACGTGTCTGATGTACGGTATTACAGGACAAACGTGTCTGATGTACGGTATTATAGGACAAACGTGTCTGATGTACGGTATTACAGGACAAACGTGTCTGATGTACGGTATTACATGACAAACGTGTCTGATGTACGGTATTACAGGACAAACGTGTCTGATGTACGGTATTAAAGGACAAACGTGTCTGATGTACGGTATTACAGGACAAACGTGTCTGATGTACGGTATTACATGACAAACGTGTCTGATGTACGGTATTACAGGACAAACGTGTCTGCTGTACGGTATTACAGGACAAACGTGTCTGATGTACGGTATTACAGGACAAACGTGTCTGATGTACGGTATTACCGGACAAACGTGTCTGATGTACGGTATTACAGGACAAACGTGTCTGATGTACGGTATTACAGGACAAACGTGTCTGATGTACGGTATTACAGGACAAACGTGTCTGATGTACGGTATTACAGGACAAACGTGTCTGATGTACGGTATTACCGGACAAACGTGTCTGATGTACGGTATTACAGGACAAACGTGTCTGATATACGGTATTTCCGGACAAACGTGTCTGATGTACGGTATTACCGGACAAACGTGTCTGATGTACGGTATTACAGGACAAACGTGTCTGATGTACGGTATTACCGGACAAACGTGTCTGATGTACGGTATTACAGGACAAATGTGTCTGATGTACGGTATTACAGGACAAACGTTTTTGATGTACGGTATCACAGGACAAACGTGTCTGATGTACGGTATGACAGGACAAACGTGTCTGATGTACGGTATTACCGGACAAACGTGTCTGATGTACGGTATTACCGGACAAACGTGTCTGATGTACGGTATTACCGGACAAACGTGTCTGATGTACGGTATTACAGGACAAATGTGTCTGATGTACGGTATTACCGGACAAACGTGTCTGATGTACGGTATTACCGGACAAACGTGTCTGATGTACGGTATTACCGGACAAACGTGTCTGATGTACGGTATTACAGGACAAACGTGTCTGATGTACGGTATTACCGGACAAACGTGTCTGATGTATGGTATTACGGGACAAACGTGTCTGATGTACGGTATTACAGGACAAACGTGTTTGATGTACGGTATTACAGGACAAACGTGTCTGATGTACGGTATTACGGGACAAACGTGTCTGATGTACGGTATTACAGGACAAACGTGTCTGATGTACGGTATTACCGGACAAACGTGTCTGATGTACGGTATTACAGGGACAAAAGTGTCTGATGTGCAGTATTACCGGACAAACGTGTCTGATGTACGGTATTACGGGACAAACGTGTCTGATGTACGGTATTACAGGACAAACGTGTTTGATGTACGGTATTACCGGACAAACGTGTCTGATGAACGGTATTACCGGACAAACGTATTTGATGTACGGTATGACAGGACAAACGTGACTGATGTATGGTATTACAGGACAAACGTGTCTGATGTACGGTATTACCGGACAAACGTATCTGATGTACGATATTACCGGACAAACGTGTCTGATGTACGGTATTACAGGACAAACGTGTCTGATGTACGGTATTACAGGACAAACGTGTCTGATGTGCTGTATTACAGGACAAACGTGTCTGATGTACGGTATTACAGGACAAACGTGTCTGATGTACGGTATTACAGGACAAACGTGTCTGATGTGCTGTATTACAGGACAAACGTGTCTGATGTACGGTATTACCGGACAAACGTGTCTGATGTACGGTATTACGGGACAAACGTGTCTGATGTACGGTATTACAGGACAAACGTGTTTGATGTACGGTATTACAGGACAAACGTGTCTGATGTACGGTATTACGGGACAAACGTGTCTGATGTACGGTATTACAGGACAAACGTGTCTGATGTACGGTATTACCGGACAAACGTGTCTGATGTACGGTATTACGGGACAAAAGTGTCTGATGTGCAGTATTACCGGACAAACGTGTCTGATGTACGGTATTACGGGACAAACGTGTCTGATGTACGGTATTACAGGACAAACGTGTTTGATGTACGGTATTACCGGACAAACGTGTCTGATGAACGGTATTACCGGACAAACGTATTTGATGTACGGTATGACAGGACAAACGTGACTGATGTATGGTATTACAGGACAAACGTGTCTGATGTACGGTATTACCGGACAAACGTATCTGATGTACGATATTACCGGACAAACGTGTCTGATGTACGGTATTACAGGACAAACGTGTCTGATGTACGGTATTACAGGACAAACGTGTCTGATGTGCTGTATTACAGGACAAACGTGTCTGATGTACGGTATTACAGGACAAACGTGTCTGATGTACGGTATTACAGGACAAACGTGTCTGATGTACGGTATTACAGGAGAAACGTGTCTGATGTACGGTATTACAGGACAAATAAAACAAATCGGATAACCATAAGGTCATTCTCTAAAACAAAACCACAGTTGACAGATACAAACAAGCATACCTCATTTCGGAGAATCAATATTTCTTACGGAAGATATGAATCGATTAGTTTTTATACTTTATAGTGCGACCTCACTGAAATAACCACACCCAGTCATATTACACTGATAAGGGGCGAACTAATTGTTCTATTCACAAATGCACTAAGCGCTTATACCATTTGAAAGGCCCCGGTGTTTCTCGGCCAAGGGAGAGAACCCAAAGCCTTCCTCACAACGGCTAACTCTCAATATACGGCCTGGGGACAGAACCCAAAGCCTTCATCACGATGGCGAACTCTCAATTAACGGCCAGGGGACAAAACCCAAAGCATTCCTCACAGGGGCGAACTCTCAATTATCGGTCAGGGGACAAAACCCAAAGCATTCCTCATAGTGGCGAACTCTCAATAACGGCCAGGGGACAGAGCCCAAAGCCTTCCATACAACAGCCAACTCTCAATAACGGCCAGGTGACAGAACCCAAAGCCTTCCTCACAACGGCCAACTCTCAATAACGGCCAGGTGACAGAACCCAAAGCTTTTCTCAGAACGGCGAACTCTCAAGTAACTGCCAGGGGACAAAACCCAAAGCCTTCCTCACACTGGCGAACCCTCAGGTAACGGCCAGGTGACAGACCCCAAAGCCTTCCTCACAGGGACGAACTCTCAGGTAACAACTGAGTCAGCGGTATCAATGAAGGCATAAGGGAAAAGGAAAGTAGAATAGAAAAAAACATTACCTCGTACTAATCATGCAATAGGGCAGCAGGTACTTACGGCCTATCTATAGGGCAGTAGATCCTCATTAGTCGACTGGTAGAAACGATATACTTTTCTGAGGTGAGATAGACAAATGCCATTTCTCGAATTACTTTTCTAGCATCCTTATTGACAAAATGTGTCGATTTAGTTTACTTGTAGACAGGTAAAGAATTTGAGAGAGTACATTGTAAATGGAGACGTAGGTGAAGAAAACATTAATGTCGTTGTGAATCATACATAGACAGATGCCATAATTATACAACCTAATGAAACTTAGTTTTCATTTAAAGTCTTAAGTCTAAAATAACGAAAAAGTAGAAATCCAGGGCTGACAGAATTACAGGTGACATTAACATCCGTACATAAAACAACGCCATACTAATTGAAATGACTTCAGTCTTATAAGTGGATAAATAACAAAAGCACGTTCCCCGGTGTGATATTTGAGACTCGCCACAGGATGATGTAATACTTGTGACCACGCCCGGAAATGTTTCATACTCAGACAAACGTTAACGACAGCAGGATGTGCAACTAATGATGCAGGCAGAGATGTTAAGTAAGGGGTGACCATCAGCTGCTGCATCTGGTGTAAGGAAGACAATAGACTATTATTTATATAAATAGTGAGACAGTTGTAAGGAAGACAATATAATAGAGGCTGCATATCAATAGTGACATTGTTGTAAGGAAGACAATAGGCTGTTTATAAATAGTGACATTGCTGTAAGGAAGACAATAGGCTGTATATAAATAGTAACATTGTAAGGAAGACAATAGGCTGTATATATATAGTGACATTGCTGTAAGGAAGACAATAGGCTGTATATATATAGTGACATTGCTGTAAGGAAGACAATAGGCTGCATATCAATAGTGACATTGTTGTAAGGAAGACAATAGGCTGTATATAAATAGTGACATTGTTGTAAGGAAGACAATAGGCTGTATATAAATAGTACCATTGTAAGGAAGACAATAAGCTGTATATAAATAGTGGCATTGTTGTAAGGAAGACAATAGGCTGTATATAAATAGTGACATTGTTATAAGGAAGACAATAGGCTGTATATAAATAGTAACATTGTTGTAAGGAAGACAATAGGCTGTATATAAATAGTGACATTGTTGTAAGGAAGACAATAGGCTGTATATAAATAGTGACATTGTTATTAGGAAGACAATAGGCTGTATATAAATAGTGACATTGTTGTTAGGAAGACAATAGGCTGTATATAAATAGTGACATTGTTAGGAAGACAATAGGCTGTATATAAATAGTGACATTGTAAGTAAGACAATAGGCTGTATATAAACAGTTACATTGTTAGTAAGACAATAGGCTGTATATAAATAGTGATATTGTTGTAAGGAAGACAATAGGCTGTATATTAATATATTTAGAAGTATTCTAAACATGATAATCTCACTTTGAAGTATTCTAAACATGATAATCTCACTTTGAAGTATTCTAAACATGATAATCTCACTTTGAAGTATTCTAACCATGATAATCTCACTTTGAAGTATTCTAAACATGATAATCTCACTTTGAAGTATTCTAAACATGATAATCTCACTTGTAAGTATTCTAAACATGACAATCTCACTTTGAAGCATTCTAAACATGATAATCTGACTTTGAAGTATTCTGAACATGATAATCTCACTTTGAAGCATTCTAAACATGATAATCTCACTTCGAAGTATTCTAAACATGATAATCTCACTTTGAAGTATTCGAAACATGATAATCTCACTTTGAAGCATTCTAAACATGATAATCTCACTTCGAAGTATTCTAAACATGATAATCTCACTTGTTAGTATTCTAAACATGATCATCTCACTTTGAAGTATTCTAAACATGATAATCTCACTTTGAAGTATTCTAAACATGATAATCTCACTTTGAAGTATTCTAAACATGATAATCTCACTTCAAAGTATTCTAAACATGACAATCTCACTTTGAAGTATTCTAATCATGATAATCTGACTTTGAAGTATTCTAAACATGATAATCTCACTTTGAAGCATTCTAAACATGATAATCTCACTTTGAAGTATTTTAATCATGATAATCTCACTTTGAAGCATTCTAAACATGATAATCTCACTTTGAAGTATTCTAAACATGATAATCTCACTTTGAAGTATTCTAACCATGATAATCTCACTTTGAAGTATTCTAAACATGATAATCTCACCTTTGAAGCATTCTCAACATGATAAATCTCACTTTGAAGTATTTCATAACCATGATAAACTCACTTTGAAGTATGTCTAAAACATGATAATTCACTTTGAAGCATTCTAAAACATGAAATCTCACTTTGAAGTATTTAAACATGATAATCTCACTTTGAAGTATTCTAAACATGATAATCTCTTTGAAGCATTCTAAACATGATAATCTCACTTTGAAGTATTCTAAACATGATAATCTCACTTTGAAGCATTATAATCCGATGTGTAATAAACGATGCTCAGTGATTTGTTCCGATGTCTATTTCCATTTGACCTAGATTCACACCGTCAAGACGCAGAAGACGCTTATCCTCCCAGACCGTATGGTCTTACTATGTTGCTTCTAACGGTCAAGTTGCGTTCCGCTTGTTTCCAGGAGTTGTAATTTGTATTTTCTTTAATTTTACTTTAATCTAGCGTTCGGTTTGTTGGTTCCGTTTTAGTGGTTACCTGTGTTTTGTCTGCCTTTATCCCTTTTAAACTCTGATTTTGTTGCCACTGCACTGTTCGCCGGTATATGGAAGCGTATATCCGAATAATAAAATTATGGTTAACACACATTTAATGGTTTGTCTATGTAAAGTTTTACCACAGGTGAAGAACCGAGACCTACCTGTTGGTAATGGTGAAATACCGACTCATCTCGACAATGTTTTCACTTAGGGAGGAGACCTTATCATCTAGACCTTTGTCAGATCAGAACATCGAAATAAGACATTAAGGGGATATTTCCAATGGAAACAAATCGCACCTTGCCGACTTTCATTGATAAACAGGTGTAGATTTTTTTTAACAAGACGATGATTCCAAGCTCTTTATGATTTTCGTATTTTCGGTTATCGCCAGACGATCTGTGGAGTAGACAGACTTACCAGTGTGTGTCGGCATTCCCTGACATTAGGAACAGGTGGAATGTGGAGCTCAATATATTGGGAAAGTTTGGAACGTGTAAAACGATACATGTACAGTAGGCGTTACGTGTAGGTCTTTGTTACATGTAGGTCTTTGTTACTGGTCTTTGTTACATGTAGGTCTTTGTTACTGGTAGGTCTTTGTTACTGGTCTTTGTTACATGTACGTCTTTGTTACATGTACGTTTTTGTTACATGTACGTCTTTGTTACATGTATGTCTTTGTTACATGTAGGTCTTTGTTACATGTATGTCTTTGTTACATGTAGGTCTTTGTTACTGGTCTTTGTTACATGTATGTCTTTGTTACATGTATGTCTTTGTTACATGTAGGTCTTTGTTACATGTATGTCTTTGTTACATGTAGGTCTTTGTTACATGTAGGTCTTTGTTACATGAAGGTCTTTGTTACATGTAGGTCTTTGTTACATGTAGGTCTTTGTTACATGTAGGTCTTTGTTACTGGTCTTTGTTACAGGTCTTTATTACATGTAGGTCTTTGTTACATGTAGGTCTTTGTTACTGGTCTTTGTTACATGAAGGTCTTTGTTACATGTAGGTCTTTGTTACATGAAGGTCTTTGTTACATGTAGGTCTTTGTTACTGGTCTTTGTTACATGAAGGTCTTTGTTACATGTAGGTCTTTGTTACATGTAGGTCTTTGTTACATGTAGGTCTTTGTTACATGTAGGTCTTTGTTACATGTAGGTCTTTGTTACATGTAGGTCTTTGTTACATGTAGGTCTTTGTTACATGTAGGTCTTTGTTACTGGTCTTTATTACATGTAGGTCTTTGTTACATGTAGGTCTTTGTTACATGTAGGTCTTTGTTACATGAAGGTCTTTGTTACATGTATGTCTTTGTTACATGTAGGTCTTTGTTACATGTAGGTCTTTGTTACATGTAGGTCTTTGTTACTGGTCTTTATTACATGTAGGTCTTTGTTACATGTAGGTCTTTGTTACATGTAGGTCTTTGTTACTGGTCTTTGTTACATGTAGGTCTTTATTACATGTAGGTCTTTGTTACATGTAGGTCTTTGTTACTGGTCTTTGTTACATGTAGGTCTTTGTTACATGAAGGTCTTTGTTACATGTAGGTCTTTGTTACATGTATGTCTTTGTTACATGTAGGTCTTTGTTACATGTAGGTCTTTGTTACATGTAGGTCTTTGTTACTGGTCTTTGTTACATGTAGGTCTTTGTTACATGAAGGTCTTTGTTACATGTAGGTCTTTGTTACATGTAGGTCTTTGTTACATGTAGGTCTTTGTTACATGTAGGTCTTTATTACATGTAGGTCTTTGTTACATGTAGGTCTTTGTTACATGTAGGTCTTTGTTACATGAAGGTCTTTGTTACATGTAGGTCTTTGTTACATGTAGGTCTTTGTTACATGTAGGTCTTTGTTACTGGTCTTTATTACATGTAGGTCTTTGTTACATGTAGGTCTTTGTTACATGTAGGTCTTTGTTACTGGTCTTTGTTACATGTAGGTCTTTGTTACATGTAGGTCTTTGTTACATGTAGGTCTTTGTTACTGGTCTTTGTTACATGTAGGTCTTTGTTACATGTAGGTCTTTGTTACATGTAGGTCTTTGTTACATGTATGTCTTTGTTACATGTAGGTCTTTGTTACATGTAGGTCTTTGTTACATGTAGGTCTTTGTTACTGGTCTTTGTTACATGTAGGTCTTTGTTACATGTAGGTCTTTGTTACATGTAGGTCTTTGTTACATGTAGGTCTTTGTTACATGTAGGTCTTTGTTACATGTAGGTCTTTGTTACATGTAGGTCTTTGTTACATGTAGGTCTTTGTTACATGTAGGTCTTTGTTACATGAAGGTCTTTGTTACATGTAGGTCTTTGTTACATGTAGGTCTTTGTTACATGTAGGTCTTTGTTACATGTACGTCTTTGTTACATGTAGGTCTTTGTTACATGTAGGTCTTTGTTACATGTAGGTCTTTGTTACATGAAGGTCTTTGTTACATGTAGGTCTTTGTTACATGTAGGTCTTTGTTACTGGTCTTTGTTACATGTAGGTCTTTGTTACTGGTCTTTGTTACATGTAGGTCTTTGTTACATGTAGGTCTTTGTTACTGGTCTTTGTTACATGTAGGTCTTTATTACATGTAGGTCTTTGTTACATGTAGGTCTTTGTTACTGGTCTTTGTTACATGTAGGTCTTTGTTACATGAAGGTCTTTGTTACATGTAGGTCTTTGTTACATGTATGTCTTTGTTACATGTAGGTCTTTGTTACATGTAGGTCTTTGTTACATGTAGGTCTTTGTTACTGGTCTTTGTTACATGTAGGTCTTTGTTACATGAAGGTCTTTGTTACATGTAGGTCTTTGTTACATGTAGGTCTTTGTTACATGTAGGTCTTTGTTACATGTAGGTCTTTATTACATGTAGGTCTTTGTTACATGTAGGTCTTTGTTACATGTAGGTCTTTGTTACATGAAGGTCTTTGTTACATGTAGGTCTTTGTTACATGTAGGTCTTTGTTACATGTAGGTCTTTGTTACATGTACGTCTTTGTTACATGTAGGTCTTTGTTACATGTAGGTCTTTGTTACATGTAGGTCTTTGTTACATGAAGGTCTTTGTTACATGTAGGTCTTTGTTACATGTAGGTCTTTGTTACTGGTCTTTGTTACATGTAGGTCTTTGTTACTGGTCTTTGTTACATGTAGGTCTTTGTTACATGTAGGTCTTTGTTACATGTAGGTCTTTGTTACATGAAGGTCTTTGTTACATGTACGTCTTTGTTACATGTAGGTCTTTGTTACATGTAGGTCTTTGTTACATGTAGGTCTTTGTTACATGTACGTCTTTGTTACATGTAGGTCTTTGTTACATGAAGGTCTTTGTTACATGTAGGTCTTTGTTACATGTACGTCTTTGTTACATGTAGGTCTTTGTTACATGTAGGTCTTTGTTACATGTAGGTCTTTATTACATGTAGGTCTTTGTTACATGTAGGTCTTTGTTACATGTAGGTCTTTGTTACATGTAGGTCTTTGTTACATGTAGGTCTTTGTTACTGGTCTTTGTTACATGTAGGTCTTTGTTACATGAAGGTCTTTGTTACATGTAGGTCTTTGTTACATGTAGGTCTTTGTTACATGTAGGTCTTTGTTACATGAAGGTCTTTGTTACATGTAGGTCTTTGTTACATGTAGGTCTTTGTTACATGTATGTCTTTGTTACATGTAGGTCTTTGTTACATGTAGGTCTTTGTTACTGGTCTTTGTTACATGTAGGTCTTTGTTACTGGTCTTTGTTACATGTAGGTCTTTGTTACTGGTCTTTGTTACTGGTCTTTGTTACATGTAGGACTTTGTTACTGGTCTTTGTTACATGTAGGTCTTTGTTACATGTAGGTCTTTGTTACATGTAGGTCTTTGTTACATGAAGGTCTTTGTTACATGTAGGTCTTTGTTACTGGTCTTTGTTACATGTAGATCTTTGTTACATGTAGGTCTTTGTTACTGGTCTTTGTTACCTGTAGGTCTTTGTTACTGGTCTTTGTTACATGTAGGTCTTTGTTACATGTAGGTCTTTGTTACTGGTCTTTATTACATGTAGGTCTTTGTTACATGTAGGTCTTTGTTATATGCAGGTCTTTGTCACATGTAGGTCTTTGTTACTGGTCTTTGTTACATGTAGGTCTTTGTTACATGTAGGTCTTTGTTACATGTAGGTCTTTGTTACATGAAGGTCTTTGTTACATGTAGGTCTTTGTTACTGGTCTTTGTTACATGTAGGTCTTTGTTACATGTAGGTCTTTGTTACATGTAGGTCTTTGTTACTGGTCTTTGTTACCTGTAGGTCTTTGTTACTGGTCTTTGTTACATGTAGGTCTTTGTTACATGTAGGTCTTTGTTACTGGTCTTTATTACATGTAGGTCTTTGTTACATGTAGGTCTTTGTTATATGCAGGTCTTTGTCACATGTAGGTCTTTGTTACTGGTCTTTGTTACATGTAGGTCTTTGTTACATGTAGGTCTTTGTTACATGTAGGTCTTTGTTACATGTAGGTCTTTGTTACATGAAGGTCTTTGTTACATGTAGGTCTTTGTTACATGAAGGTCTTTGTTACATGTAGGTCTTTGTTACATGTAGGTCTTTGTTACTGGTCTTTGTTACATGTAGGTCTTTGTTACATGTAGGTCTTTGTTACATGAAGGTCTTTGTTACATGTAGGTCTTTGTTACTGGTCTTTGTTACATGTAGGTCTTTGTTACATGAAGGTCTTTGTTACATGTAGGTCTTTGTTACATGTAGGTCTTTGTTACATGTAGGTCTTTGTTACATGTACGTCTTTGTTACATGTAGGTCTTTGTTACATGTACGTCTTTGTTACATGAAGGTCTTTGTTACATGTAGGTCTTTGTTACATGTAGGTCTTTGTTACATGAAGGTCTTTGTTACATGTAGGTCTTTGTTACATGTAGGTCTTTGTTACATGTAGGTCTTTGTTACTGGTCTTTGTTACATGTAGGTCTTTGTTACTGGTCTTTGTTACATGTAGGTCTTTGTTACATGTAGGTCTTTGTTACATGAAGGTCTTTGTTACATGTAGGTCTTTGTTACATGAAGGTCTTTGTTACATGTAGGTCTTTGTTACATGTAGGTCTTTGTTACATGTAGGTCTTTGTTACATGTACGTCTTTGTTACATGTAGGTCTTTGTTACATGTAGGTCTTTGTTACATGTAGGTCTTTGTTACATGTAGGTCTTTGTTACATGAAGGTCTTTGTTACATGAAGGTCTTTGTTACATGTAGGTCTTTGTTACATGAAGGTCTTTGTTACATGAAGGTCTTTGTTACATGTAGGTCTTTGTTACATGAAGGTCTTTGTTACATGTAGGTCTTTGTTACATGTAGGTCTTTGTTACATGTAGGTCTTTGTTACATGTAGGTCTTTGTTACATGTAGGTCTTTGTTACATGTATGTCTTTGTTACATGAAGGTCTTTGTTACATGTAGGTCTTTGTTACATGTATGTCTTTGTTACATGTAGGTCTTTGTTACATGTAGGTCTTTGTTACATGTAGGTCTTTGTTACTGGTCTTTGTTACATGTAGGTCTTTGTTACATGAAGGTCTTTGTTACATGTAGGTCTTTGTTACATGTAGGTCTTTGTTACATGTAGGTCTTTGTTACATGTAGGTCTTTGTTACATTTAGGTCTTTGTTACATGTAGGTCTTTGTTACATGTAGGTCTTTGTTACATGAAGGTCTTTGTTACATGTAGGTCTTTGTTACTGGTCTTTGTTACATGTAGGTCTTTGTTACTGGTCTTTGTTACATGTATGTCTTTGTTACATGTAGGTCTTTGTTACATGTAGGTTTTTGTTACATGTAGGTCTTTGTTACATGTAGGTCTTTGTTACATGTAGGTCTTTGTTACATGTAGGTCTTTGTTACATGTAGGTCTTTGTTACATGTAGGTCTTTGTTACATGTAGGTCTTTGTTACATGTAGGTCTTTGTTACATGTAGGTCTTTGTTACATGTAGGTCTTTGTTACATGTAGGTCTTTGTTACATGTAGGTCTTTGTTACATGTAGGTCTTTGTTACTGGTCTTTGTTACATGTAGGTCTTTGTTACATGTAGGTCTTTGTTACATGTAGGTCTTTGTTACATGAAGTGTTTGTTACATGTAGGTCTTTGTTACTGGTCTTTGTTACATGTAGGTCTTTGTAACATGTAGGTCTTTGTTACATGTAAGTCTTTGTTACTGGTCTTTGTTACATGTAGGTCTTTGTTACATGAAGGTCTTTGTTACATGTAGGTCTTTGTTACATGTACGTCTTTGTTACATGTAGGTCTTTGTTACATGTAGGTCTTTGTTACATGTAAGTCTTTGTTACATGTAGGTCTTTGTTACATGTAGGTCTTTGTTACATGTAGGTCTTTGTTACTGGTCTTTGTTACATGTAGGTCTTTGTTACTGGTCTTTGTTACATGTAGGTCTTTGTTACATGTAGGTCTTTGTTACATGTAGGTCTTTGTTACATGTAGGTCTTTGTTACATGTAGGTCTTTGTTACTGGTCTTTGTTACATGTAGGTCTTTGTTACATGTACGTCTTTGTTACATGTAGGTCTTTGTTACATGTATGTCTTTGTTACATGTAGGTCTTTGTTACATGTAGGTCTTTGTTACATGTAGGTCTTTGTTACATGTAGGTCTTTGTTAGATGTAGGTCTTTGTTACATGTAGGTCTTTGTTACATGTAGGTCTTTGTTACATGTAGGTCTTTGTTTCATGTAGGTCTTTGTTACATGTAGGTCTTTGTTACATGTAGGTCTTTGTTACAGGTCTTTGTTACATGTAGGTCTTTGTTACATGTAGGTCTTTGTTACATGTAGGTCTTTGTTACATGTAGGTCTTTGTTACATGTAGGTCTTTGTTACATGTACGTCCACGACCTTTCTAGTGTTAATACAGTTACAGAATTGATTTCATGGTTTGTAAAAATTTAATTGATTACACAGTTGTATATATAGATTATTATTATTCCATAGAAATAAATCAATTGAAATTATTCCATGTTTATCAATAAATTATATTCATTCCCGTGTTATGAATAAAAACTCATTCAATGTTTATCAATAAATTGAATTGATTTCCTGGTTATAAATATATTAAATTCATTTCCTAGTTATCAATACATCAATCCCATTTCCTGGTTATCAATCAATTAAATTCATTCCCTAGTTATCAATAAATTAAATTCATTCCCTAGTTATCAATAAATTAAATGCATTCCCTAGTTATCAATAAATTTAATTCATTCCCTAGTTATCCATGAATTGAATTCATTAAGTGTTTATCAATGAATTGAATTCATTCAGTGTTTATCAATAAATGTAATTCATTCCCTAGTTATCAACGAATTGAATTCATTTAGTGTTTATCAATGAATTGAATTCATTCAGTGTTTATCAATGAATTGAATTCATTCAGTGTTTATCGATAAATTGAATTTATTCACTGGTTATCAATAAATTACATTATGTATATTTATTCCGTAGTTACATACAAATAAGAGTTGAATTCATCGTTTATAAACAAGTTTATTTCATGCCTGTGTACATTTTCGTTCGAGATAAGATCTGCAATAAATAGTAATACCTAGTCTGATGTCTAAAATATGCTAAAACAGAAACGCATCCCTAGTTATTACATACAAACAGATTGTTCGACATCTTTTTGATTGGTGAACGAAAAATGTGCTTTCCTTTCCTATTCATCACTTACATGGTTATAAAGTACACGGGACTGTCGAGATGTTTAAGGTCGGGTGATCGTGTTCTGTTTATTTTCATACCACAGACGAAAACAAGTAAAGGGGCGTTGATATACCAAAGATCTGCTTCTGGTTAACTTTATAGACATTTTTAGAGGACAATAAAATTTCCATCACGATATCGTCACATAAATAGAAAAGGAAAACTCAGATTCCACAGGGAATGCCAACACAGCTAGCCGAGAAGGCTATGGTACCGTCTGTCAGGCTTTAACGGCTGCGGCCATGTCGAAAGGCGTGATATTTCATTAGAGTATATTTATATCTGTACGGTAGAACACCCTGGGTGCCTTGATTCTCGGCTAGTTGCAAGTGTTGAAGATTTTAGCATTTCGCCTACTTGAATCGGTCCAACTTTTAAAGGGCCGATCGATATTGTCATGTAACTGAGATATCTTGTCGCATGTACATTGGCTTATATTTCGCCGGTCCGCTATACCGACACCGGATTGGCTAGATTATATTTCGCCGGTCCGCTATACCGACTCCGGATTGGCTAGATTATATTTCGCCGGTCCGCTATAACGACTCCGGATTGGCTAGATTATATTTCGCCGGTTCGCTATACCGACACCGGATTGGCTAGATTATATTTCGCTGGTCCGCTATACCGACACCGGATTGGCTAGATTATATTTCGCCGGTCCCCTATACCGACACCGGATTGGCTAAATTATATTTCGCCGGTCCCCTATACCGACACCGGATTGGCTAGACGATATTTCGCCGGTCCGCTATACCGACACCGGATTGGCTAGATTATATTTCGCCGGTCCGCTATACCGACACCGGATTGGCTAGACGATATTTCGCCGGTCCGCTATACCGACACCGGATTGGCTAGATTATATTTCGCCGGTCCGCTATACCGACACCGGATTGGCTAAATTATATTTCGCCGGTCCCCTATACCGACACCGGATTGGCTAGACGATATTTCGCCGGTCCGCTATACCGACACCGGATTGGCTAGATTATATTTCGCCGGTCCGCTATACCGACACCGGATTGGCTAGACGATATTTCGCCGGTCCGCTATACCGACTCCGGATTGGCTAGATTACATTCCACTTGGTATCTGTTCTGTTGCTTCGTGCCCAACAAGTACCATTTTTCATAGACTTTAATATGTCTTGACCTGGGGACAACAGCTATCACCTTCTCCACAGTGGTGAACGCTGATCCACCACCTTCTTCACAGTGGTGAACGCTGATCCACCACCTTCTTTACAGTGGTGAACGTTGATCCACCACCTTCTCCATAGTGACGAACGCTAATCCACCACCTTCTTCACAGTGGTGAACGTTGATCCACCACCTTCTTCACAGTGGTGAACGCTGATCCACCACCTTCTTTACAGTGGTGAACGTTGATCCACCACCTTCTCCATAGTGACGAACGCTAATCCACCACCTTCTTCACAGTGGTGAACGTTGATCCAACACCTTCTTCACAGTGGTGAACGTTGATCCAACACCTTCTTTACAGTGGTGAACGTTGATCCAACACCTTCTTCACAGTGGTGAACGTTGATCCAACACCTTCTTTACAGTGGTGAACGTTGATCCAACACCTTCTTTACAGTGGTGAACGTTGATCCAACACCTTCTTTACAGTGGTGAACGCTAATCCACCACCTTCTTCACAGTGGTGAAAGCTGATCCACCACCTTCTCCACAGTGGTAAACTCTGATCCACCATCTTCTCCACAGTGGTAAACTCTTATCCACCATCTTCTTCACAGGGGGGAACGCTGATCCACCACCTTCTTCACAGTGGTGAACGTTGATCCAACACCTTCTTCACAGTGGTGAACGCTGATCCACCACCTTCTCCACAGTGGTAAACTCTGATCCACCATCTTCTCCACAGTGGTAAACTCTTATCCACCATCTTCTTCACAGTGGTGAACGCTGATCCACCACCTTCTTCACAGTGGTGAACTTTGATCTAACACCTTCTTCACAGTGGTGAACGCAGATCCAACACCTTCTTTACACTGGTGAACGTTGATCCACCACCTTCTTCACAGTGGTGAACGTTGATCCACCACCTTCTTCACAGTGGTGAGCGTTGATCCACCACCTTCTTCACAGTGGTGAACGCAGATCCAACACCTTCTTCACAGTGGTGAACACTGATCCACCACCTTCTTCACAGTGGTGAACGCTGATCCACCACCATCTTCACAGTGGTGAACACTGATCCACCACCTTCTTCACAGTGGTGAATGCTGATCCACCACCTTCTTCCCAGTGGTGAACGCTGATCTACCACCTCCTTCACAGTGGCGAACGCTGATCCACCACCTTCTCCACAGTGGTAAACTCTGATCCACCATCTTCTTCACAGTGGTGAACGCTGATCCACCAACTCCTTCACAGTGGTGAATGCTGATCCATCACCTTCTTCCCAGTGGTGAACGCTGATCTACCACCTCCTTCACAGTGGTGAACGCTGATCCACCACCTTCTCCACAGTGGTAAACTCTGATCCACCATCTTCTCCACAGTGGTAAACTCTTATCCACCATCTTCTTCACAGTGGTGAACGCTGATCCACCACCTTCTTCACAGTGATGAACTCTGATCCACCATCTTCTTCACAGTGGTGAACGCTGGTCCACCACCTTCTTCACAGTGGTGAACGCTGATCCACCATCTTATTCACAGTGGTGAACGCTGATCCACCACCTTCACAGTGGTGAACGCTGATCCACCATCTTATTCACAGTGGTGAACGCTGATCCACCACCTTCACAGTGGTGAACTCTGATCCACCATCTTCTTCACAGTGATGTGCCCTGATCCGTCACCTTCTTCTCAGTGGCGAATGCTGATAAAATGAAGGCCAAAATGGAGGCGGTGTCATGGAGAGATTGGGGAGGAAACAATTGAAAAAAGAATAAAAAAAGAAGGTTAAGAGCCCAGTTTTAGTCTCCTCTTAAACGCATTCAATACGGTCGACAGCAAGAATTATAACCCCCTCCCTCTAGGAGAGCCTGAAGTTGGTTCCGAGTTCCGAGTTCCGTTTTACTTAAACGGAACTCGGAACTCGGAACTAGGAACTCGGAACCAACTTCAGGCTCCCTTCATCTAGAGACGGCCGGTGGCTTCTAATTTTCACTCTAAATGTCACCTGGACATGAAGCTAGTAGGTCGACGAAGTGTTAGACATGTCTATCTTGGATCGAAGCAGGTTGATCAGGCTTGCTTGATATTTGAGAGAAAAAATGCTTATGCAAACAAAAAAGCAAACATATGAAAACAGTTTTATAGTCTGTAGATATCATAATAAGGTATTAAGGTTCAATCATCAACTTGAACAATTTTAAGTCTGGGGAGTATTTGGTATATATAAACGTTACTATCAATGGTGCTAATCAAACATACGTGTAATTTTCTATAATTTATTTCACAGAGAACGCCAACACTGTATCACTGTTGAAAATTCTGGCGTCAATACAGAATACAATTTAAACCTGTAATTTTCCCTTCCATAGGGCGTATGAAGGGAATCGGATAAATAAACATGTTTTTGCTAATTAAAATTGAACTGAGAGATAAAGTTTTAATTATATATCAAAAATCTCTAAAATACCAAAAAGTGTTTGGGTTTTACCGATGGCAAAATGCGATAAAGTGCAGACGCAATCGTATTTTTTATAAAAATTAATGTTCAATTGTTAAAAACTAGAAAGCGCGTATCTGCGTAACCAATAACATTCGCTGAGAACTGCAAATACCGGCATTGATAACAGGCGTGTTAATGTATTTAAATGTGTATAAAACAGCGATGTACGGTTTGTTAGGGACTTGTTTACATCGGCTGGGGATATAATGTCGGTATATACGCCCCTAGCTAGTACGGAAATAAGTCTGGAAAAGGCTTCACCTAGAATTTTTGCATATAAAAATGGACGATTAAGTGTAGCTTGGTTCTGTGTGTTTTCTCCAGGTTGAGATTTCGGAAACAATATCGTGTTATTTTAGTACGAAGCTTACTGTCCTGTGGTGTCTAGACAGACAAGGTAAACCGGAAATTGTAATATTAAAAAAAATACCGACCAAACATGTATAACGCGCAATTTATTACGTCTTTAGGAATCTAGCGACCGTACGAACATCACCACCTGACAAGTGTGCAGCGAATGCACGTGCCGTACTAGGGGTAACATTGGCCTTTGTTGAGACTTGAAACTAAAACAAACAAGTTTGAACAAACAACAATATCCTACTGTGTACTGTATTCTCTATTAGTACTTCGTGAGTTAATTGCGTAATTTCTTTAAATAGTTATGAACTAGTAGACATTCAACTACAAGTTTGAGGACGTGTTTATCGTAGGAGGCAACTAATGTGGAGCCGCCTGCAGAAATGAGGATTTTGTTCTGTGACTGTTCAAAGGGTATCCACGAGCTGAGTCTCTGCCTTCTTATGAGGTTAAATGATATCTCTGTTTATTATCTCGTCTCCATGCGTCCTTAAGTGTTTCCAGGACGTGGAAATAAAATAAAATAAAACATGAAACCTCAA
Source organism: Pecten maximus (assembly GCF_902652985.1). Lineage (NCBI taxonomy): Eukaryota > Metazoa > Mollusca > Bivalvia > Pectinida > Pectinidae > Pecten > Pecten maximus. Next base: position 18,568,563 of record NC_047033.1, on the reverse strand, counting down.
CAGAGTAGTCACAAAACAAACCTTGCATAATTATACAGCAACTAAAAGGGAGGGGGGGGGGGGGGGGGGGCACAGGTTGGGGTTGGGTGGGGGGAGCACACGTTGGGGTTGGGTGGGGGGGGGGGGGGGGGGGGGGGGGGGGGGGGGGGGGGGGGGGGGGGTTATACAATACAATTACAAGACTTGGATTTTAACCCGTGACCTCTAAAATGAAGACGGAGTTTTTATCAATTTACTGAGGTACTTACCACTGGCGTTGGCATCACTCAGGTTCTTCAGTAGTGTGCCTGTTTTCGTTTGTAAATAGTAAAAATGGAATTGTTGATTGGCTTAAAGAAGGTTCATGTCATGTTTTAAACGCATAGAATCTAAGATATCTGACAAACTGATAAACATCGTCTGTTTTAATTGATATAACATGTTCTACTAAAGTGTAGTGGAAAACGCGAAAAATGCGCAGTTCGTCTGTTAGATAAAGGTAAATAATTGTTATTGGCTCGACAAAAAGTCGAATGAAACTCCACTCTAATTCATGTGGACTCGAACTAACCCGATAGCTGCACATGCGCAGCTGGTAAGTATGAGGCATGTGTCTCGAAACTAGACTAGCGATACAGACAAAAACTCTTGATATAGTATATGTCTCGAAACTAGACTAACGACACAAACAAAAACCCTTCATAGAGTATATGTCTCGAAACTAGACTAATAACACAGACAAAAACCCTTTATAGATTATATGTCTCGAACCTGACTGTCTCTTGTAGGATTTTAGGATCTTGTACGCGTGTACATGTAAGTATAGGAAATGTCACAATGTCCGGAACGAACAAACACCGTATCGTATTATATGTCAGTCGAATATTTTAGTTTATGGTGTGGTGCCGATAATATACAGTGTATGTATACCGGAACTCTATGAAGCGTGCTTTGATCAGTCGGCCATCATAACCGGAAGTCTAGCAGATACTTATTTGTTTCTGAACTATCATAAGTCAAATGGAAATATTTATTGATCGTTTCACGACAAGCACTGATCATATTTGTATAATGCACCCAAGAGGCCGCGGTGGCCGAGTGGTTAAGGTGTCCCGACACTTTAACACTAACCCTTCACCTCTGGGTTGCGAGTTCGAAACCTACGTGGGGCAGTTGCCAGGTACTGACCGTAGGCCGGTGGTTTTTCTCCGGGTACTCCGGCTTTCCTCCACCTCCAAAACCTGGCACGTCCTTAAATGACCCTGGCTGTTAATAGGACGTTAAACAAAAACAAACAAACAAACAAGTATTAAGGGTTAACTGTAATATTTTTTTACGTTATTGAGCAATAACACAAAAAACTGGGGTGTTCTCTTTTCATAAACCGCGAAGTGTACTCTTTTCATAAACCGCGAAGCGGTTTATGAAAAGAGTACACCCCAGTTTTTTTGTGTTATTGCTCAATAACGTAAAACAAATATTACAGTTAACCCTTATAATTTAATTAACAACGATAAGAAACATTTTCATTAAGTTTAAAATGTTTATTTTGCTCCAGATATTTAAAAACACATCGATAAAAACAAAATCCCGTGAACAACGATTACGCCGCTACTTCCGGTATAACTGAAAGTAGTTCCTTTTATTTTTTTTATGTTATGAGATGATAATATAATTTTTTGAGCCAATGAAAATGCTTGTTACAAGCAAAATTAAATTATAATCCACATTTTAGTGTAAATAACACACGTGGTCAACTCTGAATTTATACATGCCTAACTAGTATATTGTAAATGTAGGTCAGCGCTTTGGCCTCTGGCATATCAACGATGAATAATTAATTAGCTTCGATTTTTATTCGGCTGAAAGCTATCGTCAATATCTCGTCAATTACGATAATTTATGTGAAAAATAAATTAATGTAACGTATTTTTTATTCATTTATTCAAACAAAACAAAACTGGGCATCATTTTACACATGAATATCATGGACCCTAGGACTTTGAGTGATAATTGTAATGTGACTACGATTCCATAGACGTCAAATCGCGTACAAGAGAAATAATAACTCCTGTTTTAAATAGTCCAACCAAGAGTGACCCATTTCACCAACTAATCGCCTAACCAGAAACATTCGCTCCAGAACCAATTCGCTAGGCCGAGAAACATTCAATTCTGCACCAAATCGCCTAACCGAGGAAAAATCGCCCCATTCGCTAGAGCACTAAATTCCCAAGCAGAGAAACACCCGCTCAGCCACGAAATCGACTAGCTTAGAAACATACATTCTGAATTGTCTGACCGGAAAACATTCGCGCCAGCACCAAATAGTCCTACTGAGAACATTCGCTTCATCTCCGAATCGCGTAGCCTGGCAACATTCGCCACAGCACAGAATTGCATAGCAGGGAAACATAAGCCCCATCACCGAATCGTCTAGTCGACCAACATTCGCTTCATCACCGAACACCGAATCGTCTAGCCGGCCAACATTTGCTTCATCACCGAATCGTCTAGCCGACCAACATTCGCTTCATCACCGAATCGTCTAGCCGACAAACAAACATTCGTTCCATCACCGAATCGTCTAGCCGACAAACAAACATTCGCTTCATCATCGAATCGTCTAGCCGACAAACAAACATTCGTTCCATCACCAAATCGTCTAGCCGACAAACAAACATTCGTTCCATCATCAAATAGTCTAGCCGACAAACAAACATTCGTTCCATCACCAAATCGTCCACCCAAGAAATATTCGCTCCAGTACCAGATCGTCCAGACGAGAACATTTGCTGTCATTATCACTACACCACCGATAATTTTAAACTGAATGACTGCATGTTTAAAGAAACACACACATATATATTTATTGCTGGTATCGTAGAATGTTTTCGAAACATAACGAGATGAAAAGGAAATAAATTTTTAAATCGCATACATTGATGGCTGGTCTTGGCATCTCTGTCGAAATGAGATCACTTCCTGTATAATACTATCTAAAATTGTTTACTTTATTTTACAACAATTGAAAAGCAATGTTATACCAACTTATATTGATCACTCGTGTTGCGCGGATGGAAGAGCGCGATGGGTCTTACTGTGGGAGGAAACCAGAGTACCCCGGTAAAACCCATGTGGTCGGGCAGGTGACCACATACCTTTTCACGTCCGATCGGGGAATCGAACCCCGGTCGCCTAGGTGAAAGACAGACCACCTGAGGACCAGAAGACCATGTACTGATATATTTTTTGTAAATTTATTTCTCACAAGTAACTTTTGAAATGATAAAATCATTATCATTTATGAATATAAACGCTTACAATAGACAGATTTTATGTCGCAAAAGCAAAAGATTCATTTAAAAAGAAAGCTTTCAAGCATCGGATGTATCTTGAGTTATGTTTTGAGCGTTTTGGGTTTCATGATACAAATAACGAGTCAGAAATACCTCGAGCCTGTTGAAGATGTGACAATATCTCTCCATCCATCTGGGTTGAGTTCTCTCCAACTGTACCGTTTAACACGTACAAATCCCTCCCCCCCCCCCCCCCCCCCCCCCCCCCCCCCCCCCCCCAAGTTAACGATCCTGATCTGTTAAGGCTAACGAAGAGCCGATACCAGCTCACTGACGGCTCTGATGTTTGACATCCCGCCAAAGACACATATACTAATCAAATGTGCTAATGTTTTGTTGCTTCGAACCCTCATTGTGTAAATCTAGTGTATAGATGTCTGAGTGCCCGAACACCTTTTATTGTGCGTGCATTATTGGCGTCGGAATCTCAAACACCAGATGGCAGCGTTGTCTCAGTTTCCGGTCTGACGTACCTCAATCATGAAGAGGTTATAAATAGGTCTTTGTTCTCTCTTGAAGCCGATAAGGAAGTGTACCCTCCAGATAATGATCCTTGGATTATATCTGACAGAATAAAAGGTTAAATGTTGATTTTAAATATTCTATAAAACATCTTATTTTTTCTTGGATATGATATCCATCTCCCTCAGTATACGATCCGTACTTCTTTTCTAAGTTTCCGATTTTATTTCTAATTGGAATTTTCTGACTTAAGCTTTGTTGCTAGTTCATATTTTAGTCAACAGTTTTTACACATCTGTCACATGCATCGGAGGAAGCTGTGCATTAAGCTTAAACACATAACAAAAGCGAACTTTGAAATAATGATAATAATGTTATATTGTGAAAATCAAATGTTGATCATCGGTATAGAATCATTACTACTGAACTCTATATCGACAAATTATAATTTAGCTTTCAAACCCGATTTTTACCTCCTCGAACTTCTTTTTCTCGAAAAAAAACTAAGGTAATTATTTTACAGGCGGGACAGGAATTAAGTAATAAATTTTAAGAAATAAAACTTCTATGACTTATTACTTTCGTTAATTTGGTTTGATAACATGAATTATCTATACGGTGGCGTAGACAAAAAGGATTGGAGGAATCGAGACGGTGGTGTGGACAGAAAGGATTGGAGGAATCGAGACAGTGGTGGACAGAAAGGATTGTAGGAATCGAGACAGTGGTGTGGACAGAAAGGATTGGAGGAATCGAGACGGTGGTGGACAGAAAGGATTGGAGGAATCGAGACAGTGGTGTGGACAGAAAGTATTGGAGGAATCGAGACAGTGGTGTGGACAGAAAGTATTGGAGGAATCGAGACAGTGGTGTGGACAGAAAGTATTGGAGGAATCGAGACGGTGGTGTGGACAGAAAGGATTGGAGGAATCGAGACGGTGGTGGACAGAAAGGATTGGAGGAATCGAGACGGTGGTGGACAGAAAGGATTGGAGGAATCGAGACGGTGGTGTGGACAGAAAGGATGGGAGGAATCGAGACGGTGGTATGGACAGAAAGGATTGGAGGAATCGAGACGGTGGTGTGGACAGAAAGGATTGGAGGAATCGAGACGGTGGTGTGGACAGAAAGGATGGGAGGAATCGAGACGGTGGTGGAAGAAAGGATTGTAGGAATCGAGACGCTGGTGTGGACAGAAAGGATTGGAGGAATCGAGACGGTGGTGTGGACAGAAAGGATTGGAGGAATCGAGACGGTGGTGTGGACAGAAAGGATGGGAGGAATCGAGACGGTGGTGGAAGAAAGGATTGTAGGAATCGAGACGCTGGTGTGGACAGAAAGGATTGGAGGAATCGAGACGGTGGTGTGGACAGAAAGGATTGGAGGAATCGAGACGGTGGTGTGGACAGAAAGGATTGGAGGAATCGAAACGGTGGGGCGTAGACAGAAAGGATTGGAGGAATCGAGACGGTGGGGCGTAGACAGAAAGGATTGGAGGAATCGAGACGGTGGTGGACAGAAAGGATTGGAGGAATCGAGACGGTGGTGTGGACAGAAAGGATTGGAGGAATCGAGACGGTGGTGTGGACAGAAAGGATTGGAGGAATCGAGACGGTGGTGTGGACAGAAAGGATTGGAGGAATCGAGACGGTGGTGTGGACAGAAAGGATTGGAGGAATCGAGACGGTGGGGCGTAGACAGAAAGGATTGGAGGAATCGAGACGGTGGGGTGACAGAAAGGATTGGAGGAATCGAGACGGTGGTGTGGACAGAAAGTATTGGAGGAATCGAGACGGTGGTGTGGACAGAAAGGATTGGAGGAATCGAGACGGTGGTGGACAGAAAGTATTGGAGGAATCGAGACGGTGGTGTGGACAGAAAGGAATGGAGGAATCGAGACGGTGGGGCGTAGACAGAAAGGATTGGAGGAATCGAGACGGTGGGGCGTAGACAGAAAGGATTGGAGGAATCGAGACGGTGGTGGACAGAAAGGATTGGAGGAATCGAGACGGTGGTGTGGACAGAAAGGATTGGAGGAATCGAGAAGTTGACAGAGATGTTCAGGTGAAGCATGTTGCTTTTAATGAAGTTTTTTAATTGGTCGACGGATCTATAAACTGCCTGGAAGATAAGCCGATGGAAAGGGCAAGAGAGCGCTTCCTGCGAAGACTACAGACCGCACAGTTTAAGAAGTGTCGCCCGTAAAAAGGAGAAATGGTTGGCTAATCTATTTTGTCTTGGCATCAAATTACATATTTAATGACAATTTGAATTGATGCAAAAAATCATCAACCCGGTTTTGAATTTGTGCTATTTTCATAACTGCCTAAAATATAAAAAACTGAAATTCTCAAACGTGTAAAATGACAACCAGACAGTCGCTACATACATGTTCATATACAATGTATGTAAAAATTGATTTAGAATATTTTCAATTTAACTTTTAAAGTTTTTATTCAACCGAATTATGGTTTTTTGTTTGTTTGTAAACTCTTAACATAGACCTTCAATCTTGGCTTGCCGTACTCCGTGGATCGAATCGTGGTCACGTGAATTGGTTGCTACGCGACATCTCAATCTGCTGTTGACAGTTTGGCGTGCAGGTTTTGTTACAAGATGTACTTGCAGGAGATGCATTCGAGTACCACTGACGTCACACCTGGCGATAGTCTCCCTGTGATATCCCGGTGAGACATTGGAATATTGCAGCAGCACTTCTGAGTGCATTCTTTTTCTTGGAGAACATTTCGTTAGCCAAGAATACAAGATAAAAGTAAAAGCGACTTACGGCGGATAGTCTCGTACTTTCTCTTGTTTTAAAAACGGCACCGTGATCATTAACAGTCTGGTTAGCGGCCATGTTGTTTATCCGGATGAGAGCGCCCCTGGCGGTAAAATGACGAGACAATATTACCACAAGGACATGACACTACACACACATTGATCCCCATGTCATACTACAGTTGATTTAGTTTCTCGTCGATACGTATTTGATTTCATATATGTTTGCAGCTTATGTCTGCTCAATATACGACCTTCACAATTTTATAAATGGAAATTTAGATATAATAAAGATGCTAACGATTAAAACGTCGGGAAATTATGAATTCTGAATTAAAAAAAAAACGATAAGAAATTGCCATACTGCATTACATCAAAGCGCTGAAAAGATTAAGATCATTTATCTAGAGTTTCATTACATAGACGGAACAGAAAACAGTTGGAGAAGGCGACTTTAAAAACTTATCACGTGTAGAAAGGAATAAGAGACCGATTTCTTTCGAAGATAAAATATTTTTCTCGACATTTATTTTCATGCAGCATGAGAGAGCGCTAGTCAGCATATTTACTTGTCATGGTATTGAATACAAATTTTAAAATTTTCTTAAAAAATAATGACCTTATTTCATATTTTTAAGTAAATGTCATGTACATTTTGGTGTATATATATAAAGTATGTTTCTGAAAAGAAAAAATGATTTATCGAATAAGGTTGAATTTGAAATTAGACTAGGGACCGCGTATATATAATTTATATCCTGTTTTAGATGTAAAGTACGTCCAAGTAGAATTAAAGTTAATTGGTTTTCGTATATAGTAGAAATCCTCTGGTTATGTACATAATAAATTGTCGGTGTAGGATGACGAGAAAAAAAACAAGGGACACTTTTGAATAAATTTCAGACATGTATGTCAGAATGTACAAAGCTTCCAGACGTCCACGTCACGCCTTGTAACGTACAGAGGTGATCAGGCGAGTAATTCGACCACTGAAGGGATTTCTAAATCAAATAAGAATGCATTGCAGGAACCGCAAAAATCAATCATGAATGATAGATAGGGGTCAGCATAGGTCAAATATGGTGTTAACAAAGGTCAAACATGATGTCAACAAAGGTCAAATATGATGTCAACAAAGGTCAAATATGATGTCAGTATAGGTCAATCATGATGTCAACAAAGGTCAAATATAATGTCAACAAAGGTCAAATGTGATGTCAGTATAGGTCAAATATGATGTCAATAAAGGTCAAATATAATGTCAACAAAGGTCAAACATGTCAATATAGGTCAAAATGATGTCAGTATAGGTCAAACATGATATCAACAAAGGTCAAATGTGATGTCAGTATAAACGCGAGAATCAACAAGGGTGAAACATCACTGTCAACAAAGGTAAAAATGAGGAAGGGTAAGCTTGAATTCCAAACAGGGATCAACAAAAGTCAAACTTTTGGGTCAACAAATTGTATGAATCTATCTTGAAATACACTAGAATGCAGGATTTTGCATTTACCTGCTAAATTTGGCACACACCCCATCCCCCTTTATGAAAATCATGTATCCGACCTTGAAACTATTCTTAGGATGCTAAAAATATTGATCTGTAACTGGGTTAAAAGTGTCAATTCTAAACGTTAGGCTGAAGTGGTATCTATAATGCTTGCGTTCAGTAGACTCAGTGACAGAGCTGACTGGCGAGGGCGACCCATGGAAAGGTATTGTGTCGGAAAGTACAGCTGTCGGAACAGCCAAGTCCTTGATATCCCGTTAAAACAATATTGTGCAAGAAAATTCAAGCTGTTTCACAAAATCTTGTTTGAGTAACTTCCATAACTTCTTAGTTTTGTGAGCATTGTAAACGCCCGAACGACTTGAATAAAGAATGATCTGGCGACATCTTCATATGCATATCGAAAGTCAATAGCCTGTTGGGTGCAAAAGAACTTGAACCAGTGTTATAAACACATTAATATTTTTTTTAAATATCTAAAAAAAAAATGAACACTTAAAAGTGCAAATTTAATTTTGATTGACATCGTTTTCAGAGACATGGTTTGAGACTAAACACGATCGCCAGAAAAGCTGTTTTTACTGATGAAATGAAAATAACTAAACAAACATGATTTGAGAAATGCAATATGGGGAACGAACATTAGGTGTACATTACACGTCAGTTTCAGTGTGCAGATGTTCACTGTAGTTTCATTGATTGACGTAAAATGAAACATGTACCCAATAACAGTAAACTGGGAAATATAATCTGAAACAAGGATTGACATATTTGAAATAAATTTTCTCATATTAATATATATATTTATTGCATTTTTGCCAGTGAAATATAGAAATTTATTGCATATTTGTCAGTGAAATATAGAAATTTATCAAACTAATAAAACTTATATTTTCACTGCAGCGATGAGCAGTGAACATATAAGATTTTGCAGTGAAAATATAAGTTTTCCGTTTTTGACCAATCAGAGCGGACATTTGTATTCACCCCGTTGAAACTTGCCGATTTTTCCAATCGAAGCGGAGATAGATAAATTGGGTATTTTGCTGTATGTCTGAAATTTTCATACTATAGTTTTTGACAAAATACTCACTTGACGTTAGCTATTTATGCACAGATTCTCCTATAACAGGAGAAAACGCTTAAATCGCGTTGATCAGTCCTTTCAAAATGGCTCCGTCAAGTTGACGTGGAGTAACGTCACAAAGAGATGACGTCATTACTGATTCCCGCACTTTTGACACTATTAATTTTTCGATGTTTTTAGTTTTATTTTTAAGTTTATGAAATGCAATAAAAAGAAAATTGAATGGTTTCCCGTTAAATATAACATATATTTCACTCGTATGACAGAATATTTCGATACTTTTCACTCTGCTTCGCACTCGTGAAAATATCGATATTCTGTCATACTCGTGAAATATATGTTATATTAAACGGTAAACCATTCAATATCCTCTATTTATCAAACTAATAAAACTTATATTTCCACTGCAGTGATGAGCAGTGAAAATATAAGATTTTGCAGTGAAAATGTAAGTTTTCCGTTTTTGACCAATCAAAGCGGACCTTTGTATTTACCTCGTTGAAACTTGCCGATTGTTCAAATCGAAGCGGAGATATTAAAATTGGTTATTTTGCGGTATTTCTGAAATTTTCAGACTAGTTTTTGACAACATACTCACTTGACGTTAGATATTCATGCACATATTCTCCTGTAACAGCGGAAAACGCTTAAATTGTTGATCACTCCTTTCAAAATGGCGCCGTCAAGTTGACGTGGAGTAACGTCAGAAAGGATGACGTCATTACTGATTCCCGCACTTTTTGACACTATTTATTTTTCGATGTTTTTTATTTTGTTTTTAAGTTTATGAAATGCAATAAAACGAAAATTGAATGGTTTCCAGTTAAATATTACATATATTTCACTCGTATGACAGAATATTTCGACATTTTTCGCTCGTGCTTCGCACTCGTGAAAATATCGATATTCTGTCATACTCGTGAAATATATGTTATATTTAACGGGAAACCATTCAATATCCTCTATATATATATATATACATGTATACATATAATGGCGTGAAAACGTTAGCGGTAGCGACCTATTGTGTTGATTTTGCACCCCCCCCCTGTCTCTGTGTCTCTGTCTCTGTGTCTCTTTCCTCTCCCCCCCCCCCCCCCCCCCCCTCTCTCTCTCGCTGCAGGAGTACAGTAATGTCAGTTTACGACAGAAAACGGACAAGGTGTCATCTACGAAGATGATATGATACTAAAACTGTCTTTGAAATATTAAAATTTTACAGTGAATATATTCATGAAGAGAATGAAAATTAAAAGAAAATGCATATTGAAACTATTTACATTTGAAAAAGCATGAGATCCCTATCAAAATAATACATGATGAACGACTAGATCAGGTTACATCAAGCTAGTTCAGTATGTCGCACTCAAATATGCCAGTCATGAGTCCGTGGATTTAATGTCGTTCGTTGTAATGCGGGTTACACGACACTGGATACGCCGTCGGGTACTACCCGAACATAGAGTCATTCAAGCCAACACATTAATCATGCTCGGCTGCAATATGGAGAACACAGAAAAAACCTTAACAAACTAATAAACTTCACCAGATTGTTGAATAAAATGTAGAGCACTGTTTTACGGTTACGTGTATACTGTAAAAAAAAAAACTCGCGATAGGGTATGACTCCAGGTAATAGGGCTTTATGCATCATCGGATATCCGCGAGACTTTACTTTATCGTTTAATTGTGTCGACATAACATATATATATATCAGAGTCTCGCAGGATTCCGACGACACAAACGATAGAGTCTGGTGGGTTTCCGACGACACAAACGATAGAGTCTGGTGGGTTTCCGACGACACAAACGCTAGAGTCTCGTGGGTTTCTCACGCGCAAACGATAGAGTCTGGTGGGTTTCCCACGCGTAAAGGATAGAGTCTGGTGGGTTTCCGACGACACAAATGATATAGTCTGGTGGGTTTCCGACGACACAAACGATAGAGTCTCGTGGGTTTCCGACGACACAAACGCTAGAGTCTCGTGGGTTTCACACGCGCAAACGATAGAGTCTGGTTGGTTTCTGACGAGACAAACGATAGAGGCTCGTGGGTTTCTCACGCGCAAACGATAGAGTCTCGTGGGTTTCCGACGACAAAAATGAAAGAGGCTGGTGGGTTTCTCACGCGCAAACGATAGAGTCTGGTGGGTTTCCGACGACACAAACGATAGAGTCTTGTGGATTTCCGACGACACAAATGATAGAGTCTGGTGGGTTTCCGACGACAAAAACTATAGAGTATCTAAGGTTTCCGACGACACAAGCGATATAATCTGGTGGGTTTCCGACGACACAAGCGATATAATCTTGTGGGTTTCCGACGACACAAGCGTAGAGTCTCGTGGATTTACGACGATGGACTTTCGTGTGATGTCATCCAAGGCACAGGGACTTGAGAATGTGTTACAGCCGGGATGTCATTTTAACCGAATTTTAATCTAGCCCCCAAAACGTCTGAAAATGTGCTATACACACTAGGGTAGGTCAAAATAGACTGCAAAAGAAGTTCAATCAAATGTATCGGCGCTATTCCTCACGTTTTGAATTCGTTATGTACAAGTTGTCCTGACCCTTTGTAGTCGTGCATACTAACGGTTTTATCAGTTGGTGTTTATCTAATCTAATCGCTTGGTCAACTAGAGCAATTTAACCACCCTCCTGAATGATAGACAAGGTTTAAATGAGCTTGTTAGAGAATATTATGCTTTGGAATGTATTCCTTCTGTATCAGGACATTTTATTGGTCCATCGGTCTTATAAGCTTCTATTTGGTACTACCCTATTCTATCAAGCTGTGAAATGTATTCCTTCTGTATCAGGACATTTCATTAGTACATCGTACTTATAGACGTCTATGTACAATTCCACCCTGTTATAACAAATGCTGTTAATGCTGTTTAATGCTGTAGTCATCCATATATTTCTTTCTCATATGTTACTACAAATATCTGGGCTTATATATATATATATATATATATCACATCAGTAAATCGTCCCCGACAACTGGAAAGTATACTCGACAATAAGATACGTGTTTGTCTTACTACAGTAATCCCGGTCGTTTGTAAGGATTATTTAATACGTACTTAGCTTTAACATACCGCCGAGACTTAACTTGACCTACGACGCTATCTGTCTGGAGCGACACACATTGACCCACATTCGCCCGCCCAAATGTCGATGAGTATTTTTTAACTTACAGAGAATTACGTAACTTATTGAAAAGCTTTAAAATTTTCTAATCTTTTATAAAAATGTCATTAATATACATAAAAGATAAACCGACAGATAAAAATCAAATCGAATTAAAATTAATATTTTGTATCGTCATAAAAGGTGATACATTTAGGACATGTACACTAGTATTTCCTATATCAATTATCTATGTGTTACTAACCACAAACAATATTTGGTATGGTACATAACATTGGATAAAGCCTATTTGATTTTTGTAATATTGAAAGAAAATTATAGGCAGGTGGTCTCTGAAGCAGGTTTTGACTACAAATAGACAGGTGGTCTGTAAGGCAGGTTTGGTTGTAGTCGTAGAAAGGTGGTCTCTAAGGCAGGTTTGGTTGTAGTCGTAGACAGGTGGTCTCTACGGCACGTTTGGTTTAAGTAGATCGTAGACAGGTGGTCTCTAAGGCAGGTTTATAGTTGTAGACATGTGGTCTCTAAGATAGGTTTGTAGTGATAGAAAGGTGGTCGCTATGGCAGGTTTGAAGTCGTAGAAAGGTGGTCTATACGGCAGGTTTGGTTGTAGTCGCAAACAGGTGGTCTCTAAGGCAGGTTTGGTTGTAGTTGTAGACAGGTGGTCTCTAAGGCAGGTTTGGTTATAGTTATAGAAAGGTGGTCTCTAAGGCAGGTTTGGTTGTAGTTGTAGACAGGTGGTCTCTAAGACAGGTTTGACTGTAGTTATAGACAGGTGGTCTCTAAGGCAGGTTTGGTTGTAGTTATAGACAGGTGGTCTCTAAGGCAGGTTTGGTTGTAGTTGTAGACAGGTGGTCTCTAAGGCAGGTTTGGCTGTAGTTATAGACAGGTGGTCTCTAAGGCAGGGTTGGCTGTAGTTATAGACAGGTGGTCTCAAAGACAGGCGTTGTTGTAGTCGTAGAAAGGGCGACTCTTAGGCAGGTTTTTAGTTGTAGAAAGGTGATCTCTAAGGCAGGTTTGATTGAAGTCGATCGTAGACAGGTGGTATCTAAGGCAGGTTTGATTGAAGTCGATCGTAGACAGGTGGTATCTAAGGCAGGTTTGGTTGTAGTCGTAGAAAGGTGGTATATAATGCAGGTTTGGTTGTAGCTGTAGACAGGTGGTTTCTATGGCAGGTTTGACTATAGTAATAGACAGTTGATCTCTAAGACAGGAGTGGTTGTAGTTGTAGACAGGTGGTTTCTATGGCAGGTTTGACTATAGTAATAGACAGTTGATCTCTAAGACAGGAGTGCTTGTAGCTGTAGACAGGTCGTCGCTATGGAAGGTATGAAGTAGTAGACAGGGGGTCTCTAAGACAGGTTTGGTTGTAGTTGTAGACAGTTGGTCTCTAAGGCAGGTTTATAGTTGTAGACATGCGGTCTCTAAGACAGGTTTGTAGTGATAGAAAGGTGGTCGCTAGTGCAGGTTTGAAGTCGTAGAAAGGTGGTCTCTACGGCAGGTTTGGTTGTAGTCGCAAACAGGTGGTCTCTAAGGCAGGTTTGGCTGTAGTTGTAGACAGGTGATCTCTAAGACAGGTTTGAAGTCGTAGACAGGTTGTCTCTAAGACATGCTTGTAGTCGTAGACAGGTGGTCTGTAAGACATGTTCGGCTGTAGTTGTAGAAAGGTGATCTCTAAGACAGGTTTGGTTGTAGTCGTAGACGGGTGGTCTCTAGGGCGGGTTTGGTTGTAGTTGTAGACAGGTGGTCTCTAAGACAGGTTTGGTTGTAGTCGTAGACAGGTGGTCTCTAAGACAGGTTTGGTTTTGTTTGTAGACGGGTGGTCACTAAGTCAGGTTTAATTGTAGCTGTAGACAGGTGGTCAATACGACAGGTTTCACTGCAATATAGACAGATGGTCTCTAAAGCAGGTTTGGTTGTATATTTCAAAGACAGATTTGATTGTAGACAGGTGGACTCTAAAGCATATATGATCAAAAGCACAGAACGACCGTTAGAAAGTGTTTCAGTGACATTATCAGCTTCCTGATATAGACAGGACAAAAAGGTGGCGAATTCCCGTCTGGATTTGTGTATTACCCGATAGCTAGGACAGGTAGATCTTGATGTATAACAGCAATTGTATATGGAGAGTCGTACTAGGGAAAACAGGCAGCGTCGCGTGGTGTATGAAGATATATGGAGAACTGAACGCGCAAAAACCTACCATGGTGTGTGGAGTAAGGAGAGGTGTACGCGCTATAGCAGACAGTGGTGGTGTGTGGTGTATGGAGAAGTGTACGTGCAATAGCAGACAGCAGTTTGTGGTGTATGGAGAGGCGTACGTGTAATAGCAGACACTAGTGGGTGGTGTATGGAAAGGTGTATGCGCAATAACAGACAATGGTTTGTGTTGTATGGAGAGGCGTACGTGTAATAGCACACACTGGTGGGTGGTGTATGGAAAGGTGAACGCGCAATAACAGACAAGCAGTTTATGCTGTATTGAGAGGCGTACGCGCTGATGTATAATAATCGTTTTAGAATTCGGTTGTATGATGTCAAATTATGTTTAATTTGAAATTATTTTTGACAAAGAGACGAAAGAAGTATTATAGCCGTTTTAGAATTGATCACAAATATAAGATATCAAAAAAAAAATTTTATCAGAAGAGATACAATATATGTTTCATATCATATAATTGTAATCTATCAAAAAAGATTGTTATACTTCAGCGCATTAGCAGACAGAGGCGTGCGGTGTATGGAGAGGCGTACTCGCAATAACAGACAGTGGTGTGAGGTGTGTGGTAACATGTGTGCGTTATACGATATAGAGGATATCTAACAGTGTCTTCAGTAATACCAAATATATTTCACGAGTGGGGCTAATATTTTGATATTTTTCACGAGTGCGCAGCACGAGTGAAAAATATCAAAATATTAGCCACACGAGTGAAATATATTTGGTATTACTGAAGACACTGTTAGATATTCTGTTTATTACATTTTTTATCAACAAAAAACCTGATTGGTCAATTATTTTGGTATTTTCTAATCATTAATTTGATTGGTCAAATCAGCAAAAGTGATATTTTTCACTAGTGAAAAATATCACTTTTATAGAATGAATAATTTTTGATATTTCACTGGTAAAAATGTAATAAACAGCGCTCTGTGATTCTTTAAAATTCAAGTTCCGGGGGGACTATCAAAGTGAAAACATTGTCTGAGGAGAAAAAAAGAAAAAAAAAGAAAAAAGCAAAAACAAAAAACAGTAGTATATATATTGTGTGTTAACATTTGTTTTTTTAAGAGCACTGCCCTGTTTTACTCAAAGTCTTTGTCTAGGTCTATATGTAGTATATCTTTTAAATTTCATTACCAACAACTTGTTATCAAATACAAGAATTTTGGAAAAATGCTAATTTATATAGATTCTTTGCAAAATAACTCTCCCTACCCTGTTAATATTTTATGCGGTTGCTTTATGGAAATTCACGTGCTATCTGCACTACATAGATATGCAAATTAAGAAAAACTCTGACCCTATCCAAGATGTGACGACTATATGTCTTGTAACATTATGACTCGCATTCCTCATACTTTGATTTAAATATGAAGTTATCGTTCATTTTCGGGAGTACAACAACACAACGCAACAGCGGTTGACACTAACAGTAGGGTTGGTTTCGGGTAACTGATATCCGGATAAGACTAATTTTAGATTCGGTGTTATGTGACAGGTTTTCTGGTGACATTTCGACCTCGGAAATGTTATGGCTGTCGTCAGAAGCTTATCACTGGAGTTTAACCGCTAGAGTTATCCGCATCTCAACTCAACTTCCGGTTTCAGACACATCAAAGACAGTACCTAAAGAAAACGTGTACCTTTACGTACAATTCAAAGCCTGTGTAAATTGATATCGGGCCTTATATATTAACACTGACATCAACACCTTTACCACATAAAGACGAACATATTCAAATGACGAAATGACTTAAAATCTCGCCATCTCAGAAGTGTCTGCGGCCGAAAGATTTATAGCCTACACGACAAAGGAAACATAGCCCACGTAATCCCTAGATATAGTAAGTTCATACCAAGTTGTTTAACCGACACCAATCTCTGTCGGCTATAGTAAAACTTCACCTACAGACTACACCCGACATATCACAGAGGATCGTGATCCTACATGTCAACCCTACATACAGACTGGTCATAGAGAAACTGGCTACCCGACATATCACACAGGGCCGTGATCCGTCACAGAGAAACTGGCTACCCGACATATCACACAGGGCCGTGATCCGTCACAGAGAAACTGACTACCCGACATATCACACAGGGCCGTGATCCTACACGTCAACCCTACATACAGACTGGTCATAGAGAAACTGGCTACCCGACATATCACAGGGCCGTGATCCGTCACAGAGAAACTGACTACCCGACATATCACACAGGGCCGTGATCCTACATGTCAACCCTACATACAGACTGGTCACAGAGAAACTGGTTACCCGACATATCACACAGGGCCGTGATCCGTCATAGAGAAACTGACTACCCGACATATCACACAGGGCCGTGATCCGTCACAGAGAAACTGGCTACCTGACATATCACACAGGGCCGTGATCCGTCACAGAGAAACTGACTACCCGACATATCACACAGGGCCGTGATCCGTCAAAGAGAAACTGGCTACCTGACATATCACACAGGGCCGTGATCCTACATGTCAACCCTACATACAGGCTGGTCATAGAGAAACTGAGTACCCGACATATCACACAGGGCCGTGATCCGTCACAGAGAAACTGGCTACCCGACATATCACACAGGACCGTGATTCGTCACAGAGAAACTGACTACCCGACATATCACACAGGGCCGTGATCCGTCACAGAGAAACTGGCTACCCGACATATCACACAGTGACGTGATCCGTCACAGAGAAACTGGCTACCCGACATATCACACAGGGCCGTGATCCGTCACAGAGAAACTGGCTACCCGACATATCACACAGGGCCGTGATCCGTCACAGAGAAACTGGCTACCCGACATATCACACAGGGCCGTGATCCGTCACAGAGAAACTGGCTACCCGACATATCACACAGGGCCGTGATCCTACATGTCAACCCTACATACAGACTGGTCATAGAGAAACTGGCTACCCGACATATCACACAGGGCCGTGATCCGTCACAGAGAAACTGGCTACCTGACATATCACACAGGGCCGTGATCCGTCACAGAGAAACTGGCTACCCGACATATCACACAGGACCGTGATCCGTCACAGAGAAACTGGCTACCCGACATATCACAGGGCCGTGATCCGTCACAGAGAAACTGGCTACCCGACATATCACACAGGGACGTGATCCGTCACAGAGAAACTGGCTACCCGACATATCACACAGGGCCGTGATCCGTCACAGAGAAACTGACTACCCGACATATCACACAGGGCCGTGATCCGTCACAGAGAAACTGACTACCCGACATATCACACAGTGCCGTAATTCCGTCACAGAGAAACTGGCTACCCGACATATCACACAGGGCCGTGATCCTACCGTACCCACCTACAGAACTGGTCATAGAGAAACTGACTACCCGACATATCACACAGGGCCGTGATCCGTCACAGAGAAACTGACTACCCGACATATCACACAGGACCGTGATCCGTCACAGAGAAACTGACTACCCGACATATCACACAGTGCCGTGATCCGTCACAGAGAAACTGGCTACCTGACATATCACACAGGGCCGTGATCCTACATGACCTACAGACAGTAAACTGGTAGGACTACCCGACATATCACACAGGGCCGTGATCCGTCACAGAGAAACTGGCTACCCGACATATCACACAGGGCCGTGATCCGTCACAGAGAAACTGGCTACCCGACATATCACACAGGGCCGTGATCAATCACAGAGAAACTGGCTACCCGACATATCACACAGGGCCGTGATCCGTCACAGAGAAACTGGCTACCCGACATATCACACAGGAGCATGACTTCGTCACAGAGAAACTGGCTACCCGACATATCACACAGGAGCATGATTTCGTCACACCTTTTTGTCCATTATTTTTGTAATTTTATTTTCAATATGAAAGTATATCTATCCATTATTTTGTCCTTTTTTTTTGGTCAAAAATTCCCCTTTTTCCAGTTTTGTCAACAGATTCTATTTCTGATTTCAATCAATTTGGTCAGTTTTATCATAATTAGCTCATCACTTCATCTGATCGACAACCCACCTGTTGTCTCCAATGTCACCACAGGTAACCCATCCTTATCACTGGTTAGTCTGGTCCACCACATATATACACCGTCATCATATTAATCTAAATACAATAACATAAAACAATTAATTAGTTTTTAATTTTAAGTGAGAAAGAGATGAAAAATTTGACGATAACGCCAGCTTTGATGTTCTCTGCCTTACATGGTTTGTTACATGTGTACCGGTGAACATCATCCCGTATATCACTTTATACACCACAAGTTTAAAAAAGTTCACCGTCAGTCTGTACATCTCTAAGTTGACAAGGCAGACATTTTATAGACGTAGGGGACATTGTCTATAAGGTTACAAGGTGGCTATATATGGTAACACGTGGATGTGTTCCTAAATGTAGCGTTATAGTATCAGAGTTAGGCTGGTTAAATTCAATCAGCGTTATATTATCAGAGTTAGGCTGGTTAAATTCAATCAGCGTTATATATTATCAGAGTTAGACTGGTTAAATTCAATCAGCGTTATGGTATCAGAGTTAGGCAGGTTAAATTCAATCAGCGTTATAGTATCAGAGTTAGACTGGTTAAATTCAATCAGCGTTATATAGTATCCGAGTTAGGCTGGTTAAATTCAATCAGCGTTATATAGTATCAGAGTTAGGCTGGTTAAATTCAATCAGCGTTATGGTATCAGAGTTAGGCTGGTTAAATTCAATCAGCATTATATAGTTTCAGAGTTAGGCTGTTTAAATTCAATCAGCGTTATATAGTATCAGAACTAGGCTGGTTAAATTCAATCAGCTTTATGGTATCATAGTTAGGCTGGTTAAATTCAATCAGCGTTATATAGTATCAGAGTTAGGCTGGTTAAATTAAATCAGTGTTATATTATCAGAGTTAGGCTGGTTAAATTCAATCAGCGTTATGGTATCAGAGTTAGGCTGGTTAAATCCAATCAGCGTTATGGTATCAGAGTTAGGCTGGTTAAATTCAATCAGCATTATATAGTTTCAGAGTTAGGCTGTTTAAATTCAATCAGCGTTATATAGTATCAGAACTAGGCTGGTTAAATTCAATCAGCTTTATGGTATCATAGTTAGGCTGGTTAAATTCAATCAGCGTTATATAGTATCAGAGTTAGGCTGGTTAAATTCAATCAGTGTTATATTATCAGAGTTAGGCTGGTTAAATTCAATCAGCGTTATGGTATCAGAGTTAGGCTGGTTAAATTCAATCAGCGTTATATAGTATCCGAGTTAGGCTGGTTAAATTCAATCAGCGTTATATAGTATCAGAGTTAGGCTGGTTAAATTCAATCAGCGTTATATAGTATCAGAGTTAGGCTGGTTGAATTCAATCAGCGTTATATAGTATCAGAGTTAGGCTGGTTAAATTCAATCAGCGTTATATAGTATCAGAGTTAGGCTGGTTGAATTCAATCAGCGTTATATAGTATCAGAGTTAGGCTGGTTAAATTCAATCAGCGTTATAGTATCAGAGTTAGGCTAGTTAAATTCAGTCAGCGTTATAGTATCAGAGTTAGGCTGGTTAAATTCAATCGGCGTTATAGTATCAGAGTTAGGCTGGTTAAATTCAATCGGCGTTATAGTATCAGAGTTAGGCTGGTAAAATTCAATCAGCGTTATAGTATCAGAGTTAGGCTGGTTAAATTCAATCAGCGTTAAACGATCTATTTATATCCATACAAATACGGCGTTTTTAATGTTAACATTTTAATCAAATTATGACAAACAACACGTGTCATCTACATGTATCTTCAATGAGCCCCGGGAACATCAACATAGGTAATAGGTAATTATATATAGATATATATCGTGGTATACATAGCATAGGTAATAGGTAATTATATATATATATCGTGGTATACCTGAACAATCACTTACTTTCGCGATAGCTACTCAAAGTAAATTTAATCATTTAGTATTTTCTAATAACATATTGTATATTGACTATAATAAGATATGTACACGTGTTTATATAACATATTGTATATTGTCTATAATAAGATATGTACACGTGTTTATATAACATATTGTATATTGTCTATAATAAGATATGTACACGTGTTTATATAACATATTGTATATTGACTATAATAAGATATGTACACGTGTTTATATAACATATTGTATATTGACTATAATAAGATATGTACACGTGTTTATATAACATATTGTATATTGTCTATAATAAGATATGTACACGTGTTTATATAACATATTGTATATTGTCTATAATAAGATATGTACACGTGTTTATATAACATATTGTATATTGTCTATAATAAGATATGTACACGTGTTTATATAACATATTGTATATTGACTATAATAAGATATGTACACGTGTTTATATAACATATTGTATATTGACTACTGTAAGATAATGTACATGAATTGACATAAAGTAAACAAGAAGTACATCATAACCGATTGTGAAATCCTCGATTACAGTTGATAGGAACGTGTGTGTTTATGATCCCATCAACACGAGTCTGAGTTTACTAGTGAATCTGTACATTGTCGAACGTTTATGGCACAGACACAGGGCTGTGGAACTCCACCACGTGGTACCGACTTAGATAGAGCGCGTGTCGAAAGTGGCACGTCATGACTGATGACGTCACTACCGTACCACTGACACCAACACAAAACAGGGTGACAGATCGACATATTACACAAGGCTGTGTTTGTCTTTAAAGATGTCACAGTCATTTGTATTGAATTGCAGGTAAAGCCACAGTTGAAAGCCATGGGAACCTTCAACCAATCACAACTCAGCTAGGAACTACCAATCACATCTCAGCTAGGAACAACCAATCACAACTCAGCTAGGAACAACCAATCACATCTCAGCTAGAAACAACCAATCACAACTCAGCTAGGAACAACAAATAACGTCTCAGCTATGAACAGCCAATTACATCTCGGCTAGGAACAACCAATCACATTTCAGCTATGAACAACCAATCACATCTCGGCTAGGAACAACCAATCACATCTCGGCTATGAGCATTTGTGTTCATAACAAAGTTCGTGCTAGAATGTCACCATCCCGTGTAGTTATGTAAAACATTAAGTATCATGTTATACATTAATTGTATATTCAATATCAATAGTGACTTTCATAGTAACGTGACGTCATTCGATATGATTTTATTCATCCTTATTTTTGTTTTCCAACAACAATATTTACATGTTTTCTGATAGAAAATATACACACAAACAGAAAACACAAATAGTATATGTTCATCATAATTCGAATTCAAAATTGAATAATTAATGGTAAAATATGAACAAACCATAGCTTTACCCGCAAGCTTTCTTTTTGAATGAATCTCTTTCTTTTAGGACATGCAATTTGTCTTTTGTAAGCGTTTATATTCATAAATGATAATGATTTTAACAAAAGTAACTTGTGAGAAATAGATTTACAAAAATAGATAAGTACATGGTCTTCTGGTCTTCGGATGGTACAGTGGTAACACATTTGCCTTTCACCTAGGCGGCCGGGGTTCGCTTCCTCGATCGGACTTTGAGATGACCTTCCCGACCACGTGGGTTTCCCCCGTGTCCTCCAGTTTCCTCCCACAGTTTCCATCCGGACCAACAAACGTGTAAGTTGATATATCTTGCTTCGTAATTGTTCTAAAATAAATAAAGTTTACATTTTTACATTTACATAGAGACTCTTTAAAACATATACAACGACCTTTCTGAAGACTAATCTTCTTCTGATTTACCGACGATACCCGCCATGCAATTTTAGCTCTTATCTCGGTTCAATCATATTATCAAAATAAAAACTTGGGTGGTGACAACATAACCGCATAACAACAAGTATCAGATACGTCTGACTTATCGTACAAGGAAACAGAATATCTCTGAATGAGATGATGATGTCCGCCGTAAGACATACTCACCGTCAATCTACATCTCTCGAAATCGAATTTTGTTATTTGTCCGTCAACAGTCGATTTCTTCCCGAGTGAAAAATTCTAGTCTTCATATCAAAGTGAAAAAGTGCATTTTTCTTTCTTATTTTGAGTATCATACAATGTACCTTATCAACAGTATAAAAACTAAATACTTAATAAAGCAAAGAAAGAAAAAACATTCCAAGGGTTGAATTAGTACAATTGAAAACGTCCCTTTTTGCCACGAGTATGTGCTATCTTAAAAAGGGAAACCCCAGGAGAAATGAACCAGTCGGTGGAGATTTTATAGAGTCGAGGTACAAGATGTTCACGCTCTTTGTATCTAAACCATACTTATAGTATCTTATGGATATATGCACTTTGAAACATAAAAATGGAAAAGGAAAAAAGTGTTTTTCATGAATTCCATTCAAAGTACAAAACATAAGTTCAGAATGAAAATGACTCATTTTACATAGTTCTTAGCGCAAGCCCTGATAATCTGTTTTACAGTGATTCCAGTGTGGTTTTGCATAAATACGTTGGATTTTATAAGACTTAGTTATATTAGAATATATTTTATTTCTTGTATTCTCAAACAATAAAAAATATCCACATCACCACTCCCCACATCCTTCTTGCCCGCCGACAAACAATACTTTGGTGTCATTCTTATGTTTGAGATAATCCACCAGCACAGATGCTTTAGTAAACATGTCTATTACGATGTATGGTTGTATGTAAAGGCCCTACAGATACTAATCTTACACTCACGAAATAGACGTGCATCTGGATAAAAGTTAATTGCTGTGTTATTCTTTCATCTCGAGCCATATGACGAGGTAGGGTAAATATACGTGAATATCACGTGTGATCCCCTCGCGCATTGATATCACGTGCAATCACTCGTGCCTTGAAAGCAGAAGGCGTGGATGACATCACACTGACTGCAGTAATCATGAAGGGTAGTCTACTGTTTATTTTCAAACTGCTGTCCAAATCGTATTTCATCCAACAACACCCACACTATTATTTTTGGTTATATGGTATACAAATATATAGCAACACGACGTCACACTATGATAACGACGTCGTTACCAGCTTTCACGTGCGTATGTACATGAATGACATTGTAACGTTGATATCTTGATAATGAATGTGAGATTCCACAATGGTGATTCGTATGCACGTGTTTTATTTCGGCAAGTCGATGTTCCTCGACCGAATTCTACCTATAATCATTGAGAGTGTTAAACAAAACCCGATAAACCTTTATAAACGCCATTACAACTGATAGTGAAATAGCATACCCACGGAATTGCATACTATATAGAGCATGACATATTCGTAAGCTACTTTTTTTCTCTCACAAATTTAGGCTATTTAGGACGGAAAATATATACCCTATGTACACAAAAAGTCCAGTATTTCAACTATTTTCGTACACGTTTTCTTCGTTCCAACCACGAAAACATTCGGTGTTTAAGCATATCATGTTGTACAGTTTAGACAAACGAATCATTTGACAAGGAAATGTAATAACGGGTATTTTGTCTAAATGATTGATGTTTGTTTCACTTTAAAGCCGTAGGAAGACGGTGTCCGAGAAAACTAGTAACGAGGACTGACGAACGATTTATAGTGCTATCACGCTGAAATGTCACATCTAGACGGATCCATTCTGTCAATTTCAAAGCCGTACATCAAACAGAGAAAACAAATGAACTAATCTTACAGATTTTGGTTTGTCTCGGTCCTGAAGAAAGAATCCGTTCCCTTCCTCACAGGGACGAACTTCCGACTAAAAGAGTAGTGGTATTAGGGATAACGGGGTATTGCTCTTTGTTTTCTCTCTTTCTTTCTTTTTTATGTTTTTTCTTACGTTGCTACATGTTTTATAATTTCGATATGGCAGCAGAGACATAACGACTAATGTTTCAACACCTATAGGTCAATATGTAGTTAATTAAACGTGAAGAGACATGGCCAGGTTAATATCCGTTTTCATTTCCCAAACAAAAAAATAGGAATGATTGTTTTCATACTAGAAATCTTAACGTTTTCGTCATTCAGCAAGATGAAACGTTATGGATTCGAGTTAGAAATGTACTTTATTTTGTAGAGATCATTATAGTGTTAACGTTATATGGCAGACTCCATGACCTTAATAAGAACTATTTATTTATGACCTTAACTGAAATTATTCATTTATGAACTTATTGGGAAAATATATTCATGACATTATTAGAAACTATTTATTGATGGACTTATTGGGAACTATTTATCTATGACCTTATTGGGAACTATTTATGTATGACCTTATTTGGAAGTAGTTATTTATAACCTTATTAGTAACTATTTATTTATGACCTTATTTGGAAGTATTTATTTATGACCTTATTTGGAAGTATTTATTTTTGACCTTATTTGGAACTAATTATTTATGACCTTATTGTGAACTACTGTATTTATTTATGCTGTATAAAGTTTGACGCGTTTGATCTTTACTGAAATTCCTGATAACTCCGGTGTCACCGCCCTGGTTCTCTTACTGTGAACGTGACATTGCCGGGGTAAGACGTAAATAAACATGACAGGAGTCGTCAGTGAAACACGTGTCAGTTTCTCCTTGTCAAGTGTGTCCATGTTAATCTGTATCTTATCTATATTTTGCTAGTGTTATATTGATTTATAACTAGAATTACGCTTACATATCTATTTACAAGTTGTTTGTTGTTGCTGTCTTCAAGATTATTTTAAAACATGTTGTCTCTAAAAATTATAAAGCTGAATCAGGATAAACTAGGACTTCTGAAATGATTGTTATTCAAATACCAATATTATAAGGATATAATTTGGTTATTTCTAGACCTCGGGGTCGACGGTTTCATAAATCGGTGGGGAGAGCCTGGAGGGAGTGTATGTTCACAGGCTGTTAAAGGAAGACATGGTGAGATTCTGTTTCCATCTCGACTAGACGCACGTGGGACGGTATATAGAACAATCAACTCACCAATTTACAACTCACTGTTTAAATTCTGGGCGTGAATGGACCTGACGGGTTATTGTATCGTGTTTATATGTCTGTGTTCCAGGATTATTTTATCGTGTTTATAGGTCTGTGTTCCACAAAGCTTACATTTTATTCCAGTTAGCAGTTCACTTGGATCGTGTTTTTCTTACCCTATTAAGATCGGGAATATGTATAGTCAGATTACGTTAATTATTAGCATGTTTTTTTTTCAAAAAGCATTTAGCAGCCAATTTATGTTGAATAAAAACATCAGTTATATTTGAAATGATATTTTCTTTCAGATTGTTTTTCTGGTTTTTATTTTTTCTTGTATATCATGGACTTTCTATCAACGTCAGTACAACTACAACTTATAAATGTGCATTTGTGTGCGTTTTTATTTGTAACTTTTGAAGGAAATTTTAAGTGACCTCAGAGGAATATTATCGTGAGAAAGTGAACCCTTATAACAAACTCGTGGATATTAAATGCCTAGTAATCTATTCGATATGTTGTTTTTAATGTCACGTAGAGAAACATTTCGTCATGCATCAACAGTTTTTTCGATTAATTTTTAATGAAATTATTAGAAAAGTTTCAGGTGATTGTTTATGATATTTGAGACAATTAGTGTTTAAATATGGTTTACAAAGACCTTTCTGTTTAAAAAAAAACTATGAACAGTTTTTGTATTTTCGGCCTGTTCTGTACATTTTCTAAAGATATTACTATACACACGTGTTATATTTGTTTATACAGGCCGATTCATATTTTAATATATGTAATCCATTTCGGAGCAAATATGACATCATCTGTCAATAAAAATATTTTCATTCATAATTACGACTGTATATAGACGCCCAGATCGTTTGTTATTTTAGGTTGGTTTTGTTATTTTCGTTGTCAGAAATAACCCGATCCTATCTGATTCAGCCTAGTGCCCTAGATCGCTTTCTATGGGAGCGTAAGCCGACTATTTATCAGCCAACACGTGATATCCCGCGTTTAGAAAGACACTTTAATATTTCTGTAGTGAACAATGAACAGTTATAATTTCTCAAATTTAATCGATCCCGTACATGTTGTGGTATTTATAAAGAAATAGATTTTTAAAAATAATCAGGAAAACTCCAACTTTTCTCTCATCATTGAAGATAACTAAAATTGAAAATAGATATATTTAATATTTTATAAAATAAAAAAATCAAATAAAAGTTATAGAAATACATCAATAAAAAAATATCAATAAAAAAACAAATAAATAAATAAATAAATAAATAGATAAATTCTAGTCAGGTTTAAAGAAAAAAAGAATGAAAACTTATTTTACAAGGCTGATTGATGATCCATGGTGAATTACCGAGATAACAAACTGTCGGCTTCGTCTTGGCCAGTAATGTACATTGTAAGCTGACAGTACCTGCTCTGTATGTAAGTTTTTAAAGTACCAGACAGGTTCCGTAAACATACCAGCTAAAACAACTGTACATTTGTCTGCTATCGATACACAAATTATATACATAGGTTTAGGATTACAACTCAAACACTCCTAATTGTAACACTTGACTAAAATACATACTCTCCCTAAGCTTCGGTGCATGACGGAATGATCGCTAAAAAGATTACAACGTCTTGTAAGTGGAGTACCGGTCAAGCGGATCCCGGACATAGCGGATTGATTATTAGGGAGGAGGCCTAGGTCTTCTAACTCGAGGAGAAAGGGACCTTTTGGCGCGCCTGGGTTAGTTATTTTGATTTTTACATAGACCTATGTGCCCTTAGCTTTTGGTCATGTTACAGGTTGTACACGCATATACAAGATATTTGGAATCGTTTTACAGGATAAATGCTTGAAATTCGTATATAACTACATTTGACTTACAGAAAAACGATTAAAACACTTATTATACCATGTTGACAATGATTTACAATGTATCTAAGCATTAAGCTGCCATCGTTTTGAAAGTAGTACAAATTGGTTCTATGATTCCTACAGGAATATAGACAAACTTAATACGTCTATTTCTATTCCAAATCAAAGTTTCTCTTATATCCAACCTGTAATAGTGTTATCTTATTCTAAAGACAGATTTCTCGCTGTCAATGGGGAATGTTCCTGTGACGTCAAGACTAGAGGCGACCGTTCCCGGCAAAATATAGTTAATTGAAATGAAGAGAGAGAGGAAAGGTGTCATGCCAATGTGACGTAATGTTTTAGTGAATGGTACTATAAATATAACTTAGATTGACTTTAAATTACCTGATTATGTAGACCACCTTTACCTTAATTACTGGCAATATACCATGTAGTGTTATATCCTTTACTTACGGTTGAGTTATCTCCCTTTAATAAAGGTATTAGTATAAGTTGCCTAGAGTCAGTCCTGTTATAGAATATTAAAGTCATAACTAAATTCAGCTTTGTAGTCTTTGTCTTTACAGTTTAAACAAAGGGGAGATAAGCAAGTATAAGTAGTAGCCAGCCGACATTTAAACAAATGAGCGAGATCTCCGAAGTTGTACACACACATCTGAACGATTAAAAATCGTGATCGAAAAAGTCGGTCAGCTCTGTCAGAAACATAACATTGTCGGAGCCATGTGAGAGACTGACGAGGGATGCAGACGGCTAGAGATAAGCGAGTGTTTCACTCCCCGTGGTATAAAACAAGTTTACCGCCGAAACAAGCCGTGACAGAAAGTCACAGATGTATGTCTTTGCTTGGTGATACTGTCCGGCGGTTTTATACAACATTGACAGATTTATGGCAGTTCGGAATATGATAGCACATTCAAAAGTTGCCCAATTGATTTTTGAAGAGAAACCAGCGAAATACGTATATATCCCTTTAAACATAAGAATTGCATTCCCATTTGTAAAAAAGTGATGGATGATGATTAATTGAAATAATTAAGGCGACTTCGGATTCCTTGCTTTGACCTCAATACTCGAGTTGTTGTCTTTATCACAGCGCTGCTACACTCCACATTAACGTAGGTTAAGACCGTTTGGGTTCCTGTATCGTCATCAACCATGTATTCTCTATAGAAATTGCAGATTCAAGGGTCATGATTCATCCTAACGAAAATAAAAACATGTTTTGCGACATTTGCTGTTGTTAGAAAATTGTCCTGGTCCTGTCGGAGTATCCAGACTTCCGATTCAGATTTCCACAGTTTCCCACCTTCCAACAAAGACGAATCCTAGAATTATAGAGCGTTGAGGTTTGTGGTACTCCATAATAAAGATCCATACCAGGCCAATATAGCACAATATAGCCACATCATCAACGAAAAGGAATACAAACTGTATGGCTGATCCCATCCCTTTATGACCGATCCCAGCCCTTTATGACCGATCCCACCCCTTTATGACTGACCCCACCCCTTTATGACCGATCCCACCCCTTTATGACTGACCCCACCCCTTTATGACCGATCCCACCCCTTATGACCGATCCCACCCCTTTATGACCGATCCCACCCCTTTATGACTGATCCCATCCCTTTATGACCGATCCCAGCCCTTTATGACCGATCCCACCCCTTTATGACTGACCCCACCCCTTTATGACCGATCCCCACCCCTTTATGACCGATCCCACCCTTTATGACCGATCCCACCCTTTATGACCGATCCCACCCCTTTATGACCGATCCCACCCCTTTATGACCGATCCCACCCCTTTATGACCGATACCACCCATTTATGACTGACCCCACCCCTTTATGACCGATCCCAGCCCTTTATGACCGATACCACCCATTTATGACTGACCCCACCCCTTTATGACCGATCCCAGCCCTTTATGACCGATCCCACCCCTTTATGACCGATCCCACCCCTTTATGACCGATCCCACCCCTTTATGACCGATCCCACCCCTTTATGACTGACCCCACCCCTTTATGACCGATCCCACCCCTTTATGACCGATCCCACCCCTTTATGACCGATACCACCCATTTATGACCGATCCCACCCCTTTATGACTGATCCCAGCCCTTTATGACCGATCCCACCCCTTTATGACTGATCCCACCCCTTTATGACTGACCCCACCCCTTTATGACCGATCCCACCCCTTTATGACCGATACCACCCATTTATGACCGATCCCACCCCTTTATGAACGATCCCGCCCCTTTATGACTGACCCCACCCCTTTATGACCGATCCCACCCTTTATGACTGATCCCATAATCCTCATCGCTTCACTGACAACAACATATTTCCAATCGTTGACATATCACGGATATGTATGTATCACGGATATGTATCCACACGATTCAACAGGAAACATTAAACTGTGATATTATCAACTTCCGGACATTGGAACCAAGCAATCTGTGCATGAACTGACCTTAAAGAAATAAATGTAAATTTCAGAATAAAACATATATTCATTTTTAATTTCTATATCCAAGAAGAATTATAATGACGCAGTATACTTCTATATGGACGGAGTAGGGGTTAATACTTCTATAAATACTTACCAGATGCAGACGCATGTGAGTCGTGTACGATTACTTCAATATCCAAACATGTGTATCATATTTGAATAGAAAAATGATTATTGAAACAGAAGTAGTATTGAGGTGATAATGACCCTAGTCGTTAGTGAACTTCATGTTATACTAAAGCGGAATTTAATGAGAAAATAAAAAGTAAAACAAAAGGCGTAATAGAATGCAGCTAACAAAGCTATTAATAAATGTGTTCCTTTCCCATTCGGCCTAATTAACCACTCATGACACTAATTACTTCACAGCACTAATTACACCACAACACTAATTACTGTAGGTATTGCGTGATCAGTCGTTCAGGGTAAGGTATTGTGTATAACATGCACGTAGGAGACACCAGTTGTCAGGGTCATGTGACGGACGGATGTCAAGGTCACATTAACTGTCAGGGTCATATGAGGACGGATCTCAAGGTCGCATCAACTGTCAGGGTCATATGAGGACGGGTGTCAATGTCACATTAACTGTCATGGTAATATGAGGACGAATGTCAAGGTCACAACAACTGTCAGGGTCATATCAGAAGGAGTTTCAAGGTTAAACCAGTTATCAGGGTCATATGAGGACGGATATGCTGTCAAGGTCACATCGACTGTCAGCATCATATAATAACGGGTGTCAAGGTCAAATCGACTGTCAGGGTCATATAATAACGGGTGTCAAGGTCACATCAACTGTCAGGGTCATATAAAGACGGGTGTCAAGGTCACAGACTGTCAGGGTCATATGAAGACGGGTGCCAAGGAGACACCTATAGAAGAAAGCAAAGCACTGAAAGACAGAACGACAGGAAAGAAAGGACAAAATAAAAGACTCGAGTGTTGTCATGTTGACAGAAGATCTATTTTGGTGTTTCCAATGTCCGCTGAAGCAGAAATCACGAATCATCAAGGTACGAAAATGATATTTTATATAGCTTGATGTTACTGCAGGGCTATATAAAGTATTGAGTGTAAGAGCTGTCCTAGAATTACGAGACATATGTAGTCGAGGACGCTTACCCTCCCAGAACACATGGACCTTATTCTCCTCGAGCTTGTCTAGGGTCTCCATGGAAACCTTTATATTTGTTTATATATTCCCCGGTTTTATTGATTTTGTGTTAGAATTATTGTTGATGACGAATTTTATGTTTAATTTTCAATCTCCTTTGTGTTTTCCTATTTTTCTTCAGCGACACCTCCGGGAACAGAGTGAATGTACCTACATACCTGTTAATGAAGGAGGTATGTTTGAGAATCATGTAGCTCTAAACGTGTGTCTCCGGTCGACATTCCACCTACCCACACACATGGTCCTGGTTTACGTGGAAACGTTCCGCAGAATTTTATTGCAAAACCTCTTGCAGATAATTACAAGGAAATGATTTGAAAGTAAAGAAGACAGAGGTTTTTAGAGAAGGACGATACCAAGCGTAAAAACTGATTAATATCATACGTTTAACCCGTAAATCAAAACGAAATCCCAGCTAGATAGTAATTGTCTTGTTGTATTTTGTCGGATGGTGGTATAAAAACAAAGATTTGCCGCAGAAAAGTGGGAGTTGAGCGAATTTTGATGTCGTTAGTTAATTCTTACAGACATTTACAACGTCCCAGGTAAAAATAATGATTAGTGATTGTGACTGTGTTAGAAATTTTTCGAGTAAAACCACACACTTCAATGCCAGAAACCTGAGGTGTACATTTTTAACACGTTCAAATGAAATTTTAAGATAAACAATTAAATTCAGTATGTTTTACGGTCAAACGAAAGGTACAAAATGCCATGCACGTACACGTACTTGGAACAGTGACTCAGTTTTGCACGTGAGCGTTGTGAAAGAACAGTAGATCCGACCAGTTCTAACTGGTTACATGTGGCATTGGAAGACTGTCATTTGTTATAGAAAACCCGTTTACACAACACTTATACCTATATGATATAGTCTACAATATATGTAATTACAAGTGTGTGTCATCATATTTACACCCGAATAGACTCTGGTGATATTTATAAAACACTGCCGGATCCTGTCTCGATATGATTGCTAAATAAAACAATCAACGTGTGGACAAACGCGAAATGATAGGTATGGGTACCATGAACTTACTAGCAGCGAACAATGAGCAATAACCTTATTTTCGCGATCTTTGCGATTTTCGCATTGGAAATATTTCGTTAAAATATGATTGCTATGAAATTATGCTGAAGGCATCTCCTATACTATTGAGATACAGTAGAGTAAGATACGGTAGAGTTAGATACAGTAGAGTAAGATACGGTAGAGAGTTAGATACAGTAGAGTAAGATACAGTAGAAAGTTCGATACAGTAGAGAGTTAGATACAGTAAAGAGCTACATACAGTAGAGAGTAAGACAGAGTTGAGAGTTAGATACAGTAGAGAGTTATATACAGTGGAGTAAGATACAGTAGAGAGTAAGACACAGTAGAGAGTTAGATACAGTAAAGAGTAAGATACAGTAAAGAGCTAAATACAGTAGAGAGTAAGACAGAGTAGAGAGTAAGACAGAGTAGAGAGTTAGATACAGTAGAGAGTTAGATACAGTAGAGAGTTAGATACAATAGAGAGTTAGATACAGTAGAGAGTTAGATACAGTAGAAAGTTAGATAAGTAGAGAGTTAGATAGAGTAGACAGTTAGATAGAGTAGACAGTTAGATAGAGTAGACAGTTAGATACAGTAGACAGTCAGATACAGTAGAGAGTTAGATACAGAAGAGAGTTAGATACAGTAGAGAGTTAGATACAGTAGAGAGTTAGATACAGTAGAGAGTTAAATACAGTAGAGAATTAAATATAGTAGAGAGTTAGATACAGTAGAGAGTTAGATACAGTAGAGATAAAGTTGGATACAGTAGAGAGTTAGATACAGTAGAGAGTTAGATACAATAGAGAGTTAGATACAGTAGAGAGTTAGGTACAGTAGAGAGTTAGATACAATAGAGAGTTAGATACAGTAGAGAGCTAGACACAGTAGAGAGTTAGATACAGTAAAGAGTTAGATGCAGTAGATAGTTAGATACAGTAGAGAGTTAGATGCAGTAGAGAGTTAAATATATTAGAGAGTTAGATACAGTAGAGAGTTAGATAAAGTAGAGAGTTAAATATAGCAGAGAGTTAGATACAGTAGAGAGAGTTAGATACAGTAGAGAGTTAGACACAGTAGAGAGTTAGATACAGTAGAGATTTAGATACAGCAGAGAGTTAGATACAGTAGAGAGTTAGACACAGTAGAGAGTTAGACACAGTAGATAGTTAGATACAGTAGAGAGTTAAATACAGTAGAGAGTTAGATACAGTAGAGAGAGAGAGAGAGAGAGAGAGAGAGAGAGAGAGAGAGAGAGAGAGAGAGAGAGAGAGAGAGAGAGAGAGAGAGAGAGAGAGAGAGAGAGAGAGAGAGAGAGAGAGTGTTAGATACAGTAGAGAGTTAGATACAGTAGAGAGTTAAACACAGTAGAGAGTTAGACACAGTAGATAGTAAGATACAGTATAGAGTTAGATACAGTAGAGAGTTAAATATAGTAGAGATTTAGATATAGTAGAGAGTTAGATACAGTAGAGAGTTAGATGCAGTAGAGAGTTAAATATATTAGAGAGTTAGATACAGTAGAGAGTTAGATACAGTATAGAGTTAGATACAGTAGAGTGTTAGATACAGTAGAGAGTTAAACACAGTAGAGAGTTAGACACAGTAGATAGTAAGATACAGTATAGAGTTAGATACAGTAGAGAGTTAAATAAAGTAGAGATTTAGATACAGTAGAGAGAGAGTTAGATACAGTAGAGAGTTAGACACAGTAAAGAGTTAGATACAGTAGAGAGTTAGATACAGTAAAGAGTTAGATACAGTAGAGAGTTAGATACAGTAGAGAGTTAGATACAGTAGAGAGTTAGATACAGTAGAGAGTTTAATACAGTAGAGAGTTAGATACAGTAGAGAGAGAGAGAGAGTAAGATACAGAAGAGAGTTAGATACAGTAGAGAGTTAGATGCAGTAGAGAGTTAAATATATTAGAGAGTTACATACAGTAGACAGTTACATACAGTAGAGAGTTAGACACAGTAGAGAGTTAGACACAGTAGAGAGTTAGATACAGTTGTGAGTTAGATAGAGTAGAGAGTTAGACACAGTAGAGAGTTAGATACAGTAGACAGTTAGATGCAGTAGAGAGAGAGAGAGTTAGATACAGTAGAGAGTTAGACACAGTAGAGAGTTAGATACAGTAGTGAGTTAGATACACTAGAGAGTTAAATATAGTAGAGAGAGAGTTAGATACAGTAGAGAGATAGTTAGATACAGTAGAGAGTTAAATACAGTAGAGAGTCAGATACAGTAGACAGTTAGATGCAGTAGAGAGAGAGAGAGTTAGATACAGTAGAGAGTTAGATACAGTAGAGAGTTAGATGCAGTAGATAATTGAATATAGTAGAGAGTTAGATACAGTAGAGAGAGAGAGAGTTAGATACAGTAGAGAGTTAGATACAGTAGAGAGTTAGATGCAGTAGATAATTGAATATAGTAGAGAGTTAGATACAGTAGAGAATTAGATAAGTAAAGATTAAGATACAGCAGAGAGTTAGATACAGCAGAGATAAAGATACAGTAGAGAGTTTGATACAGTAGAGAGTTAGACACAGAAGAGATTTACATACAGTAGAGAGTTAGATACAGTAGAGAGTAAGATACATTAGAGAGTAAGATACAGTAGAGAGTAAGATACAGTAGAGAGTAAGATACAGTAGAGTTAGATACAGTAGAGAGTTAGACACAGTAGAGTAAGATATAGTAGAGCCGAATTACAAAAAAGTGCGCGATTCAAGATACAAGACATTCGCTACCATTCTTTTATGCATTTCACGGACGTATGTTTTTGTACACCAGATACAAGTATTATCTTGTCTATTTTCATTAAAAAAATGATGCTGTCGACAACATTGGTTTCTCTTTATTTGCTATTTCTCTGTTTTACTGCATCATGGTCAGTATTGGTGTTGTCTTTTGACAAATATCGCATAGTGTTGTAAGGGAGGATGATATAACAGAAGGGATATAATGATAAAAGGAAAAAATGTTGATGTGACAAATTACAGAAAAAATGTCAAAATAATATTGATATGTAAAATATGCTCAAAAGTGTGCAATGAGATTAAGACCACGTGTTCAAATATAATAAATGATTTCACTGACATCTTTAATGTAAATCTAGATAAAAAAAGAACGAATACGCATCTTCGAAGGAAACCGTGATTCTATCTCGAAATCGATAAATCGGGTACACAACACATGCAAAATATAGAAATTTTCTTGAAAAATACAGGAATAATAACACGCGTTCCGGAAGGATAGGCGTCTTCATCGGTGACCCCCGTCATATAAATCTAGGTCAAGTTCAGATTAAATCAGTCACTTTATCAAAATGAGAAGTAGGGAAAGACAATGGAACCGCCAAGTATATAAAATGTAAACAATTATCGAACACATCTTATCGCAAAAGGAGTTAGAACTACTCCAAATGGGATCATGATGTCGAACACAGAACTTCCCCATGGTCTTCATCAACATGCATCCTCCCGCAAACTTGTGCTGTTAATTCGCCCGTCAGCACCCGACTTCTGTTATCGAAATAATGATTATTGGAAAGAGTTTTAGAATCAACCGAGACATGTAATTCTAAATTGAAAACCAGTGGAGTGACAGGAGACACTACCAGGCACCAGACCAAGGTAGGGAAAAGAGTTTCCTGACTTGGAAAATGTCCATGACATGTCCGGGTAATATTTGGTTTAGTTTGGTGTATTATGTTTAACGTCCTATCAATAGCCAGGGTCATTTAAGGACGTGCCAGGTTTTGGAGGTGGAGGAAAGCCGGAGTACCCGGAGAAAAACCACCGGCCTACGGTCAGTACCTGGCAACTGCCCCACTCGCAACCCAGAGGTGGAGGGCTAGTGATAAAGTGTCGGGACATATTAACCACTCGGCCTCCGGGTAATCAAATGTAAAAGGACTGTACACAAGAAACAAAGGGAACAAACTGATGACCCGGAATGAAAAGGTTGACCTATGATCAAAAGATATATCTCACAAGAGTATATGGTGTCTAGGACAGGGATACAGCAAGATACGAAATGATGAAGTTAGGATTTCCGTGACCAGTGCTGATGACACAGAACAGATAATCAAGTAAACTCCGATAACGCCTGGTGATGGAAGCCTTATAAAGATTAAAAGGCAATGTAATATAATGATGGATATCAAAATGTACATAATTTTAAATTAACTTAGAACATAACAGCAGGTCTGCTAATAAATATGTAGTTACTGGTCTAGTGTTAAAACATCACCTGTCCAGGAGGAAATACCCGGATGATCCTGTTTTAAAATTATATGCTTTCTTTAAAGCCATTGGTATAATGTAAATCCGTCACCACAAATTAGAGGCATTAAAATTTGATTACACATGCATCGTGTGCAGATTGAGGTCAAGTTTCCTTTTAAAGTGCACCGACGTTCAGTTTCCAAAAGCTTGATATACCCATACTGCATGTTATAGCAACACTTCATTACAAGTCAGTCTTCAAACATTCAGATTCGTAACTTAAACCAAATACGTTATGAATATCAAATTCTCAAAACAAATAATTAATTGGTTAATGACGATGTTCTTTGAAATCTAATCAAATGTTTAGATGTTTTAGTTCAGGAATACCAAAGCTAACACGTCTTTACAGTGTGTTGTACAGCAGTACCTCCTCTATAGAATGTGCTAAGATGGTGGTGTTTAAAGCACACTTTACCTGCCCAGTATTACCTGTAATGAAACACCTGTACAGGTACAAACTGTAATTACCTACCACTGCTATAGAGGTGTACTCGTTTGAATGTCTGCAGTATGACAAATTAGCCGAACATTTACATGTTTATGTGTAGGAAGTACGGGGGAACGGGTGCAGGCTTAGTGAACACGTGTGATATGATATTACAGTTCGAATGCTTTGAACTATTCGGAACAATATATAGGTAAATTCTTACATTTAAGTAGGTCCAAATGTCATTTTCAACGTACATGGTCGGGTAGCACACTAATAACACATTTGCCTTTTACCTAGGCGGCCGGGGTTCGATTCCCCGATCGGATTGAAAAAGGTATTAAGTCACGTGACGGATGGTTTCAAGTACATGTGTAAAAAAATCCTATTGTTAGGTGAACAAGAAACTTGGACATGTAGATTAGTAAATTGGCGGTGTGCAATATGCATTAGTCAATAATCGTTATAGGGTCAGTGATCAAGGAGTAGAACTCAAATGACCTTATTCTGATATCGTAAATTTGTACCTGTTTATTACCTGTATAGTGCACACTGATGAGAGACACAATACGATTTGACAGTTATCACCTGTCCTTGTATACCACTTTTCTTAACTTGGTCACCTTTCCTATTA
The DNA here is from genome assembly GCF_902652985.1 of Pecten maximus. NCBI lineage: Eukaryota > Metazoa > Mollusca > Bivalvia > Pectinida > Pectinidae > Pecten > Pecten maximus. Next base: position 18,531,055 of record NC_047033.1, on the reverse strand, counting down.
CATTTTATTTACCTGTAATTACTGTTTTAAACTTTGGGGGTATGATACGTACAACAGGCATGATCCAATGTGATTCACCAGGTCCTACTTTAATATGTCCGTCCTCTGCAAGTCATATTTTAATGTTATATTCCCAGTACTGGGTCATACTTTATTGTCATTTTCCCTGTACTGGGTCATACTTTAACGTCATTTTCCCTGTACTGGGTCATACTTTAACGTCATTTTCCCTGTACTGGGTCATACTTTAACGTCATTTTCCCTGTACTGGGTCATACTTTAATGTCATTTCCCCTGTACTGGGTCATACTTTAACGTCATTTTCCCTGTACTGGGTCATACTTAAATGTTATTTTCCCAGTACTGGGTCATACTTTAATGTTATTTTCCCAGTACTGGGTCATACTTTAATGTCATTTCCCCTGTACTGGGTCATACTTAACGTCATTTTCCCAGTACTGGGTCATACTTAAGGTCATTTTACCGGTACTGGGTCATACTTAAATGTTATTTTACCTGTACTGGGTCATACTTTAACGTCATTTTCCCTGTACTGTGTCATACTTTAATGTTATTTTCCCAGTACTGGGTCATACTTAAATATTATTTTCCCTGTACCGGGTCATACTTTAACGTCATTTTCCCAGTACTGGGTCATACTTAAATATTATTTTCCCAGTACTGGGTCATACTTAAATATTATTTTCCCTGTACTTGGTCATACTTTAACGTCATTTCCCCTGTACTGTGTCATACTTTAATGTCATTTTCCCTGTACTGGGTCATACTTTAACGTCATTTTCCAAGTACTGAGTCATACTTTAACGTCATTTCCCCTGTACTGGGTCATACTTTAACGTCATTTTCCCAGTACTGGGTCATACTTAACGTCATTTTACCAGTACTGGGTCATACTTTAATGTTATTTTCCCAGTACTGGGTCATACTTTAATGTTATTTTCCTTGTACTGGGCCATACTTAAATATTATTTTCCCTGTACCGGGTCATACTTTAACGTCATTTTCCCAGTACTGGGTCATACTTAAATATTATTTTCCCAGTACAGGGTCATACTTAAATATTATTTTCCCTGTACTTGTTCATACTTTAACGTCATTTCCCCTGTACTGGGTCATACTTTAATGTCATTTTCCCTGTACTGGGTCATACTTTAACGTCATTTTCCAAGTACTGAGTCATACTTTAACGTCATTTTCCCTGTACTGGGTCATACTTTAACGTCATTTTCCAAGTACTGGGTCATACTTTAACGTTATTTCCCCAGTACTGGGTCATACTTTAACGTCATTTTCCCTGTACTGGGTCATACTTCAATGTTATTTTCCCTGTACTAGATCATACTTTTATGTCATTTTCCCTGTACTGGGTCATACTTTAATGTCATTTTCCCAGTACTGGGTCATACTTTAACGTCATTTTCCCTGTACTGGGTCATACTTTTATGTCATTTTCCCTTAACTTGGTCATACTTAAATGTCATTTTACCAGTACTGGGTCATACTTTAATGTTATTTTCCCTGTACTAAGTCATACTTTAATGTCATTTCCCCTGTACTGGGTCATACTTTTATGTCATTTTCCCTTAACTTGGTCATACTTAAATGTCATTTTACCAGTACTGGGTCATACTTTAATGTTATTTTCCCTGTACTAAGTCATACTTTGATGTCATTTTCCCTGTACTGGGTCATACTTTAACGTCATTTTCCAAGTACTGAGTCATACTTTAATGTCATTTTCCCAGTACTGGGTCATACTTTAATGTTATTTTCCCTGTACAGGGTCATACTTTAACGTCATTTTCCCTGTACTAAGTCATACTTTAACGTCATTTCCCCAGTACTGGGTCATACTTTAAAGTTATTTTCCCTGTACTAAGTCATACTTTAACGTCATTTTCCCTTTACTGGGTCATACGTTAACGTCATTTTCCCAGTACTGAGTCATACTTTAATGTCATTTCCCCAGTACTGGGTCATACGTTAACGTCATTTCCCCTGTACTGGGTCATACTTTAACGTCATTTTCCCTGTACTAAGTCATACTTTAACGTCATTTCCCCAGTACTGGGTCATACTTTAAAGTCATTTTCCCAGTACTGGGTCATACTTTAACGTCATTTCCCCAGTAATGGGTCATACTTTAACGTCATTTCCCCAGTACTGGGTCATACTTTAAAGTCATTTTCCCTGTACAGGGTCATACTTTAACGTCATTTCCCCAGTACTGGGTCATACTTTAATGTTATTTTCCCAGTACTGGGTCATTCTTTAACGTCATTTTCCCAGTACAGGGTCATACTTTAAAGTCATTTTCCCAGTACTGGGTCATACTTTAACGTCATTTCCCCAGTACTGGGTCATACTTTAACGTCATTTTCCCTGTACTGGGTCATACGTTAACGTCATTTTCCCAGTACTGGGTCATACTTTAATGTTATTTTCCCTGTACTGGGTCATACTTTAACGTCATTTCCCCTGTACTGAGTCATACTTTAACGTCGTTTTCCCTGTACAGGGTCATACTTAAATGTTATTTTCCATGTTCTGGGTCATACTGAAATGTTATTTTCCCAGTACTGGGTTATACCCAAGAAAAATCCGTGACACTCTATGATGAGATCGGGGACATGTACGAAAAATAGATAAAAACTAAAATGTAATAATATGAATGAAAATGCATGGGGACACCAGTTATCTATGCTTTCATGCTTTTGATCAATAGAATCAGTTTGAAACTTTATACCTGAGAGCTAGTTCCTACTGGGATAACCGCGAAACATTAGCCCTGCCAAATTAAACAACTATACAGTATCTGTTTCTGAGATACTGATGTTTGTTCTGACTATCCTCTGTAGGACAGATATCTTCAGTTCCACCATTTATCACTCTGTGGAGCTCTACCTTTTATGATCATCTTAAAAATTCGTTTTTCAAAGCGCCAAAGTTTTGAAGTTCTGAAAACGCCAAAGTTTTGAAGTTCTGAAAGCGCCAAAGTTTTGAAGTTCTTAAAGCGCCAAAGTTTTGTATAAAAGATGCACAAGTTAATAACATTGAAGTAACACGATATACATGTACATATACTGTATACGCCTATCGTGAATATAAAACTTCAAATTACAGATTTTACCTTTATTTAGATTATTTAACGCTTGGAACAGTCAGTTATGAGGTAATTTTAATTTTTCATGGTGTAAATTTCAACTTGAGTTTTTGTGTGTGTTCTGATGGACACGTGAACACAGTAAAACGGTAGTATATTTATCATCATGTGTCTCCGATTACCGCTCGTCAGGTTGGAATTATTTAAACAACAATTACTCTTTAGCCTGTAACAAAATTGTCAGTGGTAACGATAACGTGAATTATATACATATTAATGTGGTCTAACAAATAAAAACTTAGACTGTAGTGCATATTGGCATAAAGCAACGACAATTTTCAATTTACAGTCAAACGTGACCGATTCGTATGTCATATACGAAGTTTATAGTTAGAAATAAATTTGTCTGTTCATTACAATGTGCACCATAATCTGACCAGCAGCGTTATGTTATTAAATTTTAAAGAAAAAACACCTGTCGAACATGACGAAATGATACTTGCTTTAAAGTACCCCTATTAGACGCTTGGCTGGAGCGGGAACTCCGCGTTAATGACAATTGGTAATTTACGAGAAGGTATCAAACACACGGGCGACTCAGACCTCGACACAATGAGGGATAGAACCGACTCTTACGAGGTATGCATCCAAACTGGTTTTCAAACGTATAATTTACTTACAAACACCGATAACATGTACCCAGGGATGACGTCAGGTTTCCCGTAACTACATTAACAGGACGGTTCATGGATTAATGAACGGCATTTCGATAGTCCTGATAGGCATGCATTTCTACAACGTATAAAGTCAGCTCCAGTTTCATCTAAATTGAGTTTTTGCCCAATTACGATTCAGAAGTTTAAAATTCTATCCTGTACAAGAATATCTTATAATGGTCATTTAATTAAAAGGCATATTTAAATTAATCACGCATTGTTGATTTAATCATGCTTAATAACTCCATAGCTACTTTAATTTCATATTTCATGTGATGAATTATTATTTCCGGAACACCCATACTGACATTTGTAAACCATGATGTAACAGATATTTGTACATTATCATGATACCATTAACGTCTAATATCGGTTCTAGTTCATTGTTTAAATTACACTTTTCATGTTTAACTACGGGAGTCATCATACCTGTTCATAATACAAACTTGACCTCCTGGCTTTTCTCATTATAGTCATGTCCCCGTCCACGTCAGCAGGCAATGTATGTGTGGCATTGTATTATACAGTCGACAAAGTTATCTATAAGTAGCGATATTGTTGAGCACAAACTATTTAATTATGTTCACCTGAAATTTCAGAATATCATATTACAATATAGACTATTGAAATCATTTTTATTTTTATGAAATTAGTTTTGGAGGTGGCCAGCGACATATTATTAAATGAACAGTCTTGATGAATGTTTGGGGATTTACATACATAACAATTTAAAGTAAAATTTGCCACGACTTCATAAAGGCGATTCTTAAATCTTTGTAACACTCGGGGTGTTTAAAGATTAATTTCCTTCCTGTCTTTTCTCTCCTTTTTTGTCTTTCTTGCTGTCCTTTTCCCCTCCTGATTCACCCTCCAGGTATGACGTAATAATTGCACGTGTTGTCTAATTACACGATTCGTTAAGGACAAATCAATAATCTTTGTCTCTATTTTCTTTATTTACCCTATAATGGTGTCGTTTTGTAAGATAATGTATGTTCTGGAAATGTTAAGCTGTATCTCACGGCTGTTTTCTCCTATGATTTAAACGCCATTGTCTTACAGGAGGAAACAACGACTGACTAACAACCGACAACTTCATCTCATCATTAACTATCAGGGACATAGTGACTGACTAACAACCGACAACCTCATCTCATCAATAACTACGTGTATGAAGGGACAAAGTGACTGACTAACAACCGACAACCTCATCTCATCATTAACTATCAGGGACATAGTGACTGACAAACCACCGACAACCTCATCTCATCATTAACTATCAGGGACATAGTGACTGACTAACAACCGACAACCTCATCTCATCATTAACTATCAGGGACATAGTGACTGACTAACAACCGACAACCTCATCTTACTATCAGGGACAAAGTGACTGACTAACAACCGACAACCTCATCTCATCATTAACTATCAGGGACATAGTGACTGACTAACAACCGACAACCTCATCTTACTATCAGGGACAAAGTGACTGACTAACAACCGACAACCTCATCTCATCATTAACTATCAGGGACATAGTGAGTGACTAACAACCGACAACCTCATCTCATCATTAACTATCAGGGACATAGTGAGTGACTAACAACCGACAACCTCATCTCATCATTAACTATCAGGGACATAGTGAGTGACTAACAACCGACAACCTCATCTCATCATTAACTATCAGGGACAAAGTGACTGACTAACAACCGACAACCTCATCTCACTATCAGGGACATAGTGACTGACTAAAAACCGACAACCTCATCTCATCATTAACTATCAGGGACATAGTGACTGACTAACAACCGACAACCTCATCTCATCATTAACTATCAGGGACAAAGTGACTGACTAACAACCGACAACCTCATCTCATCATTAACTATCAGAGACAAAGTGACAGACTAACAACCGACAACCTCATCTCATCATTAACTAGCCGGGACATAGTGACTGCCTAACAACCGACAACCTCATCTCATCATTAACTATCAGGGACATAGTGACTGACAAACCACCGACAACCTCATCTCATCATTAACTATCAGGGACAAAGTGACAGACTAACAACCGACAACCTCATCTCATCATTAACTAGCCGGGACATAGTGACTGACTAACAACCGACAACCTCATCTCATCATTAACTACCAGGGACACAGTGACTGACTAACAACCGACAACCTCATCTCATCATTAACTACCAGGGACATAGTGACTGACAAACCACCGACAACCTCATCTCATCATTAACTATCAGGGACATAGTGACTGACAAACCACCGACAACCTCATCTCATCATTAACTATCAGGGACATAGTGACTGACAAACCACCGACAACCTCATCTCATCATTAACTATCAGGGACAAAGTGACAGACTAACAACCGACAACCCCATCTCATCATTAACTATCAGGGACACAGTGAGTGACTAACAACCGACAACCTCATCTCATCATTAACTATCAGAGACATAGTGACTGACAAACCACCGACAACCTCATCTCATCATTAACTATCAGGGACATAGTGACTGACTAACAACCGACAACCTCATCTCATCATTAACTATCAGGGACATAGTGACTGACAAACCACCGACAACCTCATCTCATCATTAACTATCAGGGACATAGTGAGTGACTAACAACCGACAACCTCATCTCATCATTAACTATCAGGGACATAGTGACTGACTAACAACCGACAACCTCATCTCATCATTAACTATCAGGGACATAGTGAGTGACTAACAACCGACAACCGCATCTCATCATTAACTATCAGGGACATAGTGAGTGAATAAAAACCGACAACCTCATCTCATCATTAACTATCAGGAACATAGTGACTGACTAACAACCGACAACCTCATCTCATCATTAACTATCAGGGACACAGTGACTAACAACCGACAACCTCATCTCATCATTAACTATCAGGGACATAGCGACTGACTAACAACCGACAACCTCATCTCATCATTAACTATCAGGGACAAAGTGACTGACTAACAACCGACAACCTCATCTCATCATTAACTATCAGGGACATAGTGACTGACTAACAACCGACAACCTCATCTCATCATTAACTATCAGGGACAAAGTGACTGACTAACAACCGACAACCTCATCTCATCATTAACTATCAGGGACATAGTGACTGACTAACAACCGACAACCTCATCTCATCATTAACTATCAGGGACAAAGTGACTGACTAACAACCGACAACCTCATCTCATCATTAACTATCAGGGACATAGTGACTGACTAACAACCGACAACCTCATCTCATCATTAACTATCAGGGACAAAGTGACAGACTAACAACCGACAACCCAATCTCATCATTAACTATCAGGGACACAGTGAGTGACTAACAACCGACAACCTCATCTCATCATTAACTATCAGAGACAAAGTGACAGACTAACAACCGACAACCTCATCTCATCATTAACTAGCCGGGACATAGTGACTGACTAACAACCGACAACCTCATCTCATCATTAACTACCAGGGACACAGTGACTGACTAACAACCGACAACCTCATCTCATCATTAACTATCAGGGACATAGTGACTAACAACCGACAACTTCATCTCATCATTAACTATCAGGGACATAGTGACTGACTAACAACCGACAACCTCAACTCATCATTAACTATCAGGGGCATAGTGACTGATTAACAACCGACAACCTCATCTCATCATTAACTATCAGGGACACAGTGACTGACTAACAACCGACAACCTCATATCATCATTAACTATCAGGGAAACAGTGACTGACTAACAACCGACAACCTCATATCATCATTAACTATCAGGGAAACAGTGACTGACTAACAACCGACAACCTCATCTCATCATTAACTATCAGGGACACAGTGACTGACTAACAACCGACAACCTCATATAATCATTAACTATCAGGGAAACAGTGACTGACTAACAACCGACAACCTCAACTCATCATTAACTATCAGGGACATAGTGACTAACAACCGACAACCTCATCTCATCATTAACTATCAGGGACATAGTGACTGATTAACAACCGACAACCTCATCTCATCATTAACTATCAGGGACACAGTGACTGACTAACAACCGACAACATCATCTCATCATTAACTATCAGGGAAACAGTGACTGACTAACAACCCACAACCTCAACTCATCATTAACTATCAGGGACATAGTGATTGATTAACAACCGACAGCCTCATCTCATCATTAACTATCAGGGACATAGTGACTAACCACCGACAACCTCATCTCATCATTAACTATCAGGGACATAGTGACTGACTAACAACCGACAACCTCATCTCATCATTAACTATCAGGGACATAGTGACTGATTAACAACCGACAACCTCACCTCATCTCACTATCAGGGACATAGTGACTGACAAACGACCGACAACCTCATCTCATCATTAACTATCAGGGACACAGTGACTGACTAACAACCGACAACCTCATCTCATCATTAACTATCAGGGACATAGTGACTGACTAACAACAGACAACCTCATCTCATCATTAAGTATCAGGGACACAGTGACTGACTAACAACCGACAACCTCATCTCATCATTAACTATCAGGGACATAGTGACTAACAACAGACAACCTCAACTCATCATTAACTATCAGGGACATAGTGACTGACTAACAACCGACAACCTCATCTCATCATTAACTATCAGGGACACAGTGACTGACTAACAACCGACAACCTCAACTCATCATTAACTATCAGGGACATAGTGACTGATTAACAACCGACAACCTCACCTCATCTCATTATCAGGGACATAGTGACTGACAAACAACCGACAACCTCATCTCATCATTAACTATCAGGGACACAGTGACTGACTAACAACCGACAACCTCATCTCATCATTAACTATCAGGGACATAGTGACTGACTAACAACAGACAACCTCATCTCATCATTAAGTATCAGGGACATAGTGACTGACTAACAACAGACAACCTCATCTCATCATTAAGTATCAGGGACACAGTGACTGACTAACAACCGACAACCTCATCTCATCATTAACTATCAGGGACATAGTGACTAACAACAGACAACCTCAACTCATCATTAACTATCAGGGACATAGTGACTGACTAACAACCGACAACCTCATCTCATCATTAACTATCAGGGACACAGTGACTGACTAACAACCGACAACCTCAACTCATCATTAACTATCAGGGACATAGTGACTGACTAACAACCGACAACCTCATCTCATCATTAACTATCAGGGACATAGTGACTGACAAACAACCGACAACCTCACCTCATCATTAACTATCAGGGACATAGTGACTAACAACAGACAACCTCAACTCATCATTAACTATCAGGGACATAGTGACTGACTAACAACCGACAACCTCATCTCATCATTAACTATCAGGGACACAGTGACTGACTAACAACCGACAACCTCAACTCATCATTAACTATCAGGGACATAGTGACTGATTAACAACCGACAACCTCACCTCATCTCATTATCAGGGACATAGTGACTGACAAACAACCGACAACCTCATCTCATCATTAACTATCAGGGACACAGTGACTGACTAACAACCGACAACCTCATCTCATCATTAACTATCAGGGACATAGTGACTGACTAACAACAGACAACCTCATCTCATCATTAAGTATCAGGGACATAGTGACTGACTAACAACAGACAACCTCATCTCATCATTAAGTATCAGGGACACAGTGACTGACTAACAACCGACAACCTCATCTCATCATTAACTATCAGGGACATAGTGACTAACAACAGACAACCTCAACTCATCATTAACTATCAGGGACATAGTGACTGACTAACAACCGACAACCTCATCTCATCATTAACTATCAGGGACACAGTGACTGACTAACAACCGACAACCTCAACTCATCATTAACTATCAGGGACATAGTGACTGACTAACAACCGACAACCTCATCTCATCATTAACTATCAGGGACATAGTGACTGACAAACAACCGACAACCTCACCTCATCATTAACTATCAGGGACAAAGCTTAATGACGCTGTCTGATACTGATATCAAAGATAAAAAATGCCGAATCATTTTGAATTCTATTGTGTTCAATGATACTGGTAATAAACAAGTAATAAATAACCTACATGTAAGTTGGTAAATGTTTGGGACTGTGGTCCCGCACTTTAAGAACCTTGAAAACCGATGCTCTTTGTAATTAAATAGAGGTCTATTGTCAGTGTTTCCTTTATTTTAAATAGTACAGGGTTCTGTATATTTCTCTCTGATCACAGGAGCTGTGTCCGTGTTATCTGTACAATAAATTATCGGTATTGGACATGAGAAAAAACTAAACGACTAAAATATGTAAGGAAAAACCTTTTCTGTTCAGGGCACGTGTTTGTTTTATGAACTTTACTGCTTTTTTTCAATACCATTCTGCACCTATAATGTCATTTGTCACCCAGGAACAATAGTCAATGACATTATGTGGGTACGTATATCACCCGAAATTTAGATAAATAAAATAAGTCAGCTTATCCCATTTCTAATGATTCCTTAGTATTAAATTTTCTAAATATAATTTGAAGATAATAATAGATGGTATTATCATGACGAACATACTTGTCCTCCTTATTAAAATTACATGACGTATAATACCAATCAGTTAATTAAAGAGACTTAATGAAATTGAAGCAATAATGAAAATCATAATTTTTAAGCTGACAATGCGTCGAGAGAACGGGTGAACAGTTTACACAAGGGTGGCACGTTGTGGTAATAATACACAGATAAAGGGTGGTTAAAGAGTTCTCCCCTGTCGCAAGCCTTTGGTTGATATCAGGGGAGATAAGTCATACAGGAAAACAAATATAGTGTGGTGATTTATGGCTCTCGACCTGTGGTTTTATGTTTTGAACTGTGTTTTCTTTGTGATTTTCTCACAGACGTGTGCGTTTTATTTAATCCTGCTGGTAAGATAACATAATGACCGAAAGGGAAGCTGTATAAAAAAACATATTTTTACATCGTGTCTCATCCATATATTTATTACTTCATTTCTAAACAAATCTTAATTAAATCAGTATGTAATTGATAACAATGTCGTCGTTGACGTGTAAAGGTAAACCAATACAGGTAAGGTCTAAAAACTCACGTTCTATACATACACATCGGTGATCTTCCTATCCTTATTTTACAAAGAGAAACTTTTCCATTGTGAAAATATAGCATTTATTTTTGCTAATTGGGAAGATATTATCAACTGATCTTTTTTAAAGTTTAATTTACCTTTGATGAATTGAAACTAGTTGCATTATTACACCAGCTTGTGAAAACTTAACATACAATAGTTCTGATCAACATTTCTTCAAACAAACAGGGACACTAAATCAAGCAATTTATTCGGCCTCAAATGTACCCAAAATAATCACTGCATATGTATACATGAAATAAAACTCATAAAGATATTTGATTAACCTTATTATCAATTAAATAACATGTGATCATAACAGTTAATTACAGTACCGTCACAATTTGTACCGTCAAAAAATAATAATCATTTAAAGGTATCCGTGATTAATTACACACATTGGGTGGCACAGTGGTATAACGTTTGCCTTTCACCCGAGCAGCCGGAGTTCGATTCCCCGACCTGATGTGAAAAGGTATGGGGTCACGCCTCTGACCACGTAGGTTTTCTCCCGGTCCTGGGGTTTCCTCCCACAGTAAGACCTCCTCTCGCGCGCTTCCTGGGTAACCAAATTGATTACTGTAAGCTTATATCAATTTTTTGCATTTATTTTAAGATAAATCAAGTTACATGAATGTAATATTTACATAAATTACACACATTGTTCTATACTTGATCATTTACTAGTTTGCATTACATCAAAGTCATTTGTTTCGAAATTTCAGTTAATGGCTTGATTTTACATCGATTATCTTTTCAAATCTTGTGAACATCCGCCATGAAAATCTAGGAAGAATCACTTTAATTGATATTGAAATCGTTCTACACTATTTTTGCAGTTGAGATTATTGGTTAAGGTTTGTTTAGTGACCATCGAACGGACATTAAGTAATACATTGTAAATGTATTTGTACAATAGGTCATTTCATCAATATTATGTTAAGATTGTGAGATATTCATCTAAGCTGGTATTTAGATTGTGAGATATTTATCTAAGCTGGTGTTTATATTGTGAGATATTTATCTAAGCTGGTGTTTAGATTGTGAAATATTTATCTAAGCTGGTGTTTAGATTGTGAGATATTTATCTAAGCTAGTGTTTAGATTGTGAAATATTTATCTAAACTGGTGTTTAGATTGTGAGATATTTATCTAAGCTGGTGTTTAGATTGTGAAATATTTATCTAAGCTAGTGTTTAGATTGTGAAATATTTATCTAAGCTGGTGTTTAGATTGTGAGATATTTATCTAAGCTAGTGTTTAGATTGTGAGATATTTATCTAAGCTGGTGTTTAGATTGTGAGATATTTATCTAAGCTGGTGTTTAGATTGTGAGATATTTATCTAAACTGGTGTTTAGATTGTGAGATATTTATCTAAACTGGTGTTTAGATTGTGAGATATTTATCTGAGCTGGTGTTTAGAATGTTAGATATTTATTTAAGTTGGTGTTTAAATTGTTAAATATTTATCTAAGCTGGCGTTTAGATTGTGAGATATTTATCTAAGCTGGTGTTTAGATTGTGAGATATTTATCTGAGCTGGTGTTTAGATTGTGAGATATTTATCTAAGCTGGTGTTTAGATTGTGAGATATTTATCTAGGTTGTTGTTTAGTTTGAAAGATATTTATCTAAGCTGGTGTTTAGATTGTGAGATATTTATCTAAGTTGTTGTTTAGTTTGAAAGATATTTATCTAAGCTGGTGTTTAGATTGTGAGATATTTATCTGAGCTGGTGTTTAGATTGTGAGATATTTATCTGAGCTGGTGTTTAGATTGTTAGATATTTATCTAAGCTGGTGTTTAGTTTGAAAGATATTTATCTAAGCTGGTGTTTAGATTGTGAGATATTTATCTAGGTTGTTGTTTAGTTTGAAAGATATTTATCTAAGCTGGTGTTTAGATTGTGAGATATTTATCTGAGCTGGTGTTTAGATTGTTAGATATTTATCTAAGCCGGTGTGAAGATTGTGAGATATTTATCTGAGCTGGTGTTTGGATTGTTAGGTATTTATCTAAGCTGGTGTTTAGATTGTGAGATATTTATCTAAGCTGGTGTTTGGATTGTTAGATATTTATCTAAGTTGGTGTTTAAATTGTTAAATATTTATCTAAGCTGGTGTTTAGATAGTGAGATATTTATCTAAGCTGGTGTTTAGATTGTGAGATATTTATCTAAGCTGGTGTTTAGATTGTGAGATATTTATCTAAGCTGGTGTTTAGATAGTGAGATATTTATCTAAGCTGGTGTTTAGATTGTGAGATATTTATCTAAGCTGGTGTTTAGATAGTGAGATATTTATCTAAGCTGGTGTTTAGATTGTTAGATATTTATCTAAGCTGGTGTTTAGATAGTGAGATATTTATCTAAGCTGGTGTTTAGATAGTGAGATATTTATCTAAGCTGGTGTTTAGATTGTTAGATATTTATCTAAGCTGGTGTTTAGATAGTGAGATATTTATCTAAGCTGGTGTTTAGATAGTGAGATATTTATCTAAGCTGGTGTTTAGATAGTGAGATATTTATCTAAGCTGGTGTTTAGATTGTTAGATATTTATCTAAGCTGGTGTTTAGATTGTGAGATATTTATCTAAGCTGGTGTTTAGATAGTGAGATATTTATCTAAGCTGGTGTTTAGATTGTTAGATATTTATCTAAGCTGGTGTTTAGATAGTGAGATATTTATCTGAGCTGGTGTTTAGATTGTGAGATATTTATCTAAGCTGGTGTTTAGATAGTGAGATATTTATCTAAGCTGGTGTTTAGATTGTGAGTATTTATCTAAGCTGGTGTTTAGATAGTGAGATATTTATCTAAGCTGGTGTTTAGATTGTGAAATATTTATCTAAGCTGGTGTTTAGATTGTTAGATATTTATCTAAGCTGGTGTTTAGATTGTGAGATATTTATCTAAGCTGGTGTGAAGATTGTGAGATATTTATCTAAGCTGGTGTGAAGATTGTGAGATATTTATCTAAGCTAGTGTTTAGATTGTGAAATATTTATCTAAGCTGGTGTTTAGATAGTGAGATATTTATCTAAGCTGGTGTTTAGATTGTGAGTATTTATCTAAGCTGGTGTTTAGATTGTGAGATATTTATCTAAGCTGGTGTTTAGATAGTGAGATATTTATCTAAGCTGGTGTGAAGATTGTGAGATATTTATCTAAGCTGGTGTTTAGATTGTTAGATATTTATCTAAGCTGGTGTTTAGATTGTCATATATTTATCTAAGCTAGTGTGAAGATTGTGAGATATTTATCTAAACTGGTGTTTAGATTGTGAGATATTTATCTAAGCTTGTGTTTAGATTGTCATATATTTATCTAAGCTAGTGTGAAGATTGTGAGATATTTATCTAAGCTGGTGTTTAGATAGTGAGATATTTATCTGAGCTGGTGTGAAGATTGTGAGATATTTATCTAAGCTGGTGTTTAGATTGTGAGATATTTATCTAAGCTTGTGTTTAGATTGTCATATATTTATCTAAGCTAGTGTGAAGATTGTGAGATATTTATCTAAGCTGGTGTTTAGATTGTCATATATTTATCTAAACTAGTGTGAAGATTGTGAGATATTTATCTAAGCTGGTGTTTAGATTGTGAAATATTTATCTAAGCTGGTGTTTAGATTGTGAGATATTTATCTAAGCTGGTGTTTAGATTGTCATATATTTATCTAAGCTGGTGTTTAGATTGTGAGATATTTATCTAAGCTTGTGTTTAGATTGTCATATATTTATCTAAGCTAGTGTGAAGATTGTGAGATATTTATCTAAGCTGGTGTTTAGATTGTGAAATATTTATCTAAGCTGGTGTTTAGATTGTGAGATATTTATCTAAGCTGGTGTGAAGATTGTGAGATATTTATCTAAGCTGGTGTTTAGATTGTGAGATATTTATCTGAGCTGGTGTGAAGATTGTGAGATATTTATTTAAGCTGGTGTTTAGATTGTAAGATATTTATCTAAGCTTGTGTGAAGATTGTGAGATATTTATTTAAGCTGGTGTTTAGATAGTGAGATATTTATCTAAGCTGGTGTTTAGATTGTGAGATATTTATCTAAGCTGGTGTTTAGATAGTGAGATATTTATCTAAGCTGGTGTTTAGATTGTGAAATATTTATCTAAGCTGGTGTTTAGATTGTGAAATATTTATCTAAGCTGGTGTTTAGATTGTGAGATATTTATCTAAGCTGGTGTTTAGATTATGAGATATTTATCTAAGCTGGTGTTTAGATTGTGAGATATTTATCTAAGCTGATGTTTAGATTGTTAGATATTTATCTAAGCTGGTGTTTAGATTGTGAGATATTTATCTAAGCTGGTGTTTAGATAGTGAGATATTTATCTAAGCTGGTGTGAAGATTGTGAAATATTTATCTAAGCTTGTGTTTAGATTGTGAAATATTTATCTAAGCTGGTGTTTAGATTGTGAGATATTTATCTAAGCTGGTGTTCAGATTGTGAGATATTTATCTAACTGGTGTTTAGATTGTGAGATATTTATCTAAGCTAGTGTGAAGATTGTGAGATATTTATCTGAGCTGGTGTTTAGATTGTTAGATATTTATCTAAGCTGGTGTGAAGATTGTGAGATATTTATCTACGCTGGTGTTTAGATTGTGAGATATTTATCTGAGCTGGTGTTTAGATTGTTAGATATTTATCTGAGCTGGTGTTTAGATAGTGAGATATTTATCTAAGCTGGTGTTTAGATTGTGAAATATTTATCTAACTGGTGTTTAGATTGTGAGATATTTATCTAAGCTGGTGTTTAGATTGTGAGATATTTATCTAACTGGTGTTTAGATAGTGAGATATTTATCTAAGCTGGTGTTTAGTTTGTGAGATATTTATCTAAGCTGGTGTTTAGATTGTGAGATATTTATCTGAGCTGGTGTTTAGATTGTGAGATATTTATCTAACTGCTGTTAAGATTGTGAGATATTTATCTAAGCTGGTGTGAAGATTGTGAGATATTTATCTAAGCTGGTGTTTAGATTGTGAGATATTTATCTAAGCTGGTGTTTAGATAGTGAGATATTTATCCAAGCTGGTGTTTAGATTGTGAGATATTTATCTAGGTTGTTGTTTAGTTTGAAAGATATTTATCTAAGCTGGTGTTTAGATTGTGAGATATTTATCTAAGTTGTTGTTTAGTTTGAAAGATATTTATCTAAGCTGGTGTTTAGATTGTGAGATATTTATCTAGGTTGTTGTTTAGTTTGAAAGATATTTATTTAAGCTGGTGTTTAGATTGTGAGATATTTATCTAAGTTGTTGTTTAGTTTGAAAGATATTTATCTAAGCTGGTGTTTAGATTGTGAGATATTTATCTGAGCTGGTGTGAAGATTGTGAGATATTTATTTAAGCTGGTGTTTAGATTGTTAGATATTTATCTAAGCTGGTGTTTAGATAGTGAGATATTTATCTAAGCTGGTGTTTAGATTGTTAGATATTTATCTAAGCTGGTGTGAAGATTGTGAGATATTTATCTAAGCTAGTGTGAAGATTGTGAGATATTTATCTGAGCTGGTGTTTAGATAGTGAGATATTTATCTAAGCTGGTGTGAAGATTGTGAGATATTTATCTAAGCTAGTGTGAAGATTGTGAGATATTTATCTGAGCTGGTGTTTAGATTGTTAGATATTTATCTAAGCTGGTGTGAAGATTGTGAGATATTTATCTACGCTGGTGTTTAGATAGTGAGATATTTATCTAAGCTTGTGTGAAGATTGTGAGATATTTATCTAAGCTGGTGTTTAGATTGTGAAATATTTATCTAAGCTTGTGTTTAGATTGTGAAATATTTATCTAAGCTGGTGTTTAGATTGTGAGATATTTATCTAAGCTGGTGTTTAGATTGTGAAATATTTATCTAAGCTTGTGTTTAGATTGTGAGATATTTATCTAAGCTGGTGTTTAGATTGTGAAATATTTATCTAAGCTGGTGTTTAGATTGTGAGATATTTATCTAAGCTGGTGTTTAGATTATGAAATATTTATCTAAGCTGGTGTTTAGATAGTGAAGATATTATCTAAGTAGGTGTTAGATTGTGAATATTTATCTAAGCTGGTGTTTAGATTGTGAAATATTTATCTAAGCTGGTGTTTAGATAGTGAGATATTTATCTAAGCTGAGTGTTTAGATTGTGAAATATTTATCTAAGGCTGGTTGGTTTAGATAGTGAGATATTTATCTAAGCTGGTGTTTAGATAGTGATATATATCGAAGCTGGGTGTTTAGATTGTGAAATATTTATCTAAGCTGGTGTTTAGATTGTGAAATATTTATCTAAGCTGGTGTTTAGATTGTTAGATATTTATCTAAGCTGGTGTTTAGATTGTGAAATATTTATCTGAGCTGGTGTTTAGATTGTTGTATATTTATCTAAGCTAGTGTGAAGATTGTTAGATATTTATCTAAGCTGGTGTTTAGATTGTGAAATATTTATCTAAGCTGGTGTTTAGATTGTGAAATATTTATCTAAGCTAGTGTATAGATTGTGAAATATTTATCTAAGCTGGTGTTTAGATTGTGAGATATTTATCTAAGCTGGTGTGAAGATTGTGAGATATTTATCTAAGCTGGTGTTTAGATTGTTAGATATTTATCTAAGCTGGTGTTTAGATTGTGAAATATTTATCTAAGCTGGTGTTTAGATTGTGAAATATTTATCTAAGCTAGTGTATAGATTGTGAGATATTTATCTAAGCTAGTGTTTAGATTTCTGTCTGTTGTGTCGCTACCATGACTCCCCCCCCCCCCCCCCTCCCCAATAGACACACTCGTTTCCCCCCGCAGCACTGACCATGTGTAACACAGCTGTGGGGAGCAGTGTCATTTTCGGAATTTATTGTCTCTGATTGAATATTCATACATAAAGATATAATTTACATACATGTGTGTTGCCCGATCTTTTGTAATGTTAAGGACACTTTTGACCAATCTGAGCAGATTCGAAATAGGATGCTGACGAATTTGTAATCAATTCTAAATGTCAGACACATAATGATCAGTCTGAGGTCATTACAAGGCATTGTCCTTTAGCCTTTGTTTTATAACAGCAACATAATGAGGACACTATCTGTTATAACTTGCATAAACTGGCATTCGTTATATCATCCTTCAACAAGTCAACTTATTAACAAGTGTCAATTATAAATAAAATTCCAGAGTTACGAGAAATGTGAAAAGTCCAGTAGATAGAAAAATAAAAAATAATTTTTATCATTTAAAACAATCACATACTTGAGCATACATATTTGAGAGGTAACCTTATCTTAACGGTATCAAGTGGTAATCTGATTTTAACGGTAATGTTATTGTCACGGTTATCTTATTTCAACGGTAATCTAATTTTCGCGCTATTCGTGACAACATCATTGCACTAAATGAAGATTCCGCTAATTGAAATCAATAACTACACGCAAATTCACTGTTGCGCCGATCTGTTTGAATTTGGTAATGCTCTAAAATTAGAGCACGTTTAAGTACATTTACAGTAAATTGTAGAATAGAGTTAATTTGTATGTACATTTACAGTAAATTGTAGCATAGAGTTAATTTGTTTGTACATTTACAGTAAATTGTAGCATAGAGTTAATTTGTATGAACATTTACAGTAACTTGGAACATAGGGTTAATTTGTATGTACATTTACCGTAAATTGGAACATAGGATTAATTTGTATGTACATTTACAGTTAATTGGAATATAGGATTAACTTCTATGTACATTTACAGTAACTTGGAGCATAGGATTAATTTGTATGTACATTTACAGTAACTTGGAACATAGGATTAATTTGTATGTACATTTACAGTAAATTGGAACATAGGACTAATTTGTTTGTACATTTACAGTAAATTGGAACATAGGATTAATTTGTATGTACATTTACAGTAAATTGGAACATAGGATTAATTTGTTTGTACATTTACAGTAAATTGGAACATAGGATTAATTTGTATGTACATTTACAGTAAATTGGAACATAAGGTTAATTTGTTTGTACATTTACAGTAAATTGGAACATAGGATTAATTTGTAGGTACATTTACAGTAACTTGGAACATAGGATTAATTTGTTTGTACATTTACACTAAATTGGAACATAGGATTAATTTGTTTGTACATTTACACTAAATTGGAACATAGGATTAATTTGTTTTTGATTTAGAGACTATTGGTTGTATAACTAAAGTTTTGTATGGCAAAATTTATATTTCCTTAAACATTTGGATAATAGCCAAAGCGAGTTTTATACTGACTGGGCACAGGTTTTAGACTGTGAATTAGGATGTATAGAGATTCCTGAGTCTAATGTCCACGTATACCGGGCTGACATTTACAGACAAAATGGATGCGAAACTTACACCAATTACCATTGATGGCGTTGTCAAAATAATGGCGTGTTAATTTCAAAGCAATTGTTTTTTCCAAAAGGACAAATTAGTCCGTGTAATAGATATAATATATCTAATACAGAAATCGTGACAGTGAATGATATGTACATTAATTGATGGACAGTTCATCCCCATCATTGTTCTCCATTGTCTCCATTTCACGGTAGATTAGGGTAATATTATCAGTTATTGTAGCCACCGAATGTTAGTAGTAGTCTGGATGAATCATTTGATTATGTACATGGTCTTCTCCAACAAAATTAATTAATTTGTACGATAGAAGTTATGTCACACAACCAATATGGTATTTAAGAATGTAAAGTTTCGATGACTACACTGCCACCTTCATCAGACTAATGGCCGATGTGAAGCGTACTAGCACTACTGACATATGTAGTGTCCGAGATGGTAACTTATGGACTCGATTGACTGGTTAGGATGTTTCGTCGCTATAAAGATGAATTAATTAATTTCATAAAATGCCACTAAGTTCAGTATATATAAAATATACCATCGGCAGATATTCGTGATCTAAGGTACATCTCACATGTTCGAGATTTTCAAAGCTACTTGCGTACTTCTCGGAAATCGGCGGACAAAAACGTACCAATGTAGAAATATCAGAACAGGCCTAAACCATCATTATATACCTCAACGTCACACATTCTACGAGGGACACATTCGTGACAGACGTTTTTGACTTATATGGAATTGAAATGTTCATGTCTCTGGACAATATATCAGACGAAGGTCTTGTCCAAATCATATTTAAGAATAATCAAGAGGACATTGAGCTCACTAAAGTGAATCTTCCAAATAGTATCTATCTGGTTCGTGAGTGATGCATCACACGCCTTTCTCGTAGTCGAGAATTGAATGACATAGACGGTTAAATTCTTCCTTTTTGCTGATGATAAAATAAAAACAGAAGATAGACTTTAATGGAGACTCATCTGTAAGACCAGATGTCCCGGAATGGTATGCGTCTTCAGCTGCGTCGGCGACACCCGCAAAACCATCTAGGTCAAACCACACATCATTAAGTCACAATCACTAGTGAGAGTTAGGGTGGTGACAACGGAACCTCTGGATATATAAAAAAGCATCAAACATTGCATACAGGAATAAAATACTTACAAATGAGATCATGATGTAAAAACCCAACAAATTATGCATTCTTCATCATCATGACAATCGTCGTAGGGCGTAGATGTACATACAAACATATGGACCCTAGTAACTAAAAGACCAACATTTTCATCTCTTATTTCATTCGTTAATATTTTCAAAACGAGAGAAAGAAATCATTCCTTCAGTTATAAAGAGGCTTGTTTTTAACAGAAAGAAAGTGATAAATGTTTGAATATAAAAACGCCTTACTTAACGCATATTCAATTAAATGAGCGATGGCAACAGTTTTAAATTAACATCTACGTTTAATTAAAGTCACTTCTACACAGAGGGATGGTTTTTCAAGTTTAATCAGAATTTTTTCGGGGTTCTTTGAATTTTATATTTTCCACTTCTTGTGTATATATAACTACTTTACGGTTTTTAGGTTGATTTAGAGGCTGAACAACTCTACTGTTAATGTTGGTTGCGTGCCGTAAAGCTAACAAAGCTTACCATTCTAAGTTACAGAGATCACGCTGGGTTTCCTTAACCTGCTAATTGGGAGGTTAATGTAATGTGTGGACCACTTATTCACGTTAAACATCACACGCATTCCAACTTAAAATCCTCACTCTTGGTGTTTTACACGTGTTGGCTGAAGTACTGAACGGTTATAATTTATACTGCCGAACAACATTACCTCTGTAATAACAAGGCTAAAAAACACCACTAATCATGGAATATCTTCTTCTGTGAGTCAACACTAACATACTGCGTTTTTCATTGTTAAAATATGTTCTCGAACTGTATGAGTAAAAATATATGAAATACGATTTCGGAATTTCTTTCTGCGGTATCACTGAACAATGCCTTATCAAAAAATGGATTTTGGTCAGAAACATTGTTATAACTATATTATATTGTATGTAATGTGTTATAAAAATGTATCACGCTTTCTTTAACCTTAAAAGTTATGCCAGAAATGCGATTTTTGTATGTTGAATATTGGTACATAATTATCATCGGTATGATAATAGTGAATTGATGGAAAACAATCGTCAATATCGTCCTTTATTACGATTATAACAGTGCAAACAAAGAGTTGTAAAGCGCTTTTTATTGACATTGAAAGTCCTTTCCCCTAAAACAGGACAGTATAGCCATTTTATTTACCTTACCATCAACACACCATAACAGTACATTTAACAAATGAGGATAATCTCATCTGAACGATAGTTCCATCTGAACGATAATGTCATCTGAACGATAATCCCATCTGTATGATAATCCCATCTGAACGATTCAATTGAACTTCGTTTTTCTTGGTCTTGCTTATAAAGGCGTCCGATGGCAAAGATTTTTTGTTTTGGTTTTAGAAATAAAATTATCCAGAGAGAAATCGTTCCAATGAACATTGTAGTAACTCTGGAGCTTGAGGAAGGGAAATGTCCTAAACTTGTCATTGTTTATGTGAATTACTCATCGTCAGAACAGTCATACACTGTACCATTGGCAGGATAAATACCTTGAGTACATATGTAACAGAGGCCACTCATTGTTCACCCCGTGAGCCAGGTTCAGTTAACATTATTTTCATGACGGTCTACATTTATGATTTATAAGATTAAAGAAACCTAAATTTTAATTTCAGTTAAGAATTTTAGACGACAAGTTGGTGAAGCAGGTAAATGTGAGATTATGCAATCACTAATGAACAGCTACGTCAGTGGAATCTCTCTCTCTCTCTCTTTAGTCCAAGTATGCGAGCCGGGGGTCAAACTTTCCCCCATTATTGTAATACACAATTGTGAGTAAGTTCCCTTGAATGTAGCTCTCTTTTCTTCACAGTATGGTGATAAGTGGTACAAAGTGGTGCATGTTAAAACCACCCTCAATCATTGTCATGATTTTATCAGGAATTCTACCTGTCTGTGTCAGCTGCATGTCGCTTAAGTCAATACAAACAATTATGTCTTGCATAATTATGTCGATAAAAAAGATGTTTTACATTTTCTTATAGAATTAAGTAGAAGATAAAGGGAGAGATAAGGATGTCAGATTCGTACATCACTACAATTATACAGCGACAATAATAGTCATACTTCAGCGTCCATAGTCAGACTAGGGAAGAAATATAGATCTTGAAATTATCGCTTATGTCATGGAAAAAATAGAAGACATAATTATGTTGTCACTTTTGTGTGGCAATGTTTACAGACATTTAACGTTCGGTAATGAGCCAGACAACAAAGTCTCTTTATGTATTTAACAACATACTGCAGAACAGATGTGTGTTAAGTGTAAACAATTTATCAGTTCGATATTCCCCCACGTGGTATCCCACACAGCCATTATATAATACACTTGAGTGACAAAGAGCGACACAGTACTTACCATTACTGGAGTCTATATCGTCTACAGGAAGCACTTATCCCAATCTTACCACAAATATTTGGTTCCACGACAGTCAGTTGTTTATAATGCAGGTAAACAATTGAACAAATAGCGAAAAAAGAAAGGAAAAAAATCAAAAACAAAAACAAAAAAAACAAGAAATGTACTGACGTTGCCTCCTCTCGGGGCACATGCACTTTTGCATCCAGGTTGAAATTGTGAGAAATGACGAGCATTAAAATGTAAGATCGATATTTGGATACGATATGGTGTCCACTGTACGTTGGACGATATTGGTGATGGTGTCCACTGCACGTTTAGACGATATTAGTGATGGTGTCCACTGTACGTTGGACGATATTGGTGATGGTGTCAACTGTACGTTTGGACGATATTGGCGATGGTGTCCGCTGTACGTTGGACGATATTGGTGATGGTGTCCACTGTACGATGGACGATATTGGTGATGGTGTCCACTGTACGTTGGACGATATTGGTGATGGTGTCCACTGTACGTTGGACGATATTGGTGATGGTGTCCACTGTACGTTGGACGATATTGGTGATGATGTCCACTGTACGTTGGACGATATTGGTGATGGTGTCCACTGTACGTTGGACGATATTGGTGATGGTGTCCACTGTACGTTGGACGATATTGGTGATGGTGTCCACTGTACGTTGGACGATATTGGTGATGGTGTCCACTGTACGTTGGACGATATTGGTGATGGTGTCCACTGTACGTTGGACGATATTGGTGATGGTGTCCACTGTACGTTGGACGATATTGGTGATGGTGTCCACTGTACGTTGGACGATATTGGTGATTGTGTCCACTGAGCGTTGGACGATATTGGTGATGGTGTCCACTGTACGTTGGACGATATTGGTGATGGTGTCCACTGTACGTTGGACGATATTGGTGATGGTGTCCACTGTACGTTGGACGATATTGGTGATGGTGTCCACTGTACGTTGGACGATATTGGTGATGGTGTCCACTGTACGTTGGACGATATTGGTGATGGTGTCCACTGTGCGTTGGACGATATTGGTGATGGTGTCCACTGTACGTTGGACGATATTGGTGATGGTGTCCACTGTACGTTGGACGATATTGGTGATGGTGTCCACTGTACGTTGGACGATATTGGTGATGGTGTCCACTGTACGTTGGACGATATTGGTGATGGTGTCCACTGTACGTTGGACGATATTGGTGATGGTGTCCACTGTACGTTGGACGATATTGGTGATGGTGTCTACTGTACGTTGGACGATATTGGTGATGGTGTCCACTGTACGTTGGACGATATTGGTGATGGTGTCCACTGTACGTTGGACGATATTGGTGATGGTGTCCACTGTACGTTGGACGATATTGGTGATGGTGTCCACTGTACGTTGGACGATATTGGTGATGGTGTCCACTGTACGTTGGGCGATATTGGTGATGGTGTCCACTGTACGTTGGACGATATTGGTGATGGTGTCCACTGTACGTTGGACGATATTGGTGATGGTGTCCACTGTACGTTGGACGATATTGGTGATGGTGTCCACTGTACGTTGGACGATATTGGTGATGGTGTCCACTGTACGTTGGGCGATATTGGTGATGGTGTCCACTGTGCGTTGGACGATATTGGTGATGGTGTCCACTGTACGTTGGACGATATTGGTGATGGTGTCCACTGTACGTTGGACGATATTGGTGATGGTGTCCACTGTACGTTGGACGATATTGGTGATGGTGTCCACTGTACGTTGGACGATATTGGTGATGGTGTCCACTGTACGTTGGACGATATTGGTGATGGTGTCCACTGTACGTTGGACGATATTGGTGATGGTGTCCACTGTACGTTGGACGATATTGGTGATGGTGTCCACTGTACGTTGGACGATATTGGTGATGGTGTCCACTGTACGTTGGACGATATTGGTGATGGTGTCCACTGAGCATTGGACGATATTGGTGATGGTGTCCACTGTACGTTGGACGATATTGGTGATGGTGTCCACTGTACGTTGGACGATATTGGTGATGGTGTCCACTGTACGTTGGACGATATTGGTGATGGTGTCCACTGTACGTTGGACGATATTGGTGATGGTGTCCACTGTACGTTGGACGATATTGGTGATGGTGTCCACTGTACGTTGGACGATATTGGTGATGGTGTCCACTGTACGTTGGACGATATTGGTGATGGTGTCCACTGTACGTTGGACGATATTGGTGATGGTGTCCACTGTACGTTGGACGATATTGGTGATGGTGTCCACTGTACGTTGGACGATATTGGTGATGGTGTCCACTGTACGTTGGACGATATTGGTGATGGTGTCCACTGTACGTTGGACGATATTGGTGATGGTGTCCACTGTACGTTGGACGATATTGGTGATGGTGTCCACTGAGCGTTGGACGATATTGGTGATGGTGTCCACTGTACGTTGGACGATATTGGTGATGGTGTCCACTGAGCGTTGGACGATATTGGTGATGGTGTCCACTGTACGTTGGACGATATTGGTGATGTGTCCACTGTACGTTGGACGATATTGGTGATGGTGTCCACTGTACGTTGGACGATATTGGTGATGGTGTCCACTGTACGTTGGACGATATTGGTGATGGTGTCCACTGTACGTTGGACGATATTGGTGATGGTGTCCACTGAGCGTTGGACGATATTGGTGATGGTGTCCACTGTACGTTGGACGATATTGGTGATGGTGTCCACTGTACGTTGGACGATATTGGTGATGGTGTCCACTGTACGTTGGACGATATTGGTGATGGTGTCCACTGTACGTTGGACGATATTGGTGATGGTGTCCACTGTACGTTGGACGATATTGGTGATGGTGTCCACTGTACGTTGGACGATATTGGTGATGGTGTCCACTGTACGTTGGACGATATTGGTGATTGTGTCCACTGTACGTTGGACGATATTGGTGATGTTGTCCACTGAGCGTTGGACGATATTGGTGATGGTGTCCACTGAGCGTTGGACGATATTGGTTTAGGTGTCCACTATACGTTGGAGGATATTGGTTTAGGTGTCCACTGTACGTTGGACGATATTGTTGATGGTGTCCACTGTACGTTTGACGATATTGGTGATGGTGTCCACTGAGCGTTGGACGATATTGATGATGGTGTCCACTGTACGTTGGACGATATTGGTGATGGTGTCCACTGAGCGTTGGACGATATTGGTGATGGTGTCCACTGTACGTTGGACGATATTGGTGATGATGTCCACTGTACGTTGGACGATATTGGTGATGGTGTCCACTGAGCGTTGGACGATGTTGGTGATGGTGTCCACTGAGCGTTGGACGATATTGGTGATGGTGTCCACTGTACGTTGGACGATATTGGTGATGGTGTCCACTGTACGTTGGACGATATTGGTGATGGTGTCCACTGAGCGTTGGACGATGTTGGTGAAGGTGTCCACTCTACGTTGGACGATATTGGTGATGGTGTCCACTGTACGTTGGACGATATTGGTGATGGTGTCCACTGTACGTTGGACGATATTGGTGATGTTGTCCACTGAGCGTTGGACGATATTGGTGATGATGTCAACTGTACGTTGGACGATATTGGTGATGGTGTCCACTGTACGTTGGACGATATTGGTGATGGTGTCCACTGAGCGTTGGACGATATTAGCGATGGTGTCCACTGAGCGTTGGACGATATTGGTGATGGTGTCCACTGAGCGTTGGACGATATTTGTGATGGTGTCCACTGTACGTTGGACGATATTGGTGATGGTGTCCACTGTACGTTGGACGATATTGGTGAAGGTGTTCACTGAGCGTTGGACGATATTGGTGATGATGTCAACTGTACGTTGGACGATATTGGTGACGGTGTCCACTGTACGTTGGACGATATTGGTGATGGTGTCAACTGTACGTTGGACGATATTGGTGATGGTGTCCACTGTACGTTGGACGATATTGGTGATTGTGTCCACTGTACGTTGGACGATATTGGTGATGGTGTCCACTGTACGTTGGACGATATTGGTGATGGTGTCCACTGTACGTTGGACGATATTGGTGATGGTGTCCACTGTACGTTGGACGATATTGGTGATGGTGTCCACTGTACGTTGGACGATATTGGTGATGGTGTATAATGTACGTTGGACGATATTGGTGATGGTGTCCACTGTACGTTGGACGATATTGGTGATGGTGTCCACTGTACGTTGGACGATATTGGTGATGGTGTCCACTGTACGTTGGACGATATTGGTGATGATGTCCACTGTACGTTGGACGATATTGGTGATGGTGTCCACTGAGCGTTGGACGATATTGGCGATGGTGTCCACTGTACGTTGGACGATATTGGTGATGGTGTCCACTGTACGTTGGACGATATTGGTGATGGTGTCCACTGTACGTTGGACGATATTGGTGATGTTGTCCACTGAGCGTTGGACGATATTGGTGATGATGTCCACTGTACGTTGGACGATATTGGTGATGATGTCCACTGTACGTTGGACGATATTGGTGATGGTGTCCACTGAGCGTTGGACGATGTTGGTGATGGTGTCCACTGTACGTTTGACGATATTGGTGATGGTGTCCACTGAGCGTTGGACGATATTGATGATGGTGTCCACTGTACGTTGGACGATATTGGTGATGGTGTCCACTGAGCGTTGGACGATATTGGTGATGGTGTCCACTGTACGTTGGACGATATTGGTGATGGTGTCCACTGTACGTTGGACGATATTGGTGATGGTGTCCACTGAGCGTTGGACGATGTTGGTGATGGTGTCCACTGAGCGTTGGACGATATTGGTGATGGTGTCCACTGTACGTTGGACGATATTGGTGATGGTATCCACTGTACGTTTGACGATATTGGTGATGGTGTCCACTGAGCGTTGGACGATGTTGGTGAAGGTGTCCACTCTACGTTGGACGATATTGGTGATGATGTCCACTGTACGTTGGACGATATTGGTGATGGTGTCCACTGTACGTTGGACGATATTGGTGATGTTGTCCACTGAGCGTTGGACGATATTGGTGATGATGTCAACTGTACGTTGGACGATATTGGTGATGGTGTCCACTGTACGTTGGACGATATTGGTGATGGTGTCCACTGAGCGTTGGACGATATTAGCGATGGTGTCCACTGAGCGTTGGACGATATTGGTGATGGTGTCCACTGAGCGTTGGACGATATTTGTGATGGTGTCCACTGTACGTTGGACGATATTGGTGATGGTGTCCACTGTACGTTAGACGATATTGGTGAAGGTGTCCACTGAGCATTGGACGATATTGGTGATGATGTCAACTGTACTTTGGACGATATTGGTGATGGTGTCCACTGTACGTTGGACGATATTGGTGATGGTGTCAACTGTACGTTGGACGATATTGGTGATGGTGTCCACTGTACGCTGGACGATATTGGTGATTGTGTCCACTGTACGTTGGACGATATTGGTGATGTTGTCCACTGAGCGTTGGACGATATTGGTGATGGTGTCCACTGAGCGTTGGACGATATTGGTTTAGGTGTCCACTATACGTTGGAGGATATTGGTTTAGGTGTCCACTGTACGTTGGACGATATTAGTGATGGTGTCCACTGAGCGTTGGACGATGTTGGTGATGGTGTCTAATGTACGTTGGACGATATTGGTGATGGTGTCCTTTGTACGTTGGACGATATTGGTGATGGTGTCCACTGTACGATGGACGATATTGGTGATGGTGTCCACTGTACGTTGGACGATATTGGTGATTATGTCCACTGTACGTTGGACGATATTGGTGATGTTGTCCACTGAGCGTTGGACGATATTGGCGATGGTGTCCACTGTACGTTGGACGATATTGGTGATGGTGTCCACTGTACGTTGGACGATATTGGTGATGTTGTCACTTGGTTTCATTGTTTTGTTACGAGGTCTTTTTGTTAATCTGCCTTTTGTTCTTACTTTGTCATCGTTTTGTTGAGTTAACAGTTTCGTTTACACATCAGTAATATGTGTGAGTTCGTTTTAGATATACATATATATGTATTCAACTTAATTATTTTATCCGAAACGTATCGCTGACAAATCCTTTAAGTCTAAATGGTTTGATTGGAATCGAAAACATATAAATATTTCAATAATGAATCATTATGATTCTGGTGCATTTAAAATGTTTAATACAGCGTGTATCAGTCATCGGGTGCAGACATATTACGCGACGCTTGTAAACAAGCACCTTACCAGCGTGATGCGGCGATATCTCGCCTATTAAAGACGACATGATAAATAAAGTGTTTGTTCGAACTCACTCCAGTCTATATAACAAACATTAGGTAGATCGGGAGGAATTTAGATCGACAAACTCCGGCACAAAATATTTAATCTTTAAAATGGCACAGATATCCCCACAACTATGCATTCAGCTGCTTAAAGATTTCTGGATAATTCCACTAACTAGTTGGGTAATATTTCTTTTCAGAAGATATCAAAATTCTTTGGAATTATATGCATAGTTTTATGGGCTTCTTGGTTAGTCTATCAATGCATAATTCCCGTCTGCGATATAATCTTTAACCTTATAATTCAATATTTCAAATAAAACGCTGAAATGCTGTTCCGTTTGAAATTGGAGAGTTCTATATATTCATACTTCATAATCATCTGGCCCTTATGCGTTAAGCTTTATGGGTTAAGGGGATTATATCGAAATAAAGCTGAGGAATATTCTATGATAAGATATAATCTGTAAGGGTACCAATATGTGGATTCGTGTGTGTAACAGTGGGAATCAAAATCCTCCTAAAGCCCCGATTTTTCGGGCACTTACAGAAACACTTTTCTGTCATTTCCTATTACTTAATGTTCAACTTCACACAACTTTGATTTACTTCATTAAGATCAAAACGTATTTCTGTTACTGAATTAGTATGATAGGTGGTTCCTCGTGATCGAGAAGACTTCTAGTTCAGAAATATTATTTCTCTCTATATCTAACCTTGATAGAAATGCATACAAGATTACTATAAACGCCGTAATAAATAAATTATGTGTAAATCTGTAGCCAAAATAAGACGATATATATTTGAAAAATTAGGTTATTAATCAGTTTGTTGTGATAAAGAGAATTATTCGACGTTTTTTTTCTCTGTGCAAAAAATAATCACGAGAAAAATGAGAAATATGACGGAGAATTTAAAGCAACAACAGAAAGAATGTGTAGATGTACCGATTGCAATCTTTGCCTTATATGCTAAGGGTCCTCCAAAGTTATGAGAGTCTACTAAGACGTGCTTTTAAAATTGGTACTGCTTGTTTTCTGTTCTTGAGATTCAGAATCTACTTGGAAAATCTAAGAAATGGTGCAACCGTCATCAATGTGATGTGACCGGTGGTGTGTCAATCAACCGTCGTCAGTATAATGTGTCAATCAACCGTCGTCAGTGTAATGTGACCGGTGGATTGTCAATCAACTGTTGTCATTGTGATGTGACCGGTGGTGTGTCAATCAACTGTCGCCAGTGTGATGTGACCGGTGGTGGGTCAATCAACCGTCGCCAGTGTGATGTGACCGGTGGTGGGTTAACCAACCGTCGTCAGTGTGATGTGACCGGATGGTGGGTCAATCAACCGTCGTCAGTGTGATGTGACCGGTGGTGGTGTGTCAATCAACCGTCGTCAGTGTGATGTGATCGGTGGTTAGTCAATCAACCGTCGTCAATGTGATGTGACCGGTGGTTAGTCAATCAACCGTCGTCAGTGTAATGTGTCAATCAACCGTCGTCAGTGCGATGTGTCAATCAACCGTCGTCAATGTGATGTGACCGGTGGTTAGTCAATCAACCGTCGTCAGTGTAATGTGTCAATCAACCGTCGTCAGTGTGATGTGTCAATCAACCGTCGTCAGTGTGATGTGACCGGTGGTTAGTCAATCAACCGTCGTCAGTGTGATGTGTCAATCAACCGTCGTCAGTGTGATGTGACCGGTGGTTAGTCAATCAACCGTCGTCAGTGTGATGTGTCAATCAAGCGTCGTCAATGTGATGTGACCGGTGGTTAGTCAATCAACCGTCGTCAGTGTGATGTGTCAATCAAGCGTCGTCAATGTGATGTGACCGGTGATGTGTCAATCAACTGTCGTCAGTGTGATGTGACCGGTGGTTAGTCAATCAACTGTCGTCAGTATAATGTGTCAATCAACTGTCGTCAGTGTGATGTGACCGGTGGTGTGTCAATCAACCGTCGTCAATGTGATGTGACCGGTGGTTAGTCAATCGACCCTGTTCATAAATAGTATTTCATTATCGTGACACTATAAATGGTCTTTGTGTGATTTGGCAGATATGACGCATTCTTAGCTGTTGAAATCCAAAAATAGCAACAGAGAACAAGGAAATGCATTCAATACCGAGAGTAAATAAATGAATGAAAATTAAAAAAATAACAAAAAAAACCAACAACAAAAAGACACATATATATAACTGCTGATAACCGAAAATCCAATCTTATTAATTTCATTTCATATGTCCGTCATAGAAATCATACAGTTTGTTGTGACTCTGAACTAAAATTGTTGCAATTTGAAGAAACAT
The DNA here is from genome assembly GCF_902652985.1 of Pecten maximus. Taxonomy (NCBI): domain Eukaryota; kingdom Metazoa; phylum Mollusca; class Bivalvia; order Pectinida; family Pectinidae; genus Pecten; species Pecten maximus. The sequence continues at coordinate 18,499,399 of NC_047033.1, read as the reverse complement.
TGAAATAGCCAAATAGTACTGATCTCCGTAATCAAGAGCTTGTTGACTTAGCTTTGTGTTCGAACCCAGGCCGCCTAGGTAAAAGGCAAATGTGTTTCTACTGAGCCACTCGACCATTAATAGACATTCTGTATTGGAGGTTTTAACTATGGGTGTCCAATACCATTCACAAGATAATGGACAGGAACTCTTCACGTCATCAGTAACGTAAAATTAGTGACGTCATTACTTTTGCACTATTGTTGACGTCTTCATTTTCTCGTAGAACTTATGGGGAATGTAAACATCGAATATCATGACGTATACGATGCTCCCATCGTGATAGTTTAGGAAGATCACGTGACTAATTCAGAGAAAGAGGCGGATTATTTTTTGTACATATCACTGAGCTGTGAATCATGAAACAAAGAATGCAGATTCCTTTGAGAGCACGCACACGCGCGTTAAATGTCATAGCGCGAGCGCGTTTCCTTCGGCACTCTGAGTAGGGATGATCATCAGTTAAGATCACATGACCAAAATTTTTAGAAGCTGATTCAAGAACTTTTTTCATATGGCGTCACACAGGCAGTCTGGACATAGCATAACAGTTCATCTAGATATGTCATGATTTGAAGAAGTGTCCAGTCACTTTGTCACTTTTTAAATTACAAATAAAAATATGTTTAGATCAAGAAGATGTGTCTTAGGCATGGTCAAGTGTCTAAATGATGCCGAACTTGTTTCTGTGTAGAAAGATTAGCTAAAAAAGACAGAGAAAGAGCGTTTCATAACCAATTATGACCTCTCCGTGGTCACTTAACAAATTGGGGAATGTTCCGGTTTTTCAGGCTAAAAAACCAAAACACCGATCGCTGTGTATCCTACATCATGCATAATTTTATGACTAAATTACTGTTAGAGGGCGTTGTGTAAATTTTCGTCACCATAGGGCATAGGGCAGTTTGTCTACTCTCGATGTGTCAGAATGGACAACATAACAAGGCTAATTTTCGGAGTGAGGCTAACACCCTCACGATAAATGATAAGTTACTGAATCAGACGGAATGTTGATTAGCACTGGTATTTCGTTCGGTAAGTAACATGTTATATCTATAGCAGACTCGGCAGTCTGGCTCGTTTTCCTGTTTTGTTGAACTTTATAACACATTAAGAAAACAAATTAGTGTGTTTTTCATTTAATTTTTTTGGTTAGAATTTAACAGCATTTTTAAAAATTTCAAACCGTCCTTTATGCTGGAAGTAAGTATGTATGTATCTGAGGCGGTCTGAGCTACCAATTATTTTTTATAAATGTTTAAGAAACGGCGTTCAATGCTAATATCTGTGTATGTATGAGAAAAAGTATATCGCCTTACTTATGTTGCTGGAAGTATTTCGTGATTATTGGTAGAGAATTACATGACAATTGTAACACTTGGTAACACAGAAAACTGTCTTCTCAATTTTTTAATACTTGATCAAGAGAAAAAAATAGAAAGAAAAAAAAAACCCACCTCATATCCTTCCTCCCAAAATAACAAAAAACAACAAAAAATAGGGAAGATTTCAACAGCAAACCTATATTTTAAGTCCTTATCTTAAGCATTAAGTGAAAATATACAGCAACTGTATAGATCTAATCATTGTAAGAAAAATACATATTTTGTTATGTTTTGTAAAACTAGAGATTTTTGACCAAAATCTGTATGGCGCCAATAAAGTCTCGTTATTCGGTGGTTCTGCAGACAAACATCCATTTTATAAACATATATAAACACTTGTTGTGTCAGTTATGATAGAAGGAAACAATTAACACAGTTTTTCTTGCAATAACAGGAAACTGACATATTTTGATTTTTGTAGAGAAAAGTTATACTCAAATACTGCAAAATTTAATTAAAAATGAAATATAATCAGGTTTATCTCGACAGAATAATTTATGAATATGATATATGTTTTCCACCGTTTCTACAAGTTACTGAATTTATTGTAATTTATACCCGTTTATCAGGATACGTGGTGAGTAAAGGTTGAAATAGGCTCCACTTGATCGGGCCTTCTGTTCGCTGTAGCATATTGACTTCAAACATTTTTACTCACCAGAGTTCACCTCTAAGGTCCCAGTGACCAATTAAACCTGTTACACGACCGTAAATAAAACAGTTGGAGATTGATAGCTGCTGACGGATTTCAAATTTTTCCCATCCCTCCAACGATAGCATTTGTACCATATATTAATTGGGATCTTTCGCAGGGTCGGAGTGTTCATGATTAAACAATTTTCTGCAAGAATTGAAGAGGTCATGGTAAGGGAGATAACCGATTGGAAATGTGTGTTTTTATGTGGATTAAGACATTGCCATGTGTATCATTGTGTCTAGTGTTGAATACAGCAGAAGTCCTGAGTCTTTGGTTGTATATTTCCTGGCTGTAGTCTTAATATAATCATATTTACATTGTCTATATTGCAATAAATAAATGCAAGATGTGGTATAAGACTACCATGGTAACTTCATCTCAGGACGACAAAATTGACTTTGCTGTTAAAATCACCTCAAATAATGACAGGGCTACACCACAATGTATCACAATATAACTGTGGCAGTGTTGCTTTTAGTATGTTTCCATTAGCAACTTTTACGTACAATGTACGTGCAACACAGGCACAACGTATGTTGGATTTACAGGGATACCTCAATTTTACCTACATACAATTCAATAAATGCCGTTATGGCCCCAAACACTAATTGGATCGCTAATTAACATTATAACGTAAAGTACTTTCGAAATTTGCAGACACTTCAATAATTCATAGTGTTGTAATCAGTATAACGATACTATCAGATTAAAAAAGCAACCACAGGAATATATGTTCGTAAGGCTCGGAGGTCTAACCGATAACTGAGGACAACTACCCGGGACTCCTCGGAACCGGACGTAAAATACAATACTGTTTCACAACAATAGCATTATTTACAAAAGTGTTAGCCGCCGAAATAAAGGCTTCACAACCATGGACCACATGTTTGCTATTACATGTATCTTATCACCAGACATTTATTTTTCTAAATACAGTTTCGTAATAAACAAGTCACTCGTTTGATAAAAGTCTGGTTAATGATTTATGTTGAAGACTTTTGATTCATCAGTTGTCAAATAAATCATTAAATATTTTTGAAACAATGCTGAATTTTGAAAAGATAAAAGCTTGAAACAACAACCTCTTAAAAAACAGCGGACAGGCAGGAAATCAGTTTAAGTTAAAGTAAGGACATATAATCCTATAAGGAAAAAATCGTCTTCCATCACATATGGCATGTCAATTCAAGTTTTTCTGATCATTGCTGACATACTAGATTATTAATTAGATCTACAATACATGTATTATCAACCTAGAAGTGTAACTATATAGAGTAACCATGTACTAGGTGTAGCCTGTGTAACCATGTACTAGGTGTAGCCTGTGTAACCATGTACTAGGTGTAGCCTGTGGGTATGTGTGGTGTGTTAAACTCCGTTAGATCAGTCAGAAAAGTAAACTTTCCCTTTCCACATGACCATATGTTTGTGTCTGGAGTCTGCTATGCATGTGGTCCTCCTCTAACTACTGGTCTGTGTGCCGACTCACCACTGGCATTCATGCATGAGTATTACATAATTGAGAGAAGGGATCCCTCAAATGATTCACACATTCGGTTTACTGGTTTAAACGTCTTTAAGTACATCTTCTAAGTGGATAATACTATTAAACCAACGAAGGCGATGAAAGTATAAATGGACTGGAGAATTTTCTCTTTCTTTGACTAATTTGACAAGAATCCACTGCACATTATCGATATCTCTAAAACATGTTATATGATACACGAATGCATCACATCTGTCGTTTAGCGATAGGCGTTAAATCCACACTATCTAGATCTTGTAGATTTGAGGAATTAACCAAAAATCAAACATCACCAGAGGTTTGTTGATGAAGTTTATTGCTTCGAACTGGGTTGCTCTAGAATACCCGGTACTGAAACACCGGTGAACAAGTATACATCTGGCGTCACATTACATTTCACACAGAGCATCATGAAATTTGAGGAAGATTCGTTCAATTTTATAAAAAAAAAGTTAATAAAAAACAAAATAAAAAATATATAGATTAAAATAAAATAAAAAATCTGAACTGATCTGACATCTCCGTTCATAATGTTTTTATGATAGCCTGCCTCACTGTAAAACATACATATCGTAATTCTAACTTAAAACTGTTAAATAACGACTGAATATGAAAAAAAAACCTGTGTGGTCATCTGGGAACTGATTAAGAATAATATCGGTATACTCGGTCCAAACAGAAATAACTAAATCTATCGTAGTACGTATCCTATACGATCGCTCACCTTATATATAATACCTACATCATAACGAAAAGTGTATTGGAACTTTTTCTAATACGTTTAAATACTTGATGACAGCGACAAAAACGTCCATTCTCATTCACAAATTAAACCTTGTAATTCTAGAGTGCTATTGCAAAAATATAATGACTTCTTTAATGTGGCCCAATTGATTAGTACCCAACTGTGACCTAAATGTTTTACATATACAATCTTTTTATGTTTGATTGTATCTTAAAAAAGTTTACTTGAAAAAAGAGAGAAAAAAAGAACGAATTAAGTGCAAATCTGATTGTGGACATTGAGTTTTGCCCATTAATTTTTGTAAGTAGTGCGTAAAAAATAAACACAAATTACTTTGATATCCGATACGCGCTTTTTCTTATGTACCGAATCCCTGTCGTTACTCGTGCGAGCCCTCTGACCAATGACATTGATAAGTACGTCTTGTTGTGGCGACAAACCAGGAGTCGGCGGCAGAAGTCAGTCAAGTAGAAAACAAACTGTTGCAAGATGTTTTTTTTTTTTTAAATAGGTCAAGGAACATACCCAGCAAATTAAGTACACGTGGAATATTACCAAAACCTAATCTGAAACGATACAAACGGAACATTTTGTGATCTAATGTGTTATTAAATGATTTTTATCGTACTTTTGTTACATAACTGGCTTATTTTACATGTCATAACTATCGAAAGACACATGTGTAATAATATTATGGTGACGTCAAATATTGCAGAGTCGAAATTCGTCTTTTATTGAAATACATTTGACTTTTTTCAGTTTAATTTTCATCAATACAAGATATCGGATAAACAAAATCTTACACTTATGGCTATATAATGTGTTTATTAAACTTATCAAATAATTTCATTTGCTGAACGTCTTACTTGTTGAGCTCGTTTGGTAAAGCCCATTTTATATAGCCATCAGAATAAGATTATCCATTTCCAGTTAGACTGATTGGAGTCGTAACAATGTAAAATCTAAAAGGCATGATACAAATCCTACGTAAACATTCTCCATAACCATACCGGTATGTTACAGGGTTACATTCTCCATAACCACACCGGTATGATTACATGGTTATATTCTCCATAACCATACCGGTATGTTACACGGTTACATTCTCCATAACTACATCGGTATGTTACACGGTAACATTCTCCATAACCACACCGGTATGTTACACGGTTATATTCTCCATAACCACACCGGTATGTTACACGGTTACATTCTCCATAACCACACCGGTATGTTACACGGTTATATTCTCCATAACCACACCGGTATGTTACACGGTTATATTCTCCATAACCACACCGGTATGTTACACGGTTACATTCTCCATAACCAGACCGGTATGTTACACGGTAACATTCTCCATAACCACACCGGTATGTTACAGGGTTACATTCTCCATAACCACACCGGTATGTTACACGGTTACATTTTCCATAACCACACCGGTATGTTACACGGTTACATTCTCCATAACCACACCGGTATGTTACACGGTAACCTACATAACCACACCGGTATGTTACATAGTTACATTCTCCATAACCATACCGGTATGTTACACGGTTACATTCTCCATAACCACACCGGTATGTTACACGGTTATATTCTCCATAACCACACCGGTATGTTACATGGTTATATTCTCCATAACCACACCGGTATGTTACACGGTTACATTCTCCATAACCACACCGGTATGTTACACGGTTATATTCTCCATAACCACACCGGTATGTTACACGGTTATATTCTCCATAACCACACCGGTATGTTACACGGTTATATTCTCCATAACCACACCGGTATGTTACACGGTTATATTCTCCATAACCACACCGGTATGTTACACGGTTACATTCTCCATAACCACACCGGTATGTTACACGGTTACATTCTCCATAACCACACCGGTATGTTACACGGTTACATTCTCCATAACCACACCGGTATGTTACACGGTTATATTCTCCATAACCACACCGGTATGTTACACGGTTACATTCTCCATAACCACTACCGGTATGTTACACGGTTATATTCTCCATAACCACACCGGTATGTTACACGGTTATATTCTCCATAACCACACCGGTATGTTACACGGTTACATTCTCCATAACCACACCGGTATGTTACACGGTTACATTCTCCATAACCACACCGGTATGTTACACGGTTACATTCTCCATAACCACACCGGTATGTTACACGGTTATATTCTCCATAACCACACCGGTATGTTACACGGTTACATTCTCCATAACCACACCGGTATGTTACACGGTTATATTCTCCATAACCACACCGGTATGTTACACGGTTATATTCTCCATAACCACACCGGTATGTTACACGGTTATATTCTCCATAACCACACCGGTATGTTACACGGTTATATTCTCCATAACCACACCGGTATGTTACACGGTTATATTCTCCATAACCACACCGGTATGTTACACGGTTACATTCTCCATAACCACACCGGTATGTTACACGGTTATATTCTCCATAACCACACCGGTATGTTACACGGTTACATTCTCCATAACCACACCGGTATGTTACACGGTTACATTCTCCATAACCACACCGGTATGTTACACGGTTATATTCTCCATAACCACACCGGTATGTTACACGGTTATATTCTCCATAACCACACCGGTATGTTACACGGTTATATTCTCCATAACCACACCGGTATGTTACAGGGTTACATTCTCCATAACCACTACGGTATGTTACACGGTTATATTCTCCATAACCACACCGGTATGTTACATGGTTACATTCTCCATAACCACACCGGTATGTTACACGGTTATATTCTCCATAACACACCGGTATGTTACATGGTTACATTCTCATAACACACCGGTATGTTACATGGTTACATTCTCCATAACCACACCGGTATGTTACACGGTAACATGCTATCATAACCACACCGGTATGTTACGGGGTTACATTTTCCATAATCACACCGGTATGTTACAGGGTTACATTCTCCATAACCACACCGGTATGTTACACGGTTACATTCTCCATAACCACTACGGTATGTTACACGGTTATATTCTCCATAACCACACCGGTATGTTCAGGTTACTCATAACCAACGGTATGTTACGTTCATTCTCCATAACCACACCGGTATGTTACACGGTTATATTCTCCAAAACCACACCGGTATGTTACACGGTTACATTCTCCATAACCACACCGGTATGTTACACGGTTACATTCTCCATAACCACACCGGTATGTTACACGGTTATATTCTCCATAACCACACCGGTATGTTACACGGTTACATTCTCCATAACCACACCGGTATGTTACACGGTTACATTCTCCATAACCACACCGGTATGTTACACGGTTACAATTCTCCATAACCACACCGGTATGTTACACGGTTATATTCTCCATAACCACACCGGTATGTTACACGGTTACATTCTCCATAACCACACCGGTATGTTACACGGTTATATTCTCCATAACCACACCGGTATGTTACACGGTTACATTCTCCATAACCACACCGGTATGTTACACGGTAACATGCTATCATAACCACACCGGTATGTTACACGGTTATATTCTCCATAACCACACCGGTATGTTACACGGTTACATTCTCCATAACCACACCGGTATGTTACACGGTTATATTCTCCATAACCACACCGGTATGTTACACGGTTATATTCTCCATAACCACACCGGTATGTTACACGGTTACATTCTCCATAACCACACCGGTATGTTACACGGTTATATTCTCCATAACCACACCGGTATGTTACACGGTTACATTCTCCATAACCACACCGGTATGTTACACGGTTATCATTCTCCATAACCACACCGGTATGTTACACGGTTATATTCTCCATAACCACACCGGTATGTTACACGGTTATATTCTCCATAACCACACCGGTATGTTACACGGTTATATTCTCCATAACCACACCGGTATGTTACACGGTTATATTCTCCATAACCACACCGGTATGTTACACGGTTACATTCTCCATAACCACACCGGTATGTTACACGGTTATATTCTCCATAACCACACCGGTATGTTACACGGTTATATTCTCCATAACCACACCGGTATGTTACACGGTTATATTCTCCATAACCACACCGGTATGTTACACGGTTATATTCTCCATAACCACACCGGTATGTTACACGGTTATATTCTCCATAACCACACCGGTATGTTACACGGTTATATTCTCCATAACCACACCGGTATGTTACACGGTTACATTCTCCATAACCACACCGGTATGTTACACGGTTACATTCTCCATAACCACACCGGTATGTTACACGGTTATATTCTCCATAACCACACCGGTATGTTACACGGTTACATTCTCCATAACCACACCGGTATGTTACACGGTTACATTCTCCATAACCACACCGGTATGTTACACGGTTATATTCTCCATAACCACACCGGTATGTTACACGGTTACATTCTCCATAACCACACCGGTATGTTACACGGTTATATTCTCCATAACCACACCGGTATGTTACACGGTTATATTCTCCATAACCACACCGGTATGTTACACGGTTACATTCTCCATAACCACACCGGTATGTTACACGGTTACATTCTCCATAACCACACCGGTATGTTACACGGTTATATTCTCCATAACCACACCGGTATGTTACACGGTTATATTCTCCATAACCACACCGGTATGTTACACGGTTATATTCTCCATAACCACACCGGTATGTTACACGGTTATATTCTCCATAACCACACCGGTATGTTACACGGTTATATTCTCCATAACCACACCGGTATGTTACACGGTTATATTCTCCATAACCACACCGGTATGTTACACGGTTATATTCTCCATAACCACACCGGTATGTTACAGGGTTATATTCTCCATAACCACACCGGTATGTTACACGGTTACATTCTCCATAACCACACCGGTATGTTACACGGTTATATTCTCCATAACCACACCGGTATGTTACACGGTTATATTCTCCATAACCACACCGGTATGTTACACGGTTATATTCTCCATAACCACACCGGTATGTTACACGGTTACATTCTCCATAACCACACCGGTATGTTACACGGTTATATTCTCCATAACCACACCGGTATGTTACACGGTTACTATTCTCCATAACCACACCGGTATGTTACACGGTTACTATTCTCCATAACCACTACCGGTGTGTTACACGGTTATATTCTCCATAACCACACCGGTATGTTACACGGTTATATTCTCCATAACCACACCGGTATGTTACACGGTTACATTCTCCATAACCACACCGGTATGTTACACGGTTACATTCTCCATAACCACACCGGTATGTTACACGGTTATATTCTCCATAACCACACCGGTATGTTACACGGTTAATTCTCCATAACCACACCGGTATGTTACACGGTTATATTCTCCATAACCACACCGGTATGTTACACGGTTATATTCTCCATAACCACACCGGTATGTTACACGGTTACTATTCTCCATAACCACACCGGTATGTTACACGGTTATATTCTCCATAACCACACCGGTATGTTACACGGTTATATTCTCCATAACCACACCGGTATGTTACACGGTTATATTCTCCATAACCACACCGGTATGTTACACGGTTATATTCTCCATAACCACACCGGTATGTTACACGGTTATATTCTCCATAACCACACCGGTATGTTACACGGTTACATTCTCCATAACCACACCGGTATGTTACACGGTTATATTCTCCATAACCACACCGGTATGTTACACGGTTATATTCTCCATAACCACACCGGTATGTTACACGGTTATATTCTCCATAACCACACCGGTATGTTACACGGTTATATTCTCCATAACCACACCGATATGTTACACGGTTACATTCTCCATAACCACACCGGTATGTTACACGGTTATATTCTCCATAACCACACCGGTATGTTACACGGTTATATTCTCCATAACCACACCGGTATGTTACACGGTTATATTCTCCATAACCACACCGGTATGTTACACGGTTATATTCTCCATAACCACACCGGTATGTTACACGGTTATATTCTCCATAACCACACCGGTATGTTACACGGTTATATTCTCCATAACCACACCGGTATGTTACACGGTTATATTCTCCATAACCACACCGATATGTTACACGGTTACATTCTCCATAACCACACCGGTATGTTACACGGTTATATTCTCCATAACCACACCGGTATGTTACATGGTTATATTCTCCATAACCACACCGGTATGTTACACGGATATTTTCTCCATAACCACACCGGTATGTTACACGGTATATTCTCCATAACCACACCGACATGTTACACGGTTATATTCTCCATAACCACACCGGTATGTTACACGGTTATATTCTCCATAACCACACCGGTATGTTACACGGTTATATTCTCCATAACCACACCGATATGTTACACGGTTATATTCTCCATAACCACACCGGTATGTTACACGGTTATATTCTCCATAACCACACCGGTATGTTACACGGTTATATTCTCCATAACCACACCGGTATGTTACACGGTTATATTCTCCATAACCACACCGGTATGTTACACGGTTATATTCTCCATAACCACACCGGTATGTTACACGGTTATATTCTCCATAACCACACCGGTATGTTACACGGTTATATTCTCCATAACCACACCGGTATGTTACACGGTTATATTCTCCATAACCACACCGGTATGTAAACGGTTATATTCTCCATAACCACACCGGTATGTACACGGTTATATTCTCCATAACCACACCGGTATGTTACACGGTTATATTCTCCATAACCACACCGGTATGTAACACGGTTATATTCTCCATAACCACACCGGTATGTTACACGGTTACTATTCTCCATAACCACACCGGTATGTTACACGGTATATTCTCCATAACCACACCGGTATGTTACAGGGTTACATTCTTCATAACCACACCGGTATGTTACACGGTTATATTCTCCATAACCACACCGGTATGTTACACGGTTATATTCTCCATAACCACACCGGTATGTTACACGGTTATATTCTCCATAACCACACCGGTATGTTACACGGTTATATTCTCCATAACCACACCGGTATGTTACACGGTTACATTCTCCATAACCACACCGGTATGTTACACGGTTATATTCTCCATAACCACACCGGTATGTTACACGGTTATATTCTCCATAACCACACCGGTATGTTACACGGTTATATTCTCCATAACCACACCGGTATGTTACACGGTTATATTCTCCATAACCACACCGGTATGTTACACGGTTATATTCTCCATAACCACACCGGTTTGTTACAAGGTTATATTCTCCATAACCACACCGGTATGTTACACGGTTATATTCTCCATAACCACACCGGTATGTTACACGGTTATATTCTCCATAACCACACCGGTATGTTACACGGTTATATTCTCCATAACCACACCGGTTTGTTACAAGGTTATATTCTCCATAACCACACCGGTATGTTACACGGTTATATTCTCCATAACCACACCGGTATGTTACACGGTTATATTCTCCATAACCACACCGGTATGTTACACGGTTACATTCTCCATAACCACACCGGTATGTTACACGGTTACTATTCTCCATAACCACACCGATATGTTACACGGTATATTCTCCATACCACCCGGTATGGTTACACGGTACATTCTCCATAACCACACCGGATATGTTACACGTTGATATTCTCCATAACCACACCGGTATGTTACACGGTTATATTCTCCATAACCACACGGTATGTTACACGTTATATTCTCCATAACCACACCGTACTGTTACACGGTTACATTCTCCATAACCACACGGTATGTTAACGGTTATATTCTCATAACCACACCGGTATTGTTACACGGTTATATTCTCCATAACCACACCGGTATGTTACACGGTTATATTCTCCATAACCACACCGGTATGTTACACGGTTATATTCTCCATAACCACACCGGTATGTTACACGGTTATATTCTCCATAACCACACCGATATGTTACACGGTTATATTCTCCATAACCACACCGGTATGTAACACGGTTATATTCTCCATAACCACACCGGTATGTTACACGGTTATATTCTCCATAACCACACCGGTATGTTACACGGTTATATTCTCCATAACCACACCGGTATGTTACACGGTTATATTCTCCATAACCACACCGGTATGTTACACGGTTATATTCTCCATAACCACACCGGTATGTTACATGGTTATATTCTCATAACCACACCGGTATGTTACACGGTTATATTCTCCATAACCACACCGGTATGTTACACGGTTATATTCTCCATAACCACACCGGTATGTTACACGGTTATATTCTCCATAACCACTACGGTATGTTACACGGTTATATTCTCCATAACCACACCGGTATGTTACACGGTTATATTCTCCATAACCACACCGGTATGTTACACGGTTATATTCTCCATAACCACACCGGTATGTTACACGGTTACATTCTCCATAACCACACCGGTATGTTACACGGTTATATTCTCCATAACCACACCGGTATGTTACACGGTTATATTCTCCATAACCACACCGGTTTGTTACATTGTTATATTCTCCATAACCACACCGGTATGTTACACGGTTATATTCTCCATAACCACACCGGTATGTTACACGGATATATTCTCCATAACCACACCGGTATGTTACACGGCTATATTCTACATAACCACACCGGTATGTTACACGGTTATATTCTACATAACCACACCGATATGTTACACGGTTACATTCTCCATAACCACACCGGTGTGTTACACGGATATATTCTCCATAACCACACCGGTATGTTACACGGATATATTCTCCATAACCACACCGGTATGTTACACGGTTACATTCTCCATAACCACACCGGTATGTTACACGGATATATTCTCCATAACCACACCGGTATGTTACACGGTTATATTCTCCATAACCACACCGGTATGTTACACGGTTATATTCTACATAACCACACCGGTATGTTACACGGTTATATTCTCCATAACCACATCGGTATGTTACACGGTTATATTCTCCATAACCACACCGATATGTTACACGGTTACATTCTCCATAACCACACCGACATGTTACACGGATATATTCTCCATAACCACACCGGTATGTTACACGGTTATATTCTCCATAAACACACTGGTATGTTACACGGTTACATTCTCCATAACCACACCGATATGTTACACGGTTACATTCTCCATAACCACACCGGTATGTTACACGGTTACATTCTCCATAACCACACCGGTATGTTACACGGTTAAATTCTCCATAACCACACCGGTATGTTACACGGTTAAATTCTCCATAACCACACCGGTATGTTACATGGTTACATTCTCCATAACCACACCGGTATGTTACACGGTTACATTCTCCATAACCTCACCGACATGTTACACTGTTATATTCTCAATAACCACACCGGTATGTTACACGGTTAAATTCTCCATAACCACACCGGTATGTAACATGGTTATATTCTCCATAACCACACCGGTATGTTACACGGTTACATTCTCCATAACCACACCGGTATGTTACACTGTTATATTCTCAATAACCACACCTGTATGTTACACGGTTAAATTCTCCATAACCACACCGGTATGTAACATGGTTATATTCTCCATAACCACACCGGTATGTTACACGGTTACATTCTCCATAACCTCACCGACATGTTACACTGTTATATTCTCAATAACCACACCGGTATGTTACACGGTTAAATTCTCCATAACCACACCGGTATGTAACATGGTTATATTCTCCATAACCACACCGGTATGTTACACGGTTACATTCTCCATAACCTCACCGACATGTTACACGGTTATATTCTCAATAACCACACCTGTATGTTACACGGTTATATTCTCCATCACCACACCGGCATGTTACACGGTTATATTCTCCATAACCACACCTGTATGTTACACGGTTATATTCTCCATAACCATACCGGTATGTTACAGGGTTATATTCTCCATAACCACACCGGTATGTTACACGGTTACATTCTCCATAACCACACCGGTATGTTACACGGCTATATTCTCCATAACCACACCGGTATGTTACACGGTTATATTCTCCATAACCACACAGGTATGTTACAAGGTTATATTCTCCATAACCACACCGGTATGTTACACGGTTACATTCTCCATAACCTCACCGACATGTTACACTGTTATATTCTCAATAACCACACCGGTATGTTACACGGTTAAATTCTCCATAACCACACCGGTATGTAACATGGTTATATTCTCCATAACCACACCGGTATGTTACACGGTTACATTCTCCATAACCTCACCGACATGTTACACGGTTATATTCTCAATAACCACACCGGTATGTTACACGGTTATATTCTCCATCACCACACCGGCATGTTACACGGTTATATTCTCCATAACCACACCTGTATGTTACACGGTTATATTCTCCATAACCATACCGGTATGTTACAGGGTTATATTCTCCATAACCACACCGGTATGTTACACGGTTACATTCTCCATAACCACACCGGTATGTTACACGGCTATATTCTCCATAACCACACCGGTATGTTACACGGTTATATTCTCCATAACCACACCGGTATGTTACAAGGTTACATTCTCCATAACCACACAGGTATGTTACACGGTTATATTCTCCATAACCACACCGGTATGTTACACGGTTATATTCTCCATAACCACACCGATATGTTACACGGTTATATTCTCCATAACCACACCGGTATGTTACATGGTTATATTCTCCATAACCACACCGGTATGTTACACGGTTACATTCTCCATAACCACACCGGTATGTTACACGGTTATATTCTCCATAACCACACCGGTATGTTACACGGTTACATTCTCCATAACCACACCGGTATGTTACACGGTTACATTCTCCATAACCACACAGGTATGTTACATCGTTACATTCTCCATAACCACACCGACATGTTACACGGTTATATTCTCACTAACCACACAGGTATGTCACACGGTTACATTCTACATAACCACACCGGTATGTTACACGGTTACATTCTCCATAACCACACCGGTATGTTACACGGTTACATTTTACATAACCACACCGGTATGTTACACGGTTATATTCTCCATAACCACACCGGTATGTTACACGGTTACATTCTCCATAACCACACCGGTATGTTACACGGTTATATTCTCCATAACCACACCGGTATGTTACACGGTTATATTCTCCATAACCACACCGGTATGTTACACGGTTATATTCTCCATAACCACACCGGTATGTTACACGGTTATATTCTCCATAACCACACCGGTATGTTACACGGTTACATTCTCCATAACCACACCGGTATGTTACACGGTTATATTCTCCATAACCACACCGGTATGTTACACGGTTATATTCTCCATAACCACACCGGTATGTTACACGGTTACATTCTCCATAACCACACCGGTATGTTACACGGTTATATTCTCCATAACCACACCGGTATGTTACACGGTTACATTCTCCATAACCACACCGGTATGTTACAGGGTTACATTCTCTATAACCACACCGGTATGTTACACGGTTACATTCTCCATAACCACACCGGTATGTTACAAGGTTACATTCTCCATAACCACACCGGTATGTTACACGGTTACATTCTCCATAACCACACCGGTATGTTACACGGGTTATATTCTCCATAACCACACCGGTATGTTACACGGTTATATTCTCCATAACCACACCGGTATGTTACACGGTTACATTCTCTATAACCACACCGGTATGTTACACGGTTACATTCTCCATAACCACACCGGTATGTTACACGGTTACATTCTCCATAACCACACCGGTATGTTACACGGTTATATTCTCCATAACCACACCGGTATGTTACACGGTTATATTCTCCATAACCACACCGGTATGTTACACGGTTACATTCTCCATAACCACACCGGTATGTTACACGGTTACATTCTCCATAACCACACCGGTTTGTTACAAGGTTATATTCTCCATAACCACACCGGTATGTTACACGGTTATATTCTCCATAACCACACCGGTATGTTACACGGTTATATTCTCCATAACCACACCGGTGTGTTACACGGTTATATTCTCCATAACCACACCGGTTTGTTACAAGGTTATATTCGCCATAACCACACCGGTATGTTACACGGTTATATTCTCCATAACCACACCGGTTTGTTACAAGGGTATATTCTCCATAACCACACCGGTTTGTTACAAGGTTATATTCTCCATAACCACACTGGTTTGTTACAAGGTTATATTCTCCATAACCACACCGGTTTGTTACAAGGTTATATTCTCCATAACCACACCGGTATGTTACACGGTTATATTCTCCATAACCACACCGGTATGTAACACGGTTATATTCTCCATAACCACACCGGTATGTTACCCTCGTTTCCCAAATATATTTCACTACAAAAGTAATTATTACAATGTATCTCCATGCCCTATCAGGACAATGGGCCGTTTTTGTTCAATTTATTATTTGTTATATTTAATTCATATCAATTCGCAAAGATTCGCTTGAGTTAATTCAATTGGCATTGATTATTTATCAAAATCGGTCGATATTTTTTCTCGTGTTAATAAAAAACAAATATCTACCTGATCAAAAGACTATAATTGTATAAAATCATCGTCCATGATGTTTTCATATAAAGCAAATAGCATGAATCTGGCACTTCGTCACTACCATGACAGCCAGGTATAATATATCATATAAGATATTATACAATCATTGAGATACTTGGGTTCACAAGACTTACTGTTGTTTTTGGAATATCAAATAAATTCATCCCGATTTTCAATTGACTCTGGTTTTTGTTTGACCGCAACCATTTCCGCTGGTGTGGCTTCCCGTTAAGACATGATTTTTTTTTTATAACGGTCCTGGAAGAAACCTAAAACTTAAAACATGTACGCAGTAGACCATTTATGCTTATAACGCGCCATGATAGAACAGTACATTTTTACACTGAGTTTGACAATCTCAGCGATTTTTTTTCTGTTGCAATTAGAAATGTCTGAAAATTGCATCGTGCTACTGCGGTTTAAACGTGAAAAAATTGTTGCTGTTTGTTACATCACAGAAGATTAGGAAGATAACATAAATATTAACAAGTAACTTCGAAAATTTGACCAGGAAAATCGGAATGTTGGCAAAAAGCCAATAAACTATTCAACGCAAACCAACAGGAGGTTTAGCGGGTTGCATGCCAGATGATATTACACATACGATTATACATAATTTTTATTTTTAATGTCAAGGTTTTTTGGAATTATATTTTTGATTAAGATATCACTGCGATGATGGTTCTATATTGTCACCTTTTGTCACTTGACACGTAATATCGTATAGCCGGTGATCTTGTTAATTTTCGGAAAAAAATAACCTTCTGTGAATAATGCCACAGACATTATACTTATGACAGTAATTAACTGTTCCAAACAACCATTTAATGTAGCCGAAAAAACACTGGATGATTTTAGACGTAGTTTAATATTTATGATAACCTTTGATATAACATTAGATAAGGTCCGATTTTCCCTCGATTCTCATTGGCTAAAACATGGTCACGTAGAAGTTACTATTTTGATATATTAGCCTGATGTTTCTATTTTTAGAATCACCGAGTTAACATTGTGTTTATGACGCAACGATGTCCGAATATCCTCTGATTCGGTTAATAATTCATAAATATATTGCAGGTTTAATTTACGCATGCAATATTATTTCACGGTTGATATTTTTTTTTAGATCATGAGATAATGTAATAACCCAAGGAAATCCCCCCCCCCCCCCCCCCTCCCCCGATATAACGTTGGATGTGGATTAAGTAGAATGATGCCTCTTTTATTTGCAGGTCAGTTTGCTGAGATGTATGCTAGCGGGAAGAGGAACACAAGCTTATTTTCGATAGTTATCATTTTACATGATTCTTTGATGGTGTGTTCATAGTGTGGAGTACTCAATTGCTTCATCATTACTGAAAACATTTTGTTGATTTTTGTTGTGCTATCACAGACAGTGTGAATACCGTTGAAATAAGGATACCCGACACTATTTCCTTATCCAAATCAGTAGCGTTTGTGCCCACCCCTGGCATCAGTCGCTGTTCTTACTCTCCTTAACATTGACCTCATCAAGGCGTATATTGCACTTTGAAAAAAATATTATTCCAATCCTGAATAATGGCCTGTGTGAGTTGAGCGACGTTATATGGGACTTTGTCGCGCTTCCTAACCCTCATGTCTTGTTCGTCCCACAAATACTCGATTGGGCACAAAGCTGGACTATATGGTGGCCAGTCAGCAACCCCAGCAGCATGGGGCCTCTCGCTGTCTTACTTCACTGTAAGGTTACGTTGATGGATAAGAGGAAGAACGTTTGGCGTCAATACCTATTCCTGACATCTTACTTTTCTGTTACATGGACAACCACGAGAGGTGCTTTCACGCATTGAGATATCCCTGCCCATACCATAATATACCCTCCCCCGAATATGTCGCTTTCCATTGCACAAGCGTCAGGATATTGCTCCCCACGACGTCGATAGGCACGTTGTCGTCAATCTGACCTGTAAAGCGTAAAGCAAGACTCGTCACTGAACAACACGCGAAACGTAAAACGCGAAACGCAAAACGAAACCGATTAGGTGCTTTGTGCAAGTAGCCACTGCATTCGACGTTGGCGTCACCTCTGCGTAAGTAGTGGATCAAAAAAGAGACGTCGTGGCCTTAAATAAAGCTCCCGGAACCAATTCCTAACCGTTCCTCGACGCACTGGCTGAACATGAGTGTCGACTTGACGTCTCCATCGCGGTCTGAAATCGGTTACGGGTGCGAGAGACGTATATCTCTATCTTGACATCACGACAATATGCCAAGGCGTCCGCTCTTAGGACTGTCCCCCGATCTGCCTGTGGCCCTGAGACGTCCAACGCAATGGAGTATTGCTGTCGCATGTACACCATATTGCTGGGCTACATGATGTTGCAAATGTCCTTGCATAATCAGAGCAATGACCCTACCCCTATCGACCTTACTCAATTGCGGCATCTCGCTGTAAAATCGCTTCGAAAAGAAAGGTTGTGTAACTGATCTGTACTGTTCCAATGTTCGATTTGTGATGATTTACCAGCAAATATGGTGCAAGAGTAACCCGGATGCACGCTTTCTTGAAAAATCTATTGAAAGCGTCGTGCGGGGTCACGGTTAACTGAATTAAACGGAAGATCATTTTCACAGTGCGCAGATGTAGCTCAGTATGAAATTTAATTGAATTTAGACTCCGTATCTTGAAGTCATATTAGAAAATATCCAAAGCTGCGTATTTTTTTCGCTATATTTTAGATGGCAATTGGATTGTTACCCCTTTACTTCGCCTTTGTGTAAGCAAAAACAAGATGATAGCAAAACACGGCAGATACAGGTAGTATTTTTTGTCGAACTGTTCTAGTAAATTATATGAGGAATAGCTCCATGTTTGGCGGCATAGTAAATGTCTCGTCTTTTGTTTCATCATAAAATACTTAAAATAATAAAAATGTTAAATGAGCGCGACATTCATTGAATTTATGATACATACTTTCAATATATATTTCACTTAAGCAATTTATGGCAGGTTTTATGAAGAGGGTCCTGGAGCCTCCTTATCGTGATATTCTGTTGTATATTATATTACACAGGGAATATTCCTTCACGTGAAATTCACATGAAATTCACGTGAATTTCGCGTGAAAATGGCAAAAAATTGAAATTCACATGAACTTCACGTGAATTTCACATGAAAAAATGCACGTGAAAACTTTCATGTAAAAAAAATATTATGTGAAATTCACGTGAAAAAAATTCGCCTGAATTTCACGTGAAGGAATATTGCCTGTGCAGTGATACATAGATGTTACTTACTTAAATATATCACTGAAGATACTATTAGATATTCTGTTCATCATTTTGTAAATTTAATATAAATTGACAACACTAATTTTTATTCTCGAATTCGTTGGAGATGTTAGCAGTTTTGATATAAAATGATATTATATTCCGAACCTTTTTCACTGGTGAATTGTGAGATGTGTTTTAGTCCTCATTTACTGAGTTTGACTTTTATAGATGTGTTTTAGTAAGATGTGATCAAAACCAGAAAAAAAAGAAACACACCATTTTCTCAGTACATTACATTAGAACACCTGTACATACTTTTCGAATTATGCCCTTGTTTAATCGATATTGAGTTTTCTCATTTTCTCGTGTGCACTAAGGTAGGCACTCCTGCTGCTGCTGTTTTTGTTGTAGACTTGTTAAGTGTCCACGAAAAACGTGATGACTGCCATTTAAATAATTACATAATATCTAGTAATGGCGGAGAGAACATACACGCCAGGATGTCTAATACATCTCATCTAAATAATCTTGACTCAATGCATTGTTTTATTTCGGTGTTAGAAATATTTGTCATTTTATGCGCAGAATGGAATTACTAACCAATTAACAAGAGTGGCGGGGAAACAAAAAGTGTACACGATTTTCTATATTATTTTTGTATATTTCCGCATAATTGGCACGTGTTCTGCTTTTCTTTATGTAATTGGAAGCACAATGATGTAACGCTTGGCCTTCACAATCTGCAGGGATTCGTACACAGTTTTAATACCAAGTTAAGGGGAACAAAATATAATAAATTAAGGTAACGAATTCTATACAGCTTTATTACAAGTTTAGGTAACAAAATATAATAACTGAAGGTATGAATTCCTACACAGTTTTATTACAAATTTAGGGGAACAAAATAGAATAAATTAAGGTAACGAATTCTATACAGCTTTATTACAAGTTTAGGTACACACAAATTGTAACAAAATAGAATAAATTAAGGTAAGGAATTCTATACAGCTTTATTACAAGTTTAGATAACAAAATATAATAACTAAAGGTATGAATTCCTACACAGTTTTATTACAAGTTTAGGGGAACAAAATAGAATAAATTAAGGTAACGAATTCTATACAGCTTTATTACAAGTTTAGGTACACACAAATTGTAACAAAATATAATAAACTAAGGTAACGAATTCTACACAGTTTTATTACAAGTTTAGGGGAACAAAATATAATAACTAAAGGTATGAATTCCTACACAGTTTTATTACAAGTTTAGGGGAACAAAATAGAATAAATTAAGGTAACGAATTCTATACAGCTTTATTACAAGTTTAGGTACACACAAATTGTAACAAAATATGATAAATTAAGGTAACGAATTCTATACAGTTTTATTACAAATTTAGGTAACAAAATATAATAACTAAAGGTATGAATTCCTACACAGTTTTATTACAAGTTTAGGTAACAAAAAGAATAAATTGAGTTATCGAATTTTATGCAAGTTTATTGCAAGTTTAGGGGATTAAAATATAATAAATTAAGGTAACGAATCCTGTACACCTTTGTTACAAGTTTAGGTACACACAAATTGTAACAAAATATAATAAATTAAGGTAACGAATTCTATACAGTTTTATTACAAATTTAGGTAACAAAATATAATAACTAAAGGTATGAATTCCTACACAGTTTTATTACAAGTTTAGGTAACAAAAAGAATAAATTGAGTTATCGAATTTTATGCAAGTTTATTGCAAGTTTAGGGGATTAAAATATAATAAATTAAGGTAACGAATTCTGTACACCTTTGTTACAAGTTCATGGAAAAAAAAGTAAGAATATACTTTGGCAATATTGAGGCATTGTTAAGACTGGCATAAAGTCGGAATGACGTCGATAAAACAAGTTACTTAAGAGTTAAGGCTGAATATTTTCCAGTTATAACAAATATACAAAGTATTGATTGTAAAACCCTGAAATATACAATAGCAAACAATGTATAAAGATGTGTATTATATACTAACAATACTATACTACCATTTGAAATACTACAATCCAAAAAAAACATTAACATTTTAGGATAAACCTAATTTTGAGTACTAACAAATTAGAAATATATTTCTTGTTGTCCGAAAGTTGATTGGGATTCAAAGACATGCCTTTTCATTAACATTAAACGATGATTAATTAGTTTGTATTAATTGCAATAGTGCATCCCAATAGGAGTTTTATTTACATTCCACCAGTTCAAACGTATATATTCTCACTGAGTTGGAATGACGCGATGTGTGCTCTCTCCTGTAAACATTCCTCCTCAGTGTTAGGTGCAGTGTTTCCACAGACCTCACGGCGACCTGTTAACGTCTGGAACGCCAGCAGGTAACCCACAGTGACTGGCGACGGTCACATTACTGCCACAGTTACCAATGGCACCTATGTACAAACTAAATGGCCAATAACGATTCCATGACTTACCATTTACGATAGTGAGTTGGGAAAAGCGAATTAAAATAAATTATTTCAAAATTATTAAATCAGTTTAATCATTTTACTGCTGATAAAATAGTTTTCTCCACGGAAATGTACCCAGATAGATCCCAGAAATAATGGTTCTTCTGGAGTTACCTAAACAGTATGAATATGTGTTACTGGATGTAATTAGTTAAGCGTGGTGTACTTTATCAGCTTTTTACAAAATACTTTGAAGCATTCTGTTCTATTTTAGATACAGTGTAAGTAACAAACTGACCATTAAAGATGTTTTAAAGAAATAAATAAAGCCAACAAGAAGACAGTACCGACATGAAAACACTATCGCCATTCTAAATAAAGAAGAAAAAACATTTAGTTAATTCAGATAAAAACAGATACAATAAAAATTACAAGAGTCAGGGTGTTCCATAGGGAAGCGTCTCCTGCTTCATTCACGACCCCACCAGACAAGTCTAAGCTACCGTACTTTGGGATATTTTGGCGTCGCAAACATTTGGCGATTTTTGCTCATAATAGGGTGGTTAAATATTGGTGCATCACATTTTGGCGTTTACCATCGTGTGTGTTAAATTTTGGCACTTACATGTAGTTATGTAATTGATATGTTTGTTCATTACGCTACGAAAGTCTACATATTTAAAAACCATGTCGCGTGGACACATACAAAGGGATTAAAAGCTCTGTAGCTAAGTGACAGGATTTGATCGCCTACCTGAGATATAGCCTTTGAATAGGTATTTTCTGAGAACATATCAATATAAGCCTTCTGTATTTCGTCTCACCTGGTTGCACAGGAAAACAGTCTTCGCTTTGTCAGTTACACAAGTTTATCGATCGATCGAGACGTGACTTATCCTTGAACACAACGAATACAATAATCAATATGAAAACAACGTGAATGAATTTTATGACACATTTAGATGAATAGAATAGATACCTTTATTGACACGTTTTTATCAAAAACAATATTCCAACACACATCTACACAGATGGCGGAAGCTAGTAATGGGTATATAGTTAATGAACGGAATTGGGGAATTCCCAATGAGATCGCAACTACTACCATAAAATTTCTTGGTACTTTTCATCGACTTGCATCTCTTGAAACTTCTTGCTCAAAAGTTTTTTACCGTCAGGTGTCGACACCCTGTTTTATGTCAATTAATGTTTGTGATACAGTAAGGCATACATTCCTACAAATCATTATCGCTGCAGATGCGAGACAGAAGGATTGACTAGGGAAATTAGAGTGTGGAAATGTTTAAAGCAGAAAACTAGATATATATCTGCTTAAAACACGAGGAAATGCAATTAATAAGGTGGCTTAAAAGATAACTTCCCCCGCGGGAACAAAAACGCGATGTAAATGTGCACTATCTTCATCTCGCTGGAATGTATCAGTTTTATTGGTGATTAAAAGATCAGCGTATGTGAAAGCTGGTACAGAACGTAATACAGTTATTTGGAAATATATATTATTTACTTACGTTATTTTAGTGGTTGCTATGGATACTGTTATATATAGCATTGCTTAATTTTTGTGGATTGGATTAACCACGAAAGGCTGTGTCCACAAAATAATTTGAAAGCTCCAAAACACGAAAGAAAGCATACACACATCCAGTTAAGGTTATGCAGTATTTGATGAACAATGGTTAACATTCATCATACAGCTTTGTCTTTCTACGACTCGTCGATGATATTTTTCGCTGAAGGCGAAGAGGGAAGGAATGAATTTCAAACATTGAAAGTTTCCAAATTAACAAAAATCGGGAAAAAAACTTTGAAAATAATATGCATACACGATGAGTAATATCAAAATATGAAATAAAGTAATTATGTTTATATTTAATCTCCAATACTTTTTGTGTCAAATTTGTTGGTTTCTTAGACTGTTGATATTAATAACCAATGTCTTTTTCAGTGTTTATTATATCGTAAGCAACCATGGTCATTTTCAGGTTGGATTTGCTGGTGTTACGTAACACTATATACAGAATGTTTATCCCATGCTAACTGTGGAAAAGTGTCTTGCGATGGACAGAAATCACCACAAAACCCGAATTTCGAGGTCAGGTTCCACGAGAAAAAACAAACCGCCAGGGTATTGAATTATGTGTGTAGTGTTATTTTCCACGACAGTATTCAATGGGAGAACGCGGATACAGCATAACCTGATGTAAGGATATCTAGGTCTGATGGGGGTCTTCCCCGAACACCAACTCTGGTTAGGGTGGGGTGTTTACATAGGGATTAAGGTGTGTTGATAGGGAGTTATAGTCTGTTACAGAAATATCCTCAGTGTAAGAACACAGGTAAATCAGAACACAGGTAAATCCTCATTAGCTGTTAATGATTGCCAAACTGTTTCAGAAATAGTGTATAAAACTGAAGCACACTTTGAAAAATCATCATATTTTACTTTGATACTTGAATTATCAACATCTTGGAATACATATGTACTAACTGAATCTTCAATTGTGAAACATTTGTATCGTGGAACACTTTTGAACCATATTTTCTGTAAAGAGCCTGACTGATCAAATTTTAACATTTTGCTAAATTTTGTGTTTTTTTTAATTTGTGATTGTTTTCAGATTTAGTGTAAATACTTAAATACTTTAATATGATTGCTTAATTTACATTCTTTTATATCATTTTGGAAATTTTTTAATTATAGTGTAAATATATATCTGCCTATAAACATTTAAATTGGCATTTAAATCGGAATAATTATGAAATCTTTGGATTTTTATCATATTTTTTATTATATAATACTATATACATGTAGATCAGTTACTGTAGAACTATTGTGGTAGTCTTGTAAAGTAAAGTATCTGTTTCAGGTTTAATTAGTA
This sequence comes from Pecten maximus, assembly GCF_902652985.1. Lineage (NCBI taxonomy): Eukaryota > Metazoa > Mollusca > Bivalvia > Pectinida > Pectinidae > Pecten > Pecten maximus. The sequence continues at coordinate 18,473,530 of NC_047033.1, read as the reverse complement.
CAGGTTTTTCTTCAAATACTTATACATATATTGTTTTTTCCAGACTTATTTAGATAATCATATAGTTACTTAATAGATCAGTTCTTGTAAAACAATTATAATATTCTTGTGTGTATCTGTTTCAGGTAGTAATAATATTTGCTTATCATACACGGAATGGCAAACGCACAGGTCAACGTTAAGTTCACAGATATTGTCATTATTAATAGTGATATCTACAATTAGTGCTTTGTATTTAGAAAACATTTTCTAGTTTGATCTATTTATTATCTATATATTTTAATCTTGTATTGTCATTATTAATATTAACAGTTAGGAAGAGTGCTTAGAAAATATGATTTTTTATATATATATTTATTGGTATAATATTGTCATTTCATTATCATTAGTAAAATTATCTATATAATAGTACTTTGAATTTAGAAAACTACATGTATATCAGATTCATATACCTGAGTTGACCCTATTTTTTTTGTACCTGAGTTGGTATTCCATATTGAAACAGACTATAACCAAACTTCAAAGACCTTCCTACACAAACACCTTCCTTTGTCTTTACCAGAGTTGGTGTTCGGGGAATGAGCCGTCTGATGTTGATGCGCAAGAACAGCCAATAAACATGAAAAAGTAAAGAAAACAAAGTATATATATATATTGTATACTAGTATATAAATATTACTTATGAGGATATAATATGACGAATACTAGACGCAGGCTGGTAGCCTATATGCCCATATCAATAAAATTACAAAATATATAATTATATTGCTTCGGTGTAACATAGACTTTATGGAATATTGTTCTTTGTATGACAAACAAGTATTTTACAAATATTTGCCTGACATGATTTCAAATTGGAAAACAGTTTCTGCATTGATGACGTGCTGTGGAAGACTGTTCGTCCGGCCGACAGTTCGACAACTGAAGAAGTATATTTCATCAGTTTTTTTTTGTATACATGTATTGTCGTACTCGCCAGAGTAATAAATCTGAGAAGGATCGATAGCTGTAGACACCTCAATGCTGTTATAGACGATCACTGTTAAACTGTTTTACCATTGGTGTCGTTTAGCATGAGCGTGGATTACAAGACTAATATATTCTTTCCCTTCCGTGGTGTGTGACAAAGTAAACTCAACTCAAGGGGGAATTCGTGAATTTCCAACCCGAGGCTTCCCCCTTGGGTTGAGATTTCTTTGTCAATAATTGTATATCCCATTGGTGATCACATTATCGGCGCATGCATATTTCATTTGAAGAAGTATCCGTCACAACCCCCTCCCCCAAATGCAAACCAGTATAATTACACTAGAAAACATAGGTCTAAAATTAATTATCAATATTTATTTAAACAGACACTACCATAAGTAAAATACTATTCTGATGTTAACATATTGTCATATGATAAAAGTGTGTGTCTCTTCGGACATATCAACATGTAACATTAAACAACAACGCGGAAACTATAGTGACGTCACTCAAAAAGTAGTTCCAGAAGTACTTCCGGGTCAGAAGGTTAACGCGTGTAATCGTTCATACCCTAAGGGTTGACAGAGAAATCTCGCACGTCTAAACCGGGAGATTAATCGGTGAACTGTGAGAGAAAGAGAGAAACAGACATAGACGTCATTCTTAATGAGTCAGTATGTTAAAATACAAAATACGATGTTCTCACGAATATACACTTATACTTGCCTTACATATGTATGGTACATGTATGTGTCGCTCATGAAGACGCGTAACATCACGGAACGCCTGGTCCTTTTTCTCATGTGTGTTTCGGGCGATTTCGTATAATTCTATATCATCAATTTTTGTCGGTATTATTCTCTAGTTGTTGTAGAATAGTTCAACGACATGAAAAAAACCCAAACAAACAAACTGAAATGTCATTACCGATGTAAAGAAAGCTAGCTTGCCACATCTAAGAGAGAAAGGAAGGGCAACATGACATATAACACAAACAGGAGGTTACCCATGGTTTATACCAATAGATTATAAACAAAACGTATTTACAACAAATATATATAAGGGACAATATTGAGTCGGACACAATCTGCGATTTACTAGCATATATACTGAAGGTTTCTAAATCAGACATAAACGGCACAGGACACAACGCAAATCTGATATTAAAGATGGCTTACGTAAATCACAGGATTACAATCAAGCTCAGTATTTACAAAATGTTTCTTCGTTAAAAAAAAACACCTGCCCTTAATGACGGCTGATCGAAAACGCGACAGAACGACATTTTATACACAGGTATCAAATCTCAAACCACGTACCTTTTCTTTTTGTTCTGTGTAAAACTAAGAAATTATCAAGTGAATAACACGTTAAATTTGAATTTAGTATCGATCGAAAACGCAACAAGCCGACAGCAACGTCACGGCAAGACCACAATACGAGATGGTTGTATCCAGCCACCGTAGTCATTGCACATTTTTTTCGTGCACAATAAAGCTAGGAAATTACAGTGAATAGTATTTCAGAATTTGAATTTAGTATCTATCTGTATGTACAGAATGTTAGACCTTCTTGGAACGTCAGTATCAGGAGCCAAATGAAAGAACATCCCGAAGATAAAGTTAGGAAAAATATCAATATACAATATAGCCTGAACATTTATTTAAAACATTGATGGAGAGGTGTCTAATGTGTGAATTTGTTACAGCTATTTCTGTAACAAATTAACATGTGATAACAAAGTGAAACGCTCCATATGTGAACAAGTAACCCAATCAATTTTTTTTTCCATTCTGTTTTCATATTCTATAATTTTAAAAGAACATGGAATCGTTATGTTTATTTTGAATCAGTGGATATGTTTACGGCAAACATTGGAGACAAAATTCATAGCATTAATTGTTACACAGTAACTTTAGATATACCTATTAACTTTAATCTATTAATACGAAATGTTGTCAAATATCCCTCTAGTGACTTACATCCATTGATTCCTATATCTCTGATAATCAAGTAACATTTAAAGTCATGATAAACCTGATTTTTTAATTGAAAATTCGCAATAATCACAGTCGCATTGGCAATGACATATGTCTTTTATACAAAAGGTAGGTATCTAGCGAGGCATGTATACAATATTCATGTAAATGAGTTGCAGTAAGGCTTTATTACGGAGAGTGGCTATGACAGATTCCGTAATACCTACAGGAGAGATATTGTGTGTCTACACTACGTGAACCACTGACGATATGGCCATTACCTTGTAGACATGCACATCTATTAGAGAGAACGTGTCTGATGCACGATGTGCCACATGTGATAAGGGAGGCGTCTATCCGGATAAGATTCCTAAATCAAGAGCACCGTAAAATGCTGTGACAGCTACTTCAGAAATAATTTCCGTGCAATTAAAGTGATAAACATAATGTTTCTATCCCACTTCCTCATTTATTATTGCTTTTATTAGCTGGTCAGTTGTCATGGTGATGCTATACGTGTCATTGGCCAGACGCCATTTCTCCGCGACGCTCCTAACCGCTGGCGCAGATCCTGTATGACGACGTTTCTTACAGGCAATGTTTTCCGGAACTTTTCTACTGGTACAATTCCTCTGTGACACTTTCTTATGTGGATAATAGTCTTCCGGACCAATGTCCTCTTGTAACGTTCCTCTGTGATACCATCCCCTACGGATAATGTTTTCCGGAACTTTTCTACTGGTACAATTCCTCTGTGACACTTTCTTACGTGGATAATAGTCTTCCGGACCAATGTCCTCTTGTAACGTTCCTCTGTGATACCATCCCCTACGGATAATGTTTTCCGGAACTTTTCTACGGGTACAATTCCTATATGACACGACCTAAAGTACATAGTAGTCTTATGGACAGGTTTGCCACTAGTACCAATACTCAGTCATACTGTTTTTTCTGTTGATAACCTTCTGATACCAATTCTTGTAGACAATACATACTATGCAATTTCCCCTTTGGTTAAATTCCCCATCATACTTTGCTCCGGTAGAAATATAATTTTATCCCAATAGGAACAATTCTGCAACAAATCAGCCTGGGACAAAATAGTGTATGGGGCTCGTTGTTGACAGAACAGTATCCTAGTAGACAAATACATTACATGCCATTACAGACAGAGTATGTGTTAAATCCACGCCCTTCTCTCTAGCAGGCAGCACAAATAAATTGAAGCTGATTTGCAGAATGTGCTGCCTTAAGCCTGTCTCCAAAAGAATTTTAAATGGGCGGGATGCGCTAATGGCCGACATATTGTGCAAATGCACGATAATGACGTATGTCAGTATGGTGGAGCGCGGTAGTCAGTTACATAATTAGTGGGTGGGTTTCCCTGTTATTGTAAATTACAGCTCCCTACCTGAAGGATTTATCGCGCCGCATGCTGAGCTATCTTAGAGAATATTGTTTTCTTTAGTGCACTAAAAGCACTATCGCAGACAAAACACGATTCTACATCAACACCCTATTAATGATATACCTGTACAGATCTCCATTACAATATGCATGCATCAGCAAGAACATTCATATGATATATCTATCTTTTCGTTTTTTCCTTAACAAACCGTAGACTTTTTCTTACAGTATTGTATATGCATTAAGTTTTCCATCAACATATAATGACTCGCTTGTAGTTAAATATTGTGGAAAATGTTTCGTCACTCTTATACAACAATCACGATTCGTTGCCAAGTCACTCTCAGTCGTTTCATAAAAATGATTGGTTTAAAGGAATATATATCTGTATGTAACCATATCCTCTCGGGAAAACACCAATCTCCCGTAAGGTATTTGAAGACATTTATTATCGATCGATATCGTTTTCCCAAATTTATCGTAAACGGTACTGCACGTGATCCCCGTTATAGATATAAAACGCAGCAATAAGCTACAAAGTGTAACTACAATTATGTTTCAAGTGACATCAGCCTTGATTTCAGCTTTTTGGCTGATTTATTAATTTAGAAGCAGCTTGCAAAGAATTTTATAACGTTTCCAGACTGCTGCTTCTCGTTCATGATTGCTCAGGAAACCATGACAGCTACGTACGTTAACCACTTCATGTTTATGCTGTCTAGTCGATTGTTTCTTCTTTTTTCGGTGTTGTTCTGCTGTCTCTATCACATATGAATATTCCCTTCTATTCCTGTCGTCTTTGCTTTGCCTGTACGTTTCCTTCCAGACACACGACCCTGTTTGTTGGTTTGCAGAATCTTTTCGGTAATGGTTTCTCCGATTTTTTTCTTCTTCTATTTTTGAAATAGCAAAAGAACAAAAACTGTTACTTTCAACGAGAGACTGATCGAAGAAAATGAATAAAAGAGGACCCTCTGTAGAATCGGGGGCTTTTTTTGTGCCTCCTGCTAGAGATTGACCAGAATTAAACTGGTTCCATAGAAACACCCGGGTTCCCATCCTTTATTTTCCCTGCTACCCAAACATATGGTGCTCATATGATCCACTGGATTCGTATCAAGGACTCGTTCCCACTGTCACAATTTCCGTGATTGATGTCGAACACAAGATTTCGAGAGATGCAGGATGATAAAAACCTCAGAAAAGGTTTATGGTGGATGGCAACGGACGCTTTTAAAATTTTCAAATATTTTTATTCCCTCTAGAACAAGCTAAGACGTCACGGACTTTCAATTAAGGATGACCTCAAAAAGAGTTTACCTTACATATAGCTTACTTAGTTAAATACTATAACAACGAAAAGCCCAGTGGAAACATAATCAAAAGATATAGGCTTTGCATATCATACCAGACACCGGGATTAGCAAATCAACTTTATTTAAGGAAGAGAATTAATGTGTTAGATGGTCGCATGCATGGTCACGTGCATATATAACAGACGATATGTTTTTCCTGGGTCCCGACGTCTGAATTAGACAAAAAATGTCTTCATTCACACGCTTTAAGTGATCTTGACCGAATAAATTCTACCAACATGCATACGCGTACCACATTTGTGGTTTTTAGAGTAATTTTACAGATGGGATACATGACGTTCACCAAACACATACATATCGCACAATCTCGTATCCTTATGAATCAGTTTGTGGTTCACGCTTCCGTCCCGAAGTGACTTTATTAGGAGCTATCTTACGTTCCAGACGAAAAGATCGGAAAACCATCCGAAGTACACCTCTTTACCCACAGTGCTAGACAGGCTCTTTTTGTTAATTAACCACGTGACTATTAACCGCATCAGTACTGGTTGACGTTATCAACTCTAGTCTGGTAAAAAAACGTATTTCAACAGTTTTTTATTTTCTGTTTTCAGCAGTATTTCCTATTTGTAATACTGTTTTTTATGAAACTGGTGTATTATACCTAACCACAGTTTCGTACGAACATTATCAATCGTGTAGAACATGAAATATGGTTGATCATTTTAGAAGCATTTGGTGTAAGGATGATTGCGTAAGTGTAGGTTTTTTTTTTAAACATTTAATATAAAAATACTGTTTATGTACGATGGTTGGTGCATTTGAGGTGCCTTATCTCTCTTAAGTATTTCTATACCCCGAATATCACCGACGAGACCTGAAACAGCTGTATGAAGCAGTTCTGTTGTCAGTATTCGGCACCAAATGGTTTAATTATACTGAATTCATAGTTAACAGTTGTATTCAACTTCGACTCTTTCATTATCTAGACGTTTTTGTTTCCGAATTAGTTTCTAGCTATCGTGCTACACGCACGCGATGGGCTATATTCAGTGAATAGATAGTTTGTACAGATGAATAAAACCACTTCTTCATTTAATACACAGGACTAATATAGTTTTTCACGCAATCATGATTTCATTTTTTCTCAATAAATCTTAAAATAAAATATCATTGTAGCCTTTTCAATGATAATGATATTAATTAAGGGTACTGTAGATGGGGCACAATATAAACTGATGTGGATACATTTTACAGTTGTCTGGTAATTCCATTTAATATATTTTCAAATCAATATTCAAATTTAAGTTTCAACGTATGATATTACTAATTTAGGGTAGAGTGTAGAAGCGGTGGGAATCTTTTACAGTTACTGAAACCCTGAATTGATAAAACTGTCTGACAATTTCAAAAATGTCAGTTTATCTTTATCCGACCAGTTTTATTAGCGAATCGACAATCAGTTTATTAATATCTCCCCGATAAAGGATACCAGACACGAGAGCCTACCAGGTATTCCAATCGTCTCCGCACCTTACAATTATGCAGGTTTTATTATGACGGCTGATGTCACTTTCAAGGTCGCATGACCTGTCTCCGATTTCTGATAGCCCTTTCAGTTTAGAAGAACGACACCATTTACAGCTTGTAGAAAAGTGTTTCACAATGTATAATATATTCTGTATTCGCCATTGACTGACTGTTAATGGCGCGTGAACAGCTTACATATCTCACAAGATCTTTAATTTATATATTACAGACATGCTGGTTCAAAGCGCTTTCATGAAACGGCAAATTAAGCGCGCAGACAACCGAGGAATATACCGGAAGTTGACAGGAAACAGTTTTCTAAGTAAGGATAAAGAATGGATACGAGCGACTGGTTTTAATCTACACAGGGTACTTTGTACACAGGGGAGAATTCATCTATGCTATTCTTAAGAGACATTACCGATGGTACAGACACAACAAGTTTAATTGCATTTGCTTATGTAAATCTGTTTAAGTAGCATTCTGAAAATGAATGCACTTTCTAAAAGCTGAGGCTGAGTCATTCCTGATTGTAAAATATCGGTCGAGTGTAATAGCATGATGATTTTACAAATGCTTTCATCGGGCCGAATTTAGACAATTTGTGTGTTAACATTTTTGTTTATTCAAATTTGTATATGAAATATTCAGACTTAAAATCGTGTCTTTGTGTTCAACCTCGACATGCTACATTTAAGTACATGTATTTATTGAAATGTTGACAGTCGTTATTTGTTTGGGATCATGGTATATCTTAAAACAATAAATTACTTACACTTACTGTTTTTAAGATACCTTGTTATGTTTTGGTAATTAAAATATTTCTACATTGGCTAGATACTGCTTGTTTAATGTTGAAATTTCTGATTTGGATCTAAATTGCTTTATTATTCTGGAACTAATAAAATCAATTATTAATTTGAACGTGAAGAAGTCAATGGAGACATTTTATGGTTAATTTAATTGGAAAATCACTGACTTGTTGATATGCCAAGTGGCTCTTTTTGAGAATGTGACTTTAGCCGAATTTGACCGTGATACATATGGCGGGTATTGGCGAGGACGTTAACCATTCCGGAACATCTGGTCCTAACCCCTTGTACTTTTCCAATGGTCCACATGCAAATCTAAGGTTTGCTCGAAAATTACCGCTATTTCGGTAGTATACGTTAGCATTAGCTGTTTTTTTTCGAAGACTAGATCATAAAAAAATTACTTACAAATATAGCCTAGTACTAACACAAAGTATGCACCTACAAACGAAGACAATGGCGGGATGAATAACGATGGTAAAGTGGTGACTGTCCCAGATGTTCCTTAGTTAGACGATTTACCGGAGGTCATATTCAAATAAGTAACTTATGAGACATTCCGCTGTAATTACCACATACTTCAATGGATGACTACGCATTAGGTAAGGACGTAGGGACAATGAACATAATTGGTATGTAAGTGATAAACAAAAAATGAAATATCATCAACAATTTTTATCATCACTTTTATATCACCACAGTGATGATGCATGAATTTCATATAATCGCTATGATGTTATAACTTTTATTTTGACCAATCAAAACGGTGCTTTCTTTTTACCACGTTGAAATCGACCGAATTTTAAGTTTAAATCCAAATGAAGCGAAAGTATCATAGGTGTACGTTAAAGTTTTTGATAACGTACTCATTAGACAGTCAAAACTCACTACGTAAAAGTAGAAAACGCTGGGATGGCGTTAAGCAGATTATTCAAACTGGCGTGATCATGTTGTAAAGCGTACGTCAAAGAAACGACGTCCCCTATTACAAATATGTGTGCTTTACTAACTTTCAAATATGAAATAAATTGAAAATTGAATGGTTTGCCGTTGAACATAACATTTTATACGAGTGCTAAGTACGAGTGAAAACTATCGGTGAATTATGTCATATTCGTGAACTATACAAATGTTTATCATATTCAACGGTGAACCATTCAATATCGTCTATAAATTGTAAAAATAAATTTTCATCAGTGATATATAAGAAATTATCAACCTGATACAATCTTAAATCATCATTTTTACAGATTCAAGTATTATTTTGACTAATCATTTCCTACGCAAAGATTTTTTCTCTCATTAAGATGAAATAAAAAAAAGGTTTCCCATTTAATGTAACACTCGTTAAATATATAATTATGTTATATTCAACGGGGGACCAGTAAAAATCCTAGGGGTCTTATCATCATAAATGTTGTTCATACTGCGGTCGAAGGGGAATAACTCTAACATGTAGTTACTGAATTGCTGAAAGTCCTATCAACACCTACATGTATGGTAATTCAAGGATGGCCTCCCTTGTGTGTTATTCGTGCATTGGCCGGTGTGTATGTGTGCAGATTGACTTTCCGTTTATAAAACAATTGTCATATTCTACCATTTACCAACGGTATTAAAGTTTTACCAGATACAACACATTAATTTTTCAAATGTTGTCAGATGTTCCTCATTATAACATTCACCTTTTAATCAATATGTGTTAGACGAGTGCTGCTAATTGCTATCTGTAATATATTGTTACTAAAATCGCAAACTATCTCGCAAAAGCACGAGTTGACGAAATATTCAATATCCATTTTGTATCAGAGACGATTTATTCTGCAGATATGCACGTAAACGACCGTACATTACCCACCTTTATCTAAAATTTCGTTCGATCAAGAAATGGAGTGACGATGACTGCTTATCCAACGATTCTATCAACATTAAACTCATATTCCTATTAGAGGTAATTACCGTTGTGTTTTAACTATTCACGAAAAAAAAAATCCATCTTAAGTGAATATGAAGTTTTAGCAGAAGACGCCTATCCTCCTGGAACACCTCGTCTTAATATCCTTGTCGATAACACGTCAACATTGTCCTCGATTACACGTCGGTAAAGTGGTCCATTACACGTCGGTATTGTCGTCCATTACACGTCGGTATTGTCGTCCATTACACGTCGGTATTGTCCTCCGTTACACGTCAGTATTGTGGTCCATTACACGTCGGTATTGTCGCCCATTACACGTCGGTATTGTCGTCCATTACACGTCGGTAGTGTCGTCCATTACACGTCGGTATTGTCGTCCATTACAAGTCGGTATTGTCGCCCATTACACGTCGGTATTGTCGTCGATTTCACGTCGGTATTGTCGTTCATTACACGTCGGTATTGTCGTCCATTACATGTCTGTATTGTCGTCCATTACACGTCGGTATCGTCCTCCGTTACACGTCGGGAGTGTCGTCCATTACATGTCGATATTGTCGTCCATTACACGTCGTTATTGTCGTCGATTACACGTCGGTATTGTCGTCCATTACACGTCGGTATTGTCGTCCATTACACGTCGGTATTGTCGTCCATTACACGTCGGTATTGTCGTCCATTACACGTCGGTAGTGTCGTCCTTTACAAGTCGGTATTGTCGTCCATTACACGTCGGTATTGTCGTCCATTACACGTCGGTATTGTCGTCGATTTCACGTCGGTATTGTTGTTCATTACACGTCGGTATTGTCCTCCATTACACGTCGGTATTGTCGTCCATTAAACGTCGGTATTGTGGTCCATTACACGTCGGTATTGTGGTCCATTACACGTCGGTATTGTGGTCCATTACACGTCGGTATTGTCGTCCATTACACGTCGGTATTGTCGTCCATTACACGTCGGTATTGTCGTCCATTACACGTCGGTATTGTCGTCCATTACACGTCGGTATTGTGGTCCATTACACGTCGGTATTGTGGTCCATTACACGTCGGTATTGTGGTCCATTACACGTCGGTATTGTGGTCCATTACACGTCGGTATTGTGGTCCATTACACGTCGGTATTGTGGTCCATTACACGTCGGTATTGTGGTCCATTACACGTCGGTATTGTCGTCCATTACACGTCGGTATTGTCGTCCATTACACGTCGGTATTGTGGTCCATTACACGTCGGTATTGTGGTCCATTACACGTCGGTATTGTCGTCCATTACACGTCGGTATTGTCCTCCGTTACACGTCAGTATTGTGGTCCATTACACGTCGGTAGTGTCGTCCATTACACGTCGGTATTGTCGTCCATTACACGTCAGTATTGTGGTCCATTACACGTCGGTATTGTGGTCCATTACACGTCGGTATTGTGGTCCATTACACGTCGGTATTGTCGTCCATTACACGTCGGTATTGTGGTCCATTACACGTCGGTATTGTCGTCCATTACACGTCGGTATTGTGGTCCATTACACGTCGGTATTGTCGTCCATTACACGTCAGTATTGTCGTCCATTACACGTCGGTATTGTCCTCCATTACACGTAAACTTTGTCCTCGATTACACGTCGGTATTGTGGTCCATTACACGTCGGTATTGTCCTCCATTACACGTCGGTATTGTCGTCCATTACACGTCGGTATTGTCGTCCATTACACGTCGGTATTGTCCTCCGTTACACGTCGGTATTGTCGTCCATTACACGTCGGTATTGTCGTCCATTACACGTCGGTATTGTCGTCCATTACACGTCGGTATTGTCCTCCATTACACGTCGGTATCGTCGTCGATTACACGTCGGTATTGTCGTCCATGACACGTCGGTATTGTCGATTTCACGTCGGTATTGTCGTCCATTACACGTCGGTATTGTCGATTTCATGTCGGTATTGCCGTCCATTACACGTCGGTATTGTGGTCCATTACACGTCAGTATTGTTGTCCGTTACACGTCGGTATTGTCGTCCATTACACGTCGGTATTGTCCTCCATTACACGTCGGTATTGTCGTCCATTACACGTCGGTATTGTCGTTCATTACACGTCGGTATTGTCCTCCATTACACGTAAACTTTGTCCTCGATTACACGTCGGTATTGTGGTCCATTACACGTCGGTATTGTCGTCTATTACACGTCGGTATTGTCGTCCATTACAGGTCGGTATTGTCGTCCATTACACGTCGGTAGTGACGTCCATTACACGTCGGTATTGTGGTCCATTACACGTCGGTATTGTCGTCCATTACACGTCAGTATTGTTGTCCATTACACGTCGGTATTGTCCTCGATTACACGTCGGTATTGTCGTCCATTACACGTCGGTATTGTCGTCCATTACACGCCGGTATTGTGGTCCATTACACGTCGGAATTGTGGTCCATTACACGTCGGTATTGTGGTCCATTACACGTCGGTATTGTCGTCCATTACACGTCGGTATTGTGGTCCATTACACGTCGGTATTGTGGTCCATTACACGTCGGTATTGTTGTCTATTACACGTCGGTATTGTGGTCCATTACACGTCGGTATTGTCGTCCATTACACGTCGGTATTGTCGTCCATTACACGTCGGTATTGTGGTCCATTACACGTCGGTATTGTCGTCCATTACACGTCGGTATTGTCGTCCATTACACGTCGGTATTGTCGTCCATTACACGTAGGTATTGTGGTCCATTACACGTCGGTATTGTGGTCCATTACACGTCGGTATTGTGGTCCATTACACGTCGGTATTGTCGTCCATTACACGTCGGTATTGTCGTCCATTACACGTCGGTATTGTCGTCCATTACACGTCGGTATTGTCGTCCATTACACGTCGGTATTGTGGTCCATTACAGGTCGGTATTGTGGTCCATTACACGTCGGTATTGTGGTCCATTACACGTCGGTATTGTGGTCCATTACACGTCGGTATTGTGGTCCATTACACGTCGGTATTGTGGTCCATTACACGTCGGTATTGTGGTCCATTACACGTCGGTATTGTCGTCCATTACACGTCGGTATTGTCGTCCATTACACGTCGGTATTGTGGTCCATTACACGTCGGTATTGTGGTCCATTACACGTCGGTATTGTCGTCCATTACACGTCGGTATTGTCCTCCGTTACACGTCAGTATTGTGGTCCATTACACGTCGGTAGTGTCGTCCATTACACGTCGGTATTGTCGTCCATTACACGTCAGTATTGTGGTCCATTACACGTCGGTATTGTGGTCCATTACACGTCGGTATTGTGGTCCATTACACGTCGGTATTGTCGTCCATTACACGTCGGTATTGTGGTCCATTACACGTCGGTATTGTCGTCCATTACACGTCGGTATTGTGGTCCATTACACGTCGGTATTGTCGTCCATTACACGTCAGTATTGTCGTTCATTACACGTCGGTATTGTCCTCCATTACACGTAAACTTTGTCCTCGATTACACGTCGGTATTGTGGTCCATTACACGTCGGTATTGTCCTCGATTACACGTCGGTATTGTCGTCCATTACACGTCGGTATTGTCGTCCATTACACGTCGGTATTGTCCTCCGTTACACGTCGGTATTGTCGTCCATTACACGTCGGTATTGTCGTCCATTACACGTCGGTATTGTCGTCCATTACACGTCGGTATTGTCGTCCATTACACGTCGGTATCGTCGTCGATTACACGTCGGTATTGTCGTCCATGACACGTCGGTATTGTCGATTTCACGTCGGTATTGTCGTCCATTACACGTCGGTATTGTCGATTTCATGTCGGTATTGCCGTCCATTACACGTCGGTATTGTGGTCCATTACACGTCAGTATTGTTGTCCGTTACACGTCGGTATTGTCGTCCATTACACGTCGGTATTGTCCTCCATTACACGTCGGTATTGTCGTCCATTACACGTCGGTATTGTCGTCCATTACATGTCGGTATTGTCGTCCATTACACGTCGGTATTGTCGTCCATTACACGTCGGTATTGTCGTCGATTTCACGTCGGTATTGTCGTTCATTACACGTCGGTATTGTCCTCCATTACACGTCAGTATTGTGGTCCATTACACGTCGGGAGTGTCGTCCATTACACGTCGGTATTGTCGTCCATTACACGTCGGTATTGTGGTCCATTACACGTCGGTATTGTGGTCCATTACACGTCGGTATTGTCCCCCATTACACATCAGTATTGTCCCCCATTACACGTCGGTATTGTCCCCCATTACACATCAGTATTGTCGTCCATTACACGTCGGTATTGTCGTCCATTACAGGTCGGTATTGTCGTCCATTACACGTCGGTATTGTCCTCCATTACACGTCGGTATTGTGGTCCATTACACGTCGGTATTGTCGTCCATTACACGTCGGTATTGTCGTCCATTACACGTCGGTAGTGTCGTCCATTACACGTCGGTATTGTGGTCCATTACACGTCGGTATTGTGGTCCATTACACGTCGGTATTGTGGTCCATTACACGTCGGTATTGTGGTCCATTACACGTCGGTATTGTGGTCCATTACAGGTCGGTATTGTCGTCCATTACACGTCGGTATTGTCGTCGATTTCACGTCGGTATTGTTGTTCATTACACGTCGGTATTGTCCTCCATTACACGTCGGTATTGTCGTCCATTACACGTCGGTATTGTCCTCCATTACACGTCGGTATTGTGGTCCATTACACGTCGGTATTGTGGTCCATTACACGTCGGTATTGTCGTCCATTACATGTCGGTATTGTCGTCCATTACACGTCGGTATTGTGGTCCATTACACGTCGGTATTGTCGTCCATTACACGTCGGTATTGTCGTCCATTACACGTCGGTATTGTCGTCCATTACACGTCGGTAGTGTCGTCCATTACACGTCGGTATTGTCCTCCGTTACACGTCGGTATTGTGGTCCATTACACGTCGGTATTGTGGTCCATTACAGGTCGGTATGGTCGTTCATTACACGTCAGTATTGTCGTCCATTACACGTCGGTATTGTCGTCGCTAATTTAAAGCGCTGCATTCGCCGTTGGTGTGAACTAAGCATAAACGACCGTACATTACCCACCTTTATCTAAAATTTCGTTCGATCAAGAAATGGAGTGACGATGACTGCTTATCCAACGATTCTATCAACATTAAACTCATATTCCTATTAGAGGTAATTACCGTTGTATTTTAACTATTTACGAAAAAAATCCATCATAAGTGAATATGAAGTTTTAGCAGAAGACGCCTATCCTAATGGAACACCTCGTCTTAATATCCTTGTCGATAACACGTAAACTTTGTCCTCGATTACACGTCGGTATTGTGGTCCATTACACGTCGGTATTGTCGTCTATCACACGTCGGTATTGTCGTCCATTACAGGTCGGTATTGTCGTCCATTACACGTCGGTAGTGTCGTCCATTACACGTCGGTATTGTCGTCTATTACACGTCGGTATTGTGGTCCATTACACGTCGGTATTGTCCTCCATTACGCGTCGGTATTGTCCTCCATTACACGTCGGTATTGTGGTCCATTACACGTCGGTATTGTCCTCCATTACACGTCGGTATTGTCCTCCATTACACGTCGGTATTGTCCTCCATTACACGTCGGTATTGTCGTCCATTTCACGTCGGTATTGTCGTCCATTACACGTCGGTAATATAACTGGTTCGTCCTTCTATGACTCGTCAGTGATGCTACGAACAAAACAATGGAGAGAACGCAGGGAAGGTACATACATGTAATAGAGTGAGGGGTGTTTTAGGACAGGGGTGTGTCTTGGTACGTGTCGATGTGGATCCTATATAATAAAAGTACCGAAAAAGCATAACATTACTCGACGAATAATTGTTTCCTGGAATAGTCTGCAGCAATATATTATTTAATCTCATACCGATTTGACTTTGAGAGAAACCGTGAAGGATTCTGGAAAGAGTTGAAGAATGATCATAAAGCGATAGATATACAGGCTTAGTTTGTATTTCAAATGATACTGATCTAGATATAAAACCAGCAATACCTGCGTCCACTAATGTCCATTTCAACCATAATACAATCTTCTGTAAGCAGAGTTATAACGTCTTATTATTGCTAATTAAATACAACACTTAATGCAATTTAAAAAAGTCACGAAAACTTTAAAGCAGACGTAAAAAAAAAATCCAAGATAGTACTTCCTGGGAGCCTTCTCGACATCAAAACAAATGTATCTATATCAACATGAAGATGCTACGTACAAAAAGTAATATATAAACTAGAATAAAGTTTTACTTACAAGACTGTAAATGTCATCCACAGCGTGCCGGTGATGACTTCATTATTGAAGTCAAAGAGACGTCGACAGTTTACTTTCAGAATTATTTGTTTCTTAATTATCACGACTTCGGTGACAAATTACTTAATCTTTGTGAAACAGCACAAAATGTCGGAAATGTACGCATGACACATGAAATGTTTCGCTTTAGCGTAATATGATGTTTGCCTGCTAGCCTGTGTCCTTTATAACTGTCTTTATACCATGGTATGGCAGTTAAGTTAATAGTTGTATTCACTAGTAGTTATACCACTTTCCAAAGACGTTAGAATTTTAGTCGTTGAACATTAAACGTGTTCTCATGATAATAAATGAAACAGAATATTGAAAATCCATTTTCTACGTTATCCGCAGATTTAGAAAGCTATAAAAAAAGCTTTTGATACATCCACTGCAACCAACAAGCATTTAGTCAATGACGCAAACATGTATTGTCAACAGTCATCCGACTTTCAGTGTTGATTCAGAATTTATGAATACTAAACATGTTCAACATCAGGGACACACTTTAAATATCAAAACAATTACCAAATAAAAATGAAAGCATTTTAGATGTTTGCACACACAACCCATCTCTAAGTTGCAAAGCAGGAAAAATGTAACAAGTAATACATTTTCATTGCTTTAGAGTTGTTTTTTTTATATAAAATGCTATGCTTGATTGCATCTGTAATATCAGTTTCCATATCTAACATATCATTTTCCCAAAAGGGTCAAATCAATTATGCTTTAAATAAGGAAATGTAACAAGAATATTATTAAATGCTTCGCTTGATTGCATCAGCTATTTCGGTTTCCATATTCAGCAGGTCCTCAAACGACGGTGCTAGCAGTATGTTTTCAGCCAACGGTTCGGATCCGACTCTTTCTAATATACTATGTCCATGGTTTGAGCATGTACCTATACCTATGACGATGATATGAATGCCAGCGTCCTTTGCCCCGATTGCTGTCGCTTCCAGGTTATTATCCCAGACATCGTTAGGGTATAACATAATGAGAAGGACATTCATTACGTTACGCCGGTCCCCCGCTGAGCCGCTGAAAATGTCGTCACGAACCAGCTGTAAACCTTCTTTGAGCTTGTTGCCTATTTTTAGGTCGAAGGTCAGGCCCTGTAGTGCACTTATCTGGTCTTGTTCATCAATGTTTGATCAAAACCGAATTTTACCTCAGGGTTATTGTTACCAAAGTACGTCACAGCTAGTCTGACGTCATGTAGCTGACCTATGACCTCAAGAAGACTGTCGACCATGTTCTGGAACTTGGATGCACTCGTAGTCCCGGAGACATCTAACAGCACACACAGGTCAACTGACTTCACTGTTGATAATGGAAAAGAAAAGAAAATATGATAAACTGTATCATGTATAAGGAAATTCTTAATGAAGGAAAATGGTGTTATGTAATTTGTAATATTTAGTAAAAAAAGAAAAATAATAGATTTTATAGCAGTTAGATGTTTTCCACTATAATTTGAAAATATTTACTTTCGGTGATGCAAGTGTGATTTCCATTCCATAAGGGGACACAACGTTTAGTCAATGTGCACGGACGAGATTTGCACGGTCCTTGGCCCTCCTAGAAAAAAAATAAACGTAAATTTTCATCGACGATTTGCGATTTTTACCGAAACAGAAAACCAATGTTAACGCGGTAACACGGCTAGTATAATCTACAGTCTTAAAGGGGCTTTCCTTCGTTCGGACATCAGAAAAATGCACAATTCCTATTGATGAAATCTAGGTCCGAACGATGATTATATGAGTGTTTGTGCCTACAAGTAATCAAATAAACACCGAAATGTACAGGCGTATACAAATACCGTATGTAATTAGTGATACTTCGGGTCGAATTAAGAATTCCTTCCTCATTATCCTCATGTCTGGATTGATTCTTTATTTCACATACGTCACTTTGTCAGTAATCACAGCTAGTTATCATATTATAATTATATATCATAAGGTGCATGCATGTGTTCAATTACGCTCTCACAGAAAACTCTACAGAATGACAAGTATGTATATGAGATGGTAACAGGTTCTTGTGAAGCTACTCAGATATATTATCAACATTATCATAATTGATGAAGAAAGAAAATATCAGTTACGTGTTATATAAATGTAGTTCTTTCCACGGGTTTTGCGATAGGTAAAAATGCGCATGTGGCTCTTTCCGCGATTAAAAAAAAATTCGTCTATTCCATAGACACCATATACATCACGAAATAAAGGGATTTTTTTATGACCGAATATAATGTCGTGTATTTAGCGTATTTGCAGTGAAATAGGAACTTACCGGGGGATTGCCATTCCAGTCCGGCGTCATAAAGACATCACTTGCATGTCCTGTGTACGTTTTGTTGTCTGCAAACTTTCCTAAAGAACATTTGAGTGTATCGGTGTTGTAACTTACACTCAGACACATTTTCCTGTGAAGACAGGCCTCCCAACATCCTGTCCAACCTGTACCGTACAAAGTCAGGAACGCTCCGTTACTTATTTGGTATCTAGGTAACCATCCGAACTTATCCATAACGACGTCACAAGACGCTGCGATGCATATCAAAACCATAGACAGCAATACTTTGAGGTACATTTGACTCGAGGGTTCGATTAGTATCAAACCCTCTTGAAAATAAACGGAAACTTGGAAATAGTATTTGCAATTTTTTGACAGTGAACAATTAAGATATCGTTAATCATACCCACAAATGAGTTGGGTCTTCCTGATTCATAGAACAAATATCCACTGGACATAAAGAGCACTCGCTGTTAAGATGCAAACATTAAGGTGTAGCGAACATGCCAATGTCTGTCTTGAAAATTTCCGATTTCATCCAGCAGGCCACAACTTTCATTAAGCGTAGAGAACCGGTTATCTTCTGCTAAAGAATGATGTCATTTAAAATTTTACATGGATACCGGACGTGCCGAAATCTATTTGAACAGCGCTTACTGGGTCGATACAGGCGTGGTGCCAGCTGTCAATATCGCAGACCAAATGTATTAAAAAATATCAATAATTGAGATCACATCATCAGTACAAATATATTTTTTCTGTTTATAAACAGATCGATTGTTAAAATGAAAGCTCTATATTGTCCTCAACCCTGGCAGCCTCAATTAAAATTGCTGGGTCAATATTTTTTTGCTTGAAAACGGTTTCGATTAATTATGATTTTCGTAAATAATGGCAGATATATTATTCAAGTCTTGAGTAGTTTGAAAATTATTTTTACAGTTGTTGTCTACCGAACAGGATCGTCTTCTCACACAATATACTGTAAATTACTTCGATTTGGCGAATACTTTATTTTTGCGAACTTACCTCCTCAGACATATTCGGAAATACATGATTTCGCAAATGCTGATCTAGAAATGACTTTAAATTCGCGATTGATGAGCTATAATGGACACCGTAATATATGTTTATCCGTCAATACAATTGCTTTTTACGTCAATACGTGAGTTTGTTCCACATCTGACAGGGCTACTTTCAACTTGACCCTCAACTTTGACCTGAATTCGTAACGTTAACGTAAACAATCACAAACAAATACTATGTCGTAATCGCCAAAACTGAATTTTCTTGTTTTTGATTAGTTTTTAAAGTGCATGATGTAAATAATACCAAGTTCTTACAATAAGAATATCACAGCGCTAGAAAGCATCGTGTTCAAAAACTTCGAGATGTCGATGTTCCACCAACAGAAATCATGCTGATTAACGGACAGTAGTAAACTACAGTTCCATCTCGGAAACACAACAAAGAGCACGTTCAAACATGTTGACAACTAACCTTTAATCTGAATCAGAAAATCCATCTATGCCAAGTGTCCCAACACACATGCTCCAGGCATACAGTTTTAACAATAATTCCTAGCTTAATTCAATTTTTTGGCGCAACACTTCACATAAATAATTTGAACATTCTATATACGCCAAAATAATAATCCATTGCACTGTATTTTCATGTAGATATATTCTTGACTTTCATATGTGGTGGGGTTCCAACACCAAACAAGTTGTCAAAATATCGTTAGGCCTTCGTCACAGTGCTAGAGTTGTTGTTAAAGCCTATTACGTCTTACACACAGTGACACACGTTTGTGTCTGATGTCTGTGATTTCTAAATTGTTTTGTTGATTGTTGTTTTGAACATATTGTAAATTAAATGGGCCTTTGTTGGTAGTTTCGTGGTAGTAAATACACGAACAAGTGGTATCAATGAATTGATATTTTCCTGCGCGATGTAGCCGTTCACGTCACTCATGGTCACTCGTACCCAAGAAAGGTAATCAAAACGGTAATGTAATAGGGGGTTTCAAACACGACGAAAACTCAGTCGGCGGTTCACCATTTATTAAGTAGGTAAAAATACTCTGCAATAGACAAATACAAATATACAGTAAAAACTCTCTCACACTCAAGGGAAACAACTCTCAACCTTGACAAATATAATGTTACCACATGCACTCTTCTTACACACTATCTCGAATTGTAAACTATATTTGTATCTTTAGAATAAAACAAGATTACATATCTTAACAATACAAAGAATTCATTTTCATTATTAATTATTATTATTACGTAATAATAATATACATAGGAAAGAGTACATATTATTCCGTTAACCATATCATGGATTCCAGATACATTTATCTTTTACATTATAACTTTACAATTGTCTACAGAAAGCACTGAGGACAACTAAACAACTTAGAACAACTCATCCTACTTATTATGGAGTGATATCTATCTTTACGGATTCGTAATGGACTTTGCTCGCTCCTACATTTTCAATACAGTTTCCTAAATGGACAAAACACAATATTTCTAAATAATGACATACTGATTAAAATATCTGGCAACTTTGAAGATATACAGAAGTGACATAAATTATAAATATATAAATTCAAACTGGAAAAATACCATTACTCAATCCTAGAAAGAATTCCATAATATTAAACTTATAGTAATTTATTGTGCTTTATAGTATAAATAATTAATTGCATACAATTACCGACAATGATATAAAAATACAGTAATATGAATAACTTACCAATAATCTCATCCCTCTTGAACAGATTGTTATCTACTGCTCTCTTAGCTGGCCTGGGATAAAACTTACTCAATGTTTCCTTACATTCTAAATTGTCTAAAAAGCATGCCTATTTCCCGCTCTAGATGTTATCCAATAAAAACAACCGGTCAAGTTCAAGTCCACAGGTCAGTCTAAGTTCAAAGGTCTAACTTTATACATGTATATACCTACCAAGTAAAACTACACACAGGTAGACACTGTCCACACTGTCCATTAGCCCCAGGTAATATTACCTGGCTGATAACACAGGTAGATTTATAATACATTTGTTAAATACATTACAAATTGAACACATAAATATAACATTACAAAATAATTACAACATATCCTAAAATATTCAATAATAATTTAAAATTCAAATTTTACACTACTTCAGTAATTTGCTTGTTTTGAATGTCGTCAACTCGTTGTTGCAGGATAAATATAATACATGCATGGTTAGTATCTTACAATACAAGGTTTATTTTTGGCGAGGGTTAGGAAAGACGAGCATAAGGCTCGCTATCTCGTCTTTCCAAACCCGAGCAAAATATAAACCTTGTATTGTAAGATACTAACCATTGATTCTATATATATCCGATACCAATAGCATGGCTACCAACCAAGTGTGTTATTTCGTACAAATAATCGCCCAAGTTTTGAATTCGTGATTGAATCTTATCGCGTATTAATGCGAAAATAAATCCCATGTAGTATTCAATTTGCTCTGTATAAATAAGTATTTAGGTGGAGACTGAGTCTTAATTTGTTATGTAGAAAAACTAGTACAATACAATCATAACGCATTATAGATTATCTAAGTCGAGGCCGTGTAAAGGTTTTCAATATATCATGACATTGATATGATATTGGCACATCCAAATAAAAAGAAATGTATTTGAAAAATACCTTAACGATTCACTATATACAGATGTGACCGAGGAAAAGAATGTTTAAATCACTACTTTTAAATATTGTTTATATAAACATCGAAAGGAATCAAGAGGCAAATTAAATAACCCACAACACTTTACTCTGAAAGTGAAAACTCATGGAATTTATGAGCTACATGATGATTTTTGATATTAAAATTCAGCAAGCCGTTCAAAAATATATTAAAAACACAAATTAATTAAAATATTCATTGATCAAATAATCATAAAAGTAATAGATTTGCTGATTTCTAATATTCAAGATTTAATCAATGTATTATTTCATTATTGTATGGACGTATTCACTGATAACCTCTCTCTCTTTAACATACATCAGTTATTATACAATTTCACAGGATTGCTTTGGCAAGAGAGTATGCTAGCAGGCCAACATTCCGTTTGAAAGCTAATAATTAAATCCTAATTAAATTATATGTATATAAACATTTTAGAGTTATCGAATAAAATATTTTTTTTGAACTAATGCTCACCTGCTATATGCTCCATAAAATATATGGTTTGTTTTGCTTAATGTCCTGATAACAGTTAGACTCATTTCAGGACGTGTCAGGTTTTAGAGCTGGAGGGAAGCCGGAGTACCCGGAGAAAAACCACCGGCCTACGGTCAGTACCAGGAAATAAAATATTACAAAACCTGCTAATCATCACGTCATAATTCATAATAATTATATATTAAAGTTCATGTGAATTATGATTTATTACAATTCATGTGAATTATCATACATAACAGTTTATGTTAGTTATCATATATTACAGTTTATGTTAGTTATCATATATTACAGTTTATGTTAGTTATCATACATAACAGTTTATGTTAGTTATCATACATAACAGTTTATGTTAGCTATCATATATTATAGTTTATGTTAGTTATCATATATTACAGTTTATGTTAATTATCATATATTACAGTTTATGTTAGTTTTCATATATTACAGTTTATGTAAATTATCATATATTACAGTTTATGTTAATTATCATATATTACAGTTTATGTTAATTATCATATATTACAGTTTATGTTAGTTTTCATATATTACAGTTTATGTAAATTATCATATATTACAGTTTATGTTAATTATCATATATTACAGTTTATGTTAATTATCATATATTACAGTTTATGTTAATTATCATATATTACAGTTTATGTTGGTTATCATATATTACAGTTTATGTTAATTATCATATATTACAGTTTATGTTAGTTATCATATATTACAGTTTATGTTAGTTTTCATATATTACAGTTTATGTAAATTATCATATATTACAGTTTATGTTAATTATCATATATTACAGTTTATGTTAATTATCATATATTACAGTTTATGTTAGTTTTCATATATTACAGTTTATGTAAATTATCATATATTACAGTTTATGTTAATTATCATATATTACAGTTTATGTTAATTATTATATATTACAGTTTATGTTAATTATCATATATAACAGTTTATGTTAGTTATCATATATTACAGTTTATGTTAATTATCATATATTACAGTTTATGTTAATTATCATATATTACAGTTTATGTTAATTATCATATATTACAGTTTATGTTAATTATCATATATTACAGTTTATGTTGGTTATCATATATTACAGTTTATGTTAATTATCATATATTACAGTTTATGTTAATTATCATATATTACAGTTTATGTTAATTATCATATATTACAGTTTATATTAATTATCATATATTACAGTTTATATTAAATATAATGTATTATTTTAATGTTAATTATCATTTATTGCAATTCATGTTAATTATTATTAATAACAGTTAATGTAAATCATGATAAGTTTACAGTTAATGTTGATTATAATATATTAAAATTCATGTTAAAGTTAATATATTACAGTTAATGTTGATTATAATATATTACAGTTTATGCTGGTTATCATATATTACAGTTTATGTTAGTTATCATTTTGTTTTCTATTGATATTAATAAACATATAGTTTATGCCAGGTTCATTGTAATATAGTACATAGTAACTATATAATATGCTTAATAACATTTACTGCTGTTCATTTCCTGTAGCATATATTGAATTAGAGTTTAGATATATTTTGAAGGTCATGTACATCATCCTGTACATTTTAGTATATGCTTATATAATATGATCCAGATTATGTGTGTTATAGTTTATACCATATAATATAAAATATCATATACAATAGTACATTTTAAGTACAATGTATCATGTATTAGAGGACATTTAAAAAAGAAATATGATATAAAATTTACTGCATTTCATATTAAATTTTATAATATTTATTTTGGATGCTTATAACGATATACACATTATATTATATGAATTGGACCTGTTATGTTTTATAAAGTTATACAGATATTAAGCTGATTATCATTTATTACTTTATACACTTGATATTATTTTATGCAACATTTAATTGTAAATATCGTATATATTTGTTAATCAGTATACAGACTTGTTACCTTTAGCATCCAATTTCTAATGTAAATAAATCCGACTTTAAGAACTAAATTTGATGATAATAGAAGGGAAATAACTCATGCAGCTCTATCAATATAACAAACAAAATCTGTTTGATACAGGTTTTACATGTTTCGATCATACCATCCACAAAGCACTCCATTCACATAAAGATATGTTACTATAAACAGGAGAAAAGCATTGCTGGTCAAGGCCATATAGACTTGATCATCCTAACAAACGAACTTATTCCCTGCACATGTACAAAGAGAATTGAGAGCCCGGTCGCTGTTAAGTCAATATAAGAATTAGGTTACTACTGATAAAATATTTCTATTGTTATAAAGAAGAGCATTAAACATATTTTGGTTGTGAAAGTGTTCATTTTATGTTTTAAATTAAATTGGTTCCTCGATGCATAGGCCGATAAAAGAGATATTTTCATCACTTGAAAAAGGATTGTGATTTGGGGATATTTTGTGAATCCGTCTTTCTATTGCTTCCTAAAAATATTGTCTGACAGCTTACAGTTTTTGCATTCATATGCTATATTTCGAACGGATTTATATTTCTACGTTCATTCTTTTGGCTGAACGGTTATTTCATAATTTTATTTATTTCTTTTGA
Organism: Pecten maximus; assembly: GCF_902652985.1. Lineage (NCBI taxonomy): Eukaryota > Metazoa > Mollusca > Bivalvia > Pectinida > Pectinidae > Pecten > Pecten maximus. The sequence goes on along the minus strand of NC_047033.1, from coordinate 18,448,096 downwards.
GACTGATAAATAGGCAGCTTATTGTTCAGGTATACATTTTCATGAATAGTGGCCAGGGTTCACATATTAGGTATAATTGTATTAAAGTTAAAATATTGCTAGGTTGCTGAATCTCCTTATCATATTTTGACACTAGTTGGCGTCCATTTTTATTTGTCTGTCTTACAATCTTGTTTTGTCTGACTTACTATCTTAATTTGTTTGACTTATTATCTTAATTTGTTTGACTTACTATCTTGATTTTTCTGACTTACTATCTTGATTTTCGGTTCGTTCACCAGCGTCACTAACGAGTCCTAGATGGACGAAATAGCATTTGCTAATTTATGTTAAGTTACTATCACGTTTGAAGCTTATCTTATATTCCTTACTGAATTCATGCTTAAATGACTACTCACCTATATGTACTTTAAACAATTCATTACGAAACCTTGGGGAAAAAACGCAAAATGAAATTTTGAACAAAACAAATGTTTCAGTACCATAATTTAGACGATCATTTGATCAGTTAGTATTTCGTTTCCTAACCAGATATATGTATGATATTATTACCGCAGATCATCTCGATGTCACACTTACACAAAACCAGTATTGCTTGTGTTAAAGTATTTAGCCACGTTTCTGTTCATTTTGCTCTTGACGCCGAACTCCTGTTTTCGCATTGTTTTAATGTGTTTCACGTGTTCAACACGTGCTATTCATGTATATATTGTATACATACATTAGTATGTTATACGTCATAGTAACGATATGGTCCAATATACTTATTGATGGTACTATATCCGAGCATACAGCGGTTCGTTCGATTCATTATTTTAACTGTAATACCGACAATACGGACCAGTATATTTACAAATTTCCAACGCGATTCGACCCTTTTTGAAGACATTAATATACTTTGCATTTGTATCCCAAGCACGGAACACGAAACAAAGCTTCATAGTTTTATCTTATTCTGGAACAATATTGTAAAATAAATTATACATTATTTATGTTTATACTTTATAAACAAAATATTGAACTGAAATTGATTACATCATGCAAACTGGTAAGTTAATGTCTGGTTCCTGAAGAGTATATTAATTAATTAATGCAAATATATCCACTTGAAACACAGACAAATAAATGGTAAAACGATGGCCACATTTATACAGTCTGTTCATATTTATTCAATTTGAGTTGAACTTGTCTATCAAATATGCTGAAATTGGAAATTGAAATACGAATTATAATTTCCCGTATTTTACAAATTTGCCGGCTGTACTCTGTCAACTGAGCGCTTTTAACTTTCATTATGGTTCTTAAATGAGCATGTCGTATCAATGACCTTTGTATAGTTAAGAACACTGACCTCTAGCGGTAGAAAAGTGGAACAAAAATCAGAGTAACAATATAAAGATGCATTCAAACAAGCTTCAAACTAAGTGTACAGTAGTAAAATACTGCTTGGTTCAAAACTGTTATGGATTGTAAGCTTAATGAGGAAAAAATAAAAACTTAAAAATTATTATTTTACATAGAATGTTAATTTTAAAGATGATGCCAATGTATTATTTTATTAATGTAATACTAATTACGTCTATAAATGTTTTCGTAGGATCAAAAGATAAGAATGATATCATAACTGATAGACTCTTGAAATTACTTCAACCTTACCGGGAATTTTTACAAAAATGTCTGAATGTCCTTTTTGTTATAATTGAATGTATCGAATTGTTGTTTGTTTTTGTCAGTTCTTTTTATATCGATAAAAAGGCACATGTTACCTTTTAATGATAACCACCCACCGTTCTGTTGACTTTAAATTGCTATATTTCAGTGTAGATGTCTGTTGAGAGGCATGTGCTTGAGCTCTTCACATCAAAGAGTCGATTCGGACAAAGGAACTCCCGTTGTGTCGTCAGTGGATGAGCCTCCGGGGCGAAACGTCTTTGACTCTGGAGTGGATATCAAGTGGTTGAAGATCGATCACAAATTCCTGGCGGAGCTGGCGAGAGGACATCTGATATTAACACAAGTGCTTTGAACTTTTCAGGTATATGGAAGCTCATGTTTGTCTGAAATGATATGGCTACTATGTACATAATATATAGCCCCTACGTGTTAAGTTAGGGCGGTTTAGTCAAAAATTAGATTTTGTGTTTTTAATCCTGTAAACTTATGGATTGTAGTGAGATATTTGATCTGCCTAATCCATCATGTCTGTTTTATTTGATAATCAAAGTGGAATGAACGTTGAAGGCGAATTTTAATAAGAATGTCCTGCAATCCAATTAGCTCAGGGCTATCATTTGTTTACAAAATCTTTGAGAGGTTAACGGACCCATGGAATATAGGGGTATCAAAGAGTTTCAATATTTGGTTACAATAATTATCAGAGAGATGATGAATTATCACACAAATCTCATTGTTGAACAAAAATATACTAAGTTGAATGAACTAGATTTCAAAAGGAAGATTAATTTTAATTAATTGGATATCGCTATTTGATGTCTAAGATTCATTTATAATTAATGCTGCAGTAAATTCTGTAGAGGCGAATACGATACTGTAAATTTGCCTACATAAGGTTTAGATTGAAAAACAAACATTCAAAAAGCCATTAACCTTTAACGACAATACAAATAAAACAACAAGGACAAAAGTTTTCCTGTTAGAGTATTACTGGCAATATTCGAAGGTTTATGAATTGCCAGTTAAATCAACATCCTTTCGCTGGAAGCATCAGTGGTATGTAAACAAGTATTTGCATCACATTGGATTTCCTTGATATATCACAAATATCTTATCTGACAAGATTTTATATGCATATCATAGGGCAGTCGTAATAGAATAATAGCATCATTACATCTTCTCCATTGGTCCTCTAACAATTTAACATGTTATACTGCTAGTAAAGTGGTCAAAATTGATAAACATATTTTTGTAGCACTCTCCTAGCAGGTTCTACTGGTTTAAAAAGTATCCAATGTTTAACAAATACGAATGATTTTTGGTCAATGTCGATATTCTCGTCTTCCCGGGTAGATTTCCACTACAAGGTCGCTCTAATATCACTAAAGAGTCTCTGTTCTTAATAAATGCGCCCAACAGTTTTAGATTCGTGATAATGCCAATACTGTGTATGTTAGGAATATATGATGAATATTATCATTTGAATGCCTATATTAGGACTATGGATATTCTTTCTTCACATATTTTACACTTTCCAAATTGTACTAGTGCTTTTGATGAGAAGAAAACCTCCATCAAGTTCTCAGTGTTAATTGAAAGAGACCAATTAAATCTGTTTTCAATCTTTATACACTTTATTGTACTTGTTGTTTGAAACTTCAACATTAAGACTTAAGATCTTTATTACAATTATGGGTCTTTAGCGTCTTCCTACCTAGTTTTCGATATTTTTTGTGACCTATTTTGATTTGTTGGGCCCTTGTTTTTCGGCTTAATTGCTTGACTCGGCCTTAATTAGCGTCACTACGAGTTCAAGAAGGACGAAGAACGATGTATCCATTCTATTGTATTTACGATTTTTATTGACAGGTGCTTGTAGCTTTTGTAGAATCCTTCTGGTGGAAAAATTATGTTTGATGTGTTTTATGGTCAGACAATATATATAAATGATTCAATAACATAATGCATTCTTAGTCATTACATGCTACTAAATGTTATTGGCAAATGACCTTTGACTCTTATCAGCTTCATTTGGTAAATTCCCAAGCAAATCAGATGTGTAAAATATTTACTTATTGAGGATGATAACCTCTTCTAATTGTTTAAGTGTAACATATTTTACGAGCACATGTGTTAGAGCAATTTAAGAAGGCATTCGAGTATTGAATTTTATCTAAAAAATAGACTTTCTAACCTACACATGTACTATCATGGTCCCCTAACATATATTGGTAATATTTTGATTGCCATACATTCTTTTTTGATTTCTGAGAGATGTAGAAGAATTATGTTGGTTTCAGGTACAGTTTTATGCTTACATAGATCGGTTATACATTACCCAGGTTTCGTAGGTGTTTAAATATTAAAACATCTTTGTATCCTCAATTCACAAACAACTAAAATACGGATGTCTCAATCAACCCAATGTCGAGCACACGAGGCTGAAAAAGAAAAAAATAGATTGACACGGAAACTGTGAAGAACATAAGGAAGAAAGAGTAGGCGTTAGTTGATATGTCGATACCGTTTAAAAAATTAAAGACCACACTAAAGGTAAAAACATAGAATGTTTAGTAAAATATACTTTTATTATCTTCACTTTTTTTAATTTAATTTTTCACTCAAATTCCTCGAAAACCTTTTAGTAATTATGTATAGGAACGGATTTGTGAGTAGAACTACTGACTAGCTAACATCCCTGTATATTGACTCAGACTACACCTGTTAACATAACCTAGTCCGTCCTCTTTCATCCTGGCCGCGTTATCACCTGTATATAGGTATTGTTTATCCCACCTGTCTGATATCTACATACGTATTTAGTGGATACTTACGCGTATGTATATATAGACGGTCGATATACACCTAAACAACCAAACATTTCACATGGTAATATACACTGTAGCTTATAGACGACACAAACTTCTTGATAAATTAAACTCTAGTAGGTTAACATCAGAAACAAATATCGCAATAGAAAAAAAACATCTTCTAGGTCTATATCCAATCAGACATAGGACAAATTTGGTGAATACCAAAGGCGGTACGAGAAAACGCTAATCCATTCGAAAACTTGGTAGATTTTCATGGTTCATGTTATAAATAGTGATTCCTCATCAGTTTTTGTAATGTTTCATACAATACTAATGGTGTTGGTATCACAAAATTTATTTCTGTTTTGCTGAACATTGATGAAGATATGTGCTAAAATAAAAATAGAAATAATGAAATAGAATAAATAAAAAAAATGGAAATATCTTCAGTTCATTGTGCACTATTGACTTTGAGAGACTAAGAGACTCGGAACTGTTTCATCGTAAACGCCAGGTTTATCATCCACCTGATTGTAGGTCTTAATGATACTTCTCTCCTGCCATTTTGCCATCAATGTAATTGTACTTAAGTGGCGGTGATTTTAGCAATTATATCTTTATAAGTACTTTGAAAAGGCTTATTATCACATAATATAGCCAGGTACGCACCATAAGTGTCTGATATGAATTATTACCAATCCTCTCAACATTACAAACTTTATCATCAACAGTTTGTAAATGATTGCTGGTATTTAAATGTGCAATGTATAATATCTAAGTATGCCTCAGTCATACGAATTATATTTCACTGATGAGTTCTAGAACGACACAGCTGTATGATGCTTTGTGATTTGCCGTATCTAACTTTCAATTTATATTGCAAGGTGCTCATCCTAACACAAAATACGGAGGACATGATGCGCTTAATATATTTGCATAAAGAGAGGAAAAAGGAAACCGTAATTCTAATACTTAGTCGATCAAATGAAGACAAAATATGAAAAAAATACACATTTGCAAAGACTATGGAAAAAGTATAAGGATAATAGGACCATGCGTTCCGGAGAGAAAGCGTCTTTTACTTCATCGACGGCACAAGCCTTGCAATTCTAGGTCAAATCGGGTTAGAAAACTAGTATGGACTACAACGGAAACACTAGACGGATCAACAAGTATTAAACACGTCTAGATTCATATCGCATACGGACATAAGATATATATAAAATATAAAGAAACGAGATTATGGTGTCGACCATAGCTGCTGAAGAATTAGAAATGAGTAAATATGATACCCTGGGTTGGTAAAATATAAAACACAGAATCGTTTGATGCTATATGCAATCACCTACAGCGCGTCATACCTTGACCTTAAGCATTAGACATGAAGAAATTGTAGTTTAAAGTGACAATACTACATGATGTATGTTACATGAATATACTTATATTTATACAAAGATCGAAGAAAAATATGAGTATTTTATTGACATGATGTATTAATGGCGGTGTGACGGAGTTGAGAGCAGGGAACACGAACGATACGTACAGGACAGAAAATCCATGGAACATTCTCATCTAATCTATATGTAATCTTTAATGCAGGATGACTTTAAGGGACCCGGGTTTACTTTGGACGTACCTTTGACCAGCACGTGCTCGAACAAATTGTTCAATGGCAACAACATGAATAATAATACCTGGGATAAGATCAAATAACTCGAATAAATACTAAAAGGACAGTTTGGCTAAAAAGATTGTTCCGGATTATAAAATCTAAAACATTTGACGGAACATTCGAACAGGTTTACGCTTCGCTATTATGTATACAGCCTCATATTATACGTGGCATGCTATTAATCATGGAAGACTCAATAAGGTCCAATGCTATCTCGTTGTGGGGTCAAACACAATATGACATTTGTACAAAGGCAAACATATTAACCCGAATTAAATACCATGGTACATTGTAGGTTTATTTGAGACTACCGGCTATAGATCATAACCGTTAATTCTCTACTCAAGAGATTCTATTTGTCAAAGACACACAGTCAATGAGATAAGCCAACAGTCAGAGATAGTTTAGAGTCAAACATTGAGAAGTAGGAGTATCTTGTAGATCATTTATTTCATAGATCTGAGTTCTTTTTAAACATGTGCTCCTAGGATAGTTGGAATTGTTGATTTTATGGTGCACAGAAACTGAGGTGAGATAAAGTATATTTCGCCTTAAAACCCTTTAATATATTGTTGTTGATTTATGACATATTTGCCTTGCACTAAATGTGATATTTAAATTTCGTTTCGTATCTTTATCAACAAGCTAAACAGTAGTAGAATCGGGTATATAATATTTCGATAAATGCATTTTGTTTGAACCTAGTGACCTTTGGTGTAATATATCATTATGAGGTCTTCTGTGTGTGTGTTGATCAAAACTAATATGTTGAAATTGAATACCAGACTTCGTTATATATCAACAACAATGGTCACATTATTTTTATCATTTGTATTCATTTTAGTTTTAAACAAAAGAGGAAATATATGGTACTACAAAACGTTTTGCGTTTAAACAATAAAAAACGGCAGATAATAATGAGAATAGAGTTTGTGTTGTTCATTTATTTGTATTGAGAGTTTCAACGTCCTCGTAACAACCACTTTTACATATTATATAAATTATCTAGATTTTATTGCTATATGGATTGTAAAAATAATATCATGAAAAGGGAAGGATATTCAGTTATGCCCCGATATCTATCATAACACTTCATCATACAGGTAAGTTCTGGTTAGTGTTTTCCCTTTAATTGAAGCAAAAATATTAGTATTCAATATAGTAACATACTTAATATCTCGCAATGCTTTTGTTTAGCAATATCCTGATTAGGAAAACAAACTTTATTTTTATATTTAAGGTCAGAATACCTTCTGAAGGGCACTACTTTTTACTGTGAAGAAGCAATCACAGTACCTACTCATGGGCACTACTTTTTACAGTGAAGAAGCAATAACAATACCTACTCACGGGTACTACTTTTTAATGTGAAGAAACAATCACAACACCTACTTACGGGCACTACTTTTTACAGTGAAGAAGCAATCACAATATCTACCCACGGGCACTACTTTTTACAGTGAGGAAGCAATCACAATACCTTCTGAAGGGCACTACTTTTTCCTGTGAAGAAGCAATCACAATATCTACTCACGGGCACTACTTTTTACAGTGAGGAAGCAATCACAATACCTATTCACGGGCACTACTTTTTACTGTGAAGAAGTAATCACAATACCTACTGACGGGCACTACTTTTTACAGTGAAGAAGTAATCACAATACCTACTCACGATCGCTACTTTTTACAGTGAGGAAGCAATCACAATACTTACTCACGGGCACTACTTTTTACAGTGAGGAAGCAGTCACAATTCTTACTCACGCGCACTACTTTTTACAGTGTCGACAACAGATCATACTGGATTAATAATGTTCACAGACACATCAGAGAATACCATTACTCTAACTCAAAAGTATTTAAACGAGAGTCAAATATCAATTTGAATAGAGACCTCTAAAATTGTACAAAGAGATAAGACCAGGTGTTCCGGAAGGCTGAGCTTTCTTGTTTTATTTAAGATTTCCGCCATACAAATCTATGTCAAATCGTCGACATCCGCCATACTATCTATTTCAAATCGACGACTACGCCATACAAATCTATGTCAAATCGACGACATCCGCCATACAAATCTATGTCTAATCGACGACATCCGCCTTACAAATCTATGTCAAATTGTGGACATCTGCAATACTATCTATGTCAAATCAACGTCATTCGCCATTCAAATCTGGGTCAAATTGACGACATCCGCTTTACAAATCTAAGTCAATCCGGACTAAATCTCAAGTTTTAGCAATTTGCAGAATGGTAACATTACAAGAATTTAGATAACTTAAGGATTTAAAAAGCTTGGCCGCTAATTTGGCGAATTATTTGGTATCAGGCCTACGAGTGTCAGGATTTATTTTAGTGTAAGTAAGGTTGTAGCAAACTATGATACTAGAGAAAAAAATAAAGCAGTTTTTCAACCAAATAAATATAGCTTTGATTACCAAGTATAATACTTCACTTTAAGTTGGTTATAATCCATTTGGGATTCTGTTGACGATTTACGTTACCAACTTTGATATAGACCAAAGGGTTATGTGTTTAAACATGGGTCATGATATTCTTTATTTCTACCTTGTAGTCACCTGTTTCCTGTGACCTCCGACAAACAATTTAGAAAGTAAAAAAGGCATGAAAAGTGAATTTGTCGTGAAGGCGAATACCTTATTGCAAACACTTCAAACGGTTACTTTCAATTAACAATCAATTTGGACAAAAGCCAAACACGAAAATAATTCAGATCAGTTGAGGGAAAGCATTTCGTGAATTGAATACATACAATGAATAAATAAAATTTGGATAATTGAATTCCTGCATGTAAATGGGCTTAGCGGTCGACCCTAAAGGTCAGGATTACAGAAAAGTTATAGAAGAAGATTAGAGACGGATTCCTCATACCTAGTCACACACGTGTATAATTAGTTAAGTGTGTAGATGTCTGGGAGATAACTTAACTGCCAATGACATTTATGGTCACCTTAAGTGTTTACCTTTGAATACAAACATTTCGAACATTTTAGTATAACATTAAAGTAAGGAATTTCAGGAAAAACGATGACCCGTTTTCTTATTTCTTAATGATACGAGAACTACAAATCATTTGGGGAAAACACTTCTTTTTAGAACTTTACAATTTTTTTTGTTTTAATCCTTTATTTCATATCTCAAAATGGATGAAACAAGTGCCAAACACGAAAAAAAAATTGCATCTGAAATACAACAACAAGGAAAATAAAACAAAGTGTTTCGTAAGAATGGGCGTCTTCTGCTCCATCGATGACTCCGCCATGTAAAGTCACATTCTCAAAATGACAAATTATAATTGAAGGGTGCAATTAACTTTTATATGTGACTGTATTTATTGAGTATGACATGGCGATTCACGTTTATGTGTGGTTGTTCTTATTGAGTATGACATGAACATTTGTAATAATTTTATCTGTTATCAGTAACACCAAGGTAACCACGTGCATTTCCAATTGCCATTAAAGTAGAAATTATCTCTGATCAAACTCTTACAATTTCTTTGAGTTCTTTTTTCAATTTTCGTTAATCATATATAACGCCTTCATACATGATGTATTACGGATATTCCATTAGACAAATTTATGAACGAATAATACGAATCATTTAATTCACTTTTAACTCAAAGTTTTTTTTTTTAATTTCATTTCGTTTTGTTAAAGCAATCACAATGCATTTTGTGACCTCAGGAAATGAAATAGCATGGTTTGCTTAAGAGGACTTTTGTGTATTATAAAACAATAACGAAGAAACTAACATTATTCGCTTATTCATATTAAATCTGTGCATTCATACTGACCCAAATTTCTGATTTTATTTTTACAGAAAAAATGAGTATGAGGTCCTCTGTTGAGTTATATCAGGATCTACAAAGACAAGCTGACAAGGCTTTTTGACAGCTTTCTATTGTTCTGAGAGGAAACAATTCCCCACAGGTGCGGGGTGATGCAGTCCCTTCTGTCGGCATATTGAGGTCCTCTTTGATCATCAGACGTATCTAGATCAGTAATTACGGACATTAATATTAAACCTTTTTTGGTCCATTTTGTATTGCAATAAAGTTTTAATCTTTCAATCAAGCCCCTTGGTTTCCTGTCCGTAATTCTGAAGTGACTTAAGTACACAACTCGACGGTACATCTGAACGACAGTTTTAACCAGCCAAGCATGGCTGACCGCACACTTTAACTGCATAATGTTGCTTTCAGAATCTTTCATAAAAAAATACTGTCACTCATTACGACATTGCTAAATCAAACAATCGTTAACTCTAACTTTTAGATTCTTTTCTTTCTCTTATTGCTTGAAATACAATTTCTTTCCAGGAAAAATATACATGAAATTTTTCATTATTTATGATGTTTTGCTTTGCGTTTACTGAAATATCAGTGTCGTGATGGTAATTTTACTATGAATTGATGTTCTAAATCCAATTTGATGAAGATTTTCGCATATATTGTCAAGAATTGTAAACCCGACTATAGGAACGGCCTTGTCAGATGTAGATACTAGATATTCCTATTGACTTACACTTCGAACCACGCTCCTCGAATCTTCAACTGAAGAACGTGGCAGGCGCTCCAACCGCGCTATCGCGGACCAGATGTCGGAAGACTAAAGTATATATATTGTACAGGTGATACCACAGTGGGAATGATACTTACAATCCAAGGTAAACAGTCACAATAAACACTATATCCACCCCTAAAAAGCATTGTTGATTTGTTTAAATATATCTTTAAATGTAAATGATAAGACATCAGTAGTTTTGTTTGGTGTTTGGTTGGTGACTTGTCACATTAGACCGTCCTATCAACACATTCCTGTCATCTAATGAAGGTTATGATGTCTGATTTCTGTTAAATGTAATGATATAAGTGAATATTTGTGATGTGAAGGTATTTATGGGTGTCAGGCTACAGTCCATACAGGTGGAATGTCCATTACAGTCGGGAGCTATTACCAAAATCACGGCAGTTTAACGCCGGAAGATTGCGGCTTACACGGCAATCATTTGGTAGTTAAGGGCCACTTCTATATACCCGGGAATCAGCGGGTAGATTATGTAGTTAGGGATCTGTTTGATTGGTCAATGTTACAGTTTTGTAATCCACGTGATGATACTAAGTACGTGTCAAGAACACGATACAAAGTACAGTTATCCCCAATTATTGTTGTTTGATATTTCGTTTTTTAAATGTCATTTCAGACCTTCGTTACAGCGTATCACTCTTATCAGATTTTAATGCACACACCAAACATAGTTATTGTTTTTTGGGATTTTTATTTGTTTCATAGAGATAAAACGGCTATACATAGTTAACTGAGGTTGTGTATGGGTCGTAAGCCAGATGGCAGAGATGTTATCACGGTAAAAACTTCCTCTTAAATAAATCTACTAGATTGTAACATTAAGGTCACATTTTGTTTCAAGGTAAGATGTCTTTATGACTAAATGATTACACACCTGTCACAGGTAAATGTCCTACTAGATGTGTCCATTTCACAGGTAAATCTAGTATATAGCCTACTCATTTCCATTTTATGGGTCAGGTGGCCGATACATTAAAAAGGTATTGACATATGTGATATGGGGTCTGTTTTTAATCCGTATATTATCGTTTACAAACTCGGAATAACACATATTAATGAATTATTAAAAATATTAATTGTATATATTCACCCCGATTGTTTCCATTAAAACGACTCTATATTAATTATCATTTGTCTGTGTTGTTTCCAATAGAGCAACTCTCCATTAATAATACATATTTGTCATCGTTGTTTAAATTTAAACAACTCTTTATTAATTACCATTTGTCTTCATTGTTTCCAGTTAAACAACTCTACAGTAAGTATTACTTGTCCTCGTTGTTTCCATTATAACAACTCTGCGTTAATAATATACATTGTCCTCGTTGTTTCCATTATAACAACTCTGCGTTAATAATATACATTGTCCTCATTGTTTCAATAAAAACTACGGTACTTTAGTTATATATGTTTTTTGACAATTATTGGACATATCGCAATTCCATCAGGGTACACAATCATTAATTTAGCTCCAGGCCGAACGATAATCGTAACCTTAACTAACATACCTGATGGTTCTGTTATCAAATCTTCTCAACTTATGATAGGACTTGACCCGACTTGACCATCTTTACATGAGGCGTGTCACCATCGAAGCAGTAGGTGCTTTTAGTAAGAGTTTCAGAAATAAGTAGTTCGCGTTTCACAGTAGAAACTGTTACTATTGGTGTACATAAGATCATGTTTAATTTGTAATTTTCGTATTCTCAATAGCAAACTCTTGTGTTCCTAAGTTGAAAATTTCCTTTTAGAACGTGTCATTGTTTGTTTTGGTATCCAATGTAAACTGGAAACGGGTTGATATATTTTTTTTATTTAAATGTAAAATTGTTTCTGTTTCAATCTGAGTTCATATTAATTCGTATATAACACTGTACTGTTTATATAACTAAGAGAATGGATCTTAACGATACAATTTCGCATTTTATCTTATCGCAGATAATGCAGTCTTAGGACAATGGCATACAATTACTGATGCATCAAAGTGGTTGGCGTATAATGCTATTGAAGACACGAATTTTAACTATACAATACCAACCAGCCATACTGGAGTGGTAATTGTTATAAACAAATTAGTGTATAATCAGAACTACTTTTGACAAATCCCTGGACAATGTGTTGTGTGTTTTAAAGGGCAAGTGTGTGTATCTTTAGACCACATTAACCACAATCTTTGCAGTATAACGACAGTGTATCAATTGTCATACATCGACTCGTCATTATTGATATCTCAGTCCAAAAACAATACACAGAGGATACATTGCCTGACGTCATAGCCAACATCCAACACTTCAAAGATTGAATCTCTGTTATTCTATTAATACCACGTGGTTACACTGGCAGGTCGTTTAGAGACAACTTAATGACCTGCGAAGACTAACTCAACCCAACACCCCATGAGATCGAGAAAGCATTCTTCTATGATAATCATTTTTGAAAATGTATTGTATCACTGCTGATTTTTCTCTCTTTTTTTTTTATTCAGTGTTCATATCAAAAATCATATTTCTATAACGTACTATTTCATCGTTAGCGTATACCAACAATTGCCTACTATATCATAACTTTTCAGTACTGTATACATTTTTAACTTGCAATCTACTACTTTTTTTAATACATGTATACCGTACCATTTGGCACTGTTTTGTGTTCTATAATGAAAACTATCATATGTTGCTGTAAATCCATGTATATGTATATGACAAACAGAACATATTAACATATCTCTTACATTATAATTAAAGACCGACTTTTAGATATTAACAGACAGGATTGCATAGAACAAATTAGAACATCTTCAAAGGGATTTTTTTTATACATGTCTTAACAATGAATTTGGTATTCAGGGTTATTTTAGAAAACCATTAGGGAAAGGGTACTTAAAGGAAATTACTATAATTTGACTGTCAGCTCACGATTTCAATGTAGAAAAAGGTCGTTATCAAAATATCCAGCGACACTTAAGAGTGTGTACTCTATGTACTTTAAATGATGTCGAGTATGAATTTCATTTTATTCTAAAATGCCCATGTTATTCTGATAAATATTTGAAAAGTTACTATAAAAAAAACCTAATATTTTTTAAATTGATTCAGTTATTTAACGGACAAAATACCAAAGAATTGGCGAAATATATCAAAGCGGCAAATGTCAAAAGAATTTCATTAACTTACATGTAGTTATGCTCTCCGAGTATATTGTCTCTGGCACGTAGTTATCATTTTTTGATGTTGTCAATATGATGTAAATTTGTGTATTGTGTATGTGTAGGATACTGATGAGTCGGAACACTCAAAGTTAATAAGAACTTGTATCCTACAAATGTACCACCATATACTGTATATGTGCAAAGGATGAATAAAAAATATTTCAAAACTAAAAAAAAAAAAAAAATCATTCCCGATAATTCACTGAAACCTTTTGTTTAAACGTGTTCTCATTTGAACTCGCACAAGGACGCAAAAATCTGTTTTTGAAATGCTTCTTTTGTAGACCCCGATACATATATGAAGATAACTTTTACGTTATGTTTGTTGCATAAAGAAAGCTACCATAGGTGTTACTTCTTAAGTTGTCAACATTTTGTTATAATGCAGTTTTGAAGACAAAGCGATGCCAGGGTAGATTATGTATGATATGAATTTCAATGGTTATTTTAGTCAGACGTATTAATGGGTCATCTTTTTTAGTCAAGTAAAACAAATTGGCATTTTCATCTCATTGTTGTATTTTTATTGGCCTTTTAAGAGGAACGGCACCCATATGCCATACATGTATTGAAACCTTACTCAGAGGTCGGAAGGGAGCAAACACCCTTGGTTCAAATGCTTAAGACACCAGGTCCACGCGAGGTAAATAAGATAATATAAAAATTGATATTTTGGGGGTTCACGCGTAAGCGTGACCATCGAGTTCTCTGCTTTATATTTTTTGCACTCTATAAATTCCTTTTAGCAGGTCAGAATTTAGAAAAAAAGCAAAAAGGTGATAATTATGTTGTCTTGAAGCGCATCCAAACCATCGGTACGAATCACGCTTCGGTGAGATGTAAGACACATTTAGGACTAATGTGGTCCTTGCCTTAGACCCGTCCTGGGCGGCCCAGAACTGTAGCGACCTTATCTCCCACGGCTAAACACCGTCTCTGTGGAATCAAAGCGGATTCCTTACAAATCAACCGCTGATTGGCAAAGGGTTCAGAAGTTAACTGTTGCCGAATTCAACTTGATCATTTAAGCGATTATATTTTCTCTTTTAACCGCAACAAAACAGAAATGTTGATTACAAGCTAAAGTTCATTTGAAACACTTAAAATATCGCGGTGAAAACCTGTAATGAAACGCGATCTCAGAGTTCGCGAGATTCTTTCGGACGCCCCGCCCCCTTTTTCCAGCAGACTTGAGGTTTTGTTCACGCACACGAGACCATTACGGGTCTATCCGTGTCCTATCAAAGACGTGGTCTCTCATGATTTACTTAAAATGTGTTTAACCAACCGGTGGAGCTGAGGTACATTCGCGAGAATGTTTTTACTATAAGCAGTACATCGCCCCAATACATTGCCTAATTGACATTGTTGACTGCAGATTATGGATGGATAGAACGATTGTATGAATATCGATTTCGGACAGACATTGGAGGAAACGATGGCAAAGCATTGTTACAGTGTTCCAAACATTTCTGGACCGGAATCGGACTCTGTGATACTCTAAAGTTTTCTTTAAAATATCAAATAGACTTGAACGTTAGCTTAATATAGTGTGGAGTTTATGAATTTAAACTAGCCCGTTTTGAAGGCGATCGTTTGATGTCGACTCGGCTTAACCCGGATCTTCATTTGTACAATATTGTATATCACATTCGGTCAACATTTCTCTAAAATACAGCTATTTTGAGTGACTTGATATCGTTCGGATGCTTGAAAATAATGTAAGCCTCTCGTCACAGAGGCAGCATATTATCGTTAAGGAATATTAGGTTTGGTGTTGGAGTATATAAACAATATAGAGTACCGTATCATTGGTGTAAAGAGGATCCTGAATGGTATTAGATCACAGAATTAAGAATATTAAGTACAATTATCGAAGGAAATTAGTACTTTTGTATATTTTCAGTACTAGACGATATAGAATACTGGAGGAAATGTTTCATTAAAGGTATCCGATATCGGGTTCTGTATAAACTATATTGAGTACAGTATATTGGATGGTGATAGAGTATTCCTAGTTTCGGTCTACCTGATATTAAGTATTGTGTCGGAAAATCTAGGAGTTACACCTAGGATGTTCAGTATTGGGCGAATTTGTGTATAAATTGTTGACGAAAGCCGTTTTGGATATTGATAAATCATTCTGAGTTTTGTGTTACCTGCACGTGAGCATGACGTAATATTTAATGTAGTATACTGAGTATATAAAACTATAACGAGAATTGTAAATTAACAAAATTAGTAAAATACATCAAAGTTTGAGTAGAGTAGGAGACATTGGATTACTGAAGGCGATTTGGAGTATATGGTATAAAACGAGGATTTTATAATATCAATGTGTACAGTAGGGCAATAGTGGGCACTTGAATTAGCAGGGCACACTATAAAGTACTTAAGATAGGCGACATCGTATTTAGTGAAAAGTATAGAATATTGAAGTGATGACTTTAGTGAGGGAGTAGGGGACACTTGGATTACTTAAAATAGAGTGCGAACATTTTATATGGAGTATAGAATATTGAAATATGGAGTAAAGTAGGGAATATTTGGAGTACAGAATGAGGAGATCTTCAGATAGAGTATGTCGCATCAAATATTATTAGGACATTTGGAGTACTGACTTTAGGATTTGAACAAGTTTCATCAGCACAATAAATATGGAGTATAGCTGGGGATATTTCGAGTACTGATAGTATTTTATTGAGTATTTAGAACTCAACAGGTGTTATATATATCAGATATTGTGTATGGAGGATACCGAGCGGCTATAGAGGATATATTGAGTATCGTATCGAGTGCGCTAGTGCGCTCAATCAGCTGGGAGTATATAGACACCCTGGGTTAGATACCCTCTGGTTTAAAGACCCTACTACCGTGGTAGTACAGACGTGTGTCGGAGATCGTATTTACTCTAGATAGAGGATGGCTCGTCGTGTTAGGGAAATAGTATCGCCGGCTGGATGTACTTAAGTGGCTGTCGGCATAGACTAGATACCTAAATTGGCATCGATAGTTGAAACGATTCATCGAACTTTTAGACAACTCATCGAACGTCCGTGAGAGAAAAAAATTCTTCAACGCTGAGATACCAATTCGTGAAAGATTATTGTACTGTGATGTCTAAAGCGTTTCAGAACAAGGAACTTAATTTCAATTATCAGTGAATATACATCAGTTATCAGATAATTGTTAGACGAATATGGCAATGAAGTAATCATGATGACGATACCAAAGATGATTCTACAGCTACGTGGTCTCTGTCAGCGAAGTATATTCTCTATATAAAGGAGAATTTAGTGATTAATTTTAATCATGTTAATACTTGTGATAAACAGCTTGACGTGACTGTGTGACAAAATATGTAAAGTACAATCGTTTAATGGTTAAACGTCACCTGAAGCATGAAAAGCACGTGTAATGACGTGTAATGAGAAGATAAGACAGAAGATCGACGACGATGCGATGATAAAGTGAGAGGATGGATGCAGTGTGTATCTGGACTCTCCTACAGATGGTCCTCCTGGGGATTGTCCGGACTGCCGCCGGCTCCATCTACAGGAATCCATGTGCAGGTGAGATATACACTATCACTGAAACATTCATAAATTTTATTTTGCTATCATTTAGTTTTCAAAAACGTGTCCTAGCTTCAAAAACGCCCGAAAAAATAGTTTCCGTGGTTTATTAGGAGTTTAGTGTATTTCTATGTCTATACAACGATAGAGCAACTTATTAACAAGTTAAGTATTAATTTGTCAACTTGTGGATTATTGTAAAAAAATAATATATAGGTAACATTTGTATCTAAGATGTAAGGACAGTTTTCTGAAATGTAAAGAAATTGAATTGATAATACGGTTGAGATAGTACATGCTTGACTACCTCACTGGAAAAATCAGAGATATTGATCTATTTGAGGATACAAACTTCTTCGCCCGGAGCGGAATCACTTAAAATACCAACATTTTTCGTAGTAGCCATTCAAAAAGAAAAACGAGCTACATATATGTATGTTTATTGTACCTCTCGGCTTCGTAATATACATGTACCTACAGACTAACTTTCCACGCTTGACTGACGTATCTCAGAAATCTGTGATAGAGATGATTTCTCGCACCTGCCAAAGTTTACTTCTCAATTTACGTACCTGTATTTGTGTCAGATTTCACAAGTAATATATATATATATATATGTTTTTTTTAAATTGCACGAATCATTCCAGTTCTTTTTACATGGCTGTGTTTGGTATCAGTGAAATACATGTTGAAATAATCGTTTATGTTCGATAGTTTGACTAGATATATTGTGCCTACATACAATTTAGTATCCTATCAGAAATAAATACGTGAAGCTACTCAGCTGAATACTTGTTACACATACATATGTATGAAAGTTAGTGACAATAAAACGTTACAGAACACGCAAGTTATTCTCAATGTAACTTGCTACACGTATTTAGCTATGTTTGTAAAAAATAAAATTTCCAAATCACGCCATCTTTTGTCCAGGCATTCAAAATTACGCCATCTTACGTCAGAACAACACGCTACACTATACCATTTATCATTAGTAAAGACAAATGTTTAAACAATACATCACACTCCGTCAAACTTCCAGATATTAATGATATAGAAGACATTCATTTGCGACGGCGGCTGGACACAGTATCGTATCGTGCATTCATGCCAATGGTTTGTACTCGTGGGATATTGGATAGTATAACGAATCTTCCACGTTTTACGGATACGTTGTATAGAGTTGTTTGGATGTCATGGTACTAGCGACAGGGAACATGATTTTCTGTGCTCTATTTAGTATAGAGGAGATAGGAAAATGACTCTCCGTTCTTTTGATAATTATTGGTATTATATAATGTTTCCATACTGAATTGCTTTACTTATCACGTTTATCACGTGAAATTCTTAGTAGTAGTTGGTGACTACCCCACTGAGCAACATAGATTGCATGCCATCCAGAGCAATTAAGGGTAAAGTGTTCTCGCTCAGGGACACTACCACTGACAGCACAGGAATATTTGTGACACTAGCTTCCCGAAAAAACACAAACCGTCCCGAGCAGGAATCGAACCACACACCTCAGATCTTCATGCATTAGATTAGTTCAATAATTTATTGTAGTATCCAAAACGTCTATAACAAATTTGATATTAAAAACTTAATCACTACATCAATGTTGCTATCTCATGAATCCAGTATGTCACAGAATAAAATGTATGTGTGTCACGTCTCATCCTTCCTGTATTTGACAGTTAAATTTCACAGTGTCTAAAGCTACAGCGAGATATACGTCAGTGAGAGGTAGATAACGGATCTATATAATTACTTACTGTAGCTGTATGAGTGTATGTATATAAGATGGCGATGCCTTACTCAACGTGTGTCATTTGACTACGGTGACAGGTAGAAAACCATTAGTGCTCGATTTACATTCTACATGTATATTTAGGACTTTTTGTGAAGCATATGTTTCACATTATCTTGCCGTTTCAGAAACATAAACATCAGAGACATTGTTTATTTTATTCTGCAGAAACACGTCTTACAGACTTCCATTTTAATTCTAATAAATATTTCCTAGCTAAATTAGTGGATATCATATATGACCAGTTGAACACCGACCCGTGGCGTATATTCAGTAAAATCGTGAGATATTCCGGACATGTCTATATCGAGACACCGATGTCTATTGTATTTGTTAGATTAGACACTCAGTGTGGGAAACTGATGTATTATCAAACGTGTCATCGATGAAGCAAAGGACGCTCGCCCCCCTAGAACACCAAATATTATCATCCTTGTTCGTTTCGAAGTGTCTTCATGCAAATCTATATGTTTTGTTCGTATTCTGAGTTATACATTGGACACGTAGTATACAGTTGGTATTTTTGATAGTATTGTGTGTTTAAACTATCCCGATATTCTATCATTCGATTTCTGGAGGAGAAGATCAACATTCGATAAAGTCTATACCCCTTAACCGTCTATTAATTAAATACACGGGTACACACACCAATATAGGAACAATAATGTACTGTCTCTGTGACATTAAAATGTCTTATTTAACGTTTCATTAATTTCACTAATTCTATTTTAATTAATAATTATCATTTAGCTCCGTTTTGAGTAAAAAATGTCAAATTATTAAGTACTGTATAAGATCAACTTAAAACATGTTGAAATTGAGAACTAGAACGCTACGTTATGGAGATAGAAGTCATTCGTCGAGTATTCTAAGTTACGAGGATGTGATAAGGAATCGAAACAAATTAACTTTATAGAAATTGGCCACTCTGTAATATATATCCAATAAATCACCTATCAATAGAATGTCGGGGAGTCTTGACCAGACCTTGGTCACGTCAATTGGTCAATATTGACTTTTCAAAAGAAATTTAGCCGTATAATGCGCGCTCATGGTTGAATAAGTCCGACCTGAGTTTGTTTATAAACATTACAGAAGGGTGATGCCTTGGAGTGCTTTGAGCGGTGTAAACTTAACACACATGCGTTTCGTGATGTCGTTGGTTGATGGCGATTTCGTGAAAGTGATAATTTAGCTAGGTACCGTTGTTCAAATATTGCACGTGCATGACAAGTTCGTGTAAATACACGCATCATTGTTATGTTGTTTATGGCTGTCGTGGGGTCACTGCCATCGCTGGGAACTTCGTGATACAAGAGGGTACATGACGTTGAATGGCTAGCCGAAAAGCGTCAGGAGAACCTTGTGTTTTCCAACTGAATACTAACGCTGAGGAGATAAGCGTCTTACAAACTGTAACTTCATCACTTATTGACAAAAAGTATGGATGATGAATCTGGTTGAATAATTAGAATTTAATGGTACATTTCAGGGAGATAAAAACTAAAAAAAACAAAAAAAACAACAACAAAAACAAAAGCAAAACAAAACGTAAACATCTAGAATTAAGAATAAAATCAATGTACATCAATCTAGAATGAAACGAAAACATGTTTGATATTTCATTTTTTTTATCCCGTCACATTTGTTTGATGTGGGCGCGTCAATAAATCGCAAACTTACACATTCCTATGAAAATAGATATGCAAGGTATTTGGTAGTCACATAGTCGAATAGTTTGTCGTATGTTACATTTAGCAAGACCCCAATGATAGTATACCAACCGTGAAATTGAATAATTATTTCATACGAGCGAACCCCAGTGCCAGAAACGGCTAGTTACTTCAGAAGAGCTACTCTGCATTTTTGAGGCAAAAACTATTTTCATCAAAAAGTGCATTTTGTCTAGTTTTATAAAGCCATGTCTCACAGTTGAAGTAATTCAGTTAAGTATTCATGAAAATGCACTCGAGACGACACGTTCTAATGCCCGTGTAGTGTGATACGACTGGGTCTCGTAAGAGCTTGGTATGCATGCCCCTAGATACCTTATACTGCACACGTCACTCACAATTAATGATAATCAAGGTAGATCAGACGCTTTTTAATTAATGATGGTGGTTCAGGGACGAGTCGTTATCACTAGAATCGGTGATTTTCATTCAGTTTATCCAGATTTTATATCAGACTAAATAAATTCCAACCGCAATTTTAAGTGTTCCTGCTAAGGACATTCAATCGAAAATACATGTCTGCAAGAAGTGAAAAGTTGAGTGACGGAAACTCAGTAATGCATAAAGACGTGTACATAACAACAGCACCACAAGAGTATTGGTTACCGAATATACCGACATCTCGTACAACAGTTATGATTTCGCAAACCGAGAGACTCTGGTCATCGTACATTATATATATTTCGCTTTCTCAATTTTCTCTGGTATCATTTTCATAACTTTAGAACTTGTTATCAACGACTAATGCCATGAATTCACAAGAACACACACTCGTTTTCAATGTCAAACTGAGCAGTTACGTATGGTCATTGTCCAATGGTACAAACGGAACATAGAATACAGCATGATTACAACATGACTACAACATGACTACAACATGCCTACAACACAACTACAACATGACAACAACATGACTACAACACGACTACAACATAACTACAACACAACTACAACATGCCTACAACATAACTACAACATGACTACAACATAACTACAACACAACTACAACATGACTACAACATGACTACAACATGACTACAACATGATACAACATGACTACAATATGACCACAACATGATACAACATGACCACAACATGACCACAACACAACTACAACATGACTACAGCATGACTAAAACACAACTACAACATGCCTACAACACAACTACAACACAACTACAACACAACTACAACACAACTACAACATGACTACAACATGACTACAACATGACTACAGCACAATTACAACATGATACAACATAACTACAACATGATACAACATAACTACAACATGATACAACATAACTACAACATGATACAACATAACTACAACATGACACAACATGACTACAACATGATACAACATGACTACAACATGACTACAACATAACTACAACACAACTACAACATGCCTACAACATAACTGCAACATGATACAACATGATTACAACATGATACAACATGACAACAACATGACTACAACATGACTACAACATAACTACAACACAACTACAACATGACTACAACATGACACAACATGACTACAACATGATACAACATGACACAACATGACTACAACATGACACAACATGACTACAACATGATACAACATAACTACAACATGACTACAACATAACTACAACATAACTACAACATGACTACAACATGACTACAACATGACTACAACATGACTACAACATGACTACAACATGATACAACATGACTACAACATGATACAACATGATACAACATGACTACAACATGACTACAACATGATACAACATGATACAACATGACTACAACATAACAACAACATGACTACAACAACAAACATGACTACAACATGACAACAACATGATACAACATGATACAACATGATACAACATGATACAACATGACTACAACATGACAACAACATGATACAACATGATACAACATGATACAACATGACTACAACATGACAACAACATGATACAACATGATACAACATGACTACAACATGATACAACATGACTACAACATGATACAACATGATACAACATGATAACATGATACACATACACAACATGACTACAAACAGAACTAACAACATACATACACAACATGATACAACATGACTACAACATGACTACATGACTACACATGACTACAACATCACACACTACAACATGACTACAACAACAACTACAACATGACTACAACAGACTACAACATGAACAACACAATACAAACATGACTACATACAATGACTACAACATGATACAACATGACTACAACATGACTACAACATGACTACAACATGCCTACAACATGACTACAACATGATACAACATGATACAACATGACTACAACATGACCTACACAACATGACTAACAAAACATACACTACTACAACATAACTAACAATACACATGATACAACATGCTACACATGTACAACATGACTACACATATACACAACAATGAACAACACTACAACGATCACAAACATAACCTACCAGACACATGACTAAACATACACAATACAAATGACTACAAACATATACAACATACACAACATGCTACAACAACTACAACATACACCAAATACAACAGTACACAACTACAACAACTACAACATGACTACAACATGACTACACATACTACAAATATACAACATGACTCACTAACACATACTACAACATGACTACAACATGACTACAACATGACTACAACATAACTACAACATGATACAACATGACTACAACATGACAACAACATGACTACAACATGATACAACATGACTACAACATGATACAACATGACTACAACATGACACAACATAACACATGACTACAACACAACTACAACATGACTACAACATGACTACAACCATGACTACTAAACATACTACAACAAACTGATACAACATACTACAACATGACTACAACATGACTACAACATGATACAACATGAATACAATGATCAACATGAACTACAACTACAATAACTACAAACATGACTACAACACAACTACAACATGTACAACATGACTACAACATGATACAACATGATACAACATGATACAACATGATACAACATGATACAACATGACTACAACATGACTACAACATGACTACAACATGACTACAACATGATACAACATGATACAACATGATACAACATGATACAACATGATACAACATGACTACAACATGACTACAATATGACAACTACAACATATACATAACACATGATAACATGACTACAACATGATACAACACATACTACAACATAACTACACATGACTACAACATGACTACAAGCTACATATACATCAAATGATACAACATGATACTACATTAACAACATGATACAACATGACTACAACATGATACAATGATTCACATTGATAAACATGTTTTAAACATGTACTACAACATAATAAATGAAAAATGCTCAACATGAACTACAACCTGATACAACATACTAAACTGTAATGATTACAATCATGTAAATGACTTCAATAAGTATACAACACTGATACAGAGATACAACATGATAACAACAACTCACATTACTAGACTACAACTAAAAACCTAAACATGACTACATTGAAACTCTACAACAGAGTCTGTAACTCTCGGTAATGATACTTTATGACACATATATCTCTCGAATCATAACAACCTCCATTAAATTCAGGAAACGTATGAAATGTTACTTTAACTTAGGCTTTGAATTGGATATTTTATAAAAGGTGTCCTTTTTAGATACAATGGTGTCCCTCTCTATAATTTGAATGGACCTGCTAAAATAACATGTGGTCGTTTCCGTTTTCTATGCTTTCCAAGGCTATGAAGACCGCTCGGACACTAAAACTTCTTAATTGTGTTAATTAATTTTGACAATGTAGTTTTGTTATTTTACAATGCAAAGACAGTAATGGAGTACTGATCTTAAATTTGACAAAATATTTGTTTTCAACCTGCTTTTACTACCATGGAAAGTAGGTAAAATCGTATAACAAACTTCCTTGTCCTTTTTACTCTAACAATCATCTTGAGAAATATTGTTATGTATTAAAATAAAAAAAGTCAAACATTTAAAACTTATAATAAAATGTTCTTGTGATACGATTAAGATACTCAAAGTGATTTAAATAAATCATAAAATGTTTTATTAAATGGTTTCGAGAGTGAAGTACATTTTGTAATATAAAATTAACATAAGCGTGAGATTTCCTGATAAAAACCCAATAGAAGATAAAGGACCTCTGCCTTTGATCGACAGTGCAACAACGATAGTTATCTTTACGACTTGTGGAATCTGTAATCAGAACGAGCACGTGGTCCTCAGATTTTGAAGTATAGTATTTTAATTCTACGTTTCAATTTTTAAGGTGAAAACGTACAGATTTGACAAAGAAGCAGAGCGGTTGTGGTGGTATGGCTGACCTACAGCACGGGTGCATACACCTAAAATGATTATTTAAATCTCGTGCTTGGATTTCGTAAATACCGTTTTATTCAATATTGATGTCCTGAAACTACCGTTAATATAGTGACCTTGATATACCTTAGTTACGACACGGCCAGTTACCTAATGTCTAATAAACATGGTCAACTACTAAAGGTTGACAGCATACCTGTCAGTCCAATATCTGTTTCACGAGGTCAATAAAAGCATGAACGTGACCTCACTAACTTGACACACATTTTTAATCTAAAAATTATATGTACATATTTTTTTGTAATTACTACAAGACTTCATTAATTATGACACACCTGTAAAGGACACACACACAGAAAACTGTGATTATATCACACTTTGAAAGGACACACAGACAGAAAACCTTTATTATAAAAATAAATAAATCTGGTGTGACCAGTCAGAGTCATATACATGCAGGTCACTAGATATACTCTGTTAATTATACAATAACCATATTACTGGAGTGTAGAAGTGTCTATGTTGATAGATGATGTCATAATAATTGTTTGAAACAGCATAAACCAAAGGCGAAACCCGCTGTTTACACACGAATTCCGTCGGTGTGTGTAAAAATGTGTGGCGATACCTTCGTGCATTTGTTAGAGTAACAAAAATGGTATTTTTAATTTTGAAATTACACATACATGTTTAAAACACTAGAAAACTGTAACGCTACACCCCGTACACGAACTATCTGTGATTAATGGTTATACCAACAGAGCGTCAATTAGAAACCAAAAAATTCAAAACGGAACTTAAAATTCTCCGCAACAATTTAACTAGGACAAACCAGGAAGGAGTTATCGGCCCTTACAAACTAACGAGGATCAAACGCTTGGATCACAGGGAGAATGTAAGTACGTCAGGACAGGTATGTCTTTGATATGTACACCTGGCTTCTACACGAACATGGCCTGCAGGAGTCTTGGTGACGTTCTTCCGGTCCATAAAAACGGATGTCTAGGGCATATTTCTAATGTCCAAGGGTTCCTTTCTGTCTACGAGACGTCGTTCCGGTTCATAAGAGGATATCTTGGGACCATTTCCAAAGCCTAAGAGATCCGCTCTGTCTAAGTGATTACATCCTTTTGCTGTTGCTGATAAAGCGGGTGTAAACGCCATTCCTGGAACAGCCTAGCGTCATCAAAACGTTTGCTTCTTACGATGGTATCACCTTATGACGTGTATTTGATATAGTTCTATGAATACTGTTTCCCCACAGGACTCTTTTGGCCCTGCCGGTAGGACGTAATTAGTGTATCTCTTGCCCACATTGCACGATCGCAGAGGTGACTAAATTTGACACCTTATCTTTTCTCTACTTTCTGTTCTGAAGAAGACGATTCAGAAAAGATTTTTTTTTTCAAATTAAACAGGATTAAACAACAAACAACAGAAAAGAATAAACGGTGTAACTATGTCATCTAGAAGCTGTTAAGAAAATTAAGATTTGATATTAGAAAGCGTACAGTGTCATGCTATAAGTGTGCCTCTAAGATACCCTCGCCTTAAAACAGGGAACACTTGATCCATGAAGACAGATTCCATCAGTATAATCAAACCTAAAAGAATTCTAAATATGTCCCTTTTAAACTTAAAATAATGCATCTACTTGTGGATTAAAATCAGAAATATTTAATATATTTGCATTGTTTTGTGTGTAGTGTATGGAAGTACTCGGGGGAGTTTACATGTCCTTAGACTGGCATGTCTTTGATTCCCTAGATATCAAACATACTGATGACCAGACAGTAGCTCTAAAGTCACGTGACCTCATTGTCGCTGGAGTAGAAGATATTCGGCTTTTCATGTAGAGTGGTGACATCACAGGCTTTTGACAAGGGTGAACCATATCGAGATGTTTTGAATTATGCTGGCTGTGTTCTTCGCCATCTTGTAAAATGAAATATGTTAATGATATGTATGTATATTATAGTCCTATATGATACTGCATACAGAATAAATAAAATTGTTGTATTGTTATCGGTGGAAGAACATTATCGCAATTTTTACCACAACTTTTACGATTTTTTATTTTTTGAATTACAATCATGTGAAAATAAACTCCAACGATAAATACGTATCCTAGCATTTACGTATTTCATAAAGTAACGTCGGGTTAAAAAATGTTTAGATATGTGTTGGTTCAGCGAAGAAAGTTACGAACATATATAATTCATCAAATAACCCTTTATCATTATATTTATGCATGTCTATGTTTTTGTAAATAGGTTTCCTGTTTTTAACGAAGTTGTTAACTTAAGGTTAAGGAGGCATGCTATAAAGCCATGAATTTCCTTTAAAAATGATTTTATTTTCATCAATTTTCAACCTTTATACTGTGTACATTCTGTCATGAACTGTAGATAAAACCACAGAAGAGGATTACGGTGATTAGAATTACGGGAGCATGGTATGTGCAGCCTATCGTTTTAGTCTCGGATATAGTCTAGTTCAGATAAAAAAAAACAAAAAAACCCCAACAACAACAAACCTTTATCTCTCGGGAAGTCTAAAGTCAGAGGACACACCCAGAGTCTAATTTCACTCCTGCCCTTGTCGAATCCCTGTGATTGTTATACCTTAACGCCACTTTGGGACGGGATAGAGTAATGTCAGTATATATAGTAATAAAATCTGATTTCTGATGAACTGTTCATGTCAATATCTCCAAAAGGTATGTAACACAATCTGATTTCTTATAAACGGTAGATTCAATATATTTAAATTGGATTTGCCTATTAACTTATATATATCCCTATTGAGGATAGACAAAGTCAACAGACTCGGCCCTTAACAGGACAAGCGTTACCCGTGATTGTGGCCTGTGTGTGTCGAGGGTTTAACTATCAAAGGGATGTAATCCTATAGCGAATATATCAAGCTCACCAACTTTAATAAGCCTTGCCAGCTTAAGGAATTTAGCAGATGTTTGATCTTCATCATTTCGGAAAATATGCTAAAGAAAATTGCAAAAATTGTAATGTTTAAAAATATATATTCCGTCACATTAAAGAGTATTACAACTTTGGTTTAAGTAAGTATCTAAACTGATGTTTTGTAAAGCGTTGCCCTATGGCTTATTCTAAATGAAGTGTAAAGCTTGAAAATGAATTTAGAACGTAGAGCCTAATATGGAAGGGTGTTTCCTACCTAGCACTATTTACCTTCGCGGTTCACCTTCATGACGGTCCTCCGTCCGTCCGACAGGTACGTTATACATTATGTTACCTGCCCCGGCGGCTACATCAAAGGCGACAATCACCCTGAAACGACCACTCTACTTTAAATGCAGGTTAGAATCTGCGCTTCATCACGGAATAAAGCAAATCGGCTCCGGTAATTGGAAGAGGGCGTGCCTCTCGACTGAGGCGTACTGGAAAATATCGTTTTAAGTACATTTGTACAATACTTGATTGGTAAGCCGATTTAGACGTGAAATATGCAGCGATTGGCATCAATACAGAACTTATATCAACTCAAAACGACCAAGCGATTCGTTCAATTTCATATAAGTTATGTCCTCTTTGATGTTCAATAGCTTGTGTAGGGCAAACATGTGACACTGGAAAACGAAATTAGCTTGCTCTTTACCCTGCCATAAGTCAACTTCCTTCATCTCTAGACTCTATACATATAATAGGTTAACTTCATCTTTCGGATCTACGTACATAATAGGTTTACTATTCAAGAAACAAACGCGTACTCATTGTATATCTAGCGCATAACCAAATTAATAAACATAAAGTGCCATAATAATTGGCGCTGTCACAAAACTTTTTATCGGGATGTGAAGAGCGGGAAAATCGCTAAGATAAGATCACCGCTAAAATATGAATGTGTACAGTAAAATAAGATCACCGCTAAAATATGTATGTGTACAGTAAAATAATATCACCGCTATATTATATATGTGTACAGTAAAATGATATCACCGCTATAATATGTATGTGTACAGTAAAATAAGATCACCGCTAAAATATGTATGTGCACAGTAAAATAAGGCCACCGCTAAAATATGTATGTGTACAGTAAAATAAAATCACCGCTAAAATATGTATGTGTAGAGTAAAATAAGGCCACCGCTAAAATATGTATTTGTACAGTAAAATAAGGCCACCGCTAAAATATGAATGTGTACATTAAAATAAGGCAACCGCTAAAATATGTATGTGTACAGTAAAATAAGGTCACCGCTTAAATATGTATGTGTACAGTAGAATAAGATCACCGCTAAAAAATGTATATGTATTTGTACAGTAGAATAAGATCACCACTAAAATATGTATGTGTACAGTAAAATAATATCACCACTAAAATATGTATGTGTACAGTATAATAAGATTGCCGCTTAAATATGTATGTGTACAGTAAAATAAGATCACCGCTGAAATATATATGTGTACAGTAAAATAAGATCGCCGCTAAAATATGTATTTGTACAGTAAAATAAGGCCACCGCTTAAATATGTATGTGTACAGTATAATAATGTCGCCGCTTAAATATGTATGTGTACAGTAAAATAAGGCCACCGCTAAAATATGAATGTGTACAGTAAGATAAGGTCATCGCTAAATTATGTGTGTATACAGTAAAATAAGGCCATCGCTGAAATATCTATGTGCACAGTAAAATAAGATCACCGCTAAAATATGTATGTGTACAGTAAAATAAGGCCACCGCTAAAATATGAATGTGTACAGTAAGATAAGGTCATCGCTAAATTATGTGAGTGTGTACAGTAAAATAAGGTCACCGCTGAAATATGTATGTGTACAGTAAAATAAGGCCACCGCTAAAATATTTATGTGTACAGTAAAATAAGGCCACCGCTTAAATATGTATGTGTACAGTAAAATAAGATCGACGCTAGAATATGAATGTGTACAGTAAAATAAGGCCACCCCTAAAATATGAATGTGTACAGTAAAATAAGGCCGATTAAAGTGACGACCCATTGTAAACGCCTTATCCAAACACCCGGACGGTTAAAGTAAGTGACGACCCATTGTAAACGTCTTATCCCAACACCCGGGCCGATTAAAGTTAGTGACGACCCATTTTAAACGCCTTATTCCTACACCCGGACCGATTAAAGTTAGTGACGACCCATTGTAAACGTCTTATCCAACACCCGGGCCGATTAAAGTTGGTGACGACCCATTGTAAACTTCTTATCCCAACACCCGGGCCGATTTCAGTTAGTGACGACCCATTATAAACGTCTTATCCCAACACCCGGGCCGATTAAAGTTAGTGACGACCCATTGTAAACGTCTTATCCCAACACCCGGGCCGATTAAAGTTAGTGACCACCCATTGTAAACGTCTTATCCCAACACCCGGGCCGATTAAAGATAGTGACGACCCATTGTAAACGTCTTATCCCATCACCCGGGCCGATTAAAGATAGTGACGACCCATTGTAAACGTCTTATCCCAACACCCGGGCCGATTAAAGATAGTGACGACCTATTGTAAACGTCTTATCCCATCACCCGGGCCGATTAAAGATAGTGACGACCCATTGTAAACGTCTTATCCCAACACCCGGGCCGATTAAAGATAGTGACGACCTATTGTAAACGTCTTATCCCGACACCCGTAAGGATGACAACATTGGACTGTGTTTCAATTCTGAGGTCAGTGTTGCCGAATAGATAGCTCCCGAAAGCTGGTCGTTGTGGTTTTGAGGTTAACCGCAATGATGATAAATATCAAATACTAGTAGTCCATGTCGGAGTCTCTAGCTATTCTGTGGGCAGAGAGAGGTACTACAGTACGTAAACGTCCTCCCGTGGATGTTCAATATACAACATTATAGTTATGAATATTTAATTCATTTCTTTATTGACTCGTTATTAACAATGGTATGGTGTCTATAGTATGTAGGATACTTATGGGAGATTGAACCCAGCGGTAACGAAACGAATATATTAAGTATTATTAAATCTAGAATACGTGATAATTTTCAACAACATTGTATGGAGTTAATAAACTCATCGTCTAAGTGTTCTTTGTACAAATATATTTGTGGAAATTTCCATCTTAAGCAATACTTAACAAAACCCATTGGCCAACAAACTATAAAGGAAATCGCAAAAATTAGATTATCATCGCATAAGTTGTATATAGAATCTGGAAGATATAGAAATATTGAAAGAAATAATAGAATTTGTACATATTGTGACAGCGGTGATATTGAGGACGAGTATCATTTTATCATCAAATGTAATCATTTTATAGATATTAGAAAGCATTTTATCAAACTATATTACCATAAAAAACCTAGTATGGCCAAATTTATACAACTTTTAACGACGGAAAATAATAAAGATTTATGTAATTTAGGCAAATATATTTCTATCGGTTCAAAAAGACGGTTAAATGCTGTTTAATTGCTTAATGTAATAGAACGCTCTCTACACTTTCGAAGCGATCGTGTATGTGTGATTTGTGTGTGCTTGTGAGTTACAATGTACTTTGTATTTGTATTGTATGTTATTTGTAATGTCTGCACTGTATATATATGCACTACTGATAAACCGTAAGGTTTAAAGTAATAAATGAATTGAATTGAATTGAATTGAACTATAGTCTAAGTGTCGGGATTTATCCGGAGTTTAAAGACTGGAATTAACAAACATATTTCAGATTTCAGACTACAGATTTACAGAAATATCATATAGGATATATCGTAAGATAAATAATATATCTTACAATGTATATAAGCTATCTTATAAAAGACATCTCATGAACTTTTATGCGTCATATTCTGAACTTGTAAGATATATTATCAAAAATAAGATACCTTTTTATAATCTGTTAATTACTGGATTAATATTTGCCCCTGAATAAATGACAACATGGCTTGCCGTAAAATTGCCACCCAGGCGTCCAAACATCTCAAGGTAGAGCATACAACGGTATAGTAACGGTTTCCATCATTCCTCGACTAAACACCAAACTAGGCAAAGCGATCCCTCTGCTGACCCCAGTAGGCTTTCTCGTTAACCCGAGCCCAATATCACACTCCGCAATCGGCCGTGTCTGATCCTATCGCATGATCCCTTAGATCCGGAACTGTCATTACCGTCATTCGGTTCTAAAATTACTGACCCTACAAAAAGACATGGTGGCGCATTCGACCCCACGATTAGACAGTAGATCAATTGGCTGTCAGCGCGATTTATGACTTGTTGTTCCGAAATAATGAGTTGGGCTTGATTATGCCATGTAGGATAATGTCAAGTTTTGTGTTTGATTTAAACCCTTAAAGCTTCTGGAGAAATATTTCGGTGAAAACAAAACCTCGAGAAAATACATAAATAGTTTACGGAGGAAAACAATCTCAAATGATGATTCATGTTAATTTGACGTATTTACACGCGGGGATCAGTTCTATTGATAAACGATGAAATTACGTTTTCTTGTTGAGTCTGTGTAATACCTATTTGTTGTAGATATACAGTTTTATCGCTCGTGATACTGTATATTCTACAGTTTGTGTTCGTTCACATCCCACTTCCTGTAATGTGAGATATCAGTTATTTAATGGTTATGTTTTCTATCTTTTAAAGGTGACCTCCATTATCAGTATATAATTGAGATATCTAAGAAGAAAATAACATAAATTATTGTGTGTATATGTAAAAGATTGATTTTTACCCAGCCCACCGGAATATATCTTTTGTTTAGCAATACATAACTCCTCCGATTTGCTCTAGGATTACTACATGCAGGTCTTTAAATTGTTAAATGCGATAGCTCACTTAAAGAAAAAATTGATATTCATTAATTTTATAAAGGATTGATTTCTTCAAAAGAGTATATATTCTTTAATTAAGGTAGGGTTTATTAGAGTAATTTCAGTAGTTGAGAAATTCGTGATATGTTTTTGACTGCCAAGCAGCTTAAATTGAGTGAACATATATTCCCATGAAGTAAGTACATGTATAACTAAATCTCACTCATCGATCGTATTCAACATCGATAGAAAGCGATTTAAGGCTTATTAGGATGTATGTTGCTACGAACAAATGACAACAAATCTTAGAAATCAGCTGCTTTAATAGATTAAGAACATGATTTAACAATCAATTGTAGCTGATAGCTCTGTTTTTTTTAAACATTCCTTTCTTATATTCCACAGGTCTGATGTCAGCTGATCTAGTCGATGAGGCAATACCGGTGAATAGAAAACTTCCGGCTGGGGTCAAGGTCGTTTATGATACTTCAAGTCACGTGCATGCCTTCGAGTTCAACGAAGAATCAACTGATGTGCAATTAAACTCACAGCCTCTTTTTCACAAATGTTCAAAGTTCCCAGAAGAATTTTCTATATTTTTTGTTATTAAACATGAACGTCGTTATGGTAAAAAGGAGTGTGTTCTTAGAGTTCGGAATCAAATGACGTCAATACTTTCTATAAATTTGACAAATAAATATATAATGCTTGTGTATAATAGTAGGAGAGTAAAATTTAGGAACACAGTTTTATTAGACAATGAATGGCATACAGTTGGAATAAGTGTGACAGGAAGTGATGTCATAATGACGACAGACTGTCGGAATAGAAAACGGAAGCGCTTAAAGAGAAAGTTTCCTGCAAATATTCCGTTTCAAAACGGGACATTCCAGATAGCAAGTTGTCGAGCCGGGAGTGGCGTTGTACGGGTAAGTACAGTACACAATGACGGCCATCCTCTATACTTATAGGTTACGTACACGTTCGTTCTCTGTACCTCTCAAAATGTCACGGCGAAATTGTAGGCTTACGACAATCTTTTTGCAAAATGACCACAATCTTAACTGAAGCACTTCTTTAAAGATAACAGAAGGCTAAAAACCAAGTTTAAAGTCAATCATTTTAGTGGCATGGAGACCCCGAACTCGGTGGATGCTCATTAAGTGATTGGGAGATCTTTTTGCTTTTTCTGCAAGATGGCTGTGACTGCGCATTGCATGGTCCATGCCATATTATAACGGAACAGAGAACAAAAGTGAACGTAACCTCTAGAGTATCGTGGATGGCTTATGATTTAAGTCTTAGATTTTTAAACTATCCAGTTCGGCGTTGTTTCAGCGAATTGTCCAGACTCTTGCAAAACGACTTATACCTTTAGTTTAGGTCTTCCAAATCCCTAAGATCACGCTTACCAGCTGTGTGTTTAACAACATAGTTTTCTTAACTGAGAAAATTATCGTCCCTGTCTGACATTTTTCAGGATAATATACAGGCGCCTGTATTCTTTTGCCATGTGGCGAAGATGGGGAAATGGACCAAAAGCGGTCGTGCTAGCGGACGATACATCGAATTTGAAACGGAAGAAAGTATCTATTTTAGAGTGGGTTTGCAACGGGCAATATGATTGGTCGATAGCTCTGTTTACAATACTAATTATAATTGTCGACCAATCAGACTGTCCGTTTAAACCAGCTCGAAGATGCATAGCCAACTTCCGTTCCATAATTGATGCATCGTCTGATTGTCAAATGTAATACCTTGTTGATAAAATAGGAGTAGGGCTAATTATTTTTTCTCTTTATACTCTTCGGATGCTGACGCCTGTGGTTAATACAACAATATGTCGACCAAAATCAGCAGACTTTTGAATAAACCTGATTAATTGATACAACAATTGTGTGTCGTTGGTTATAGCATAAAGCACAACATCATAAAAATACCACAGGAAAAGTATATATTTCAGATCATTCGATGGTTCAAATGTTGTCATTTATGCCAAGGGGAGATAAGCAATATGTTTTTAATATCCCCTCAGAGATAGCTAGTATATCGTTAATAATCTCCCCTCAGAGATATATTATCAATATATCCCGAAGTATCTCCCCTCAGTGATAGATTATCAAGATCTCATTTATTTGAAGTCGTTTGGAGTCATTTTAGCCAATCAGGAAGTGTGAAAATACCATTACGTAATAAACGATTTGTTACTGATAAGGTTATATAAACTAAAAATAGTCTCTATCCAAAGAGGAGGACAAAACTTACAGAAAAATTCGGTATTTTTGTTATAATCCTAGCTCTCACTGTCCTTGATACCAGTTTACCGTACATAGATACAGACAGCTGACCCGTACTTACTCTGACATCGACCTCATATAGATAGAACACAAAACGGCTTTGTTGTTTGTTTATGATTCTCAAGGTCAAGTTACTGTGTCACAGTCTTGTCTGTGTATCAATCCGCGGATCTTCTTACTGTGGTTTCATACATAGAGCTTTTTGTTCTTGAAATGTAATCCTTCCGCAATAAAAAATATAATTTCCAATCATACTATCAATCAGTAGAACGTGACATAGCTTCCGGCGATTATACTTATACAAGTCACGGGCTTAAATCAGTCTGAAATAATGGATATTTGATTTGTGTAGCTAATTATGTAATGATATCCTGTTAGAATATCTGTCAATCACATTAAACCAAGCCTACTTCTGTTAAACCACGCCTACATCGTAAATCCTTTACTCTAGCCCGATCTTGATCTCTGGTGACTTAAATGACACTTTAGACGCCAATTTGTATCTAATTGAGGAATAATTACAGGCTTTTGTGGCGGCTGATTAAATCTACCCAGGATCCATGTCAAACTTCCGGTGGCGCTTGGGTGTCATGGTGATGACTCAGAGATAGATAACAACGCGAGATTTCTAAACGAGATTACGACATGAGATTGTCTGATGGTGTATCTATTGACTCTTGTAACGGAAAGGCGACCTCAGAGGTCAAAGAGGAAAAACAGTAAAAATAGTTTTGTATATAAAAGAGTTTGATGTTATGCTTCATTAAGAACTTAATTTCTATCAAAGATACGTCTGCTAGTGAGTATGTTAATCAGCTATAGTTTGAGACGGTATGCAGAAATATGTGAGAACTCAATACAGGTACTCTTGAAACATTTAAATTAATTTAAAGATGTATTATGCCTGATTTATACACTTTCAACTTCTAAAGAGTTCAATGCTAAGAAATCTTTATTTTTTCGAATTGTATGTTAGTATTAAACAATCAATTAGCAATTTCACATTACATGTGTTAAATTATACAAAAAGTCGAATAATATTTGGGGAGGAAAACAAACTGAAAGGGTTATACAATAACTTAAGTTTATATATCAAATATTGATGAAATATTGTGTAAGATAGCATATTGCTAAACCAATATTTGCCTGTTTCTTTGCGTGATATTGGCCAAGTTTAAGCATTGTATGATATTATCTTGCGGTCCTATTTTCCTAATAAAGGGACATGACGGACAGGCAGATGCGGCATGCTATAAACATTACCAAGAGTTAAGCTTAACTTTTAGTGAAGGGAGAGGAATGATATTTGGAAATGATCTCCAGATCGTCAAAAGACAAAGGGAATACTAATACTGTCCTCTTGTATCTGGTGGTCTCATCCCATTCCTTCGCGAAAAGATTGAATAGTAAGACAAATATAGATAGAAAGACAATCTCTCAGGTTTCTAAAATATACAGAACTAATTCAACAGAGAAGTATTCACTTTTCAATTTATTGAATTACCTGGCTAAAACTAGAATTGACTCGCCCTATCGAGGTTATTAAGACAATTTGTATTAACATCAATATACCATTAAACATACTCCTGTTCCATGATGAATACTGTAAGGTATATTGAAAAGGATGAAATCGATACATTTCAGCAGGAATTAATTAATTAATTTATGATAAGATATAACAGTTTAGACTTTAATAAAATTTATAACTTATGCCATTTTTATGTCGTCTGCAAAAAGCAGGCGACATATAGAAATCACTATATTGGCGACAGCGCCGTCCGCACAGAGGTTTCTTTGCGAAAACTCAAATTACCTTAGGCCGATCAAACTTAAACTTCATGCAGATCTTCTCCACAAAAAGTGCTTGCTTGGGATTGTTTTTATGTCTGAAGGTCAAATGTCAAAGTCACTGTTACTAAAGATAGAAAATTTGTTTCCTTGTGAGAAATCATCAGACTTAATTTTCTTGCAGATTTTCCCTACTATAAGTGCTTGCAGGGATTTTTTACTGGTCCAAGGGACAAGGTTACTGTTACTATAAATAGAAAAGCTGTTTCTGTGAAATAACTCTTGTAATCACCAAACTTTCTGCGCAGGCGGCACATCCACCTCCGTGGAATTGGTTAAAATGTAGTCAGACAAAGTCTTTTCAGTTAGCGAGTCTTATGTGTGACCCATGACCAAAGAGTACAAATATTGATGAGAACACCAATCTTATCTGAATTAAATAAAAGACTGAAACATTGACTTCCTCCCCACTCTGTCTCTCCACAATATGCAAGATCGTTGACGCAATATGTTATGACGTCAAAGTGAAGGAAACATTTGTTTTACTACAACACAGACATTTTGTTATGTAAGTTTGACCTGTTAATACTGAGTTATATATGGTTCGTTCAGGGCGTCCTCAAGGATCTGGTTTGGGTTCCCGGAGCAGACGCTGTGAGAAGAGCCTGTCCGCCAAGGATACCGAAACACACTCACATGGATAACCGTCTCCCAACTCTACCAGGTAATGTGAACACGTGTCGGACTCTGAACATATTGCGGTGCTGCTATATACAAGTATATGCAACACACGTTTAGATCCTACACATGTACGTGCAAACATACATTTAGCCCCGGTATCAACAAATACAAACAGACGCAAATGCAGGTCGTTGGTATACACATGTACGTGCAGCTGCCCTCATACATTTAGGTCATATGGTAAACTTATAAGCTTGAAAATCTTGGAAAATCTTAAATCATAGTGTATACACATGTGCGTGCAAACCTACGTTTAGATCAAATTTTATTCACAAGTACCATGCTTTATGGTCATTAATCAAACAAATTTCTAAGCAAACCGTTAGGTGGTATACAACAGACCCTAGGATATGATGTAACAAAGTGATTGTTAAACGTACATGTACCATTGTTGTGATTGATATTCAATTCACAGTTTTAATCATTCGACTAAATCCATATCTCAATAATATTCGATTGATGTTTATTTGTTGTCTTAAAAATACGGGTTTACAAATGTTATTAATTGCCTTACGAGTTGTATCAAAAGTTTTCCTTTCTCTGAGAACCTAAAGTCAAATCAAATTTCATTCAGATTTGTATGGCGTTGCCTACCCTGGCCCGCGCTGGGAGGACTGCACGTGGATGGACGTAGGAAACGTAGCCTATGACCTCCACGCCGAGTCTCTGAAGGTCTGTGTCAACGGCATCTGGCAGCACCT
The DNA here is from genome assembly GCF_902652985.1 of Pecten maximus. Lineage (NCBI taxonomy): Eukaryota > Metazoa > Mollusca > Bivalvia > Pectinida > Pectinidae > Pecten > Pecten maximus. The sequence goes on along the minus strand of NC_047033.1, from coordinate 18,409,257 downwards.
CAGTGTCAGCGAACCAGGTAATACTAGCTATAGACAGGTTATATTAGTTATGGGCAGGTTATACTAGTTATGGACCGGTTATTCTAGTTATGGGCAAATTATACTAGTTATATAAAGGTAAAATGAGTAACAGGTACATACATGACTGAGGGTTCATTTTTGAGTCACGTGACTAAATCCCACACTAAGTTAGTCTGCAGCACCTCACTGACCACAGTTAAGTCTGTTGAAGGCTAAAATAACGTTTGAGAGACACTGTCAAAATTTTCAATTGGATAAATTCAAGCATGACTAGTTGGCGCCAAACAAGACTTGTTAGAGCGAGTTAATGAATGTTTTAGCCAGGTAAAGTATTTGATAGTATATGATACATGGGGTATGGACAGAGATGTCGTCATCATCACACCAGGAACATCCAATGCATCCATACGTTATCATGTCAGGGACAAAATGGATTATAATCACTTAATCCAGTTGGTATACCAGGAAGAATACCACTTCTGACCTCTTTATCACTAATACATCCATTATTGACCATCGTATTTACGTCCTGACAGAAATCTGTGACCATGAGATAGTGTTGGGTGAGTTGGATATCCGCCCTATGTTATTAGTTAATACCAATGTCGAATACCACTCAATAGCAAAGCAAACCAGTGCGGCATTATTGGTAACCTTCACTTGAAGTCCTCAGAGTAGGGCGAAAGAAATGTACCAGCTGCACTCATTATATGATTCAGAGGCGACTAACTTCAATACAGTAATCATCATTCTTTCTAAAATCTATTCTTCTTCCTAATATCTACTCCCTTCAAAACACCTCACGTATGGCCTTCAGTTGGGAGTTTTCCTCTGCGAGAAAGACTGTTCTGTTCCATGGCTAACACATATCAGATTCTGGTTTGGCAGTGTTTAACCAAAACAAGTGCAATATCTTGATGGTCACCGATAAAATACCTCCTACACGTCCACTCGTTGAGAGTGGTTCAGCCAATTGTCTAGATTGGCGTCCTCTTAACGCTGTATCAAAGACTTAATACAAACATTGTGCTAGTTTGTGAGTTCTTCAGCATAGAAGGCAGTGTAAGTGTCTTAATGTCTACATTCATCTTTGTATCACTTACACAACGAGTCGTTGTCATTTAAGCATTGAACTGCTTTCACTTGGAAGTTATGGGCTGATGAATGCCAACTGGACAAAGGCAAATTTAATGTAGCGCGCTAGTGCTTCATGTTGAATTTGCCTTTGTCCAGTTGGCATTCATAAGCCCATAACTTTCAACTGAAAGCAGTTCAATACTTATATTTACATTTGACAACGATTGTATGCAGGAATTTGGCTTCTACGATGAATTAACACATTATTATCGTCAAAGACGGAACAGCCTTTTCAACAGCCATCTTTCGTTATCGCCGACGTTACAATTATGACGTCACTATAATAATGACGTCATAATAGAGATTTTTTGAAGTTATGGACTCGTAACCTTCAAGTGGGCTTGGTAAAGTTATATAGTGGGGCTGCAAGTGTAAATGTAAATATAACCGGAAAACACTCACATATACCTTCTGTACCTGGAACCTTTGGTCTGACATGTCAACCTGCAACAGGTCAGCAGTCTACTTAAGCGTCACCGTCTCAAACACGATGAAGTATGATAAAAATATCCAGACAATTGTTTGAAAGGTAAACATGACGCTCTCTATTTCCTGAAAAAGAGGTACAGATTTTATCCGCGAAAATAAAGGCCATGGCATACTTCGCTTTTTAATATATATTCGCCAGTATTCCTGTAATGTCCGGGGCCCCACACCGAAAGATAACAGTCATTGCATCGAGAAAATACAGAGAAAAAAAAAACACAGTATGATACTTGTCACATCAGGAACACTTCCAACATGCTTGACGAACTCAACAGAGTTCTCCAAAATCACACTCGACTGGCCATGCTGTACCGAATTGACCGAGATCAGTTACATTCGGTGAAGACGAAAACTGCTTCCATCTGACTTTGCAGTGCTACCAAAACTGCCTATCAGCTCCTTACAAGAAGGATTGATGCTAGGAAGATAACCATCTTCCCCAGGACGACGACAGACTGGAGCGCCCTCCAGTGAGACATTAAACTTGCCGCCAAACTGGACGCCTTTAAGGCCACTGTGTCCAAACTCTGAAGTCCTTTGTTTTTGTCCTGTTTTCGCTAAATTTTAACCAACTCGTCATTTCTGCACCTTACATACCAGCTGCAGTACTTACATTGAAGAATATTGAAGGAGGCTATCACCAGACAAAGCAAAGTTCATACGGGCTATTGTCATACGTCACTTGAAAGCCAAAAGCACACCATTTTTGATGAATTGGTCGGATTAAAATAGAATAACCTCTCCTTCATCGGAGATACAACGGAGAAAACTGGGACACTCTAATTTACTATTTACTTGTTTTTTTCATTGTGAAATATTACAGATGTCAGTTTTGATTATATTTTGCTCGTTAGATGTGAATATGATTTTTTGCAATACGAAATTATCAAAATATTGACTGTATGATCTTGAAATCAGGATTATACCGATAAAAATGGACATTTATGATGATACTTACTGGTGTAACTGTATTGAAGTATACAATTATTAAAAATTCAAACGTTGAATGAATTTGCTAAATCACCTAGTAATGAAATTAGAAACACAAGATTTAATTAAGACGAATTTCCATATTTCTAGAAAAACCATCACCACCAGTACCAAAACGTCTCGACTACCTGGAGTTTTATCAAGACCTACGTACCCCCGGGCCATCAATAGACGTCGAGGTATTCACAATTCCAGGGGAGGGGATGTTCGCTGTGTTTGCTAATTCCGGCCGAAAGCGTCCTGATGTGTCTGCCCTGTATAAATGGACAGACAAGACCCTAACATTGTACCAGAGACTGAAAACAAACATGGCGCAGGCCTGGGAGTTCTTCACCATAGACGGCAGTGTAAGTGTTTTATCTTCTTGATTCATTTATGTATCCGCTAAGATAACAGTATACGGTCGTCATTCCGGAATTATAAAATCGGGATATAACCACATAATTTATTAAATACGGATATTGTGGTCGTATACAAGATCACGTTGATATCAGTCTCCAGACAAAAGTACATTTGTTAGTAAAAAAGTGATATGTGGACGCTTCTTTGTTGTAACCAAATCCATTAGGCGAAATTTAGTAACGAGCGCAAAACCAGAACAGAAATGGTTATGTGTATGTCGTTGACTAATTGAGCGATTACGTCAATAAAACTTAATATGCTTTATCAGATACTTTATAACGTAACGTACCAAAATATATCAAAGGTATATCTATACTTGATAGTTTGGAGTGACGAACGAATTACACAACCAATTTTCACGTATTTACAATTTTATTTAATAACATTCGAGTTTTCCTGTTATAATATGCCGTCAAATCTTATACAAACGCATTTCAAAAATGATAATTATTAGTTTCAATTAGCAAATAATGATAAAACAAAGGGATTATTAGGAGTATATTATTTACTATCAAGGTCGCCAAAGGGAATCTAAATGTGGGAGGAGTGTGTACAATCGAGATAGTGTTCATCAAAGTTACATTTACTGGTGAAACACCAATCACAATACGATAGTGTTTGTTATTTTTTTGAGTAAGACTATTCTTATATTGATATGCTACATATTCCAGGATAACATACAGCAAAAATACAGCATTTATTATATTTTCAGTTTTTCCTTGCAGTTGCTAACTACGGACATGATGATGGTATCCTGACAAATTCCACAATATTTAAATGGCAACGCCGGAAGCGGAAGTTCAAGGAATATCAACAGCTTCCAACATACACCGCGCGTGACTTTGAATATTTCATGGCGGATGGAACACATTACCTCGCAGTCGCCAACCACGCTCAAGGTTTGTAGAACACCATTTCAAGCAAGATCCATGCCTGGTTAACCAGAATGCGATCAATCACTTTGATGTACGTCAATAACATTTAGATATCAACATATCTAATGTTTCACAAATAACTCATGCTTCATTGTACATTTGACGAGTTACTGTCAGGCTCCTAGCAACGCATTTGTGATGCATAGGCATGCGCAGGCGGGACAAAAAATGGAGGACCATAAGCGAAACCCCGATAAGAGGGCTGGAAAGAATAAAGACAAATAGACTAATAGTTTACGTTAATTTAAATTCTTACGAATTAGAAGACGGAGTCAAGAATTGTTTTCGATTTTGTTAAGGTTTACCAACGAAAATAGGTTGGATACTATGAATAAATCGAATGGCTCATATGAAAACAAAAGAGAATACCCGGAAACACGTTTGCATTGAGACCATAGAAAGACACTAGAATGATAAGGCCATGTGTTCCAAAGTGATAGCGCATTCGTCATCATCAAATTAACCTGCAATGGAAATCTTATTAGAATTTCGGGTAAAAAAAAACACCCCAAAAACAAACAAACAGAAAAAAAACAAAACAAAATCAAACAAACAGACGTGGTATCGTGAACCGCCAAACATTTCAAACTAGCCTGAAAACATGTCTGACGACATATCACACAAGAGAACAGAATGCTATCGAACGAGTTCATGTCTACCACATAACTTTACCATGGTCTTTTTCAATATGAATTTTTTCGTCCGTAGTCTACATTAGTCACGTAAATCGTAAGTCGCAACAAGGGAGATCATTCTTACACATTTTATGAGGTACATTTCATAGTATCAGTAACTACACTAGGTCCTATACAAACCAATAAGTTCCGGACATGGTTATTGTAATTCAATCAAAAATAATTGCTTTAGCAAGAATGCCTTAATAGGTTGAAGTTCGAGTTTTGGTAATGGAACATTCGGACTTTTGTCACTCGTATAGCATACACTTAAACTACACAGAGACACTCATAATTTAGGTTAGTAAACGGACCTTTTTTGTAGGAAACTGTTTTTTTTCAAACAACATTTCTGTTGGCAATGTAAATATCGACAAGAAATCTTTCTCGCATAAATATATATAGTTTTCACTTTATTATTACGACTACTTACGTAAACTACATAATTTATCATTTCCCCAACATCATTTGGGAATATATCGTTTTCCAGCGAACAATATATTTGAATTCTTGATATTCCTACACCTAAGACTTCCGAGGTTATGAAACTAAAATATAATGTGATACATTTTCAGGTAACAGTCAGCACACAGAATCCGTCATTTATGTGTGGAACGTCACAAGTCACGTGTTCCAAGAGAGGCAGCGATTGGACACCGTTGGAGCATATGATTGGACGCATTTCACAGTAGGAGGATACACGTTCCTAGCACTTGCTCAGGCTTTTGACGGTCTAACGACCCAGCTTGACTCCAGAATCTATATACTACAGGACGATCAATTCTTCATTTTTCAAACAATGGAGGTTAGTTTAGTTTAATGCTGTTCAGTTTTAACAACATAAATATGTATTTAGAAAGGTTAAACGTGTGCTTGTTTGATATAATTGAGATATTATTACATCATTTTTTAAGGCTGGAAGCCTGGAAAAAAAATTACAGTACATGAATAATTGAGATTTGACTAGTGTTTTTAGTCGCGTGTGCACCAAATGTGATGACGTAATAGACTTATTTATACTCTAAAATGTACATATGTCGTTGCAGACAAACGGAGCTACTGACTGGGAAATGTTTACCATCAGTGGAACTATATATATGGCTGTGGCCAACGCCTACAACTACGGACCTCAGAACTTCTCTAAAACGAAGACCCACTACACCAACTCTACAATATACAGATTGAACACAAACAAACGGGCATTTGAGAGGTTCCAGAATATCGACACATACAGGTGTGGGTCAGAAATAGAAATTATTGTTGTATTAATTTCGCTATCATTAGTCATGTTCAACTATCATTAGCACTGGTAGTGTGACTTATATGGAGCGATCATAATTATGTTAAAGGTGTTGTTACATAATACAACAAGTTTGATATAATCATTACCCTCTTATAATATAAGATAGATACTACTTGTCTGCTGAAGGAAAATGAGGGAAGTCAACGAAATACATGGATTTATTCCAAATACTAAGTGTAATAAACGAACATATGTTCATACCTTTGGGATAAGTTCCCATTTTGATCGGATTTAGTCATAAAAGTTCAGACTAATCGATAAGCTTAATTGGCCTTTGAAAATATCAAACGTCCAGTGTTACTGTCATGTATCGATTTCCGTTAACCTGGATCAGAATGAACAGTAAGATTTCCAGAACATCATGTCAAAAGCTATTGTCTCGTAACTACCATCTAGTATAATATGTCACGTGCCTTTTATTTTGCAAATGATGATGATGATGATGATGATGATGATGATGATTTTAAACGTTTCTTAAATCGATCGTCAATAATCATTGATAACGTTTCCTTCCCTTCTTTCTTAGTGCCGTTGACTGGGAATTCTTCACTGTCGGGGACGACAACTTTCTTTTGGTGTCGAATGCTCAAAATGGCGGCGAGGAGCGTGAGCTACGGAGTACAATGTACCGATGGCAGGGACTGGACGGATTCGTGCCCGTCCATATCATGGCAACGCTTCCTAACTCAGACTGGGAGGTGTTTACTGACGATGGTGATATCTACTTCATTTACACTAATGCGAAGGGACGTAACTCTCAGATACTTAAGGCAAAACTGGTTTTATAGGTACAAAAGACATATCTTTTTGTCCACAGAGGAATAACGAGCTCTACAGGAAGCAGAGCATTCTCATGAAGGAAGGTCATTCAGAATATTACGGAACATCACCCACCCTACAATATATGGTGTCTTCCAGGACTGACGACAAACAGGGAAGTTGTTATAACAATGATATTGATTAGTGCAATTGACTTTAAATCTATTGTTGCGTTCCCTGTTCACCTGTAGAATGAAAAAAAAATGTATGTCAACAATATTTACCTCGACAACAACAAAACATTCATTTGTATTTTGTGAACTCGGTCATCGAATCGCATTTAAAGGTTTCGATGTTATCTGATTAAGCTATACTGTGCAATCATTAGTATAAAATACTTTGGATCTGATAACCAACAGTGTAGTGCTTAATAGAACTATCAGAGGAAAAGTGACGGACTTTGTCTGTTCGGTAATATCAGGCTGATGTTATTTTGTATTGACAACGAAATATCTTTATTCTGAATAATTTTGTTTCTATCGGAATATATTTCTTTTGACTTAAACGTGTTTTTTTTACCGTTAATTGCTGATTAAATATGTCTGAGGTTTACTATGAAACAATTAACTAGAATATTATTGAATTATGTCGTGTTAGATATAGGGTGAAATGGCGGCAAACAGACACCAACTGATGGATTATTTAGAAATCAAAATACTGAATTGGGTGACAATTCAATTTTGTCTGTAAGTAGGATGAAGAGGAATTTTGGTCGGCAATACCAATATATTTTCGCATTATCTTCATTTTCTCCTTAATGATCTAGTTAACTCCCTTTTTGAAAATTCGATTTACTGCTTTAGAAGCAGGCCAATTATCTATGAATGTCTCCAACTTGGAATTAAATGCAGCATATAAGAACAATTGAGAAATTATAAAATTTCTTTACATTTGAATATGCTGAAATAATTTTACAAATGAGACACATGTCATATTGAGAGACATAGTTGATACCCTTAAATATGTCATAAAGCAGTATGGAAGCTGAAAATGTTGCTTCCTTCGAGCAAGTTCGTTGACGAAACATTAAGTAGTTGTACATTTGGTTAGTTATATGTTATTTATGTCTATATTTTGTGTATTTAATTTATGTTAATAATAAAAGAATACAAAGGACGATTCATATTTGTCGCGTTGTTTTTCGCTGTGTGTAAATCTTCCACTTTTACTTAATCTATTGTGGCGTTATGACGCTCCAGTTGTATTAAGACTTAGCCTAGGGTATAAGACAATTAAAAAATAAGTTATTTTTAAAATTAATTTCTTCAACTAATGAGTCATTTCCCTGCAACTGGAGCTGTATTTCATACCACAGGTATGACATTAATCTCCGCCTGTTGCTTACACACTCAATCAACAAGGCTTGACTTTTTAGTTTGTTAACAACAGCAATGCGTGTCGCCATGATATCGTTTGCTGAAACAATTCTCAAAAATATTTACACTTGCTTGGATAAGGCGTATTTTTCCCTATTTGAAGTAATTGGGAAAGAAATGTCATACCAAGAGCGATGATGTCACTATAAAGAAGTCATGATCAAACGGTATTTGAGGCTTACAACAAACACAACACTCTCTATGCTTTAAGTGTTATAAACAAACGTGTTTTCAGATTCACAACACTCTCTGTGCTTTAAGTGTTATAAACAAACGTGTTTTCAGGTTTACAACACTCTCTGTGCTTTAAGTACCACCATGATCAAACGGTGTTGCAGGCTCACATTACACACGTTATACTCTATGAAAGGACGCAGACGAAATATCATATTCTTTTATTCAATTATGATTAATATGTTTCTTTTTCGTTTTTCGTCAAGGGTTGGATAAGTGTTCACAAGTGTACATGTGTCAAAACGTTATTATTGCCCCATTCAAAATTTTGTTGAATCGTTTGTCTTCACCGGTGCATCTCGATTAGAAAAGGTGATGTTTATATAGGTCGGATTGTCGTACGACTTTTCTGGTTCTCTGTTTTCCTGCTCAGGTGAAGACGGTGCTGAATTGGCGAATGCTCCATTTCCATCCGGTTTGTCAGACTCGTGTGATATGATTTGGTCTCTTGACTTATACAGGCCGCCCTCAACATTCAGATCTACGGGGGTGACTTGGACTGTTTTAGAATATCTCGGACCGGTTCTGTTTTCAAGAAGGGCTGGGCCCCAATCACTCGTGGGCGCATTAACTTTTCGACAGAACTGTGAAACGGAATGATGCTTGTTATCAAATTAATAAAATCATATTGAAAAACTAACTGGTATGCTGATGTATGAATGGTTTTCGGTAGAAGTTTATCAATTTCTTTGATCAGATGATAAGATTCGAGTAATTATGTTTAACAAGCTATAGACTTTCAGTTTTAGCATGAAAATGGCACAAAATTCAAGAATATATTTATCCTCGTATTTTCCACCTCTACAAAATTGAAATAATGGGTTCAAAGCTTTGAAAATGTCAGTTTCTCATTTAAGCATCACTGTAAAATTTAATGAAAATGACAAATGTAATTTTGAAGATAGATTAGGAAAAGCTAACGATCCAACGAAAACGAAACAATAATTCTAACACAGACATATGAATTTGTACGGAAACCCTCGACAAGTTCAAAGATAATCACACTATGTGTTCCGAAAGGGAATGCGTCTTACAATATTGTCACATACATTAATTGTATTTTGTCGAAAGCAGCATATTTTTACTCTACTCACCGCGAACAACCCGTTCCTCCACAAACATACTATATACCATATAGGCATACAGATAAGAGAGGCTGCGACTATCATCCAGCCAATGGCTTGAGCCCAATCAGGGTACAGGTATCCGTCAGACGCAAATGGTGTCGTGTTGATGATCTTAGCAATGATAACTACCTGGAAATAATTGACAGTCATTTTCAAGAAAGTATGCAAGTAAGACGGCCACAATTAGTAACATTTAACTTTCTTTCTGGTGACTAATTGTTGAACTTTAGAATTCAATTACTTAACATTCAGATTCAGGTCAAAGATATTTTTACTGCTATTTTGTCGTTGTCAACTTACTGCTAAACATAAAGGCGAAATAAAGCACCACATCACTCCAAAGAAATAAAGCTAATTGTGACAAAGGTGCTACGTCCAATCATCATTTCAATGTCTTTTTTGAAATTTCCGAAACCTGAAACAATGTATAAATGACTAATATTAAATAAAACAAATTAGGTATGTGGAAGGTTGAACTATCGGAGAAAGATTTATATTGTATTGAATAAGATGTTTGTTTGAAAGTTACTATACGGTGCGTTTTTTAGTAGACAATTTTACAAAACAACTAAAAATTCAACATTTTCATGTGTTAAAGCGACTTCAACTAAACAAATCATGGTTGGAAATAATATCAGGCGCAATATATCTTAAAACTAAGACTTCCCATTTACTACGAAAATTAAAAGTGCCTGCAACCATTTTTGTAAATAACCAAATCAGTGCAAAATATTAACAATTCAGTAGAATGCATTTATATTACCGCTTGTTAGCATAACGCTGCGCGGACTCGATTATCACAACCACGTGACTTCATTCGGCTTTCTCTGTGTAGCATTGTTTTATCATTACAGGTAAACAAGGGTTAAAAATCCGTATACAGATATATATAGTACATTTTTACAGTTATAGACTCGGACATCACTATATCTTAAATCTATTCTAATTAGAAGAAATCACCGTTTATTGTCTATGGAATCTACAGCTATAGTCGGTTTAAACACTGAGCATTCATTGGGAAAGCCTTAAGCTAGATTTTTTCCCTTACCGTAAATGTAGTTAATGGCAATGAGTTCAGTTAGTCCGGTAACTAGCATAGGAAACCCACTGATAAAATGGTCTGTTAACTCAAATATGTAGTAACCACCCTAAAACAATACATACTTATTACACACGTGGGTTTTATTGATGTACGTAAATATTCCTTTCAACATTATCACGTTAACATATAAAAACGTTTTATCATTCGACTGGCAAGTTTTTTTCATCGATTATTTGTTATAATAAATTAGTCAAACACTTAAAAAAACAAACGCTTGCAATACCAACATTTGTGACCATTGGTAGTCCAAGCAAGAATCCTGTGAAGCAAATCAGCAACCGGAAACCAACCTTCCGCCATTTTGTGTTTAAGATTCCACTAAACTGATCCATGAGACTAGTGATAACGGCCTCCACAATAGAAAACTGCGAAGTAATAATAATATATCATCATCATTACAGTGTGATATCAATATTACAGACCAAAAGTTAAAACAATAAGCTCCATACAGAAAAAGGTCATCCATAAACAGGATTACCGAAGAGATTTCTTTTACACACGTTTTCAATATCTGTTCATATTTGTCTCACTGAATTTTCTGAAGGCCCTACAGGGTTTGATTATGGAATTCGATATAATTTCTGAGGGAATGCCCTTTTTTCAAGTACATGTATGTATTTAAATCATCAATGATCAATTATATCACAAGCATGTATCTGTTATTCGTATGATAGACGATAAATGACAACTATTGCTATGTACCTGTGAACTAAACCCAATATTCATCATCATGAAGAAAAATAGTATGGACCATAATGTAGGTACAGGCATCTGTGACAGGCCTTCTGGATACACAACAAACACGAGACCCGGACCTATAGTAACGTAACATTTATATAGAGTATTCATTTATATAGAGTATATATTTATAAAAAGTATTCATTTATATAGAGTATACATTTATATAAAGTAAACGATTATATAGAGAATTCATTCTTATAGAGTATCCATTTATATAAAATTCATTTATATGGAGTATTCATTTATATAGGGTATTCATTTATATAGAGAATTCATTTATATAGAGTATTAATTCACATGGAGTATTTATTTATATAGGGTATACATTTAGATAGGATATACATTTATATATAGTATCTATTTGTATAGAGTATTCATTTATATAGAGTATACATTTATAAAGAGTATGCATTTAGATAGGATATACATTTATATATATTATTCATTTATATGGAGTATACATCTATAAAGAGAATACATTTATATAGGGTGTACATTTATATAAAGTATACATCTACATTGTATATAGAGTATACATTTATAAATGATATTCATTTACATAGAGTATTCATTCATATAGAGTATACATAGAGTATTCATTTATATAGAGTATTCATTCATATAGAGTATACATTTATACAGAGTATTCATTTTTATAGAGTAAACATTTATGTAGGGTGGACAATTTCTATGATTTTTTGACAAGTCCGACATTTACCATCAGTGGCGACATCCTCCACAGATACACCTTTAGAATAAGCCATGAACCCCAATACAGAGAAGATAGCAAAACCAGCTAAAATACTGGTCAAGCAGTTGATAATAGGCACAATAAGAGCGTCTCTGTAATGAAAAAGATGTTGTGACGTAATTTTACCGACCTGTTTTTCAAAATATTTTGTATAACAATAGGCTGTTCTCTATTGTAAAACGTACAAAAATCGAAACAAATATACTATATTTGTGCGTGTGAGTAGATTATAGTTTAACACATTTTATTGACATAAAAGGACAAAGGGATTAGTCAGTAAGTTTTACCAACTTATAAAAGACTTCTCCTGTAACAATGACATAATGATATAAATATACAGTAATCACGTGATGGCAAAATACTCATATTCTAAAGTATGATAAGGAAAAGACAAGAAAAGTTATATATTTTTTTGAATAGAGAGAAAGAGAGAGAGAGAGAGAGAGGGGAGTCACTTATGCAAAATATATATACAATGTAGGTCAAAGAGAAAAGTCAATACTGAGCTCTTAAATGTTGATTTGAACACAGATTTTTGTTCAATAGCATTGATCCCTTTTTACTAAATACTTATAGAAATATAAAATGTTTTTTGCATCCTACGAATGTTTTTTTTTCAGGTGCAATAATTTTCTATTTTCAAAAACAAAAAATCACATTGCCTCTTACTTTGGGCTAGAATTTGCCATATTCCATTCATTCATTTGATCTATCTGTTACATGTATTAATTCATTTCATTCACGCATTTATTCAGTAAATTAGTTCTCGGATATCTTTACCGTTGGTGTCGAAAATTGTAAAATAAAATGTATATAGATATATATTCTTTTCCCTCTCGCTTGAGGACATACACACATCCAATCACACGTTTATATAATAATACACAGTATCTATGATACGCCATATCGATCAACAATGCAGTCCAGTGTACGTGTATATATGGTGTTGTGCAGCCTTGTTAGGTGAGCTTACTCCAAACAAGCACTCCTTGCCGGATGCAGACACGTGTAAAAGTGAATTCAACGTTAGCCTGTCCACAACACGTGTCATCGACTTCGATTGGCCCTTGTTTGGAGACTACACTTTACAGCATGTCTTATTCATAATTGTGTAAACATTTCAGAATTCCATACAGATAACTCAAAGTTTAAATCCAGAAAAAACACGCGTAGGAGCGAGGGATGGTTTTGATAGATGAAGCTCAGTTCATATTCTAAATGTGTGACCTCCCTCTGCTTGTTTTTTTTTTTTATCTTCCGCTATTTCGCCCAGTGCTTATTGATCATAGTTTTCAAGTTTGTGCTTCAAAGTATCTATGACCCATGTTAAGGGACAATGAAAAGAAAAGAAAAAGAAATGTTCCTCTCTGTTGTTTCTTCTGTGCTTAATCAAGGGATGGTGTCTCTCTGTCAACCTACATGTTCAGCTTAACAAACAGACAACGAAAGTAGAAGATCCCATATCTTGTGGTATTTATGAGTGGAAATAGGTGTAAATTGTTTCCACAAAACTCGAAATTTTAAACACAGAAAGGTGATGTCAAGGCAAATACATAAACGTGTGTCTGGCATATTTCATAAAGAAGAACGAAGAAGTCTTCAAATGTTAAGGTTTCTCCAGAATTTCTATCAATAAATTATTTGTTCATGTTTGGTTTACCCTTAATTCTTCAGTGAACGTTTCACAAACCTTAAGATGAAATTTGTAAACTTGTTATAACTGGCCATTACTACGAGTCCTCCTTGGCAAGCACTAAGGGAAAAGAATATTTGTGTAGCTGCGTCACTCCAAACCTTAGAAATAAAAAATGGAAGTGATTAGAATTATAAATTCTAATGACAGGACTGAAATCATATAAAATTGCTTAGGGGATCAGAACAGAATGATTAGATTACTCTCTAAAAGATTAATACAATTTGTGTTCCATCAGAAGCCTTTTGCATCCGGTCTTCTCAAGGTAAATATCATCATAATGTATTATTTAAGTTTGACCAATGAGATAAACGTAATCGAGGTGGACAAGTTTGCTTGATGCAATTTGACAACACATAACTACTCGCATTAATCAGATAAACTGATGGGCAAGACTTATAACTGTGTCTGGTCAAAGTTTTCTATTTTGAAAACTATTTGTTAATTCTTGGAGAAAACTCACATTAGGGTCGGCGACTTTATCCCAGTCTGGTGTGATGTAGAACATAATACCTTCGTAGTAACCATCCAGTGTGAGTCCGCGGACCAACAGGACTATCAACAGTACGTACGGGAATATGGCAGAGAAATACACCACCTTAAATATGAAACAGTAATTAGGTAATACGTCTGTTTCCTGATCGGCTTCCATTTGGTTCAAATAATTTGAGGCCTAACTTTGGATCTATTTGGTGCAACGGAATGGACCATGGTGGGATTTATCGGTAAAAGGGAATGCTGCCGCTCTCAATTTGAAAAACAAAACTGACAGTTGCCAACAAAATCGTCGCCACTTAAGCGATCACTTAAATGGCTATGATATCCCTAAATGGGAATAAAAAGTAAAACGGCGTCCAACAGAGAATAGGGGTGATATATGAAAGGTCAATCAACCAGCAGTTAGCAAACTGCAGAATATGGTAGCGATGATACATACAGAAGTACAAACTCCTTGCGGAAATCATACACTTTTGGACGAACTCTTTTCTCTTTGAAATTTGTACTCTACCATATCAGCCAATCAAAAGCGACGTTACAGACTTAAGTGACTGATGGAAATGCTTATTACAATATTGAATTATTTATGGTTATTATCATTGTCGTAATGCGGGTATAGATGCCAAACCTATTCAATATATGAAGAATATAAAGGATATAATGGGATATTATATCAGATGCATTTATTGTTTATTGTTTAAATCAATAATATATGCTTATGAAGACATGATATCGTGACTTTAATGATATCTAGACATAAACTTACTTTTCCGAGAGACTTGATACCATTTGATAGCACAAGGAAGACGATTAACCATCCCAGTAGGTTACACAACATCACGTCCCATTTTACGTTACCAGCCTCACCGGCCCCTTCTGACACAGCTAACACCTTCTGGCTGAAAACAAGGATATCAAAATTACAGTGCAGTCGGTAATATTCAGGAGAATGTATTTTCGCTATATTCGCGACCATTGGATATAACATGAAAATCAATACTCTGCGAATTTCAATAAACACACTCAAAGGTATGGAGCTATTCATTGCATACGTCTGTGTAAAAAATATGTGTAAACTACATTGTAGTTCCGATTTGAACAATCGCGTTACCCTACTTCACTACATATTTCAGAAACTGGTTTCGATAACCTATCGAGCTCATCTTCCAATCAAGAGGGAAAGATGGCAGAACTTCACCCCTCCCCCGGAAAAAAAAACACAACAAAAACAACAACAAAAAATAATTAGTGAAGAGACAAGTCTCGCATCAAACAAATGGAGAGGCGACTGAAAATTGCTAATGTCAACCGTGTCTAAATTCTGACAACCATAATGATAAACTTATCGTGAAGTCTCGTTACAACATATTTCTAATAAAAATGTAATAAAATCAGTTCTTTAAATTACTCACAAGAAATATTCTTCACTAGGACTGGTCGTCGTAATCATGGTGTAATTTACTGAAATTAAGAAAAATACAAGCTATTGCTGAAGTATATGCTATATATGGTTACTGTCTATATGGTGATTTATCAAGACAACGAAACTTTAGTATTATAACACTACTACCTTTCATAGTTGAAATGGTATATGTATGGAGGTATACACATGTTAATCATTTCACGTATCCATACCATGAATCTTAACCTGATTAAAAAGCTATTTTATTACCAACTTAAATAAAAAATATATTGTACGAGCAAATGTACTATGCCCATGGATTTATTTTTTTAAAGCCGAACACATTTTTTGATACAGTGATATAATTGATCGTTACTGATAACAAACGAACCTTTCCAGAAACTTAATCACAAAATACGCTGGTTTCTATTTGAATATATACAATATATATTGAACATATAACACAGATACTCCACTGCGGCTGATAAAATAAATCTCCAGCTCCCAAGATATGAAAGTATCTTATAGCCGGCTGGCAATACGCACGGAAAATTTCTCAATGCTTTGTTGAACAAATGAAAAAAAAAGAAAATTTATTACTTGTAAGAGTTGTCCCTCTTGAACGCAGATTACTCCGAGCGCGTGAAATGATAAACTTATTCGAACATGGATAAATTTTAGTAAAGGCAATGTCTTAACACATAGATATATAACAGTTTGGTTTGTTTTTGGTTTAAACGTCCTATTAACAGCCAGGGTCATTTAAGGACGTGCCAGGTTTTGGAGGTGGAGGAAAGCCGGAGTACCCGGAGAAAAACACCACCGGCCTACGGTCAGTACCTGGCAACTGCCCCACGTAGGTTTCGAACTCGCAACCCAGAGGTGGAGGGCTAGTGTTAAAGTGTCGGGACACCTTAACCACTCGGCCACCGCGGCCCCTTGATATATAACAGGAAAATGTGTCACTTATTCTTATGTATCACTGGATTTACATTTTTAAACAGTAACTATTTAGTTGGTTCATCAATTGCTTGTTTGATTTCAATTGATTGATTGATTATTTTTACTCACAACAATCCGGTCTCGCCCCTTGCCAGGGATCGGCCAGAGACATATTGAGGGAACCATCATTGCAGTCGCACGTGTTCCACGTATTGTCACATGATACCCACGGAAGTGATGACGTCATCGACGCAAAGAAGAAATAGATGCAATAAGCGATGACGATGTTGTAATAAATGCCGATGATGGCGGGAATGATAACCAGACAAACTCCGAGACCTGCAAAAGTAAAATTTAACACGCTATCTATAATGGGATACAGAGAAATCGACGGTTGGGCACCAGGATTATCTTGATTAGGGTTATTGTTACGGTTTAGCATTACACATATCTCAAGATGTTAACAATTGGGATTTATTGTAAAATATGAAATTCAGCAGCTGAAGGTTTTATTTGGGAATATATT
The DNA here is from genome assembly GCF_902652985.1 of Pecten maximus. Classification (NCBI taxonomy): domain Eukaryota; kingdom Metazoa; phylum Mollusca; class Bivalvia; order Pectinida; family Pectinidae; genus Pecten; species Pecten maximus. Next base: position 18,392,098 of record NC_047033.1, on the reverse strand, counting down.
TTAACATACCATGACAGGGGCATTGATTTTTGGTTACTCTACAAAAATGATAATAATAATATTTATCCAGTCAAAGCATACACAGTACAATTGTATCACAAATATGTTAAACAATATTTACATCATTTCCTTATTTTCTTATTTTCATAATAGATACACATTATATATTGCACATTATTGTTATGGAGTAAATTTGCTTTATCTAGGATTGCCCATGAAAGCCGATATACAGCGTATATCCAATGGGGTCCTCGATAACATAAATTAAATGTTCAATCATCCGTAATCAAACCTATCTTATCCAACAATACTTTTCCTACCACACCAAAGAAGACTTGAAATTTCTTATATGCCGTCTTTTCTGAGAAATGTGACCGGTGAGTGTCGGTTAAGATGTACATTATATCTTATATTTATTCTACCATGCCATAGGTCATGTCGTAAATAAATGACACATGAGTGTTAACGATCAGCAATGAGTGACGTCTAACAATTGTTCTTGCAGAGAAGAGACCGAGTTGAAATATGTCAGAATATTTACAAATACATTTTTGAGTTTTTACTTGTATTCTTCTAAAAACATGCGTGATCTTTTAATCGTGGCTATGTAATATGAAATTTATAAAACTTGTTAAATGCCGAATATTGCATAGTCACTCATGAACACTCCTCTACTTGTATTTTGCTGTATTTGAGTAATCAATTTCAGTTTTCTCAAAACTTCTTGTTGACATTTTCAAGAGAAAGTGAACATCAACTTCATGAATTTGAAAACATAAAAATAAAATCCAGCCTTACACATTATGCATACCTTTGAGTGCTGGATTGATGCTCCATATCTTTACGGGTCCAAGACTTGCGAACTGGCCTAAGCTTAGCTCCAGGTAAAAAATCGGGATTCCAACCAAGAAAAGGCAGATGATGTATGGTATCAGAAACGCACCTTTATAAAACAATCGTAATGTGAGCATAAATAAGATACATTCGTTACTACGGAAACATCAAAATAAGATTTTACAATTCAAATATTTGTTCTGCATTATTTCGGTTACAAATTCTTCGTCTTTCAACTACATGGTACTTTATTTCCAATTGGGTTTTACCTTTTTTCATATTTTTCATTTATAAAGAACAGTAATAAAAAACGAATAAGCATATTGTAAAATTCTAAATTGCAGTTTGAAATATAAATTAATATTACCTCCGCCATTTTTGAAACACAGATATGGGAATCGCCAAACGTTACCAAGACCCACAGCATATCCTATACACGTCAGGATAAATTCTAGCTGGTTCGACCACGCCTGTCTCGGTTGATCAGTCTACATATAAAACAAGTGATTTCGTATATGAAATACATCATATGATTAGAAATTCCGTTTAGTGCATGAGAAAGTGAACATCAAGTTCATGAATTTGAAAACATAAAAATTAACTCCAGTCTTAAACATTATACATGCCTTTGAATGCTCTTAATTAATAATTTATATTCAGTATTAGAATAGTGCTAAGATACAGGGATCTGTTGCCCTTAAATGTATCATTGGCAAAGATAGACTGAGACAACCTGGTACACAGACATTAAGACAGAGAGACTGAATGACATATTAAACTGAGGATTTCCTTTTTCTTGATATCATTTACATGTATAAATGCGAACTAAATGCATTATGCACCAATTTGCTATTAATTCATGGAATGAACTTTCATGGTGAAACATCATACAGGAGCATATTTCAGTTATATATATATACCATCGCCTTGAAAATTGGTGAAGTGCAATTTTTGACACACTTTAAAAATAAAAGTCTGGTGATGAATAATTAAAACCTAACTATATATAACTATCTATTACCAATTTTATAAAAAAAATGAAAATATTCATAAAACGACGAGAAAGAATGTATGAATGACGAGCGAAATATTGTAAAAAAAATCATGAGACAAAATGAAAATATGATGATTGTAAGGAAAAAGAATTGTACAGTATATAGATGACATGTGAAAGATTGAAAAAACTAAGTAGAAAAATATGAAGGAATGAGTGAAAACCCTCCTGCGAGAGGACACCTATTGTATTGTATATATTATGTGTAATATGAATAAAATGTGTTTTTATCCAAAACAAAAACAAAAAAAAAACCTAACTATCAGGAGGACTACAAATATGTTCGGCGAGCATAATTTATATTTTAAGTCGGTGAAAAAACAGAATGCATTTTATACCATAACAAAGAAATATTTGTATCTAATAGATGGCGCCAGATATGCATATGTATTCCCTCAGCCTCATCTTTGAGGAAGTAATATGTGTACATTCAGAAATATGTGAATAATGATGAAAATTGTAATCGGGGTTGCCTTTAATCTTATTTGTAAAATTAGCCAGCCAGTTTACATATGGCGAGAGGTATTTAGTCTATAAAACAATCAAATTGCATAATAAAAATCACACCTGGTTGAAGAAATCATAAAACAGATCTATTGAAAACTTTCTCAATCGCCTTTAAGAGTATCATTACATTTTAGAGAGCTGTACGGAGTTACATATATATAGGTTTCCGACAAAAGACCTCGAGTAAATATGTACATATATGAGATTGCATTAATTGAGATAGATAGGCATGCTTGTACATAGGTTGCAGTAACAACTACCAATACAAGTATATGTTTTGGATAAAAATATCTCGAATAAAATGCCTTCGTTAAACGCCGGTTAGCATGTCATTATGTCGAATATTTGTGATCATATTATGGGTGTGCAATATAAGTAACATGTATACATGTATATGGTAATGTATGAGTCACGTGCAACTAAATGTACTAAAATGATTGTATACCAACAATTCGTCAGCTTAATATTTTACCCACAAGACTAAGTACTTAAAAAACAATCGCTAAATCCTAAAGCCGCCGATGCCAGATTCAACAAGGTATTTTGATCAAAAATAAAAAAAATAAATCATTAACGGAACTTGTTTAAGTGCAAATCCCTTCATGAGCTTTGAAGGTGAATAAGTCTCGTAGATTTGTTTATCTGTTTTGGTTTCTCAAACAAAATCAATTAAGAAATATATGATAATAAACACTTTGAACGAACCTGTATTTCCCTCCAACCATGGATGATTTAGTTATATGTAAATCGAAGCTGTTTGATATATAAATGCTAAGGGGATATATCTCACAAACAACACATGTCTAAATGAATATCAAATATACATTTTAAATTAAATGATAGCTCATTAAAAGATGTGAAGTATATAGAATTAAAAAGAGATGTTTATCAAATTATGTCTTAAATGATATATATATCACATAGGAAGAACAATAACCTATTACTCCTTAGATGTCTTATTAATGAATAGAGACATGAAGTACGTTTATTAACACATGCAATTTATTGTATATCCTTAAATGTGTGCGTTATCATTTTATCTAAACTTTAATAAAACTATTGAAACAGAATGTATATTAAGACAATTACACCAAGTAAATACTCGAAAATAATACGAAATCAGTAAAAATCACGGGGGATAATGTTAACAAAAGGGAAGCTATTGCCGCGAGTTTTGACTAAGTGAACGCTGGGATATGACCAGGTCATCTGAGAGGGTAAGCGTCTTTAATCTTTGTGACATGAGAAAGCTGAGAACAGGGGATCTGACAACACAGACAAACATGTTATTTGACGATATTTTTCAGACCGATAGTTAGTCCTATCAGTAGTCTTACCTTTGGAACATCCCTATCTTCACTAATATGTTGATCTCTTGATAGGGATCCAGCCTGTTTTGTACTATTCCTACCTAACGATTGCACGTCTTTAAATGTCCCGAAACCGTTGTTTTGTAAGCCACCCTCAGTGAATGATGTTCCCTCGGACATGACGAAGAGTCACATAACGTGTCCTAAGACAACAAGCAAAATGAAGCATCACTTTTACCGCAGGTGTGCATGTTTATAAAGGTCAAATGACTGAGGATACGTAGATATGGAGTATCACGCATGGCTAAAATTGTGTAATTATAATAGAGAGTATATGAATAAAGTATCCGTGTCTGTGAATATATCAAACCATGGACAACGTTACAAGTCTGCTTAGCTTGATAGAATATGTCTGAAGTGCAAATTATCGGAAACAATAGCTAATAATTTCTTGTTTAAACGTGTCCTCGCTAACTTGACAAAGAATGAATCCTTGACTACCAAAGATAGTTTGTTATTGACCCTATCTATCACTTGACTGAGTATAACTACTTCCAGCTCAGCGTCTCCATCTTAGCTTTGAATAAAGGTAAAACATTAAAGTAAATGTCTTGGCCAGTAACACCCGACATTGTTTCATAGGTCATTAGCATTATGGAGGTGATTCCATAGCCTACTGAAAGTATACATGTATGTAACATTGTCAAGCTTTATTTCATTCTATCACAGCGTAAACCTGAGAGCAATTACAGTACACATCGGATTCGGAAACAAACTTACATAAATCAGTATCCACTATTAGGTATACTCAAATAATTTCATGATATCTGATACATGAAAATGAAACTACTACATATATTTCAAGCTAAAATTCAATACAGTAAATAATGATTCTAAAACCACCACTTTGTCATATTAATCTTTACTGTTGTAGCCTATTCTGATCTGTCGATCGGTTTGAGGCGTGTTTTTGTCATAAATGTTTCTTCCGACCGTATAAACTTAACAATCTTGAAAGGACTAGTTGTTATACAGTTCCAGCATTCAAGTTTTAAACTGCCTCTTCAGAAAAACACCACTTAAACCAATCCCGATTTACGGACTGAAATATTTACAATTAATACAAATATTTCTTACATATAATTTAATATATCATTGGAAGACCAGCTTATTATTTGAAACATATTTACAGCATTCCTTTTTATAGTATGCACAAGAATTATACGACTACATGCGGTATTGCATTGCTTCGTGCAGTGCACTCAGGTATCTCCCCTAATCTTGGACTTATCGCCCTTCGTACAGTATACCCTGTAGACATATTTAGAAAAAGCTAACGCGACAGGTAAATCCTCACCCTCCCTCCCTATTTTAACACTTGTTCCGCTTTGTTTTTTTTCTGTTTTATATTTTCAGGCACGTTCTCAAATTCGTCATGACTTCGACCACGACACGCAAAGGTGCTCGCGGTATTTTTCTGGTAGACAACAGATTGCTCTGCCTTTTTGGAAAGTCTATATCATTTTACATCACATTATCGTTTCAGTTATTGAATCTAGGGAAATATCCTGTTCAAAGTTTCCTACAACTCTGACAGCTGTCACGTGGTTTTTGGCCATCATTCACCATTTACGTGTAAATGAAGGACCAATTAAAAGACATAAGTAGTGAGGAAATGTTATCTTTGTCCTTTGTTTAGAGTGTCTTCTGTCTCCCCAGTGAACTTCCCGTTATGGAATTGTTTAATTAACAATAGCGACGAGATACAAAATATATAATTTTATAGAAACATTGAATTCTCTGTTATTTGCTTACAAAATGAAATAAATCTTATTGTTCTATTTCTATTTTTGTCAATTTGTCAATTGTGTATAATCAATAAACTAATTATATCATGTTTTAGAACATTCCAACAGTTAAGATAATCATCCTAACGCAAATCGCAATTATTTTGCTGATTAAAGTAGCACTGCAGTTCAGACTCATACTCTCACATGAAAAACAAACAAAAATGTACTTTGTAGATTTTATTCAAAGATGTCACAATTGTGTTATGTTTCACTTATGTTACTTCAATAATTTCTGATAAAAAATATATTTCGATGGTAAACAAAACGATAAAATAAAAAAGAAGAAAAAAAATTTGCAAAAATGCTTTATTTTTAGTTCAGTCATGAAATTGTTCTGATAAACAGGAACCACATGAAACTATTGGTCCAGCCTACCCAGCGTTGTCCGTGAGAAAAAAAATCTATCTAGTGTTAGATGATGGCCTCCGATGTCCAATATATGTTAACGAGGTCCAATATATGTTTTACATATTATTTACATACATAGAAAAACATGTATCGTTGATTACAATATAAACTGCAAATGTCACAAAAATATGTTTCCAACAAAAAGAGTCACTCATCTTTACTTGCGAGAAGAAAGCTTGTCCTATTGCTAAGTATTTGTAAAGCATGTCTTAAGTGAAATTCATCAACTAATCACATTTCAATTTTAATTATTATCTTTTTCTAATTCACATATTGACATTTTGGAATTCTATATATAACTTAATATATAAAATGTGCTGAAATATCAAGACTACAATGGAACAATAGTCCGTGTTTGTTTGGTTTCTATTTTGAGCAATGAATCTAAATGCACAACGTAGGAAAGGCGAAAGGTGACGATAGTCATTCCGACTTTCTGATTTTCGTTATTTACAATGTAGTGTATTGATAAAATTGACAAGCTCTCTCTTTTCACTCATAATGCAATAATACACACCAACTACATATGTAAAATAGTGAACAATTTTTTTTTTAAAACTAAAAAAAAAAAAAAAAAACATCCAGGGCATCCAAGGAGACACATCTTCCCACAGGTAGTTAAACGAATTAATCTTAGTTATACTTTATGCCCTTTTGAGGTCCTAGTGGTAACACTGGAGTTTTATTAAATATAAATAGATTTTTGGGAAGTATTTAACATATTGAATATAAGCATAGTACAACTTCAAATGCAGGTTGGTAAAAATGCTTCGTCAAACGTAAATTATAAAATCAGACCGGAATATTAGCAATGTTAAGACGAAGAGACATACATATAGGTTGTTATTAGACATGCGGTTAAGTGTCAATATTAAAAGTATAAGTTTGGAAATTCAGATAGGGACAAATAAAATATATAAAATTAACAGGGGAGAAATGACCTAACCAATAATCCAATCCATTAATTAAATTTTAGCATGAATGATTTGCATGTTATTATGCAAACCGGAACAATATATATATATATAACTTTATATAAATGCAAATCATTACAATTATGACATGAAATTCAAATCTTATACCTTCAGGTCTACAACAAATATTGCATATGATACATTTTGTTTATAACTAATTGCATAGCATAGTAACACAAATGACGAAGGAAGACAATTTTTCGACTCGTGTCCTTACCTCACGATCTACAAGAACTGGTTGCCTACTCTGAAATATATTGTTTTATACATATAACATTTTCTATGTACATGGTGTTCTGTATATCACAATGGTTTTATCCTTGCTTACTTTTTGGTTGCTTAGATTCCGTTCAGTGTATTTAAACATAAGTAGATTTTGGGAAAGGTTCACTTTGACTTCTTTAATTTTATCCAAGTATTAGTCAGTTAAAGAAATCATCAACATTTATTTGACATATGATTTTCTAACAATTACCAAAGCGTCAAAAAACGTCAAAGAAAAATTGATTGGGTATACAAAAATAGAATCGTGATATTTGTCTGTCTTAAATTCAATGACTCATTAATCGATTAATGGTTTACCAAGCAAGAACGATGACCTTATATAAAGGTTTGTGCTAGTACATTGTATAGTACTATATCTAACTTAAAATTTAGATTATCTCGACAGGAGGAGGTAGAAAAACGAAAATCTTGTGCTCAAAACCAATCTTTTTCTGGCTTAGAATTTGGTCGCATCGTCGGTGTTGTCAGCTACGTCTGGATTCGAGAATGCTGTGTTTACGTGGCCATAATTGTTAAGCTCATATGACGTATCAGGACCTCCATTAGACTTTTCGGGTGCCGAAGGTTCCAGATGGGTAAATGAACCATTTCCACGTGGCTCACCAGGCTCGTAGGATATGATTTGACCTTTTGACCTATACAGGCCGCCCTCTACATCCAGATCTACGGGGGTAACTTGGACTGTTTTAGAATATCTCGGACCGGTCCTATTTTCAGGAAGGGCTGGGCCCCAATCACTCGTGGGCGAATTAACTTTTCGACAGAGCTGTAAAAAGAGAATGTTTATAAAATTTAGTTTTTGATCATCGTTATATTGAATATCACGGAATAATTTTTAACAATATTGTGTGAAATCATGCTTGCATGTTGAAAAATAATAAATGCGTGCACATCATACATCCGTATGAATTTTGTAATGAAATATCCCATTTTACTATATTTTTGCGAAAGGAATATGAAATAATGAATATAAAGGATATTACTTTAAATGATATTGAAATAATGCATTACAATTGTTGACGAATATATTTCTATTTTTACATTTACTTTAACAAATGTATTACACACTATGTAATCAATAATGCTATATTAAAAAATAAATCACATGATAATATTTTGTAAATGACTCAATGAAATGGCAAAAAAAGATCAAATGAGATATAATTTTTGCCCTCAAACTCTTACCGTGCCTAAACCGTTCCTCCACATGTATATAATAAACCAGAGGGGGATACAGATGAGGGAGGCTGCGACGATCATCCAGCCGATAGCCTGGGCCCAGTCTGGGTAAAGGTATCCGTCAGACACAAACGGCTCTGTGTTGATGCTCTTGGCAACTATAACCACCTGTTTTGTAAATGTACATCTTATTCATTTATAAACAACTGTGAATCAAGTAATATCAAATTATGTTAATCAGTCTTACTGACCCGGATGGAAGCACGTGAGGGTCTTACTGATGGAGGAAACCGGAGCACCCGGAGACAACCAACGTGGTCGAACAGGGGTACTCCCATGCCTTTCACGTCCGGCAACTTAGGTGAAAGGCAAAACAAGCTATTTTTTCTGGTTCTAGTTTAAATCGTGAGTGAAATCGTGAGTGAGGGCCAAAGAAGCTACTGGGAAACCCAACAATAGGTAGCAAGAAAGTCAAGTATGAATGCTGGGTGCAGTTAGGAAATTAAAAAAAATTGGTAAATTTTGATTCCAAAAATATATAATATAGCGTTAGGAAGAAACCGATTTAACATACAATTTGTACAGGGGTTTAGAATGAAAAAAATGTAGCTGCAATATTATAAGACTCTTTCATATGCATGTATGTAGGATAGGGATATTCCACCCGAGGGGTAACGAAATGTGGTGAATCCCGAGGCTTGTCAAGGGTTTTACCACATTTTGTGATTCCTAGGGTGGAATATCCTTATCCTACATATACACATAATGAAACATTCTTTTTCTTTCATAAATTTGTAGTATTACCAAATTTCTGGCAAAAGTGCCCCTCAGCCATCCATGTTCATTTTTTTCTTTCTTTCTTTTTTTAATTTCTTTATTTGACGTTTTTACTGAAAGATAATACCCGATTTCGGCAAAATAAGTTTGAACACAAATTGTATCCCTTTTATGGTTAAGTGATGAACGAATAAAAATTGACGTGAACGTGATCAAATTGTCAACATCCAAGAAAAAGAATTTCTATCAACAACACTTTAAAAAATCAACGATGAAATGAGTTTTCCAATTTTACGGAAAACACTGTACTTTTTATTGCCCAGTCACATTTTTTTTTTTATAAATTACAACGTCACTGCATGACGTCACGAATGTCACTGGAGTTCCATTCATAGTTCAAGGCTATTGGGAGCGATGTCGATCTATATCGCCATGACGCGGCGATGTTTCGTGGGCGGTGATATTAAATTAACGGTGATTTTGGCAACTTCATATGCGATCCAGCGAACAGTGACTCGATACGAGTAATCGATCTTTTCTGTGACATATGATTATATGTGTTTAACCGGATTTCTTGATGGAATGACGAAGGTAGTTCCGTCGATAACGATGATCATATTGGAGGGCTATGACGACAGTTAGTTTTCCTGGTTACTCTACACGTGTTTGCATATTTTAATTGGCATTTGAAAAAACTTTCAGGGTAGGCCAGTTTGTACCAAAACTGTTACAACAGGCCTGTAGGCCTAGTCTACAGTAAAGTAACGGAGCTATATTTTCGCTCTGATGAAATGTCTAAGCGTTTAACCGAGTAGCCCTATCAGTTTATTGTTGGTATGCTATATATTTATCTACAGAGTGTACGTGTATGTATTTTCTTAAAGACAAGTCTATTTTTTTTAAACCCGACACCAACGATTAGAACTGTTACATGTTAACACAAGCAGACGAGGTTGTAAGAGTTGTCCCCCTTGAACGCGGATTACTCCGCGCGTGTAAAATGCTATGTAAGATAGATTTATCTTACATAGCTATCTTACATGGGCAAACTTTATCCATCATGGCGAGATATGAGAAAAAAATATATATTTGAATGATTATTTCAAAATAATTTTTCCACGATCAAGAATCAAAATGTCATTAAACGTAGCTTATAAGGTTTATTTGAAGATAGGAAAAAGCTGTATTATATGTGATTAATGTATTTTATTGATTTTATACTGCATTATTTTTATTCTTGAGTTTACCACATCTTTGAATACTTATAAGGTGACTGTTATGCGTCTATTGCACACACATCACACCGTAATTAAGTGCAGCTTTAATATGATTTCTTTATTTACTGGAATTTAGGCAAGTTAATCTTATAAAGATAATCTAATATTGAAATATTATGAAGACATATATTAATCGTGTGACACTAGCATTTGGTAAGAGTATTTTTTCAACTTACCGCCAAACATAAAGGCGACACAAAGCACCACATCACTCCGAAGAAGTAAAAACTTATTGTGACGCACATGTTTCGCCCAATCATCATTTCAATGTCTTTTTTGAAATTCATGAATCCTGAAACAAGGAATGAAGAAGTTTTTAGTTTATTATAATGACTAATATATTGACCGACTGTGCAAATATACTGGGTGACTGAGTGCTTCTAAAAATTGATTAATAATGAATTACTTCCCTTTGCTATTGTCCAAAAGTATGGAAAACCCCAATATCTTTGATCGTTAGACTTATTATACGAATTAGTGTTTTGAATGTATTTTAATGTATTAGTTTACCTTTGGTAGTGTGATTATAAAAGTTGTATATAAATATTACATTCATCAGAATTTAATACTACGTGTGCATGTGTTAATAGCATCATTACACGACTATCAAAAATTTAAAAAGTCATACAAATCTCTTATAACCTTTTTATTTCGGTCAATACATGGTTTTAGGGTTAATGAAACTAGGTATCAACCTTACAAAAGGCAATTGCATTTCACATGTGTACGGCATTATTTGGACAATCTGTAGTTACCATAGAGGGTTTCCGTACTTACCGTAAATGTAGTTTATGGCAATGAGCTCAAAAAGTCCGATAAATAGCATAGGAAAACCACTCATAAAATGGTCTGTTAGCTCAAATATGTAGTAACCACCCTACAGGCAAGAAAATAAATCAGAATTAACATTGAAAGCCATTTAAACCCAGAATCTTGTAATGCATGTTTTACATATTCATTCGACATTTTAACTAACGAAAGCAGCGTGACATTAAATCAGAGGTTAAATTATATAGTGTTAATGTAATCCAAACGTTATTATTAAACATGTGCTTGACACATTATTTTTAGTCTTGTTACAGGTGTCAGGTAATGGCTCCCACTCTTCGTGTTAATATATATATTTTGCCAATATTTCTCGAATTTGGGTTAGAATTACGAATCCTGTTGATATCCACAGAATAGACACATTACATAATATATACAGATATATATGTAGATGGGATTAGTAACTAATTAATTATTTACTTATTTTTATGGATAAATATTTATATTCACTACCATCATTATGATTCAACGTACAATGTACATACGTTTCGACAACTCGTCTACATAGTACTGGTTGGTCATTATCATAAACTGATTTGTATGTACATCTAACGCACTTAAGGTCTTAATCTCCTTGTAATTTTCAAGGACCTTCGTGCAGAACGATATTTCATTTATTGTTAATTATTTTATTTGTAGTTAGAAACCAATTAATTTCTGTATTTGTTGTGTTTTAATTAAAACTGCATGTGTAGAAATGGAAATTTAACAAAATCTAAATTGGCATTTAAGATGGTAAAATATAAAAGAAAATGAAAATCAGGGGATGTGAAGTTTGTTGTTACGATCATTATTTGCATACCGACCTCTGTTACCATGGGTAGTCCGAGACAGAATCCAGTGAGGCAGATCAACAACCGGAAACCGATCTTTCGCCATTTTGTGTTTAAGACACTGCTAAACTGATCCATAAGACCAGTGATAACGGCCTCCACAATAGAAAACTACAATGATATTATAAACAAACATATGAACATACTGATATATAACACCAGTTCTAAATAAAAAGGAAAGACGTCAATGAAATAGGAGATAGGTCATGGAAGCATGCATCAGGATGAATAACTAAAAGGACTGCTTTTCTGTTATGTTTTCATTTTCAGAATAAGTTCATTTCTTAAAAGGTCTCGTAAGATTTCATAATGAAAATCTTTTTCATATTTGGATCTATTTATATATCTGTTTTCGGTGTCTCAACAATTTCTAGTGCTGCAATGGTATATCAAACACTATGTTTTAGTTTCCTTGACATCAATCGGAAAACGTTACTATTTAATGGTCCCAATTTTGAAGTCTGCATAAATTTTTAGCGTTGAATTTTGTTATGGTATCAATTTTTGCTATTCTATTCCAAACATTTTACTCTTTGAAAATAACCGCATATTAGATACCCTAAAACGTGAGAAAATTTACCTGCGAACTGAAGCCAAGAGTCATCATCATGAAGAAGAACAGAATGGCCCATAATGTCGGTACAGGCATCTGCGACAGGCCTTCTGGATACACAACAAACACGAGACCCGGACCTGTATCAACGTAAGTATACATTTATACAAATTGGGGCTTTTTATATTTAGATAAAATAACATTCTTAGACACAGCAAGAGTTCTACGGGCTTTGAATGACTGGCAATACTAGCATGTCAAAGGCTTGACTAGACCAAAGATTATAACAAGACTTTATTATATATCTTTCCTTAACATTCCCACCAGTTTTCGGCTCAATGGCACCAGTCAGACAAGAGAAGATTAAAAATAGTTCTTACCGATCCGGAACCTAATTATGTAAAAAATAAATAAATAAAAAAAAAAAAAAAAAACTCTTGTGAAAAGTTAAATTTCAAATAATTTTCGTAAATTTTTTTTTTTATGTAATTGTGTGGATTTTCAGATTTGCGTTTAGTTTTGATATTGATTATGAAAAATGAATTGAGTGTATTACTCGTCTAGAAAGCATATGTTTTTTATAAACGAAATACTAGTCTAGAACATTATTAGTGTGTGATTCGTTGTATATGGATTTTTTATGAATTCATAGGTTTCCATGTAAGTCTATAAAGTTTCATCACTAATAAAATGTCCTTGTTGTGTCAGTATTGAGTTAGAAAAGATAACTGTTATCAGGAAGGCAACATTGTTTCTTCAGTGAACGATTAACCCGCATATAGGAAATTACTTGTTCCTTTACAACTGGTTTCCTTTTTTGTATATAACTATTATATGTGCTTTCAACACTCCTCCAAATTTGTTCTTGAGTATCTTTAGAGCGTCGAGTAGACGTTTGTGACAGGTCTGATACTCACCGCCAGTAGCAACATCCTCCACAGATACGCCTTTAGAGTATGCCATAAATCCAAGGACAGAGAAAATTGCAAAACCAGCGTAAAAGCTTGTGAGACAGTTGATGACAGGTACTATTAGAGAATCTCTGTAATACAAAGTGTGTAACTGACGTAATTCACCAGCCTGATTGATATCTTAAACAATGGGTTTCCTTCGCTTAAAACATATTTCTAAATAGGTTAAAAAGGTTTAAATTGAAGGAGAACAATGCAAGAATAATTCATTAATATATGCATATACTGTATATGCTAAATAATGAATACAAAACTGCAAAATAAAGCTGTGTCTTCCTTGTGCGACCCACCACTAGCCAAACGCGCGGAAGCCCAGAAGGACCGCTGAGAGAATGAATCAAATACAGAATTTGATATGTCTGTAACAAAATTTGAAATCTGCAATGCATATTCATATGTAAATATATATCGAATATAGTATGTATTATTTTTTATTCATATCGATATTCAAAAAGAACCACTTTTCAAACGAATAAACGAATTCAACATTTGTCGATGCTGTGTTGTCCGTAGTCCTTCACAGAATATAAGCTGATGACTAGCCGAAATGACAACTGATAACACCAACCTTAATGTTATGTTTGTAAACTTGTTATAACTAGCCATCGCTATAAGTCCTCCCTGACAGGCACTCAAGGAGAAAAATATCTGTGTGGCTGCGTCACTCCACACCTGAAAAGAAGAAGAATGGCATTGAGTTTTTTTGCTTTAATTTACAAACACGTTCTACAGTTCACGCAGTAGTCTATAAAATATACCCTTCAATCAGGAATTCTTAAAATATAAAAAATAAAAGTCATGCAAAAATATTCAATCATTTTGCGATATGTAATGATTCATTGCAGACATTTGTAAAGAAACACATTGTAGCTGGTAACTTTTACAAACTATTTTATGTTTAGCAATTGGGATACAGGAAGTCAACTCTTTTGCAAAGCCTTTACTAAAAGGATGTCGCGATGTTTGAGAAACCATTATTTTTTCCATTTTTTTTTTATCTTTCATGCCACGTTTCGTTACGACAACTAATTTTAAAATAAATGCCTTTTTAAACTTTTCAATCTTTAGAAGTAACTCACATTAGGGTCGGCGACTTTATCCCAGTCTGGTGTGATGTAGAACATAATACCGTCGTAGTAACCATCCAGTGTGAGTCCGCGGACCAATAGGACTGTCAACAGCACGTACGGGAATATGGCCGAGAAATACACCACCTTTAACAACAGTCATTGAAACCGTAATTGTAACTAAATATCAACTAATTGTGCAAATCGTTCGAACAAAACATATTGAGACCAATACAATCAAACAAGAATATCAGAATAAGATCGGGTGGTCCAGAAGAGATAACGTATTCACCATATAAATCTAGGTCAAAACCTGGAGAAGTCGCATTGTGGAATAACAACTACAGCGGTGATACTGCTGGAACCACTAACCATATCAACAAGCATCAAACAGAAGATTTTCAATAAGTTTATAAATCCGACTATCAACTTTTCCACTGTTTTTTCCTGAAGCTCTCGAAGACGGTGCATGATAGTTATTAGTCAGTCAAAAAAAAAAAAACAACTTTACAATGATAGAAAAAAAATGCTGCTCATCTCCAGAATTCTTATCCTTTTTTTAAAATGCTGACACTTACGTGCAAAAGAAGAACACTAGTGATTTTGACAATACCAAGATGTAGTCTTACCTTTCCGAGAGACTGTATACCCTTGGACAGCACCAGGAAGACGATCAACCATCCCAGTAGGTTACACAACATCACGTCCCACTTTACTTTACCGGCCTCACCGGCCCCTTCTGACACAGCTAACACTTTCTGGCTAAGGGCAATAAGCTCATAATTACTAAAAGATAACTAGGTATATGTTGAAATAATATCTTGGCCATCTTCATGGCCCTCTCTGATACTCTATCAATTCCGTCGTAGTATATAAAACATTATTGTCTTCTTTCATACTTCCATGTATGTTTACGTTTCAAATAACGCATCGGACCTATCCTCAATACACTGTACTGAATTAATTGAATTTAACTTAGCAACGCACTACCGTAAAACTTTACATATACGTAATGTAACGTTACGGCTAAGTTCTATGAAATTGTACAGCAATAAGTCACTTAACCTAGCCACGTTATAGTACACAATTCGTACAGGAATTACCTAACGTAACATAGCAGTAATATCCTATATAAATCATGTTAAAGTATGGAATAAACTTCATGGCGCTGTCATATATCAATTTTACTACAATGAAACACTTGAATTAACTGCAGCTACTTACAAGAAATATTCCTCACTTGCGCTAGTGGTCGTATTAATTGTGTAGTTTACTGAAATATTAAAGTATTTATCACATTAAACACGGTAGCGAACTGCGCTAGTGGTCGTATTAATTGTGTAGTTTACTGAAATATTAAATAATTACCACATTGAACACGGTAGCGAACTGGTCTATTCATTCAGATACTACTAAATGTTTTCATTTCTATGAATTTTCATTGTTTTACAATTTCAAAAAACAACACCTCTTAGGTTGTAAAAGGTTGTGAGTCATCTTTTTAGTAAATTAGTTGTTTACTTGATGTATCTTTCACATATTTATTGTATGATGTTCCCTTAAAACTTGATTCCGAATCGATTTTGACAGATTGTAAAGAAAAAATGGGTAAAATATGTTACATCCAAAGGTTACACTGACAATTATTTAAGAGAGGTTAACTCATAAATATCTTAGATATAATTCTGACTCTGACGAAGTCAACTCGAAGTTCTTTGATATCTAGTATTTCTTTTTTACTCTTTTGAAAATCTACTTTAAATGGATATTTCAAAAAAAAAAGAAGAGAGAAACTGATTGTGTTCTTTCTTTTTTTCTCTTACTTACAACAATCCGGCCTCGCCCCTTGCCAGGGATCGGCCAGAGACATATTGAGGGAACCATCATTGCAGTCGCACGTGTTCCAGGTATTGTCACATGACACCCATGGAAGTGATGACGTCATCGACGCAAAAAAGAAGTAGATGCAATAAGCGATCACGACGTTGTAATAAATGGCGATGATGGCAGGGATGATAACTAGACACATGCCAAGGCCTGCAAAAATTAAATAAAAGAAAACCATGATCAGTATTGAGGAAAACGCTAAGCTGTTCCCCTTTGTTTACTTTTGTTAGGAATAGAGACGTGTATTAGCGTTACCCTTCACATTATATTTACATTAAACCAATTTGGGATTTAAGTAAATGACACCTAAACGTTAAATTGTAGTGAGTATATAAGATACTAGAAATCAGTTGCGCCCCTTTGTTAACCCTTTTCAGGAATATTGTATGAACGTTCACGTAAAATTTATATCAGAAAAGAAAACATATGGATTACAGTATATGGTATCTTAACATTAGGCTAATTCAAGTTACTGTTTTATCGTCTACATGACTAATGCTAGTTACAATTTCCTGGACCTTGTCTCGCCGAATACGGTCATCGTTCTGTCAGCGTTTGATGATTTTTATGACAAGAAAAATGACGGTTATTGACAATAATACTTACAGTTGCTAGAACTCCGATGCTGATTGTCAATAATTGTCAGAAAAAAATGCTTTTCTCAATAGTGAAAACGTAACATTACGAGCAAGAATGTGACAGAATGTTTATGAAATCAAAATCTTGCCAATGTAGTTTGTTTCTCAATTATCCCTACCTTTGAGTGCCGGGTTGATGCTCCATACTTTCAAAGCTCCAAGACTTGCGAATTGTCCTAAGTTAAGTTCGAGATAAAAAATGGGAATTCCAACCGCAAACAGACAGATCACGTATGGGATCAAAAATGCACCTGTATACAGAACGAAAACAGCGTGAATTTATATGAATATAAATGATGTTATAAATATTACAGAAACTAGGGCACATTTATCTGAACGTAGTCTCAGCAGCTTCACATATAGCTCCTCTCTGATTTACCCTCGTGTTTAAATTTTGATAAAAAACTTATATAGCTTAGTATCAAAATGTGTTTATCCATATCATACTCAAATATATAACAACATTTCAAATAATAATGACATTTCAATTTATAATTACCTCCGCCATTTTTGAAACACAGATACGGAAACCGCCAAACGTTACCGAGGCCTACAGCGTATCCTACACACGTCAGGATAAATTCTAGCTGGTTCGACCACGCCTGTCGCGGTTGATCAGCCTATAACAAAACAGCAATTATGTATTTGAAATGTCATATAGTAAAAGAATTATTTCATATCTACATTAGAGGTTCGCTCATTGCGTTAAACTACAACAAAATCCCACACGTTGTAGGGGGATATTTGCTAACATGGTTCCATGGCAAGCAGACAGGCAGAGTGCTTCAAACCTCATACACAAACCCGATATGTCAATGGAATCGTAATTAAAATTCAGAATCGAGAAAGGAGAGGTAACTATCAACAAAGTATCGTTTTATATGGAGGGTAAAAGATTTACAAAGGGAGTAAACTCGGGTGTTGGAATAGCGATAAAAAAATTACTGACGACGATACCCGCAATGCAATTCAAAAATCAAATATAGGTAATATAACGCTCTCAATTCGCAATATAATTAAATCTTGTCTTGTAATTTCCGCTCCTCTACGATACTCTACGATACACAACAGTGCAGTTAATTATATTGTCTTAATTTGCAGCTTAGTCTTAAACTGTAGGGATTTACACGGTTCAATCATGTAATTGTATCTTACTTCCATGATAAGAATAACATGATTTGTATTGTTCAAAAGTATTTCTTGCAAAATAATGCATGTCGACGTGGTCTTACATTTATTAAAACCAGAGTACCTGTATAAGTAAGAGAGGTTGTATGTTTGTGTATTTTTTTTTCTTTTTGTGTGTGTGTGTTCTAGGTCCATTCTGTTGGAGTCCTTGTTGTGTTTTCCAAGGTACATAGTGTAACTTTACAAATATTTTATTCTCCATGCATTTAGGAATATTTCAAAAATGTCTTCTTTTTTTTTAATTATTTGAGTACATTGGAATTCATACCATTTTACCGGAATGCTTCCATTTGTTTGATTACTTGGCAAATTTTCCCAAAATACTGTTCTTTAATCATAATAGAATACATTTTTTGTTCGAAAAGGTTTCTTCCCTAAGAAAACTTTTAGATTTTAGATACATACATATTTATAATATTGTGATACAATCAAAAAAAAACACTGGCACCTTTTAGATACATAAATATTTATAATATTGTGATACAATTAAAAAAACACTGGCAACTCGTACCAATTCAGGATGTGTTTATACAGCCATTGCTTAGCAGCAATTGTATACACACACTTATAGTTTTTCCTGCTTGAGGGATAAAATATGTGTACCATAAAAAGATAAAGACACCTACATTAATCAAATATGTTTAATACCTTCAAGGTAACGGCGAAATCTGGTTGTATAGAAGTCTCTTATTAGCAGGGATCCGCGTTACAAAGTCAAACTCACGGCGACACAATTGCCTTAACGACGTGGATATGTTGGAGACATATATTCTTTTCACGACGGTATAACTTCAAATCTTTTGGGTGAAAGGTCAAGGCCACATCAAAGGTCTCCCAATTTTATTGGCAACAGACATTGGTTGCGGAATTTGAACAGATCCATTTCAGGTTGATAACCCCGGATTAAGGTCGAGAGAAAGCGATCAGGGACAGGACATACGGGGTCACTACTATCAACCTTCAATTCTCGTCGCTTCACAGGGTCACATCGATATGTCGCGTAGTGATCCTGGTAGGCCATGTCCACATTACATTTAAGTTGGAACACAGGAGTGACTGGAGGGGATTTCTGGTATATACGACTGAGTCTAATATATGAAACCTATCTGATGCAATATGGCCTTTTTATTTTTAAAACTCTTTGTCATAATTGGTTATATAATTTACATAGTGCTAGGAATAAAGCTAAAATTACATTATCTTAAGTATCCATGAATAGATATATCATATATAAGACTGTTATAAATTGATATTCCAGTATCTGACTATTCGAATGTGTCTAAACTCATCTGAAATTTGACCTTTAAAATAAACGTTGTCATAAGTAGTCAGATCACTAGATATGTATAGCTGAAATTATATTTTCCAAATTATTCCTCAAGTCAATCTGATATTCTTTATCTGACCAAAACACCATTGCACGTGTATCTGAGTCTCTTTGGTAATTTGTAATGAGTATAATTAAGGACGTCTTATAATTAAAAAAAAAAATTCCTCGAAAGTTCAGGTTCAAAAACATCAGAATATATACAAAATATGCACTTTATTTGTCAAATAGACAACTACATGTCAGTTACGGTAAATTTATTGATTTCTCGAGATAAGGTTTTCAACTCGACATTACATTTAAAGATAGCTGTATTTACACAGGGTGGTAGTCGCTGTCAATGAATGTTGTTATGGAGATAACAACACGAACAGTTTACTCTACTTAATCTCAATGTATATTGACGACACGCATTATTCAGGTTAGATATTGAGGAGTGGAGGAACAATGTTTGGAAACACTATGTGTGCTGCTAAGTGTTTTATAGACTACGTCACGGAAAAATACGGTCGGCCTGGAATATTTTGGTGACTGCGTTGGCTTGTAAACAAATACAAGGTAGGAAAATTACCAAAGTGGAGAACAGACAAGCGTATCAACGAGCAATAGCACATGTAATATTGAGTAGTAAAACGGGGTCAGGTTCACTCGAAATAAAATATAGAAATAAAAAAATTCGATAATGTAATACTAAGTTTTGTTGCCACAAATTTGCCGGGTTCCATTACAAGCAGAAATTGATGTAATTGTTTTTTTTTCAATGAAATTTCAATCAAATAAAGGTTCAATTCCACGAATCTTCCCATAGTAGCACCTGTACATTTAAGGTATCCATACCAATAAATAGAGAGTAGGATCTTGATTTTGTACCAGTCCATTAACAAAATAGTGAAGCCTATTTCTGAGATTTCAATCACATTCATGACTCATTTTGATCCCGTGTAATGTCTTTTTGAAATATCTAACAAACCTAGAGTCAATCTTAATAGAAATATGAAAAGTGTGTCCAAAAATCTACATTTCTGTTTGTGGAACATTTTCCATAGGATATTTGAAAAAAACTAGCAATTTAGCAGCCTTTTTGAAAATATGTTTTCATTGATTTTCATGAAAAGCCGATCATTCAACATTTCGACTATCACACAAAACATCAGTGCTGCCGGTTTTAATTGTAGCAAGTCAATTTCTGATCTACAACTTTGTATTGTGCAATTTAATGAAAAAACTATGTCAGAATAATACATTTTTGGTATTTTTTTTTTTTTTTTTTTCTAAATAATTTTTAGTGTAACTGAAGCACATTGGATTTTTATCCCGAAATCATGGAAACTAAATGATATGCATAATAAAGTGAAAGGAAGAACACGGACCTCCCATTTTGATGGTTGTTTTAGCAGAAAGGTTACTTCCTTATGATCTGATAAATATATTAAAAACTTGAAGGCTTTATATTTAGCGTTAATCGGCAAATATGACAAAGAAATGGGTATGTTGTAATTCAGATATAAAGGATAGACGTTGTTTCAGTCGCTATTCTGAGTGAAACTTCCATGATCTAAAAGAAAGTACTATTTTGCCATTACTGAGACATTCATACATATCTGATAACGCGTTTGAAAGGTATTCTATGGAATGGTTAAAACTGCCACATTATTTTAACATCTTATATATAATGTTTAATTGATAAACATGACCGATCACAGCATAAAAACGAGTACATTTACACTTCTGAATTTTTCTTTGCATTTTCTGCTATGCGATTAATTTAAAGAACTCAGAACTCTTAAATTTTAGCTCAAACGGGGTTCTTTTACATGTTTTTTGTGATGATGAAATGAGCTTTTGGTGGTGATTTATATTTGGATGTATTTTGTCTAATGTCAAACTTATAATTCTTTCAACGGGTGCAGTTAATACAATGATGAAATAAATACATCATTAGTTGTACTAGTATGATGTCGTTTTCTATTCATGGAACGGCAAATATTTAATCTGTTTGTAAATGCCTTGTATTGCAGGCGATATTGTGCGTCTTTTTAGGACCATTATGAATAAGTTATCCAATTATTGACCTGCGTTTGTGAGGCATGTAAATAAATATCATATTAAAATATACTAATGTGTATATGCATATTGACATCCTCGCACCACATACAGGTATATGTGAATAAGTTGTTGTAAGACCTCATAACCGTATTATGAAAACGGGGGCGTCAAAGAGGCACCAATAACCAGGTTCATGTGATAGCAGAGACAAGTGACGCCAAACGCAAGAACAGTATAAGGACGGAGGTCAAGGAGACACCAGTAGCCAGTCATATGACAATGGGGCCAGGAGACACCAACACCCAGGGATTGTATGGAAACAGGGGCAAGGAAAGACCAACACCCAGGGATTCTATGGAAACAGGGGCAAGGAGACACCAACACCCAGGGATTCTATGGAAACAGGGGCAAGGAGACACCAATAGCCAGGGATCATATGGGAACGGGGCAAGGAGACACCAATAGCCAGAGTCATATGCGAACGGGGCAAGGAGACACCAACACCCAGGGATTATATGCGAACGGGGCAAGGCGACACCAACACCCAGGGATTATATGGAAACAGGAGCAAGGAGACACGAACACCCAGGGATCATATGGGAACGGGGCAAGGAGACACCAACACCAAGGGATTATATGCGAACGGGGCAAGGAGACAACAACGCCCAGGAATTATATGGGAACAGGGGCAAGGAGACACCAACACCCAGGGATTATATGCGAACGGGGCAAGGAGACAACAACGCCCAGGCATTATATGGGAACAGGGGACACCAACACCCAGGGATTATATGCGAACGGGGCAAGGATACAACAACGCCCAGGGATTATATGGGAACAGGGGCAAGGAGACACCAACACCCTGGGATTATATGCGAACAGGAGCAAGGAGACACAAACGCCAAGGGATTACATGCGAACGGGGCAAGGAGACACCAACAGCAAAATTTATATGAAAAAAGTGACAAGAAAGAAGTCACAAACTAAACTATAGAACAAAAATAAAGACAAATAAAAAATATAAGAAAAAAAGAAAAAACAATTATGAGCACTTAAATTTCTCTTGATCGGAAAACGACTTGCACTTTTATCATGCGCAGGTTAAACATGGCCACAATGAATAAGTGATCCTTTTCATCTGTTATAACAGCTGTTTATACAAACACTTAACATCAATCCGTCATTCATTTTACTTCTCAAGTATACCAGTCATAACTTCCCATAATCCAAATATTTACTTGTTGGCTTTCTTTTCAAAAGTAAACGATCTATTGAAGCACGCATTTGCATTGGAATAAATGTATTCCTTGGTTAGCTATATAAAATGAAAATGTGATGTAAATCAAATGTAAGATGTTGGTGTGAAAAAAACAATAAAATGATATTGCTATCAGCTAATTTCTAAATAAATTGAAGAAGTAACCAAGATCTTATAATATTTTCTCAAAATCGAAGGTTTTAATCCAAAAACATAGCAAAATAATAATATCTATAGAGTGTGTTGAGATGTCAATAAAACTATACTGTATATTCCAGATTTTATTGGATAAACATTGATGTTCTGGATGATGTTCACTTATTGAAGGGTGTATCCACAAAGTTTGGTTAAATTTGGTTAAGGTTGGACTTCTTGAGCCACGGATATTAACGAACTATTAAAAATGAAATTTTAACGACGTCATTGTTGGAACACGTAACTTCATAGTCTCGTTTTCGACTTTTCGAGACAAAAATGTTCATCACATAATCGGTCACTTATCAAGTGAAATCGCCCACGCACTGTTTTTTTTTCCTTTGGTATATGTCACTAGTGTAATATAATAAGTTTTGACCATAGGATGTGCCGGTTAGAGTTTGTGACATCATAATATGCACATTATAATAACATGAATTGGACATTGCGTAACAAAATGACTGCTTATCACTCTACATTTTGTCTTTAAAAACCTGTCAAATTGTTTATTTACTGAGTGTTGACATAAAGAAATTGTTCATTAGATATTATTGTCGCTAAGACTCACAAAAATGATAATTTCTTAGACTCGTTTGATAAAATCTCTTATGAAATGAAAACTTATTTAAAATCTGACGTATATTATGTAATATCATACCAAATACAATATTTGGTAAATAATTTTGCAGGCGATGAAGACTTTCTCTGAATTTTGTATATTCATCACTGTATATATTCGAAATGTCGTAAGATATCGGACCCTGTTGACTTTGGTGTCTGGATCATCAGAACCCTTAGGCTGTTTTCTGCGTTGTCTCTTTATATCGAACACACATTGTTTTCTGGCATATGGTTGTATAGTATCGATGAATATTTGGTCCTTTATCAAGGCAAAGATCACTTTTAGATTGAACATAAGGAAGTCAGTTTCAATCTGTATGTATAATCAGGAAACCGTTAAATAGACGTTTATCGAATAGATAAACCTTAGAGAGGTTCCTGTTTATATACTAAATATGTTTGATTTAATACCAACTTAAATAAGAAACAGATTATACAGAAAACAACTTGACAAAGGCTTTACATGTCTGGTTGTTTCGTTATCATAACCCTTCTTCTGTGTTTGATAGTATGACTTAACCCGAGTTAGGGTTAGAATGGGTTAGTATGGCGATTAAACAGAGAAACGCTTACTCTGCCGGAACACCTGGTCGTAGTCTTCTGGTATCTATAGTTTTTATTGTATTGAAATGTGACAATATCTTGTCTGTCTGTTGTGTAATTCTATGTCCTCGTTTTATAGATTTTAGTTTAAATCATGCTGATGTTTCCATGAAATAAAGAAACGATAAACAATTTGATAGCAAAGAATTCAAGGTATTAAAGAAAAAAAAACTGCGCGGCAAGTAAACATGTTTTTGTGACGATGAAATTTAAAAAGATATGTTATTTAATATGGGTTGATAAGAGTGACACAAAATAAACACGAGCATTACGATGACTTATACCCTACATCCTGTACCGGATAAACCTACCCACATATCAACCGAGATTTCTAATCCAAAATTGTTGGCACGACTTAAAAAAATTTCACTCTTATGAACTCTGATATATTTAAGGATGCTGTTTGTCGAATTTCATCACGTTTTCATTTCCCTTTTTACACCCATGTCACTTAGAATGCTGTTTCACATACTCCAATCTGTTCCATGTCACCTAGGATCCGGTGTAAATTGGTATGTGACTGACCACATGGTGGTAAATATAAAATAGTTTAGTAAAGATGTGTTTTTGAGGTGTAAATGAATAAAGTAATATAAGTGTCTTTTGTTGTTATCACTTGTTTATTCTATTTATTTTGTTAATTGTTTATCACATTTTGATAGATTATGTACATAACATTTTTATATTTGGCATTTTTTCATTTTATTTTCTCCGTCAATGAACTGCAGAAACATCACCCAGTGAAACAATAATGATTATATACGTATCTTCGGTACAGTCTACAGGTTTTTATCATGGATGTCAGGTAGGAAAGGTAAATTTTGGAAGAGAAAAACAATCGTCATTGTCAGACTACAAACAATTCACCATTGTCTCTGGAGCAGTGTCGGTAAACACTTGACATGTGTATGGGTCGTAAACATGATGTTGTTGTCCTTAGTAACAGTATGTCATAATGTTAGGTTCCTGTCACCAGTCAAGTTAGTTATCCAGCAAATATATTATATGTCGATTTATTATGGTAATAAAGGCGACATATCGTGAAATTAATTTCTACATATCTGAAATGAAGTGAAAATTTCATGGTTTTTAAGACTGTTTTTCATAAAATTTATGTAGACTTGCAATATTTGAAGCAACCCATCGATATACTGTAAGGTCTGTAACTGCGCATGCGTTAGTATAATGGTGTTGAAGTTACGATAATTGTGAGTAATTGTGATAGTTGCTTATTTCATATCATCTTATCCGGATAATTATTTCATATCATCTTATCCAGATAATTGATTATTTCATATAATCTTATCCGGATAATTATTTCATATCGTCTCATCCTGATAATTGATTATTTCATATCGTCGTACCGTGCTAATTATTTATTTCATATCATCTTATCTTGCTAATTGATCACTTTGTACCGTCTAATCGCGATATTCTTACAACAAAGTAACTTAAATACCATATTAAGCGATCTTTGGTAAGTCTGAGCTGTTACGGTAAGTTAAATGATAATTTTCACCGGGTAATTTAGTGGAGAAGACTTAAGTATGCTACAATGGTTCAATAATCAAAAATCACACCTCGTAAGTCTAAATCAGGTTGTTCCATGCTTTCCTTTCTCTTGTTACCACTAATGTTTAATTTGAGATAGAGAGACTTAGCCCGGATTTGACCTAGATTTTTATGAAGGTGACGTCGACAAAGAAGAGGACGCTAACTATTACGGAACACATGGTCTCCATGCAAATCTGTATTTATGCTTTCATTTTGAGTCAGTGAAAAGAATTATTTCTTCATTATGTTGGTATTTTCTGTTTTAAAGTGTTTAATAGTGATACATGGCTAAGGAGTAAGACAAAACTGTGAAAACCTCAATGACCATTCCATTTTTCCAGTTTGTATAAAAAATTTAATATAACAAAGCATCACAGATCTGTTTCATCCTTTCTGGATACAAATATGAAAAATACCCTTACACGATGCTTATTGGAGAGAGTATGCTATTGGTATGTATTATTTTTCCATCAAATGTATTTAACAAAGACGCGATGTCTATAAATATCACACCTGTCTATTGTTTATGTATACTACTACCTGTCTATAATAACCACATATATATCTACCACGTGTATATAACTACTACCTGTCTATAATAACCACACATCTATATATACCACGTGTATATAACTACTACCTGTCTATAATAACCACACATCTATATTTACCACGTGTATATAACTACTACCTGTCTATAATAACCACATCTATATTTACCACGTGTAAATAACTACTACCTGTCTATAATAACCACATCTATATTTACCACGTGTATATAACTACTACCTGTCTATAATAACCACACATCTATATCTACCACGTGTATTTAACTACTACCTGTCTATAATAACCACACATCTATATTTACCACGTGTATATAACTACTACCTGTCTATAATAACCACACATCTATATCTACCACGTGTATTTAACTACTACCTGTCTATAATAACCACACATCTATATATACCACGAGTATATAACTACTACCTGTCTATAATAACCACACATCTATATCTACCACGTGTATATAACTACTACCTGTCTATAATAACCACACATCTATATATACCACGAGTATATAACTACTACCTGTCTATAATAACCACACATCTATATTAACCACGTGTATATAACTACTACCTGTCTATAATAACCACATATCTATATCTACCACGAGTATATAACTACTATCTGTCTATAATAACCACACATCTATATCTACCACGTGTATATAACTACTACCTGTCTATAATAACCACATCTATATTAACCATGTGTATATAACTACTACCTGTCTATAATAACCACATCTATATTTACCACGAGTATATAACTACTACCTGTCTATAATAACCACATCTATATTAACCATGTGTATATAACTACTACCTGTCTATAATAACCACACATCTATATCTACCACGAATATATAACTACTACCTGTCTATAATAACCACACAACTATATTTACCACGTGTATATAACTACTACCTGTCTATAATAACCACATCTATATTTACCACGTGTAAATAACTACTACCTGTCTATAATAACCACATCTATATTTACCACGTGTATATAACTACTACCTGTCTATAATAACTACACATCTATATTTACCACGAGTATATAACTACTACCTGTCTATAATAACCACACATCTATATTAACCATGTGTATATAACAACTACCTGTCTATAATAACCACACATCTATATCAACCACGTGTATAAGTTCTCACTGTGTTGGTCGTTATCTGTACATTTTTGTACACGATTTCAATTTGTTTGAGAATCATAACATAACCGTGTAAAACTGCATAGAAAATCATTATAAAAGCCATGCATTGCATCATACTTTTACCTTTACTTAGAATTGATCTCTTTCAAACTTCGATACGTTGTTTTCTCCAGATATTTGATTTGAGATTTGAAATTGATTTTTTTCATACCGATCGAAGATTGCATTACATGGACAAAATAATATATGTCAGTGTTTCTAAAAAAAATAGGCACATGTAAAAAATGTATAATCCCAGATGAATTTCTTAAAAATAGAATCACACGTTCGTAGAAAGGAATAACAAAGAAAACATTATTTAAAAAGATGTCATCAATCGAAAAGTGGTTTTTGAAGGTTTATCGATTTTAAGATAAATGTATTTGAACAGCTAAAACTGAAGGTAAATTAAACTATGAATATATCAATTATTCTATTTTGATTTCCGTGAAATAATCTAAAAATAATACTAAAAACAAACCTGTTTTCCACCCATTTTCTTCTTGGGCAATATTCCCAGATGACTCCGTGTACTCCACAAATAGTTTCTACCTTCTACGTTAAAATGTAAACAGCAATCTTAGCGCATGCGTGTATGTATATTTTCCGCCATCGCTGTTTTATCTGTGGGTCAACCGGACTATCTGAATAGATGGGAAGACCATTTGAAATATTAGACGATAAGACTGCCTGTCTGTTTGATCATTGCCATTTTAAGGATTATTCTCGTAGTGGACACACCATTGATAAAGAATATTGACTATATTAATCTATATCTTATCAAAATGTCAATTTCCTATTTAACCTGTAAATGAAATGGACAACCTGGCTACAATCTGTTCACAAATAAATTGCTAATTCAGTTTCAACGACAGTTTGATAAAATATCGAGGGGATTACAAATTTCAGTTTCGTGAATCAATGAAAGGTGGTTGTCTTGTGTTGGAAATCCTCACAAACTGAGAATATTAAATAGTTTACTAGTATCGTCTCGGCCATTCCTAATTCCAGAGTGATTTATTGATATTGTAATGTAATTGATCACCAGCGGAATCTTGAGTACAATACCTAAGAAGGCTAGGATTTTCTGGAGACCTCGATAAAATGTGTAATGATTAATATATTGTCAGGTGTTTGATGTATGGTGATATGCCTAGTTGTGATGTCGTCACTGTCCTAGTTCTCATTTCGGGATTTCACTTAACCTAGATTTGTATGGCGGAACAACTTGCCCTATCCCTTTCACGCAAATGCATATTTTGTTTTCATAGTTTCCTCTTGTTTAATAGATTTTTATTTAGAATGAAGGTTTCGATGTTATGTCGATACGGATATATGTATTCGGTGTAACGAAACGCCGGTTCGGATAATGGTTAAAGGAGCGTTCCTTCGCTCGAACGGCAGATATGAGTTATACAGTAATTTATAACATTTATAAATGAAAGAAGCTTACACTCATAGTTTTGTCTATTATATCACAATGATCACGTGACATTGAATGTGCTTAATTGGGAAGATAAACATTATTGAAGTATGTAGGTACAGTATATACCTTAATTCCTGACAATAAGAAGACTGATTTCGAATTATATCAATTAAGCCCTCTAGATGAACAACACTAAAAAGACACTTCTGAAGTATTACCTATCTTTTCCGCTAAAATCTACAGATATTTACCAATGTCCTTATGTTATAAGGATTGATTAGTTTTTACGTCGCATTTTCGGATTGATATGAAGACAATAACATTTCGAAAATTTTTGTATCCCATTGCATGATGATGCAAGTCTCACTGCACTGAATCTCTATGCTTGTACTTCATTTTTTCATTGCTATTATAGCATCATAATAACAATAGACATCGCAGATGATTATATGTGGGTAAATGTGAATATCTATAAATAAGAACTAAGTAATTAACTGACTACTTCTGTGGCATCAAATATAGCGTTCAAATCGTTACATGGAATATATGCATTTACCATTATCCGTACCGGCGTTTCGTTACACCGAATACATTAACCATCATTCGAAGTACGAAAATTAATGCAAACAATGGCTACCAATACGAGCATGCGCAGACAAGATCTCGAACAGAAACGAAAATGGCGTACGCGGCGCCCAGAGTAAGCCATTAGTTAGTTAATGGGCCACTCAAATCGGAATCGGCGTGAAAATGAGGACACGACAAGATAGCGAACGTCATAAAAAGTCGTATAAATATCGGCAACTAGATGGAAAGATGGATGACTGCGAAGGAGGCCGCGTCAGTGGAGTTTTGAACGAGGAATTCGCTTTAAATTTACTTCTTGAAAGTTCTTCGGGAACTACTCGTCTCGGCAGCCTGGCAGGTTCGTAATGAATTTTTTCTCGATGTTACACTTGCTACTGTGCTGACATCAAAACTAAATATTGCTTCATCGAACCACAATAAATGACTTTACAAGTATACTGTGTATGTGTCTTATTATTATTTCCTTCGTTTAGACTGTATGCACACGTTTTGTATGTAAACACGGCACAAGTGTTTGTGCTCTGTAATGCTCATATCTTTGCGACTTTATGCACGAGTAATATCACATTTAATTGTGTATCAAATATGTTTTGATAATCTTAACTCAATTACTAGCTATGCATGTTACCATAACATAAGAAATTGAGATGAAACGGGCTATTATTGGGGTTACTCTTTGCATCTTATCCATACACCTTCATCACTCGCTATGTTGATTACGGTTGTCTGTGATGACCGTGTCACGTGATATCTAAATGAAGCGAAGTAGGCGTGGCTGGTTATTCCAGTGCGGATGCACAGCAGCAGAGTTTTGCGGATTTTTCTTACAAATATGCCATTTATTCCGTCATAGTTATGAATTAACTCCAATTGGAGGGTTTTGTGGGATATCTTCGAAATAGATGAGAGAAGTAATGTAAAGGAATGTAGGCGTATATGTGTGTACTTAATAGTCAAATATTTTAGTCATTTCACGCGAAAAATAACTAATTATCACATAATACTTACATTTAGTACCACAGTCTTTCTTTGACTCATTATTAATATGGGCTGCATCTATGAGCGTATATATGCCGTCAAGACTGTTATGTCATTTTGATAAATATCACGGTAAGGCTTCGCTATGCGCTGTGATTGAATCAAACGCAGCGGGGATAACAATTGCGTTACTATTACGTAATTTTGGATGTTGATCATCGTCACCCAAAGGCTTTGTACTGTGTGTCAGACTGATTGCAAATCAATCACAGAAAGGAAGTTCATTTTATTTTTTTTAAAAGAACATACAAGGAAATGAATGAAAATTAAGAACGTATTGATAGAAGAAAGGCAGAGTTTAACATAATTAAATGTAAATACAATTAAACGCTTGTTAGATGGAATTCATTGACTCAACCTGTTATGCAGTAAATTCGCCTATTCTGTCAGGCCACTCGACCGAAATGTGTTTTTTCCTTTTCATTCACTTATATAAAAAGAGCCAATAGGATTAGAATCATAATTTACCCCTAGACGTTTAGTCAAAGCAACTTTAAATCTCAATGTAAGGCTCTTTAGCTACTACACATTCGATACGCCCCCTGTTTGTCATTTAAAAAAAATCCACTGAAATTCCCCTATCTCACGCTATGCGAGTAGCGGAGAGTAACATACTGTTTAAAAGACCTATATCCTGTTAAAACATCTAAAAAGCCAGGAGAGGAAACCTACTCCCCAGTCTTTAACCCGGATATATCTCCAACGTTGGTCTAGTTTATCACACAGGTGAGAACCCTCCCTGAAGGTGAGGGAGACTTCACGACACCTATCACAGCAGATTTATCAGCATTGAAACAACAATGCAATGCGAGTATACATAATGTTACATATTCACATGCAATATTACAACAGCCATCTCTTATATACCATTCATATATGGTGAGATATTTGCTACGCATTTACCTATTCAGCTGATGACCAAAGATGGGGTAGTATCTAGGGAAATGGTAGAAAGAAACAAGTTGTTCAAAACATATGTGTAGTTACCTCTTCCGAATTATTGAAAGTTGGCAACAGGCACAATTCTAATGTCCTCCTTACAGGACAATTCCTACGATGTAATTGATGTCATCAGGCCAATATAAGATGTAGCAGATAACACCGAACCATTGTCTGTCACCACGGCCACCTGCAATAGGTGCTTGAGATATATTGATGATTTAGTAGGGTACTTCTCGTTCATACGGTACATATCTGTCATACACTTAGGAGGATTTATACTGTACTGTGTTTGTCCAGATCAACATTGCGACGTGGAGTGGGTTAATCAAACCTGATGGAATGAGAAAACAAAGTTAGCGCCACACGAATAGCTTACCATTTCATTTACAGAAGTATCGCAATTTCGTTTTCGTTTTTTTTTTTTTTTTGCTTGTTAGTTTTGTTTTGTTTTTTGTTTGGTTTAATGGCGTTAATCATGTTTCCTGTTTAAAAATACATAAGATAAGTGATTACTCGGAAACAATGACAATGTTCAAATGAATTAAAACGTGACATTGATGACAACGACAACCTTTAGTCCTTCAGTCAATAAACATATAACCAACTCTCACAACTTAAGTATGTCGGATGATTTCTGCACTGTCGCATTGACGCATTAAAATTATGACAGTTGACAATAAGGTTCTAATAACAAAGGAAGGTTGTGAAAAGCTGTTCAGTCTATTACTCCCGTCACATGCTGGCTAACCATTGATTAATATAAACAACTGAAGTTTCCAACATGGAATTTTGATTTGTATTGTGTAAAGATTATTCGATAGCTTAGTCATAAAACATAAACCGCCACAATACTAACTACCACATACAATAACAGAATGTTAATTTTCATTCTGAGGTAAGGATATCGCCATGACCCACTGACCTACATATTTCCAATGAAATACTCCTTGTGTGTTGCCGACATGTAACAAATACGTTTAACTTGCACAGTACCCTTTCATAAAAGCATGGCCAATAAAAACACTTTTTTTTAAAGATCATGTAAATTGTATTTTATATCGGTGTCAATTGTTCCGACCTTTAGATTTATAGTATTGTTTATTCTATAGGATAAATCCTATTCTGGTTTCCTTCTTCTGTCAGTTGACATCGATATCACGATTCAAATATGTTTTTTATTAGCAAACATCATGGCAAGTAATGTTCCTTAGTAATGGAATCATAGAAAATATCTCAAGTTAGCTCTATTTAAATACAGTTTTATTTTCTTCAGTTAAGGAAACATGACATTACCGATCAGCAAACAAAAAACAGTCAAAACTCTGTTATATATTGAGTGTGTCGATCCCTTAAGCGAAGTTAATGTGGACAAAATGAATGATTTGCTCCATTTAGCGGAGTAAATGTGGACAAAATGACTGAGGAGCTCCCTTTAGCGGAGTAAATGTGGACAAAATGAATGATTAGCTACATTTAGCAGAGTAAATGTGGACAAACTGAGTGATTATCTCCCTTTAGCGGAGTAAATGTGGACAAAATGAATGATTATCTCCATTTAGCGTAGTAAATGTTGATTGAATGAGTGATAAACTCCATTTAGCAGAGTAAATGTGGACAAAATGAGTGATTAGCTACATTTAGCGGAATAAATGTGAACAAAATGAATAATTAGCTCCATTTAGCGGAGTAAATGTTGATTGAATGAGTGATAAACTCCATTTAGCAGAGTAAATGTGGACAAAATGAATGATTATCTCCATTTAGCGGAGTAAATGTTGATTGAATGAGTGATAAACTCCATTTAGCAGAGTAAATGTGGACAAAATGAGTGATTAGCTACATTTAGCGGAATAAATGTGAACAAAATGAATAATTAGCTCCATTTAGCGGAATAAATGTGGACAAACTGAGTGATTAGCTCCCTTTAGCGGAGTTAATGTGGACAAAATGAATGATTAGCTACATTTAGCAGAGTAAATGTGGACAAAATGAGTGATTAGCTACATTTAGCAGAGTGAATGTGGACAAAATAAGTGAATAATTCCATTTAGTGGAGGAAATGTGGACAAAATGAGTAATTAGCTACATTTAGAGGAGTAAATGTGGACAAAATAAGTGAATAATTCCATTTAGCAGAGTAAATGTGGACAAAATGAGTGTTTAGCTCCATTTAGCGGAGTAAATGTGGACAAAATAAGTGAATAATTACATTTAGTGGAGTAAATTTGGACAAAACTTTTCTATCCTACTCCCCCATGTTGTCGTTGGTAGGCAAGTCGTTCCCCTTGCTATGTATACAACTTCCATTGACAAAAAGCATTTCCTTTCACAATTACATGAGGTGGCATTTCGGGACATCTATTTTTTTATTCATGAAAACGGTGGTATGCAGATTGTTTAAAAAAACAATTCAAAACAGCTGACGTAGTAGCGTGGAAAACTGCATTACAATTGTTCACACCAGATTACCTGTCCGTGTATGAGTTATATACTACCGACTTTCTTATCTATCAAGATAGGGTACATAGAAATGTCCGTTTTACGAGTGAACATGTCTCTCGGTATCTCGGTACTCGACAGAGGTGAAGCAGTTGTGTCATGCAGAGAGTGATTAAAGAGTTGGTGTTTGTTCCACCTGCTTCGTGATAGAAAAAAATAAAGTTATCGTTCCTGGATTAGGACGCAGTGGACAAAACAGAAAAAAATATTTGAATGAAACATGAAATTAAGTTGATATTACCATCAAAAGCGTTTATAGGTTGAAGAACATCGATCCATAATCAATTTTCCATTGCTTTTACGCCGAATACGGCTTTTTGTTTGGTTGAGATTTTTTCATACCACTATGGAAAATATTCCGAAAATGGCGCGAAAAATGTGAAGTCACAATACGGCCATTTACGTTGCGTATTGATTCGTGAAAAATAATCCCTTATATAATCAGATAAATTGTACACGAAACATGTTTTAATTTGAAAAATCAATTTCAGAGGTATAACTCGAAATCGTTTGTCCAAGATTGATCAAACAATTGTTTCAAAAGGCTAGATTGAGAAAAAGCGAAAATATAAAATCAGAGTCGTAACACATACTGTAGTATAGATTGCACAATTGTTTAATTTTCGGGTAAAGATACACAAAGAAGCATGACGTCATTACTTCCCGTTACCGGGTATTTCCTCGAACACTGGAGAAATCATGTACCCGGAGAATGTGCAGTAGACTTCGTTATTGGCTCCGTACAGACTCGTGGCGTAACCGTAGGCAGGGTCAACAGCTTGGACATAAACCTCGTCACCTTGACAACGTAACATATACATTTATTGAAATAATGCACACTTAATCACATCTAATAAAGGACTCGACAGTAAAGAGAGTGCCGAAAGCTGTATTCATCCAGACCGGAAGTCAGGAATATTAACTAAAAAGGAAATTGATACATATTTGGAATAATAGGTGCATTTGCCTATACTTTAACTGACCTATTTAAAGAAGTCTTTTTTAGATACCGAGATTATTTGATTTTATTAATACGCACCCTTAGACAGGTGTAAGATAACCGAGTTTCCTGTAGAGGCGTAGTCTTTAGAAGTGTGTCCGTAGGTGGAAGCTACATACTCAAAGTTCTTGTAGAGCTGCAGCCAGGCCGCCTTATCCTAAAAACAACACGTCAGTAAATCTGAAATCTTTGTATCGACATATCGCATTGTCACTCCTAAAATATATGAATAAAGTCAAAGAGGTTTGTCTCAAAAGAACGCACGCTACGCTACACCGAGTAATCCTCTACACAATACAGGGCTATGCTGTCTATATATAATCAGGGACGTACATGCATGTCCCTGATAAAATGACGTATTGTTTTGCAAACTGCTATAGCTGATAGTATATAATTACAACTTTATCATTCACACGTAGAGCACATGTAAAATCCAACAATATATGGCTACATAATGTCAATATATTCATTATTAAAAAAAATTCATCCACAACACACTACAAATATCACATACATTTACGTTCCTCGAAGTAAAGAAGAGTTATGCCTCTTAGACAATACTGAAATCTATTTTGTTTTCTTTCCATTAAGCTTTCAACGTATGTATTGTTAGATACCTAGGCAAATGTTTACATATACTATTTCAACTTCTAAAATGAAATAATTAAGCTCCAAAATTATTGTGTATTTATGTTTGAACTTCCCAAACATGAAGATGTTTTACGTCGGTGTAGATTTTTTTTTGAAGTATCGTGTTCGTTTGGCTTGTAATATTCCAAACGCTCTTTAAAAACGTATCGAAAAGACTTGATCGATTAAATAGATATTCATTTGAAGCAATATTATCTTAATTTGTTTTAACCTATAAAATTAGCATTCCTCACCATTCTTTTGCTTAACCTTATAAATTATAATTAGTTTTTAATACATCAAATCATGTATCAAGGTGTCAATCATCCCAGATTTCGCGGGAAGGTCCTAGAAAATCATTAAAATTTTCGCCTAAATCCCGATTTGGTACATTTCCCGAATCAGGGTTAAATTCATCCCGGATTCGAGCAGTCATCCCTCATAACACTCCGGAAATCTCAGACATGAAAAAAAAAAAAAAATAAAAAAAATGACACACGTTCTCCCACATTTTGGATGAGCTATGAGAGAGATATCCCTCATTGGAGGTTCAGATGTTCAATGTATCCAAATCCTTTTCTACACTATTTTTGTTTAAGTTATTTCCCTTTACTTTTGTAGATAAATAGTTCGTTCACAAGTCACCCTTGAGTCATATAGATATGGGTGTTCCTGGCCAGCTAAACTCTAACACGAGAGTTGGGATGTCAGTGTCCACGTTACAGGCCCATATTCATACTTAAAAAATGTAACATATTGTAAGCAAGGTGTTGTAAAACGTTTTCATTGCGGCATTGTTATTGTCCCGTGAAAAATGTGTCGAAATTGACGTTATCAATTAACGACGTGATTATGCTACATAAAATGATGACATTCCGCTATTGTGAGAAGCGTCAGAGCGTGTGCCAACTGGCCTTTTTCTACCTCGTTTGAGACCGATATTTCTCTCACACCTCACAGAGTTATCCCGCATTTGTCAGGGAAAAAATAAATCGATCTCGCATTGGAGGGTAAGGATAGCTGGCACGTGCTATTTAACGCTGCTCACAATAACGTAACGTCATGGTTTTACGTTGAGCTATTATTTCGTAAATGATGACTTCATTAATTTTGACATACACTCAAAGCAACATTGCAGGTGGCCCGATGAAAAACTTTCATGAAAACTTACTTTTGTTTGCAAGTATGTGAGAAAATAATCAAACTGTTCCGCGGAAAAGAATATCTCAACACTCGTGAAAGAGTTTCGCTGGCCAACACTTGGCAAGACTCGTGTTGACTGGTCATACTCTTACACTCGGGTTGAGATATTCCTGTCCACGAAACAGAGTCATGTTAGATTATATCACTCCCATCTCTAACAACTGTGGGATCACCCTGACAGTATGTGAGAAAATAATGTTCCGAATGAGCCTGTCTGAAGTTTAATTAGATAATTTATAACTCTTTCATGCTGCTATCGTATATTATCCTTTATTAGTAATTGTAATGTTGTATATTATAAAACAAACAGGCGATTTCTGTAAACAAACCGGCTGTTTCATAATGCAACTTCGAAAATATATATATTGAAACCAATCATGTTCTTGAAAAAAAAATTGAATTATCGAGTGATACTTTTTGTCAACTTTCAAATAATGAACATTTGTGAATTTTTAAAGCTAATTCCAGCGTCATCCAAGATTACCTGGTGAGCGACCGAATGGAACTGGAACACGTAGATCCCGGCGGTGGGACACACAAATGTTCCCGTGTTAGATTTGTAACCACCCCCGATGTTCGTAAAAAGTCGATCGTATATAACTCGTTCGGTGTGACTCAGCGATAACATATTCGTAAGACCTGCAGAGAAGGCCACCTCAGCAGGTTCCGAAGATGCTCTGTTTTCTATAGAAACACAAATGATTATATGAATTAAGGGAAGCTTTTCAAATAATATAGAACCAAAAGATAGCTGTTGGTGCAAACGAATCAAATATGAAAAACAAATGGAAAATAAGATCATGCTAGAACAATAGCCGGAGACAACTCATTTAAATTAATTAATCAGATGATATGAGGTAGGAAGTTCGATGAATATACATTACATATAATGACGGTCATTTTTAAACAAAAGCCATTGCAACAATAATAAACGATAATGAAAAAACAAAACTGAGAATAAAGTGAGAGCTGAACAAAAAGAAAAGAAAGTCATATAAACAGTTCTAATTGTAATAAGGAGGTCAACTTAACTGATTACAAGACACAAAACAGAAGGAAAAAATCACGAACTACTGGACACAAATACAACAACAGAAGCCAGGGGACAACACAAATACAACAACAGAAGCCAGGGGGACAACACAAATACAACAACAGAAGCCAGGGGACAACAACAAATACATTAACAGAAGTTGGAGGGACAACAACAAATACACCAGCAGAAGTCGGAGGGACAACAACAAATACACCAACAGAAGTCGGAGGGACAACAACAAATACACCAGCAGAAGTCGGAGGGACAACAACAAATACACCAGCAGAAGTTGGAGGGACAACAACAAATACATCAGCAGAAGTCGTAGGGACAACAACAAATACACCAACAGAAGTCGGAGGGACAACAACAAATACACCAGCAGAAGTTGGAAGGACAACAACAAATACACCAACAGAAGTCGGAGGGACAACAACAAATACATCAGCAGAAGTCGTAGGGACAACAACAAATACATCAGCAGAAGTTGGAAGGACAACAACAAATACACCAGCAGAAGTCGGAGGGACAACAACAAATACACCAACAGAAGTCGGAGGGACAACAACAAATACACCAGCAGAAGTCGGAGGGACAACAACAAATACATTAACAGAAGCCGGGGGACAACAACAAATGCACCAGCAGAAGCAACAATAACACTCCCGTCATTACATAGAGTCTTACCACCATTGGTTGACGTTAAAGCCAGAAGGCAAACAAAGATAACTCCTGTCAGCATCTGTTATCGCAAATAAATAATTATATATAATGAATGGCATAGTGTCAAATATCAACATCTTGTCAATTCTATCAATGAGTTTTCTTTGTGAAAAATGTGTATGTACAGTGTATTGTTATTCATTTATCAGTTTCCATCATTGAATAAGATAACTGATTTCGGTCACATACTTTTTGTACCTTTCTGGTACAGCATATCATTATTTTACATTAACTGAAGCTTAAGATGTACAGTACTGGGAGGGTAATTTTGTACTCAAACCCTGCGGGAGCGACGAGTGGCGGACGAGCGGAGGGGATTAAAATCACACCGCGATGTCGCCCGAGCGATCTCGCGGCGACATCGCTCCCGCAGCGACATCGCGGCGAGATAGCTCCGGCAGCAATGACTTGAGCGATGGGTATTAACGATACGTGTATCGATGTGTTTGACCGCTAGCAGTTGAGACGATTGGTAGATTTTGTGACTTACATTTACCTTTATTTGATAAGACAATTTATTTCGGTCACATATTCCACTTTATGCTATAAGAGCGTATAATTATTTTACATAAACAGAAGCTCTTAAGATGTACAATGATTTTGTAGGCATGACTGGTAATCGGCCAAACCTTACAAGATTTGGTACACATAAGTAAGAATTATACAATATGGCTTATGTCACGTGTTTTTTGTATATAGACATTATTTAAAAGACATTTCAATTAAGTATATACGTATATTCTTAATAATGACACTCATTAAAGAAATTATGATTGACATAATTAAAGAAAATGAAAAAAGAGTGACATATATATATACATGTAATATATACCTTCACGTTGAGTCGAGAGAGTTGCACGATTTGACTATCGTCACTATGTCGATACGGCCTAGTATCACCCAGCTGTACCGTTCTCATGACCTCTGACTTACAGACTTTTGTCAGCACATAATACTTTCTACTCAAGGTAAGCTTTCTACTTATATGAAATACAGTTTTTTTTGTGTAATATTGACTCATTTCTCGAAAACGAGACCATGAAATGTTTGCCTGAGATCGTAATTAATTATACTATACTTTACGATCTAAGATTAGTTTATAGGATAAGCATGATGTGCTTGTATAGATGTATAATTTCAAATTATAATAGAGATAAGGAATATTGTGCTTTTAAATCGGAATGAAAAAGACTGAATTCAACACAAATTTTCAAACATTGATACATTGTTTATTTGTTTAATTCATATAAAATCTCAACAACACATCCCAACATATTATGAAGCAACAATGGATACGCACATCGGCCATTAAAGGGGCATTCCTTCTTTCAGACATCATAGATATACACAATTTCTCTTGATGAATTGTGTGTCCTTACGATGATTTTATCAGTGTTTATGCCTCCATATAATGGAATCAATGCTGAAATGTACAAGAAAAAGGCGTGTCGTATACAAATACCATATGACTTTGCAATAATTAGGGATACTTCGGGTCGAATTCAGAATTTTCAGGACTTAATACCCGAAGAACTTTGGTTTATCTTGAGAGTAAAACTGCCTTACTAATGTAAAGATTATAACTCGTACTACTTGGAAAAAATACATATTTGATTATAACGACCTAAACTTTATTCAAACGAAGGAATGCCCCTTTAATGTTTAGAATGAGTCATATTTTTGTTCTTATTGTTTTTAAATGAATACTTTAATGAATAATTCAAGGTTTCCTTTCCTATTCGTTTGACGTCATCAATAATGTATGAATAATATAGTTTAGCTTTAGTTTCACATTTATCAAAGTGATAACTTTCCTTGAATCTGATGTTCAGCAGTTTTTAGCCTGTTGTCGCCATTTTAACATGGACACACAGATGATTTTGTGGTCTTTCAGACATCATAACCCGCAATGTCTGGCAGGACAGCAGTCGTACTTGTGCTCTGTATTGTCTGTGTCGAAAGTGCATTAATAAGTAAGTATTTTATTTTAAAAACATGAACTCAAAATCAATTAAACGAGGGAAAATATAAGCAAAAAGAATAGATTGACATGGAGACCCATGAAAAAGTGCTTCTGATAACTGGATACATTAATATAAATAACACAGACTCAATGTTCGTTTAAAATTACCAATAATTAAATTTGCGAAATCAGTAAAGTTATAAGATTTTTTTTATGTTTACGCGTTGACGGTTGTTCACGCCCATTTTGATTTTCCAGACTTCTTTTTCTGGATTTTCACACTTCCTTCCCTAGCATTATTGACGAGTCCTCGAAGGACCAAACAGTTGTGTGATGTCCAAAGCATTACTGACGAGTTATCGAAGGACCAAACAGTTGTGTGATGTCCATAACATTACTGACGAGTCCTCGAAGGACCAAAAACGGTTGTGTGATGTCTCTGGTATTACTGACGAGTCCTCAAAGGACCAAACAGCTGTGTGATGTCCAAATCATTACTGACGAGTCCTCGAAGGACCAAACAGTTGTGTGATGTCCATAACATTACTGACGAGTCCTCGAAGGACCAAACAGTTGCGTGATGTCCATAGCATTATTGACGAGTTATCGAAGGACCAAACAGCTGTATGATGTCGCTAGCATCACTGACGAATACCTAGAAGGAGCAAACAGCTGTATGATGTCGCTAGCATCACTGACGAATACCTAGAGGGAGCAAACAGCTGCATTATGTCGCTTGCTTCACTGACAAATACCCAGAGGGAGCAAACAGCTGTATTATGTCGCATGAAGTCATGAACTATGAATGTCACACTTAACTCCGTTTGATTAACCTTCCACATTTTAAACTAAAACCTGTCATAATGTACTTTATTTGAGTTATGTGATCAAGCTATCTTACAGGAACTGTATCCAGTAGTGCTAATTGTACATAGGAGCCTGCCTCCTTCCCATTTCTTTTTTCGCTCTACGTTTGATGTTCAAAAATTTATTTCACAGTATTCGCTCATCGAAATTTTAAAATTTTGGTTTAAACATTTTCCGTTATGATTGTAATTTTTAACTCGAAGTTTTAATGTTTGCTCTCCAAGGGCTCGCAATTTTATTTTTTTTAATTCAAAGACTCATTTCGCAAAATACATTTAAAAGCCTTTATATCTTCACGTATGTAACCTTGAATCTTTCCTTCCTTGTTAATCCAGATGTCCCAAATTATTTCCCGTCATCCTTTCGGAGAGCTGGAGGTGGAGGAAATACATTCATCGCATTTTCTGCTGGACTTACCAATGGGACAGAATCACATGTGGCCACTAACGTAACATATGACAAAGTGTTTGTGAACGCTGGGAACGGATACAACAATCAAACCGGAGTATTTACAGCCCCTCTAGGTAAGATTTGATCACTGTCGCTAAATATTGACAATCATTAATGAAGAGTAAGTGTGTCCGCTAATTCTTACTGAAATATAAATGAAA
Source organism: Pecten maximus (assembly GCF_902652985.1). Lineage (NCBI taxonomy): Eukaryota > Metazoa > Mollusca > Bivalvia > Pectinida > Pectinidae > Pecten > Pecten maximus. Next base: position 18,349,763 of record NC_047033.1, on the reverse strand, counting down.
TATTCAATCTTGAACGAATTACACCAAATAGAATACACTTTGAATTGAAATATTGACAAATATGAAAAAAAGTATGTCTCCAAATCCAGGTTGTGAAATACCTAATTCACATTTTGAGTTCCTGCAGTCGTCTTCAAGGTATCAACACTTGCTGCCCTTCATCACATCCCGGGAGAGTTGTTCCCTATTTATATCAAAATGTGCTTATACCCTGTGTATCTACAATACAATCCTCTGACGCTGCTCTTTTGACATGATTCGTTCGTTTTATTCATTCATTCATTCACAAATGACCATCGGATAATACTATGAGGTAACAAGAGGACCAACAAGTCTTGTCGGTATTTCTCTCCCTTTTTTATAGTAGAGCTCTTGTGCCGGACAATATTTCTGTCAAATATATTGCAGATGAAATTCTAGGCGAAAATATGGACATTTGAACGAAGATGCCATTATAACTAAAATCAATCAAAAGATGACCATATATATGACACAATATACTATTAGAGAATTACGAAGACAGTGACCATACGTTTCTGAGCGGTAAGCGGCTCCTAGCTGACAATCTCAGGTGATATCACGGTCTTAAAACGGGCCTTTGGTTTAGAGAAGAGCGTCAGAAGTCATATGGACTGGCATCTAATGTTGATAAAAGACTAAAGATATTGTGTATTATTTACAGACGGGACATATGTGTTTATGTTCAACACACTATCCCAGACAGATCGTCAGCTCTGGCTGGATCTCTACCACAACAATAACTACGTAGTTACAGGGCATGCGCACGCCGTCCACGATTACGCTTCCTCCTCCAATGCAGTCGTCCTTACCATTTCTCGAGGTAACTACAGCAATGGGACGGATCAGTCCTGTACTAAGTATTACACTCTGTGATAGATTATGTCCTGTTTATTGTGCGTTAAATGCCGTAAACCAGGTTTGTTTGCTGTCGGGGTAATCGGTAGGTAAGTATTACTATGGTATAAACAGGGTAACATGTGCATGTGTTCATATGTATTCGGTACGAAAACGGCGATACGAACTTGGTAGAGGAATTTTGTGTTTATCAATTTAATAAAAGTCACGAGTCTTCTGAATGGTTGTAAATGTATATAGTTTAGTTATTTAGTTGAGAATAATATTTAATTATAACTGCTAAGAAAATAATCGATATTTGTATGAGGATTTGTTTTGAAAAATATATGCTTCATAGACCAATGTTATTCCATAATGCCATACTAATTCGACCTTTTAATATATCAATACAGTGCAACTTCCGAAAACCGAACCTTCTAAAAACCGAACACCTCTGAATACCGAACGAATTGACATTGTACGGAATTGGTCCTTCTTTGTTATAGCATTGAAAAACTTCCAAATACCGATCCCTCTGAATTCCGAACACCGGACTGATTTTGTGTCTGGTTCCTGTTAAAATATAGCAAAAATTACTTCTGAAAACCGGCCTTACCTGAGCGATTATGACACGAGGTCAGGCCAGTCAACCGTGAAACAACAACTGTAACGGGTATTGTGTGAAGCCTTATTGTCTCGGGACCTAATAAGTAGGTGATTTATCCAATATATATCCCAAGGGGGCATTATGACTGATGGTCTAGTGCATAATCAACACGATAATTATGAAACAATGCCACACTTCATTGAAGCGCGTCGGTTCGTTTATCTTCTCAATGCAAGTAGAGCTAGAAGCCCGAGTTTCGCATTTAATTTAAATGAGGCCCAAAGGGGGTTGTTTTCGTAAATGAAGCCTGTGATGTTTTTTTAGACAACAGCGATGTCGGAAATACGACCAGTATCATCTGATCAATTGTAATTGATATTGAAACAAAACATCTTCACACCCTTTAATATTAGTCGATATGTAAAATATTCCGTACTGGACTATCGGCCCCATCCACATGACGGAAGCTTCACCGGATGTAACAAAATGTAGGTCGATCGTAAAGTGTAGTTGTACATGTGAAAATACTGTTTAAAACTATAGTTATAGTCATTTGCCTTTCTTATATATTCTGCAATAGATACATTGATTAACTTTCATAATATGCATATTATTCAGACAAACCAAATATTGTCTACGTGATACCGGCTCGGTTTGTAATCGGGTGCATTCTAATAAAACATCGTCCGACCAATTATATCCGGAATTCGACCGGTCATTTTCGATCAACTTCTCCAAACCGAACCCTCTGTAAACCAACAAATAGTCATGTCCCATGCATGTTCGGTTTATAGAGGTTCCACTGTACTTTTATTATCATTAATATCATTATTATTGTTATAATTATGGAATGTAATATGCCTTTTTAGTCAACATCTTAGTTTTAAAGTGATATTAAGTTAGTATAAAACTTCATTATGAATATAAATAACTAATTTGGCTCTTCGACATAACATGTTATTTTCGCGTTATTACCCGACCTAATGTTATTTTCTTCTCCAAAGATGATCCTAACTGGCTTTCAGAAATACAAACACGGTAGACACGTTTGCAATCTTTGACACGAAGAGGATTAAACTGTTAAAAAAACCTCATCTTTATGATTTCATTGAAGAATTAACAAAGCTATGTGACTGATAAAATTATAAAAAGAAAACTTTATATTCAAGAACAGTTTACGCAATAAGACAACAATACAAGTTTTTAGATAATGTGGGTATTTTCAGGTGGAATGATCTTGTAAAGAATGGCGAAAAAAATGTAGAATAAAGTTAAGTGAAGAAGAACGGGGGAATATTTTAAAAGGTTGAGAAAAATAGAAACATATCTGTTAAAATATTACGAAAAATGAAATAATACTTTTAAAAGTTAATTAAGCATGGGTTATCTTTAAAAAGGCTACAAATAATGGAGTAATGCTTCAAAACGGTATATAGAAGGGAAGAAACTTTTTAAATGTTACCAAATAACAGAGAGAAAAAAGAATAATCACAACATATTGTGTCTTGTTGGCCAAAACGTGATTTCTAGACCATTAGTCTGACCTGGCAGAGGAACAGATACAATGTACATACGATATTGGGGAATCTAGGCAGGACTATCCTATCAATTGTATAATCTAACCATTTTTCCAACACAATAGTTGGGTGCTATTAAACTCCCAAGGCAAAAAATAATCATTACAACTGTTGAACAACACTTTATGCCACACGTGGAATAAACTTTAAACGCGTTTTGATTTGTTGACATTGAGAACTTTGACCGGGACTATTTCTAAATCACGTGGTTAAGTGTGTTTTGATTGACTAAATCTTAAATATTTATATATATCAACGAGTTTCCGTCAACTATATTTATAACAATAAAAAATTACCATGTTTTCTTTGTTTGTGAATGTTCTAGGTGACGCTGTGTACATCCGAGCGAGGGGAGATAACTTCGTTTACGGCCAGCCAGACGAAATATATTCCACTTTCAATGGATTTATTTTGTTTGCGTCAAATCCATAATTACCATGATCTATTTTCCAATGCTCAAAATATGATTGAATAAACCATGTTTATCTACAGATGGTGTGGACTTATTTCCTTTTTTAATGAATGAAAACAAACAAACCGACCTATTCTGATTAATTTTATTAATTTCTAACCGATGCTTAAGCATAGATTGACGTGATAATTGCTACAAATGTACTTCTTACAATACGATAAATTATCAGCGCATCAAATTGTACCAAGTCAGCGTAATGGCGATATGGCGCATGCCCATTGTACCAGAATGAAGGGAAGTATGTATAATGTGATTTATGTATACATAAAGCTATATTAGAAACTGAAAGATGTAACATTTTTATGTGAATTGCTTAATAATAAATATGCTGTGATTACTGAAAATGTATTTGTACTTATAAACTCACCTATCATCTGTATAGTATCCCCTGAGATTCCTGTGGATGTCAATATCCGAGGTTTACAGTTATCATATGACACTGACTATTGAGAGAAAGTTAAATCCCTTAAACAAAAACAAAAAGCAACACAAAACATCTGTTGACTTATATGGCATATATTTATTACGCATAGTGGTACCAGTTTATTATAGAATCACATAGATTATTTTCTTCTACATTATCAGAAGTACACAATTTATCCAAGTGACTGAATAAGTGGATTAGCATAAAAACACAGTTCGATATAACAAACTAGCATACTTTCCGGTCCTATTTCTTACGAGTTCCAGAAGGACACAACAGCTGTATGTTGCATTTAGAAGTGAATAAAACTTACCTTAAACACAGAGACACCCTTTTTGAAGCAATAACTTGTTGGATGCTCCTTGGCATCCCTGGTGGTGTTAGATGTTCTTTAATATCCCTGGTGGTTGTTGGATGTTCCTTGACATTGCTGGTTGTTGTTGGATGCCCCTTGACATTCCTGGTTGTTGTAAGATGCCCCTTGACATTCTTGGTTGTTGTTTAATGTCCCTTGACATCCCTTGTGATGTATGTTGTTACTTTGATATCCCCGGTAGTTTCAGATGCTCCGTGAAATCCCTGGTAGTTGTCGGATGATTCTCAGCATTGCTTGTGTTTCTTGGATGCTCTTTGACATCTCTGGAGGTTGTTGGATGGTCCTTGACAATAATGGTAATTGTTGGATGCTCCTTGACATTCTTGGTGATTGTTTAATGCCCCTTGGCATCCCTGGTGGTATTTGATGTTCTTTGATATCCCCGGTAGTTTCAGATGCTCCGTGAAATTCCTGGTGGTTGTTGGATGTTCCTTAACATTACTTGTGGTTGTTGGATGCCCCTTGATATTGATGATGGTTGTTGGAGCTCCTTAACATTACTTGTGGTTGTTGGATGTTTTTTGATATCCGCGATGGTTGTTGGATGCTCCTTAGCATGCCTGGTAGCTGTTGGATGTTCTTTGACATCACTGGTCGTTGTGGGATGTTCCTGTGACAATCTTGATGGTTCATTTGTCTTTATCCTGGTTGTCATTTTGAGGGTTTGACTTTATAACTATTTCAGAAATTCATTATTGATATACTCAGAGAGCACACTCTTTCTTCGTTAACAAATTAAAAAGGTAACATTTGATGAGCTTTGTTGAAATAAATCGGTTTAAGGCGTTAGAGATAGGAATGACTATATATGTCACTCCCCATGTTAAGTATTTCAGCGAAACTGAAAACATTCATACTCATTATAGTGTTTGAATATATTTCAGCGAGCAGAAAATATCATTCATACACATTATATTGTTTGAATATCATTTCAGCGAGATTGAATATCATTTATGTATGTCTTAGTGTTTAGATGTAATTTTAGCGAGGTTGAATATCATTGATACACATTATTTTGTTTGAATATATTTTAGCGAGATGTACGGTTTACTGCTTCAGTATAAATAGATTTACATTTAAACACTTTACAGAGGTCAATAAACGTCTATAACTATTTCACAGTCAAATGTATATACACGATTTACGCTACTATGGTATGACCTGTCAGAGGTCGGGAAATCAGGTTAAGATCAACGGCCGGTGAAAAATCATCAGTGAATACATGTTACCTGGTTTGTTCAGTTGGACCGTGAGTTTGGGAATCAGACAGCATCTAGGCGGTTATACTGCTATTGTGATCGTAGTCGTGACGATATTGTCGACGAGGACAAGAAAGGTAACATTTCAACTATTGACGAATATAGCCATCTCACGGTCAAATTGGGGGTTACATGCATAAAACTGAATTAAGTAAATTGCTATCGATAACTTCAATAACAGTACAACTCCTATTAACACAGACATTTGTGTTGTATTAGATTTGTCAGCTTTGCTATGATATCATTATCTATTTTTAGATTGAGTGTAGCATTTTTTTTTTATTTATGTAGGACACTGGTGTATGGGCACTGGTGTATGTATAGGGGTACTGATGTATATATAGGGATACTGGTGTGTATATAGGGGTACTGGTGTATATATAGAGGTACTGGTGTATGTATAGGGGTACTGGTGTATGTATAGTGTACTGGTGTATGTATAGTGTACTGGTGTATGTATAGGGGTACTGATGTATATATAGTGTACTGGTGTATGTATAGGGGTACTGGTGTATATATAGGGGTACTGGTGTATATATAGGGGTACTGGTGTATATATAGGGGTACTGGTATGTATATAGGGGTACTGGTTTATATATAGGGGTACTGGTTTATATATAGGGGTACTGGTGTACATAAAGAGGTACTGATGTATCTAAAGGGTACTGGTGTATATATAGGGGTACTGGTGTATATATAGGGGTGCTGGTGTATATATAGGGGTACTGGTGTATATATAGGGTACTGGTGTACATGTATATATAGGGTACTGGTGTATATATAGGGTACTGGTGTATATATAGGGGTACTGGTGTATATATAGGGTACTGGTGTATATATAGGGTACTGGTGTATATATAGGGGTACTGGTGTATATATAGGGGTACTGGTATGTATATAGGGGTACTGGTTTATATATAGGGGTACTGGTGTGTATATAGGGGTACTGGTTTATATATAGGGGTACTGGTGTGTATATAGGGGTACTGGTTTATATATAGGGGCACTGGTGTACATAAAGAGGTACTGATGTATATATATAGGGTACTGGTGTATGAATTGAATTGAATTGAATTGAATTGAATTGAATATCTTTATTTCCTCCAACGTGTGAAGATCAATTCGACAATATTGAAAATATGAAAATGAGAACGTATGTACATTGATTAAATAGACATTAATTTGATATTATGTATATATTAAATTAATATCGAAACTCAGTACATGGACTGAAATTCGCCGAAGTCATATGAGCTGATTATTGTTTAACACAGTTCGCCAATCTTATGATAGAACACTACAGGCGGGATAGCCAATGTACAAGGGCTGATTTCATTAGACAGAATGTCTTTGCGGACAGTTTCCAATTCTCAGGACTGATATCAAGCGTATTATTATTTTTCATCATCATTCAAAATACTGACATTCTGAATAACCGGAAGTACATTCACTATTGAAGTTTGAAGGATGTCTCTTTCCTCAAAATATACACGGCAGTCTATTAATAAATGTTTAACAATGTCGTCGACATTTTGTTTACACGAGTCACAAATACAGTTTGTTAAAGGTAGACTTCCAAGTTTGACGAGGAATCCAAATTCCCGACACATGTTGCTTATATCAAGGCACAAGAACCACAGTCTGTGTGGAGCGATACGTGGGTGAATATTTCTGAATCGCGCCAGTTCTGATCGTCTTGCTACGCGTTCTTTCCATTTAAGCTCAGACGTCTCTAAAATCGCTTTATTTACTGTATATTTCCAGGCGGTTTTTGTAGGGAAGCATCCGTATCTTATTATACGGGTACATGTGTATGTATAGGGTACTGGCGTCTCTAAAAATATAAATTGCCCATGCTGCTGCTTCTTGTTCGCTATTGTTGGAGCGGAACGTTCAGTATAATGTGCCGGCGATATTTGCCAGTATGCTTGATCGAGGTAGCAATATCAAGTCGGGGTCAGTTCCGCGTGGTTGAAGCTGACACACAATGGAAATTGTCGTTGACTTTAGAGGTATGCTACAAAAATGTGTTTTCCTCAGCAGTTTGTTGATCCGACACTTGTTGTTAATATCTTTTCTCTTTTGTTCATTTCAATTTATTGTCCAGAGATGAAAACTTGTTAACCTATTTAGTTATGATATACAGTAGTGCTTTCCCGAGCAGCATAATTATTCCACTATTTTACAAAGCATTATTTTACTTTGTGGTTTTTATTCAGATGATAAAAGTAACATATTAAGTTGGGTTTTTTTAAACTTAGTTCGTTGAAAATGTGTCTAATATTTCAAGTTTGAAACGTTTTGGACGTTCTGGGACAAAATGTTATTTTTATACAAAAATATCTGTAACGTTTGAAATTTGTTTCAATATTCAGACGGACAGGTGGACCATCAATTTATATGTGTTGCTCTTGTCAAAGTTATTGCAGGGTTGTAAATTTAGGTATAAAAAAACTATATGTTTGTTTCAAGACAAAAATACTTTCAAAGCTTACGTTGATGCATAGACATGAGATGCTCCCACGAAAGTTTGCGACAGAAAGTGAGTTATTATCCTGTAAATTTGAGATCGCAAAAGTACCCGTTTCTGCAATACACTTCCGTGATAACAGTAATAAGCCGTGGAATTGAAAAACAGTCAGCTATTGACTGGCATCATAAATTTACTTATGACCATAGCTAGAGTGTTTGTTTAGTCTTGACTGATTTAATTAATAATGGCGGCGTTATGACGTCAGAGTACCTAAAACTATAGTAGTTACACAAATGTATCCCTAACAGAAACCGCCTGACCCTACAACGGAAGTGAGGAGGAGAAAATTAGTCTCCTCTAAGGACATGGAGTCAGATAGATCAGCTCTCTCCCGATCCCATCTGAATAATCATAATTTCTCAAAAATTACATTTTTAGGTGTTCACAGAATGGCCAGCTACAGATTGTTTGAAGATGAAGAGCATGCAAAAGTATATACTAAATATCGACCACCGTATCCAAAGGCATTATACGACGAAATCGAAAATTATTGCAAGGGATTGAGCGAAAACGACTTGGACCTGGCTATAGACGTAGGGTGCGGAAGTGGCCAGAGTACTCTCCCCTTGACCAAATTTTGTAAACATGTTATTGGAATAGATATAAGCAATGAGCAGATCTTACAAGCAAGGAAATCCGCGACCAATATCGATTTCCGGGTAGGCTCCGCGGAGGACCTGAGTTCACAAGGAGACGGAACTGTAGATCTGGTAACTGTAGGTACAGCCATTCATTGGTTGGACAGATCTATATTTATGAAGGAGGTGGAACGTGTACTGAGACCAGGAGGGGTACTGGCAGTGTATACCTACGGCTTAGACATATTACACAACAAAGAGGCACACGGCCTTGTATGGGAGGTATATAGTTTATAACAAGTAAAATCTATTTTTACTTCTCTTTTATAGTACTGTCACATCGAAATGCCATTATCTCTAATCGGTGATCTGTCCGATAGAATTACATCTTCGAAACTTCAATCGTTGAATTTCAGGCAATATCATCTTAGAATTGTTTTTGTTGGAATTAATAGTGCTTTGTACAAGGGAACTCGAATTTCTGGTCCATTGTTATATGTAATGATAATTCTAGCTTTACATTTAAACTTAGGGCAAACGGACGGCGAATGCCGCCTTATGTAAAACTTCATGTTTAAATATCCGAATAAAGGTATGTCTTCACCCTATTTTTTTCTTACAGGATCTATATAAGAAAACGTTACAAGATTGTAATCCTGGCCCACATATTCATATCATCAATGGCTTAAGTTTGATAGAACTACCATTCAAAGACTCCATAAGGTAGGTGTTTAAAAGGGCATCTGCCCTGAAAGAATTGATCTTACTGTCCCTATCCATTCTCTATCCACATTTGCTGCCAAGCAATCGCTATACTGTTAGTGTAACAAAGGGAGGTAACTCTGATACACCAGAATTCACTTTGTAGCGTATATATGCATACATTTTTGAGGGGACTTCATTCGTGGGGCCTGAACCCGGAAGTACTTAATTGTGGTCTTAGTCCTATTATAGGACACTATTTTTGTCAAAAATTTAAAATAATTATTTTCATAAACTTTGAGCTATTTGAAATCATGCTGTGAAAACAGAATTACTCTATGACACATAAAACAGGAATTACAGAGATCTAAAAACACCCTATTGACACTGAAAATCAAGACACAATTCTACATACAGCTACTATGTATATTTCTGATATCATGTGATAGATAAAATGAAACAGTTTTTTCAATAATTGAGATATTTCAATTCTGTAAACTGGTTTAGAAACTTTGATATTCCCTGCATATAACTATATATAGTTTGCTCCCAATTTCAAATTTTAACTTTAATTTTTAAAGAATTTAAAATTTTGCTTTAAAATATTCTAATTTTGTTATCAGACTGATATCATAACTGTTTCAAAGCATTAATCAGGTCTCATAAGGACATGAAATAATCTAAATGCAACAATAAAGACTTGCAGTGACCAACCACAGTGAGTTACCACCAATAGACACACTAGCCAGCACTTGTTTACAATTACTGTTATGCTGTCCAGCCATAGGTAGAAAAGAGGGGTGGAGGGCAGTGAAGCATAAGCTGGTTCAACTGAGCTCAGAAGAACTATACAGCAAAGTATAAACCTAAAATGAAAAAGAGAACCCTATCGCTACTAGTAGAACAGCACAAAGATCATGCGAGAGGTCCAAGTCTGCTCGGAAGTCTGACTACAGGAGAGGACAGCTAGATCCAGCAAATGCAGGGGAGACAATCAGCTTCAGGATCATCTATGTTGAGAAGCCAAAACAAACTGTTTAAGATACAGTGGGAAACCTGAAAATAAGACATTGAATTCAAAATTCAAAAACAAATGTGTAACAACAACAAAAAAGTTATATATACAAATATATATGACTACCTAAAGAGGGAGCCTCCCCGTGGCGGTGGTCGGGAATGTTGTGTCTCTGGATACAATAGCTAATACCCTCAAAACAATTAAAAAAAATTAAAATAAATATGTTTTAAATTTTCAAATCTAACAATCAGTCCCTATAGAATACATGACCATGTCAAATATTTAAATAAAAAACAATACAAAAATAATTAAAAAATTCTAAAAAAAAATAACAAAAAATCATTTTAAAATTTAATTTGGAGTTAAATTCATGTTAAATTTGAAAAATAGCTTTACTAACTAATCACAAATATAACTGTCAACAAGCATGTCAAATTTTAAGAGAATTGGCGAAAAAATGTGGATTTGTCAAATAAAAACATGGATTTCAGGGCCTATCATATTAGGACCGAGACCACAATTAGCTTCGCTATATGTTTCATTGTAACATTAAAATTCATAATAAATTCCCAACATCTCATATGCAACTTTCCATCTCACCTGGCCAAGACCAACATCTGAGAAGCAAAATATAAAAGTTTCAACCCAGCATGTTAGCTTGGAGGAGTCATGTGACATAGCTTCACAGAGGTACAGTGAAACGAAGGGAAGTAACTCTGATGTATTAGAATTTTCCTACCGTATGATTCGAAAACTGAATTTATGATATCATCCTTCCGCTTTTTTTCTCTAAAATCTTTTTTCTGACTCAACATTTTTGTTTTTAGGAGTCGCATGTGAAAATAATTCTCTCTGAAAATGTTCTTCCTAGAAAGTGATGTTAATTTTGAAATTTGACTACTTACAAAATTATACACACTATTGTAACATAAAAACATATATTGTATAATCCTTAGTGGTGGACAGAGAAGTTGCTACCCCACACTGACATCGAATCCATTTCCTTATTTAATAGGTTAGAGCCCTTATTGGTCGAGAGAGAAGTTGATGTAGATTTCTATATTGGCTTCATTAGATCCTGGTCGCCATGGCAACTTTTCGAGAAGAAGAACCCAAAGACAGATATTTTGACAGTTTTAGCACAACGGTAAGACCTATTATCATACAACTATTGAGAAACAAGTAATATAAACCTTTATCAATTACTCTTGTTGGTCTGAATGGAAGCGCACACGGGGTCTTATTGTGGGAAGAAACCCGATTACCTGGGGGAAACATACGTGGTCGGGCGGGCGACCCCGTCCCGTTTCAACCCGATCGGGGAACAGAACGCCATTCGCCTGGGTGAATGGCGTGTTTGGTACCACTGTGTCACCCAACCATCAATGCGATCTTAAACACTTCGTCCTCAATTTTACCACATTGCTATGATACATATTTCATACCAATGATCATTCACAGTAATTGTGCTAATAATTATTTTAATAATGGTTGATATCGTCAACTTTCTCTTTATCTTTTCAGTGTAATGGAATATTGCGCTCGAACCTTACACCTGGCGTTTGTTTCCTTCGAACGTAGAATGTACCTGCATTACTTACGAACAAATATATTTCGGTTATTGTGCAACAAAAAATATTCCGTTAATCCAAAAGCTACTCTAGCACTAGAACTCTTCATGAATCGGTTCGTGTTTTCTTAAACCAGAATACAGTTAATTGTGCCTTGTTTTTAGTGGGTTAACGTCCACGCAAAACGAAGGGTCATATGGGGACGGGTGTCAATGAGACACCTCGCGTGAGAAGCACTGAAAGAAAAAGTAGCGAGAAAAGAAAGACAGGATCTCAGATGACAAGTGTGGTATTGTAGAACGAATATCTACGTACGAACTCGATAAAGTAAACTTTTAAATATCCTTATTATTTGATCTTCAATTTTTCAGGCTGAAGGCTCTGTACAAGGATAGTGTATCCAATGATGTCCATCAAATCTCGCTTACCTCGACGACATATGCATTACTTGGAAGAAAATGAACTTCTCAATTAGATTGTAAAAAAGAGAAACTCAGATTTTGGATAGTATACTCATTCAGGCGCATTAACCTGGGCTATGCAAATATATACACTAAACTGATGCGAATTTCAAATCAGTTAAACAAGAGGGGTGTCCTCTGAATGCAAAAATAATGAATTTCTTTATTAAAAACATCCAGATGTCGAATTCAGATTATTATTTTGTATGGGATTAAATAGGGGACACCAAGAATCATCATCTGTGGACGAGCAGGGTCATATGAGGAATGGCATCAAGGAGACATCAACAGCCAGAATCATATGATGATGTGCGTCATGGATACACCAACAGCAAGGGTCAAATTAGGACATACGTCAAGGATACACCAACAGCCAGGGTCAAACTAGGACAGATGTCAAAGATACACCAACAGCCAGGGTCAAACTAGGACAGATGTCAAGGATACACCAACAGCCAGGGTCAAACTAGGACAGATGTCAAGGATACACCAACAGCTAGGGTCAAACTAGGGCAGATGTCAAGGATACACCAACAGCCAGGGTCAAACTAGGACAGATGTCAAGGATACACCAACAGCCAGGGTCAAATTAGGACAGATGTCAAGGATACACCAACAGCCAGGGTCAAATTAGGACAGATGTCAAGGATACACCAACAGCTAGGGTCAAATAAGGACAGATGTCAAGGATACACCAACAGCTAGGGTCAAATTAGGACAGATGTCAAGGATACACCAACAGCCAGGGTCAAACTAGGACAGATGTCAAGGATACACCAACAGCCAGGGTCAAACTAGGACAGATGTCAAGGATACACCAACAGCCAGGGTCAAATTAGGACAGATGTCAAGGATACACCAACAGCCAGGGTCAAATTAGGACAGATGTCAAGGATACACCAACAGCTAGGGTCAAATAAGGACAGATGTCAAGGATACACCAACAGCTAGGGTCAAATTAGGACAGATGTCAAGGATACACCAACAGCCAGGGTCAAACTAGGACAGATGTCAAGGATACACCAACAGCCAGGGTCAATCTAGGACAGATGTCAAGGATACACCAACAGCCAGGGTCAAATTAGGACAGATGTCAAGGAAATTCCTACAGCCAGGGTAATATGAGGACGGATGCGTAGGAAACACCAACAGACAAGGTCATGTGAGGACGGATGTCAAGTAAACACCCACAGCCATGGTCATATGAGGATGGGCGTCAAGAAGACATCAACAGCCAGAGTCATATGAGGATGGGCGTCAAGACGACATCAACAGCCAGAGTCATATGAGGAATGGTGTCAAGAAGACATCAACAGCCAGAATCATAATTATGAGGAATGGTGTCAAGGGGGCATAAACAGCCAGAGTCATATGAGGATGGGCGTCAAGGAGACATCAACAGCCAGAGTCATAATTATGAGGAATGGTGTCAAGGAGACATCAACAGCCAGAGTCATATGAGGATGGGCGTCAAGGAGACATCAACAGCCAGAGTCATAATTATGAGGAATGGTGTCAAGGAGACATCAACAGCCAGAGTCATAATTATGAGGAATGGTGTCAAGGAGACATCAACAGCCAGAGTCATATGAGGAATGGTGTCAAGGAGACATCAACAATCAGTACCCCATTCACTATACATGCTATCGAGGTTTAGTTAAGTAGCACAATAAAGTCGGCATCAGTTGATCGCTATCACAAGGAAGCAAACCTATATAAACTCTCACAAGCACCATCCGCAGGAAGCTCACAAACAGTGGAGCCTGTCCCTAAATGACCGTAGCTGTTAATTGGACGTTAAACAATTTAACCAAAATCCAGGTCCAATCCAGATTAAGCCCAAAAGCATGTATAGTAAGTGCTATCGATGAAGCAAACACACACCCTCCAAGAGGATATTGTCTCCAGCGTGTTGATACTTGCAATATGTTGGTATTTTACCTCTATGCCATAGAAAAGAAACAAAACAACAAGGTGGACGTCTACAGAAAGTGTATTTGAACGATGTCAGTGCTCAGTATCGTTGAGTCATTTGACATCTCGTATTTTTATTTGAACAGTAAATCAATTTACCACATAATAACAATGTATTTAACTTCCGACAAACCAATGAACCTAATTCATTTTTGTGTTAAAATTTCTTTTTAAGAATAGAATTAATTTTCAATCAGGTAATGATCGTATCTACTGATTGAAACCCTGTTTGTCATCTGTATACGTGTATAACAAGAATGTGATAATAGAACATTCGTTACTGCTAAATTCATCGAGGTCAAGTTAAGGTCATGCTTAAAATGGGGTTCCAGTGGATTATCAATAAGGGCAGTGTTAGTGTTAGCAAAACACAATGTAGATGCATTTGATAAACCCGTTGTTGCTTTAATACACATCAATTATTGCAAGCATTGATAATACAATATTTGTTTTAAGTAGTCAATACAGTCAATTGATATAATGATACCAAATTTACATCATATTTTTACTAAAGAAGAACATATCATTGTCAACATAAAACTTTCAAAATCACATATTAACATAGCTCCTACATAAAAGAAAAACTTCATATGTTATCATTCACATATACAAATAATGCATTTAGAATGAGGCACGTTAAAAATTCACTACAAAGACTATTGACAAAGCCATGAGGCTGGCTGTAAAAACAGATACAAATATGGCCCATGCCATAGGGAATATTAAGTAGAGGAGAGAACAAAATGCAAGTTACTATAAAGATTTCAAAAAATATTATTGGAAAAAAACATAACACAATAATGTGATGGTCACGTGGTCTAAACTTCGAATTAACATATGGTAGCATTGTTACCCTGACGGTAGATTTTGATTGATAGCATACTCAACCTGGTACCTTAGTACGGAAGACTTACTTGCAACAATCTGACATCTGGATATATATATTACTATGTAACTTATTACTGTAAGAGGTAAGGTACAAAATTAACACTTTTATTGACACACATACGAGATACATAACTTACAAGAAACCATTTCACACTATACAATTATTTACCTTTTTCATGTTAAAACGAGGATTTCCCAACCTGAGAAAGGTGAAATATCAGCTTTTCGAAGGTAGACAAATCCTCGTATTAACCTAAAATATAAATAATTGTTTTGTTATAGGAAAAGTTCATCGACAATGTGTTAGAAATGAAATGCAGCACTTAATAAACACAACCCTTTTCCTGTAGATAATCATTTATAGCTTTAACTGCTGATTCAGTCGATCTCTTTGTGTTCTTTGAATCCTTATCATCCAAAATAGTTTTCAACCCTTCTTCAGAAATGGAAGCAAAGCGTTTTTTCGTTAGCTAAGCTATATCTGCTTCTTTACTGTCAGTCATTTTGTTACACCAGACTAATTGATTTACAGCGTTAATCTATTGCTCTATCTTAATTCTGTCTAGCTATAGATACCGCGTTATAAATTCAGATCTTAGAGTATTCCTGTTATTTCAAACAATTACTTCAGTATAAAGTATAGCTCATCAACATTGTCTGTGGCATTTATCAGAAACAGCACTACGGAGGCTGATTAACAAGACGATTCATTCCATCAAACTTTGGTGAAATGGCTTTTTTTGTCAAACGGATACACTTCCAACTTCCAACATTAAAATGTTCATAAATCGATTATTTAACTACTACAAATTGCAGCATATATCCCTCTTAACACTGAATGAAGCAACAGGCTGTTATGAGAAATGTGCCCATTTGTGTCTTAATACTATTTCAAACGATGACTCTAGAACTCAGTCACCACACTTTTTTTTCAAACGGAAATGTAGGGAATCATGTTGATTTTTAATTTTCAACTTTTCAATATTTATCATTGTTATATGACTTTGGTATTCCCTTGTCTCTGTTTGGTCTAAAGGTCACTCAGATGTTTTGACAAAATCTTATATTAACCTGAAAATAATGTAAATGTATTCACGCGAGGTTGATATAAGAATCCAGTTACCACGGCTAAAAATAGCCAAGGGAGCTTCCCTTGATGCATACTATTTTTGACCAATGAAAATGCAGATAATTCGTCTTCGGGTTTGTTTACCTGTGTAAAGTCCGGACTAACTGTGTTTAAGTTTGTCTTTGTTTTACAGCGTGCCGGCACCTTGCTACTTGAGAGGGTACGGTATGTTCAGAAAATAATGAGCTGATTGTCATGAATATATGTGTCAGCACAGTTTTCTGTAAATGTTTAGTGGTTATACGGAGAATTCTATTTAAGCTGAGGAACTTTATCTACAATTAGATCTAGTAGATAAAATCATAATCATAAAATAAAAACATAACCTGACCACGATAATTAAAATAATACATTATAATGCTATAACCAATATTGGGTGTTTTTTTGGTTTTTTTTTTTTTTTTTTTTAAACAAGTTTATCGCAACAAAGGAGTCATTCAACAAGTCAACGTGTACGTATTGAATACATCTAATTATCTGTACCAACACTCACAGGGGGATAACTCTTACAAGCTGGACTAAAACGTAGATCGGACAGTTCGACTGGAAATCTTTTCCTCGGTTGATTGATTTTTTTATTGTTTCGTATCTTATTATATCGGAAATCCTTGTCGATAATCAGAATTTAGGTGAGCATATAGAAAACGGTTATAAGTCAATATTGGGTAAAGAAATATATCATGTTTCCTTTTCTGCATACACTATGATGTCAAATTTCAAAGGAATATACCTGCAAGCTTTATCATTTCTATCCCCATAACTACTGACGATTGTTACCGGCCAACTAATTGATTCATCATGATCTATGATGTTTAAATAGTCATTAAATTCTTTCAACTTGTATGATCCAGATAATTACAAACACTCTCCAACTTTACGTAATGGTGTCGGAGGTTTTTTAACGGTATTTACATATTGATGTTGACAAAGTATTAACTCATTCGAAACATCGTGATTTCCAACATGAAATTCAGTAACCTGCAGCATTCTGTATGTACAGTCCATTTAATACAGTCCTTATACCACTTTTGACATAAACTGTCAAACCATATGCAACAAATAATATAAGCGATTATACAATAAAATGAAACATAATTCTTTCGATCGCACAAATCAATAAATATTTTTGTAAAATTAGAGCTAGCCTTTTACAATATTGCTCGTGAATGATACAATGATATAAAATGATCATTCCAAGACTCATGTACGCAGGTACAATAGTACCGGATGCAGTTACCTGTCAAACCCCTCATATAATGTTATTTAGCATAGTTCAGTAATCACTCTGTTCGCTCTTTATGTTCATGGTACAATGATTTTACATTCTCCGTTGTCTAGGTAATATCCCAAAAAAAATCAAATAACTAGAATAGTTACAAATACATTGTTTACGATAAGTAAGCGATTTCGTCGTTGACGAAAATATCAGTTTTACCTAAGAACATTCGGTCTTATTTTCCCGTACTGTACTGAAAGAGTTTAATTCGATTTGAAAATATGTTTATCTTGAGCACACAAAGCAATTGAAAATATTGATGAACTTTCGAAAACGCCTGTTTCCAATGTCAAGAAAGGTAGTTTTGATTCATCAATGGGGCAAAAAAGTATAGCCAGTTCTTAAATTGCCATCACGCATTATTGCCTCAATATCACCCTGAATGTCAATCTTGTCTTTTGTAAACGCACTTAATTTGACACACCCTAATTGAAATAGATTAGCGCTATGATAAATTAGGGCACCAGCAATGGTCGCCATAGAAACCAATGATCGCCATAGAAACCAATTATCGTCATAGAATCCAATTCAGATAAAATACGTTAAAATACGGTAACAGCTAAAAACGAACATTTACAGTTTTTTTATGAATAAGTACGTGTACGGCTTATACTGACATACTTAGATATGATAGAAGTTAAAAGAAATAGGTTAAACTGCATTCCTTCATATGGCTTTTAAGAGGTACGTAATACATGATCCTTGAGAGATTTGGTATCCATGTCACACTCCAACATAGCTAAGAGAAGTTTGTTTATTGTAGCTTTTTCGCCATCATCTTGGCTCCATTTGTCAAGCAGAGCTCGTATTCTGTCATTAACCTTATCATGGTCAACATCTGTTCTGTCTATTGCCTTGTTATCCAAGCCAAGCTCAATGAAGAAGTTGAAGCAGGATTTTGCACAAATGTGCTCGGCCACGACATTCAGGTTTAGTGTTGAGATCAGCTTGTTTAAGACTTCATTGGGTACATCCACACCTGCAACAGAAACATAACAAAGTGTAGCTACGGCTGTTATACGCTTACTTTACGTATTTCCCATTATATAACTGAAGTAAATAATATATCCTGTAACCTTAAATTGTTTTGAGGAATATATCAGCTGAAGTTTAATATTTTGAAATTAGCATTCAGACATATATCTAAGAGATCAAAATGGTAAGTATCTGTTTAACTTTGATCAACAAATGACGTCATTTAAATTTCCTCTCTCACAATATGAGATCCCGTGTATGTTTCTGACTTTCATTTGTTCCTTATTACTTCCCATATAAGAATATAATAAATATTTTAAAACCATTTTAAAGACAGATTCCATGAACGCTAATCTATTTGAATAAGTTACATGACTTAGTAATCATACCTCTAAACACATCGACACGGTCTGTGTCCAAAGTCATCGATAGATCATCATATGGCATGCCATGCTTTTGCATTGCACATGCTATTTCAGCAAAACCAATTTCATGCCGTGTATTCAAAACATGAAGCAAGGCCTTTGTGATGCTTGTTCGAAATGAAACGTTTCGCGTTTCCTCCATGATTTGGTCTAGCACGTGCATTCGGAGAAAGAGTTCCGTGAAGAACATTTGATATACTCTTCCACTGATCAGTTTAGCAATTCGCCCAGTCTCCTTCAGCGACGGTCTTCTATCAGGAATTCCCTCGGTAATGAGCCGCTCAGCTATATTGATTAAAAATACAGTTATTTAACCATCATAAAAGGTCACTATGATACCTGTCATCTTAAAACATTCTTTATTTGCTTATTTAATTTATTTTCTAAATCTTCGATAAAAATATATATATCAATGTTTATAGATACAAGGTCTTCTCTTACCAGTGTCGAGATGATGTCTTCTGCGCTATAAAGAAAAAGAAAAGATAATTACTTTTGATAAACTACCGCACATCTTTGATATATAACATATATTATTTTTTAATTCAATCACTCCCCGATTTAATTAATGGAAATTTATTTCTGTTTAAAAAGTAGCTATATTATTAACACGTCGGTGAGGGCACCGCAATCGCGATAAACCTAATTGCTGTATAACATCGATATTGAATTACTACTATGCTTCATATATACAAATCACAATAGATACATTTTTTTTATATTATGGGTCTACAGTGAAGGGAATTCAGCTGAAGGAGTTTATGAGGTACATGTATATGTTTAAATTGGATTGATGTTACTTCAGAAGGTGCAAGGGACCTTTGACCCATAAACCTTTTAGGATACCACATTTGATAGAAAAAAGTCACCTCTAGAATATTTTAAACTCCTAGTGTACAATTGCATGTTACAACGCATTCTCATGATATTTAAGAACATTAGGCCTTCTGTAAGGGCCTTTAATGATGTTTTATCAGTTTATTCCCAGTTATATTTTTAGAAAAGAGTACCTTGATCTTGGACATTTTTTAAACCACTACTATTGCAAATAAGAGTGAAACGTGAAATTGAAAAAAAATGGCATTCTTTACAGATTTAGATTTATTTTTTTCCTTATATTCCTTGTTCAGCGACATTAGAAACTTTCACACCCCTCTTGCACATTTGCAAAACACAGTGTATCACCATGGGATATTTCAAAAAGTCTTTTAAGGGCATACGGGTGACACATAGCTAGGCGCTGGCCGATTTACATACCAGGTGACACAATTAGCAAAAAACAGACGTATTTTCTAAGTTGCATTCACCATGAATCAAATAAATGATAAATAAGAGTGTATTGTATTTGAAAGAGCCTATTTTCTAATATTAATAATGTACTTCCTAAACATTTGATAAGTTTGAAATTACGAAGATAAAGGTATGAAATGTCAAAAAAATACATTGTTCAATCGATAAAACCTCACTTCACTTAAACAAAAACCAGAGTATTTAGGACCGTTTTGGTCATTTTGACCCACCGCGTAAGTGACATATTGATTTGTATCTGCCTCAGCATGTGAATGTGCATAACCTATTAAAAACTAGAACTGTCGCCAGGATGGCTGACTAATACTAATGTATTTTAGGAAAGTTTTATCAGATTAAAATTATGGATCCATGAAATATCAGGGAAAATATATTGTTCAACTGATAGAACTTCACTTTTGTTGTAGTCATACACTACAACATTCTATGTAAGTACGAGTTTTTGTATTTTGTTTACTGATCTTAATTTGAAGACGCTGTTAACTCTCATGACATCAATAGAATAACGCAAAATATACACAAATTTGTTGAATTATAGGCTTTTGATCCCAATGTACATCGAAACGCTACCTGGCGATGCAGCCAATATAGCGGTGTCACCTGGGTTTCAGAACGAGGCACTCGTTTGTTTTTGCCTCGTGTTATCGGTTTTGACTAAGAATTAAGGTATTGTTACTAAGTCGGTATTCTCTGATGTTTTTGTTTAACGGCTTTATAAAATAAATCATTGGTGGGATTGCCAGGAAGCGGTATTTTCGTAAAAAAAATTTTTTTAGAAGACGTCATCTCTGATTTCATAAGCCTTTAACTATTTAATTATTCCGTTTTATTAGATATTAGATTTGTTTAGGGCCCACAATGAAATATTTTACTATATGTTATTACTAGTGACTCCATCCCTGCAATCGTTCATTTGATGTTAAAATGATGTGAAAGTAGATCGAATTAAAATTTGAAGTTTTCCAAACCTGTAAAATAATATTATTGTATCGGTTTGATGGCAAATAAGAGCATACGGGTATTCAAAAGACAGTAACCCTGAAATTTACAGTGCACTGCGGAACACCTAACTCATAAATTTCCGCCTTTATACACCTGGAATACTACGCCATTATATCTTTTTATTTAGTAGGAGTGTATATGTTTTATTTTCTAAATTTCAAGATCCTACTCTTTATTCTCGTAAATAGAAAGTACCAATTTCATATGTACATGTAATTTACTTAGGAAAACAGCTACAAACCTAAGCAACTCATTTTCGGGGACTTGATTCAGGTCAAACACAAGCTGATAGGCTATTTTAGTTGAATCCTTTATGGACCCATGAACATTCTCGCAGTGTTTGGTATAAGATTCCGTAAAACTATATTTAAGAATATTGCTACTAACCATTCCAGTGTTTAAAAACCAGAAATGATAGTCATCGAGGGAAATCCATCCTCTGCCAGATGCTCCATAACATGACAAACTTGAAGATTTGAGATCCTGTATGTTGACCATCTTATCATTTGGAGAGAATCGGTAGTCATTGTGGAGGCAAAAGTGATATTTTAAATGATTTTGCCGATTCAGTTCTAGAACGTTTCGAAGGAGGTACTCGAGAACATTTCTGATTTGTATCCCAGTACCTTGGAGCAGCCCATCATCCCTGTGTCTCTTAAACATTGTGACCTTCATTGCATTTCCGTTACAGTTGAGGATCATATTCCATAGGTAGTCGACAGCTAGACAGACAAACCTCCTGCGTATGAAAATGGATTGATCCTGTCCCGGCTCATCCATGCTATGGAATCTATGTATGCAACTGGCGACTACCTTGTCCCAGATGGCATGTGGAATGAATTCCTTTTCAAATTTGAAGCAGACTGTCGAGGATGTGATTACATCTGGTTCAGATAACAGCGGCTGTAAGGATTCAGGATCCGATTCCAGAAGCATACAAGGGACAATGTAGTAATCAACACTTAATTCGTCCGTTATGGGCTTAGCAAAAAGTCCAAATGTTTCAAACGCTACTTTGATGATATCCTGATTCTTGCTGAAATCCTTGGGTGTCTCGTTGCTCCATAATACATGCAGGTCAGAGAAGGGCAATTTTCCAGATTTCGCAAAAGCATTCCATCTCTGTCGCTCTTTGAATCCACGCGTAAATTTAGGATCTGTGATGATGCATTTCAGTGCGTCTAAGATGAAGTTTGGATTTAGAATAATGACTGGATTGTGATACAAATTGACAACCAGCATCGATCCGGTCATTCGTAACTTCCTGAAGATATAAAGATGCCTTGAAGACACAATTATCACTTAGGTATATTCATCGCTGAAGCTATTGTTAGAATGCAACCGAAAAAATTCAAATCAAACTTATTTCACAACATTAGCGAAGCAAGTTAAACCAATTTATATTAAGTTATTTATTATTTTATGCTGACACGGTGACCATTTACCGGGACTATTTTTAATCACATGATTCAATGCGTTTTTAGACTTACACTAAAACGCCGTTTCACAAGGTCTCGGAAATGATAACACACAAGAAGTAGTTCGCGGTTGTCTGCCTTAGTTTTATAGTGCAATCTATCATCAATGATATGTGATACATTATAATATTTCCATATATTTCCCAAGTTGTCAGTTTTGCATATCAGTTAGCAGTATTTTTGTTTTAGGTCATATTCTTACACCTCAACTGATATCTTGAAATGAACGTACAATAACACAAAACACGCAACTTCATCCTCAAATTAGCTATTCAATTGTGATAGAAAAAGATTACACTAACTCATGGCTGCTGTATAGGATATTTCTTTCACTCACGTTATCTATATATTTCAAGGATTCAAATCACCAACTAAAGCTCGTGGTTGTTTGTAACTTTTAACAAGGAGCCGCAAAGCCTGGTATTATCCCCCGCGCCCCGCAGTTGGTATGAAAACCCAAATACATGTATAAATTAAGCTCAAAGTAAGAGTTATTAAGGAAACAGTAATTTGGTATTTTTGATTAAGTCTCCATGGTGACAGAAAAAATACCGAAAATGGAAGGTCCGCAATAGCAAAAGGCACAACTAGTCTGATATATTCAGAAAGTTTCAAGGAGCTGCGTTGAACAGTTTTGGAGTTATAGCCAAGAAACAAAAGGAAACAGTAATTTGGTATTTTTGATTAAGTTTCCATGGTGACAGAAAAAATACCGAAAATGGAAGGTCCCCAATAGCAAAAGGCACAACTTGGGCACTAGTCTGATATATACAGAAAGTTTCATGGAGCTGCTTCGAACGGTTTTTGAGTTATAGCCCGGAAACAAAAGGAAACAGTAATTTGGTATTTTTGATTAAGTTTCCATGGTGACAGAACAAATGCCGAAAATGGAAGGTCCGCAATAGCAAAAAGGCACAACTAGGGCACTAACCTGATATATTCAGAAAGTTTCAAGGAGCTGCGTTGAACGGTTATGGAGTTATAGCCCGGAAAAGAATCTCGGACGGACACACGGACGCACGGACGGACGGACGGAGGGACGCACGGACGGCACGGACGGACACACGGACGGACGGACGGACGCACGGACGGAGCCCAATTTAATATCCCCCGCAAACGCGTTTCGCGGGGGATAATAAATAACAAAATCGAGTGAAATAAATACCATATACATGTTGAGTAACTAAATAAACATACTTTAAAAAACATCTGATATCATCTTCGTCCGAAAGCGGTACTAAAAGTGTCTTGTTTAATTCTTTAAGATCCTGGTAGGTCATAATGTCCACTCCTCTTCCTTTTCTTTTCAGAAGCTCTTGTTCAATAGCGACCCACCTCGCTGGAACAAGTGTTTTCCATTCAGACTGTAATGGAGCGATCTCAAAAATTTTCTTCCATATCTTCTCGTAGATGTCTTCTTGTTGAGTTGAATCGTTTAAGTTTGATATTGGAAACATGTCATGAACGTGCTTTTCCATTATATGCCGAATTCGACGATTTTCGTATAATTTATCCAAAATGGATCCAAACACTTGTAGTTTTTCGTCTTCCTACAGAGAACATACCATACTGAATGTAAACAGATACATACCGCTATTGACGTATTTACTTATTTTCTTATATTTTTTAATCATTATTTTTACTTTTGTGTGCTTTTCCCAAGGGTTACTTATTTTGCAGTTCATATCAACCTATTTTACCGCAGCAAAAGCAAGATTCGTGTGTTGTGCACGCTGTTTCTAAGGACGATGGAAAGGTATGTTAAACCGGAAGTGGGAAACATAGCGTGTTAAAGGGTTGCAGACAAGAAGAATGTGTCGCTTATGTGCATCTCATTGAGTAACTGACTGATCTTTGTTCATCATGTCGAGTAGTGCTTAGTAATAAAATCAAGCCTTGATACTTCAGGGTTTACGATCATATACGCTATCTTCAAGAGAGTTACGATCAAATACGCTCTCTTCAAGAGAGTTACGATCAAATACGCTCTCTTCAAAAGTGTAACGATCACATACTCTCTCTTCAAGTGGTTTACGATCACATACGATCTCTTCAAGTGGGTTACGATCACATACGCTCTCTTCAAAAGAGTAACGATCAAATACTTTATCTTCGAGTGGTTTAGATCACATACGCTCTCTTCAAAAGAGTAACGATCAAATACTTTATCTTCAAGTGGTTTAGATCACATATGCTCTCTTTAAGAGGGTTTCGATCAAATACGCTCTCTTCAAGTGGGGAATGATCACATACTCTCTCTTCAAAAGAGTAACGATCACGCACGCTCTCTTCAAAAGGGTTACGATCCCATACGCTCTCTTCAAAAGGGTTACGATCCCATACGCTCTCTTCAAGAGGGTTACGATCACATAAGCTCTCTTCAAGTAGGAAACGATCACATACGCTCTCTTCAAGAGGGTAACGATCACATACGCTCTCTTCAAAAGGGTTACGATCCCATACGCTCTCTTCAAGAGGGTTACGATCACATACGTCCTCTTCAAGAGGGTTACGATCCCATATGTTCTCATCAAGAGGGTTACGATCACATAAGCTCTCTTCAAGTAGGAAACGATCACATACGCTCTCTTCAAGAGGGTAACAATCACATACGCTCTCTTCAAGTGGGGAATGATCACATACGCACTCCTCAAGAGGGTAACGATCACATACGCTCTTTTCAAGAGGGTAACGATCACATACACTCTCTTTAAGAGGGTTACGACCACATAGGCTCTCTTTATGAGGGTTAAGATCACAAACGCTCTCTTCAAGTAGGTAACGATCACGCACGCTCTCTTCAAGTAGGTAACGATCACATACGCTCTCGTAAAGAGGATAACGATCACATATGTTCTCATCAAGTGGGGAATGATCACATACACTCTCTTCAAGTGGGTAACGATCATGCACGCTCTCTTCAAGTAGGTAACGATCACATACCCTCTCGTAAAGAGGATAACAATCACATATGTTCTCATCAAGTGGGGAATGATCACATACACTCTCTTCAAGTGGGTAACGATCACATACGCTCTCATCAAGTGGGGAATGATCACATATGTTCTCATCAAGTGGGGAATGATCACATACGCTCTCATCAGGTGGGGGAATGATCACATACGCTCTCTTCAAGTGGGTAACGATCACATACGCTCTCAGCAAGTGGGGAATGATCACATACGCTCTCTTCAAGTAGGTAACAATCACATACGCTCTCGTAAGGAGGATAACAATCACATACGCTCTCGTAAGGAGGATAACGATCACATACACTCTCTAAAGTGGGATACGATCACATACGCTCTCTTCAAAGTAGGTAACGATCACGCACGCTCTCTTCAAAGTAGGTAACGATCACGCACGCTCTCTTCAAAGTAGGTAACGATCACATACGCTCTCGTCAAGAGGATAACGATCACATATGTTCTCATGAAGTGGGTAACGATCACATACGCTCTCATCAAGTTGGGAATGATCACATACGCTCTCTTCAAGAGGGTAACGATCAAATACGCTCTCTTCAGGGGGGTTTCGATCACATACGCTCTCATCAATTGGGTAACGATCACATACCCTCTCTTCAAGAGGATAACGATCACATACGCTCTCTTCAGGTGGGTAACGATCACATACGCTCTCATCAACTGGGTAACGATCACATATGCTCTCACCAACTAGGTAACGATCACATAGGCTCTCTTCAAGTGAGGAATGATCACATACGCTCTCTTCAAGAGGGTAACGATCACTTACGCTCTCTTCAGGTTGGTAACGATCACATACGCTCTCATCAACTGGGTAACGATCACATAGGCTCTCTTCAAATGAGGAATGATCACATACGCTCTACTCAAGAGGGTAACGATCACATATGCTCTCCTCAAGAGGGTAACGATCACATACACTCTCCTCTAGAGGGAACGATCACATACGCTCTCTTCAAGAGGATTACGATCACATACGCTCTCTTCAAGAGGGTAACGATCACATACGCTCTCCTCAAGAGGATTACGATCACATACGCTCTCTTTAAGAGGGTAACGATCACATACACACTCCTCAAGAGGGTAACGATCACATACGCTCTCCCTCAAAATGGGTAACGATCACATAATCTCTTGTCAAGAGGGTAACGATCACATACGCTCTCTTCAAGAGGATAACGATCATATACGCTCTCTTCAAGAGGATAACAATCACATACGCTCTCTTCAAGAGGATAACGATCACATACGCTCTCTTCAGGTGGGTAACGGTCACATAGGCTCTCTTCAAGTGAGGAATGATCACATACGCTCTCGTCAAGAGGATAACGATCACATACGCTCTCTTCAAGAGGATAACGATCACATACGCTCTCTTCTAGAGGGTTACGATCACATATGCTCTCTGCCTGAAATATCGAGGATAAAATTGATCGAATTATTAGTATGTGGAAAAACTAAATTTAACTGCAAATATGTCTATCAAGTAAATGATTAATCGGTCAACACGATTTAATGTAAAATTTATCCAATTCTTTCAACGTGCTAATGAGTTACCTTAACCTTTCATATACATACAACTGACTGCCACTTTCATTGAACCAAGGTTTGTGCTGTGAATATTCAAATATTAAGAAATAAAAAATTGCACGTAATTACTTAAATTAACTCTCTCTTTATTATGTTAGAGTTGGCTTCATTTTGCCATAACAAAAATGCGTTCTAGCTAGGACATATGTATGACTTCTTCCGATTACCATTACAGTTGATTTAAGTTGTATTCCAAACTTTGTTTCATATTATACAACTAAGACAATGTAACAAACCTAACTTTAAAATGCCATAAATATGTCTCAATCAGTAATGTATTAAGTAAATTAAAAACAAAACAAACAAACAAACTATCAACAATCGATAATACAACAATGGTTAGATCCTGCCTTTTCTTTTGTACATAATGAAAAGCATTACTCACTGTTCCAGGAACTTGGTCTAGATGAGATCCTACCAGTAAGATAGGAGGTATTCCTTTCTGAGTATCACTGTCATCTACCGCGTATGTGCCTACAGAGCAAAGCCAGGATTCGATGCTTTCTGTTTGTAAAGGGAAAACAATGGGTGGACAATTGATAATCACCATTTAATCATACGTTCCTCTTGGCTTTATATAATTCTATATATATATTATATAAAACTTCATATAATTACCATGGTCAATCAGGTAAGTAAAAAGTGATCCCAGATTTAACTTGTTGCTCACTATTGGATAATTCTACAGGTTGTACGCAAGTCTGATATTTTCTTTCTCCTGTCTGGGGTTTTCCTCTAAATTCTTCGATGACGGAGGACACGTATGAATCTAAGATATACCTAAGAATTTTCTGAGAGACAGTGCTAAAAACTTTCAGCTGTTAAAATTATAGATGGCTTCGTTTGACAATTGTTTCGGTCTCAAAAACAGTAATATTCAATTTCAAGTGCTAAAATCAAAAATGTTTACCTAACCATCTCTTTGTTGTTCAAACAACATATGAAGCTTCAGAAATATCATTCCCCACGTTTCAGAAATATTAATAAAAAAATTTAATTTCTGTCGCCAAACATTGTTCTGATCACTCTCAAAATTCGACCATTCTGTATTCCGATGTCCCAAAAGTAAACATACATCCCCAAGATACAAACTGAAACCAAATCTCACAACACAATTTAAAGATTATCCATGGGGAACTTGCTGAGAAAAAGCGATGACGAACTTGCATTTTGTTTTCCTATCAGTCTCAAAATTAATCATGTACAACTAGGGAGCAAGGGAAACCTACTTATAAAGCAACTGGCCACAGATAAAAGGCAATTTGAATATATTTGAAGGATATGATATTTGTGCTATAATATTTTGATATAACAGACGACAAGAAATATAGAGCTAAGATAATCTCCAAAACGTATCTAAAAATAAAATTAGAAAGCCTGCGTTCTGCAATTTTCTCAAAATATAAAATGCGAATTAAGAATACTAGAAAGTTTACTTTCATTTATACCATATGAATTAAATAACTTAGAGAGTTCCGGTAAATCATTGTTTGGATTAGGTATAACAAATATGAAATACTAACCGATATCTAACACTATATCAAGACTGGAGGAAAGATGAAATGATGTGCAATACCTCAGTTTCCGTGTGTTCCTTTATTATGCTCGTACCAGTTGTACTGGTCCGAATCTGATGTACTCGCAATGGAACCGCTGTACAAGCAGAACCGAACCGGTTGTTTTGGATCATTTTTATCAAACGTACCACGTGGATCCAAGATGGATGGCGGAACTGTTATTTTTCATTGAAAACGTAATGGAAACTCTTGATTTGCGATGCAACCTTATAAAATACTACATGTAAAACAAATGCCAATGGTTTATGTAACTATCCACGTTGAGTTGCAATAAAAGGAAAATAATTGGATTTCATGTTAAAAACAAGCGATGACCGCAATCTTGGGAACACATTTGAGATTCAATTGCGTTCCATTATACAATACCGTACGTATTTGGTACAACTGGTACGAACCTAATAAAGGAAAGTTCGTTTTGTGTCTAAAATGATGGACTTGAAATTAATACTTACTTATTTCCTTTTCTCCTTTCACGGAGTCGATGCACATCGCCACGTTGAAAACAAGGATGAATACCATATCTCCAGACATGAAACAGTGATGAGTATTGTAGAATATTATCTCCCCACCAAAGTCATAAAGCGTGATAAAACCCTTGATCGTATCACTTTCCTTTTCTTTGGGGTTGTCCAGCTCTTTGTTTTCATACTCGTATTCGTTCTCTTCTGATTCATCATCGTACGGAACGTCATCGTCCATTTCTGTATCGAACCAGTAGGTGTCGTCATCATACTGATGTAAAATATCGCCTACCAATTCCTGCTGTGAGTGGTCTACATCCATATCAGGTATCGGGGAAACATCTCTCCTTTGGTCCTGTAATTGGCTGTCTTCTGAATAAAAAAAATATTAAAGATTAGCGCAATATCGCCACCTGATAACACACACACGTATTCATTGCTCCGACCATCACTTTATCCGGGTAACATGCATATGATATCCATATATTTATCCTAAATACATGTATCTCATATACCTGAACTTTCAGTTGCGCTCTCATTTTGTCCAGTACCCAGTGTGTTGCTAGTTTGCTGTGCATTGTAACGCTTAAATATTCGCCTCAAACGTTCAACTCCGGTTTCCTCCTCGCCTCCCTCGCCTAGTTTCTGGCGGGTGCCTGTGAGCGGATCCCAATCTAAATAGTTTGCCAAAAATTCCACTAGGTTTGTTGATCCTGGACCATCGATTGGAAACTCTTCCCGTGATAATTGTTTCCGCAGGCAAGTTTTCCCAGATCCATTATTTCCGATGAAAGTAATGGTGATATTGCAGGTTTGAATACTCTTCTCGGCAATACCTTTCTTGACCTGATATTGTGCAAGAGTTTCTGAAAATACAAATGCTTCTATATTTAAACATAAGTAAGTCAAATCCCAGGTCATGTAGTTAGTCTTGTGCATTTTTAAGTTGATAGGTAGACACCATAGTTTAGTTTATTTCATTCGGGCTACCTTTGGTTCTATTACCATCAAAGCCCGTGTTTTACAAATATTTTCGATTTAAGATATACTTGCGGTATGTATCGCTATAACAAAATCGTCACAGTATGAGGTTGATGGATATAAAGCAAATTCTCAGTTTCTTCGCTTTGGTCTAGAAAAACCATATATTTGTCATAGTCCTCATCCCATACTAATTGTGACAGTATATTAAAGAAAATATTTTAGAGATTGAATTATAAAATAAGACGCGTGTTTTAACTGACTAATCATATCATTAACTTTGTGTGATCCTCATAGAGAGTATCTGATTTAAAGTTTGATCAGTATAATGACAATGGCCTTTGGATGTATTGTGCATTTTGGACATAAACATTTTTTTTATTAATTTGTTTAGTATTTACCAAGACACTGAATGATCTCTCTGTATTCACTTTGCCGCGGGTCATCATCCAACATTTCCCTCGCCACATCTATTGGTTGGCGCCCCTTGTAGTTCACTTTCTGTATGGCTTCCGGGCACTTTTCACAGACGATTTTCATTAGCTGTAACCAAGGGACGACCATCCCTTGCCAGGTAATGAAGGACATTGTATCCGAAGATATCTTCGACAGCCAGGTCTTTACCGGTCATTTGCTTGACCAGGTAGCTCGCCACGTCTTTGTGGTTGTTATGAATTGAGTGCATTACAGGTGTCAGACCTTCATCACTCTTTGTTTCTAGTACTGCACCTTTACGTACTAGTTCCTGTACCTTAATCAAGTCTCCACGACTCGCTGCAAGGTGTAAAGGAGGGATTGATGACATTATCTATTGTCGTTTCTGAAACACAATTGGATAACTTTGAGAATGTTTTGAGAATTTTATTATCACTCAAGCGAACTATTTTGTATGCAACAAGAGGTCAACATAAAGTATAGTAAAACAATAATATGAATGACCGTAAAGCACCTATCTCACTATGCAACGTTTAGTTATATAGATAGTGGAAACTATTACACTCCCTATCCAGTGATAAATAGAACACTGTAATTGCATTACCCCCTTTTTTTTTTATTAAAATCTTTTTATTCAGGCAAAATATATTCTTTTTTTTTCACAATCATTCTTCTTGCATATTATGTCTTTAAATCTAATTTATAAAGTACTCATTTCGGTAATATACTCATGGACAAGGATATCCCAACCAGAGTGTAAGAGTTTGGCAAGTCAACACTGACCAGCCGAATTCTTAGGGTTGAGATATTCATGTCTTGGAATAGTCCTATGTTTTGTTATTTTTCCTCACATATGTGCAAGTATTTCATTTACGACATGATTGCGCAACATATTATGATGACGTTTCATTATTGTAAGCAGCTGTTTATAGTGCGTGCGTCTCTCTCTCTCTCTCTCTCTCATAATAGATGAATAATTCAACAGCTATTTCAATATTGCATTATCATAATACGGTGTTATAATATCGAATATAACGTATAATACATCACCTGAAAGGTGAGTTGAGTATTATGTAGGCAGCGTCACACCATGCCAGCTCCATTTTGCTGTAGGTGATGGTCAACGGGTTGACATCCCAGTCGGACCTAGCTGGGCTTCACACTCCATCTAAATAGATATTTTTTGTTTTGCAAATTAATTTTATTATTTCTCACAATTATGTTTGCATTACTCGATTGTGTAAGAAGTATAGTTTACGAGAGTGGTTTTATCATTTCAAACAAAGAAGTACTCTTTCAACTCTATAAGTTAAACAATAGTTTGATACATTGTATGTATAAATGTAATATGTCTAGATCATATTTATATCAAGAACTGATTTTCTTATAGTTTATGTTTTGGTTACAATTAAGTTGTAATTTGAGAAGAAAATACAGTGTATCAATATTTCTGCTGAAAATGATGATAGATAGGTGTCGTTAAGGGTTGAGTTCAGCGAGGGTCTCAGAAATCATATTGATATACGTAATTGTGTATAGGTGAGAGAGAGAGACCACAGGAAAGACCAGAGGAGGGACAAGTAGGGGTTGAGAGACTGACAACGTAACTTCCAAAAAGAATTTCTTTTGTATTTTGAGCAGACCAGATTCTTAACTAGAATAAGGGAACATGGATGAACAAGGAATCGCCTTTCTTCAATGTGTTAATGAGGTAAAAGATTAGCTCCCTGTTTTAAGGGTCATCTTTACATCAAAATAATGATGCATTTCATACGCGAATAGATATCTTAAAAAAAATCACAAAAATAGTCATGTAATTTACCAAAATGTTTGTTTGAACATATACTTTCTTCCTGTAGATGCTAACATGTTTTTTCTTTAGAGTTACTTTGTGGTAAAATGCAACAAGGACTAATTCTAAGTCACACAAATGACCAAAGTTGAGAAATAGCCAAGCAATTAGACTTATGTACGTATACACACTTATTTTGATTTGACATTGAAATACAAATGGCGGCAGTAAATAATATTACACAAATAAGATATATAGGGAGGCATTTCAATCAATAAAAGTTGAGAAATAGCCAAGCAATTAGACTTATGTACGTATAAACACTCATTTTGATTTGACATTGAAATACAAATGGCGGCAGTAAATAATATTACACAAATAAGTCATATAGGGAGGCATTTCAATCAACAAAAATGCTTCTATATCATACTTTTTTGACATCTGATCATAATAAGAAGGACCTTTTTAGGTTAAATTGTTAAACTGGTGAGTTTAGGCCTTTTTCAGAAATATGCATATTTTAACCCATACTCAATGTCTGGAGTTCTTTATAGTGTGTAATTAGGGCATTTCTGATGTTCAAAATACTTCCTTATATGCCATATTTGAGTGATATCATTCATAACCGCCATTTGCATTTCAAATCTGGTCAAACCAATTCTCTTATTACTTTGTTAGACTCTTGTGAGCAAATGGACATTGCTATTTTGTTCAATATGTGCGATACAAATGAGTTAATTATGTCCCCCTGAAAATTGTTTTGTTGAAATCTACAGCCTAACAAATTACATTGTATATGTCAATAGCAAGACCCATGGTTTGCCATGATAGATATTAAAAGTTAAACAAATTACTTCTGTCAAACTGCAACATAGTAGGGATTTACAGACCTGTAAAATACCATTGTTTAGACTTGATTTTCTGTTTAGATGCCCCCTAATACGATGTCCACTATATTCAAGTAGTGTATGTTTATAAAGCCACTCTGTGATACCGATAAGTTATATATATATAGAACTCAGAACAGTGATACATGTATATGTAATTATAGAGCCAAAAGGTGTGAACAAATTTTGGTCAGACATAGCGGTTTATCTTTATAAATCTGTTAGTCTGATAAATCATTTTAATTATCTTTGGAAGTATATTCTAACTATGTACAGGCTAGTCTCTATAACTGTAATATATTGATATTGTACATTTGTAAATACGAAATTGGTTTAGGAGAGTGGACTTATTTTGATTTAAAAATTCTAATTTGGGTAAAATTCCTTTGTGAGGGAAAGTATAGGGTACGTCTCTACATAGCTATAATGTTATCTTTAAGGAAGAAAGACTGTGAATTTTGTACGAGGGATTTATTATGACGACGTCATGTAACATTATAAGTAATGTTAGCTGTATATTATTTTTATAAATTTTGTTATTCCCTTACCTCAATCCCTTCCGGAGCTATTTTTTCTTAGTGTATGATACCGGAGACAACGCCATTATATACCTGAACATGATCAATAACCCGTATATCATATAAATACATACACAGTGATGTTGGCAATTATTCACTTAGTTCAGCCATGAAGTATGAAAAAATGCCAAACTACAAAAAAGTTACTTTAAAATAATTGAATCATTTAATTCATGAAATGATACCATATTCGTATTTTAGGAGAGCTTATAGCTTGTATTCCAATTGTGACAAGCATATTTTCACCTATCCAGCTGTTTGTTTATTTGTACAAATGTTATACAGTTTATAATGTTACAATACCTGTTTACTTCCGTGTTTTGATACAACCTCGGTGTCAATAATAAGCTTGTAGCATGGCGTGATTAGAGCGCGTAACATTCAAACATTTTAAAGAAAAAGATATAGTATAGGAAAGTTCCGGCGGGAATATAGACGGCGCTACCTTCGGTTTTGAGAGGGTATATAAAGCCGTCTGCTAGCTTGTCAGTTAGACCAGACTTCGATGACTGACCAGGCAGCAGCACTAAAAAGGTACGGTAATAAACTACGAGTTGAAGTGAGTGAGCAGACTGTAGACGTAGCTGAAATAGTGCTTTCCCCCAGTCTTGCTCTCTTCACAGGCATCCCGTAGGTTAGAGCGGTCGTATAGTAAATAATATACGGGCCCTGCTGTAGTGAGCAGACGCTGTAACGCGTGCTCTGGAGTGTTCTGAGCACTGGTACCTGAGGCTGGCTGTGACTGTGAGCAGCGGTGCATTGTAGCTGTTGTGTGTGTGTGTGCGTGTTGGTCGGTGTTATATGAGTTATGTCCCTTTGAGCGGACAGGCGTACCGGCGTAGTAGTCTGGTGGGAGTACTCGGGGATCGAGTACTGGGGTATAACATAGCCGTAACATTACATGCTCTCTCTTATAATTTACCTTGTATTAATAGTTGATATTTAGTGTTGTTTAAGTAGTGAGCAGATATAGGAAGAGACGTTTTGCCCTTTGCTCTACATATAGTTAATATCTGTAATTATTGTTAGTCAGTTCTGCTCAGTAAGGGTGTGTGTATATATTTTATTATTGCTACCATTCTTGAGCAAGGCATGCTTAGAATATATTTTTGTATATATCGGCACTTTTGAGCACCCGGAAAGAGCACCTATAAGGGATCCCAAGAAGTAACTTGGGTACGGACACCCGACACGTTACAAAAACTGGCGGCAGCGGTAGGATCCCTGTGACTTGATTTTATTTTTATTTTCATCAATGTAGATATCAGTTGATACTGGTAAATATATATTGAGCAGTATTTTGTGAGTAATTAATATTTAAATTACCCAAAAGAATGGCATCTTATGAAGAAGCCATGGAATCAATAAATGAGCGCCTTGAAGGTCTCCGTCAGCAGTCAGCTAGCCGTGATAGAACACCTAGCTTAGAAGCTCGCACCCCCAGAACAACATATTTCTCCTTACCACGGACTCTAAACTTACCTAGAGATTCCGGGTTTGAGTCACGACGAACCACCAGTATTGACCCTGGGTTGGGGTTCGGTAATGATGATGATGGAGATAGGGGCATTTCCAATCAAATTGATGAGTAAATTGAGCAGCTCAAAACACAGCTGAATAAACTTGATGTACAAAACCGGAGCACTAGGGAAACGACTGCTAGTCCATTACCTACTTTTTATAGTGGTACACCCAACCGACGAGGGTCTAGAGTGAGGTTTTCTACCCACGACAGTGACAGAATCGAAGTTATGGGTACGGCTGGTCAAATAGGGAAAAGGGGCTGTACTTAGCAGTGAGTTTACGTGGACAAGCACAAGGCATCCTCGGTGACTTACCACGAGGAAACCAGGAGGATTATGAAGCCTTGGTAAAAGCATTACAGGAAAGGTTTGCTCCTCCTCATCAAAACGAGCTCTACCGTGTGCAACTCCTAGAAAGAAGACAAAAAGCTTCAGAATCCTTGCCAGAGTTGGGTCAAGCAATACGCAGGCTGGTGAACCTGGCATATCCTACTGTGCCAAGTAATGTACGCGACACACTGGCTAAGCAGCAATTTATTGAATCTCTGGCAGACTCTGGAATGAGGATCAGAATTAAACAAGCCAGGCCCCAGGATCTGACTAATGCTATTAGGCTTGCGGTCGAGTTGGAGGCGTACAATAGAGCGGAGAAACACGGAAAAGATGGACGCTCATATTTAAGGACAGCTACATCAGAGGAAAGCAACCCTGCTCCAACAGAAAAGGGAGAGACAGAGAACATGCTGACTGATATGCACCTTAAACTTGACTCTCTCAAGAAAGAAATTGAGAAATTACGTAGTAAGAGGGAAGGACATCAAAACTCAAACCGAGGAAAAGATCAGCCGACCAATACATCACCGGGCTCCAAGGCTTGCTACAAATGTGGAAGCAAAAATCACTTTCGGAGAGACTGTCCTCAGCTCAAGCAGGATAAGAATTCCAAAGGCCCAAAAACCCCTCCCAAACCATCTGCTCATACCAAGAGCACGGCTGGTGTTGGGATATCTTCAGCAGCTCATGAATCTGGGATGTACGTCAAAGCTAAAATCCAGAATATTGATGTTCAACTCCTAGTAGACACTGGAGCAACGATTACCATAATATCTGATGAGGTGTACAATAGTATACCTTTAGCCATGAGACCTGAATTACAGAAAGTTACGCAGGAGATTTTAGCTGCTAATGGAGCGGCACTGGAATCTCTTGGCCGAGGTAGATTTCTAATCAGACCAGAAGGATGCAATACCATGTGCTTTGAGGCGGTGGTAGCCAAGATAAGCACCGATGGCTTATTGGGTTTGGACTTCATGAAATCCAAGAATGTAGTAGTGGATTTGAAGAAAGGTTGTCTTACCAAAGACGAGGAAGAGGTCGATATGAGGTATGAAGGGTCTCTTGGATGTTACAGGGTGTGCTGCTCTGAAAAGATAATAGTTCCTGCACACTCCGAAGTGCTAGTCCCAGGGAAGGTTTGTAAACCTGTGGAGAAAGAAATTCGGACTGACTCCTTGCTCGTTGAAAGGCTGGCAAAATTTATGCAGAGTGATAGAGCATTAATTGCCCGATCATTGGTCAGGAATGAGCCAGTGATACCTATTAGACTGATGAATCTGAAAGAGGAACCCCAAGTGATTTACCCGGGAACCTCTCTTGCTCAGGTGACACCTATTCAGGACACCTTGGAGACTGTAGAGGCGAATACATCAGGGGCTTCCTCGGAACTGAGAGAAGATTTAGAGCAGCTACTCAGTCGGTCAAAAGTACATCTGAATCCTCAGCAAAGCAGCAAGGTTAGGGATATGGTAAAAAGACATGAGCGATTGTTCACTGTGGTGCAACATTCGATTGATACAGGGAACACTCACCCTATCAACAGCCACTTCACAGGGTACCGGCTCACTTCAGTAGTGAAGTGGATAAACAAGTGCAGGATATGTTAACGAATGGAGTAATACAGGAATCTACAAGTCCATGGTCGTCGGGGATAGTATTGGTAAAAAAGAAAGATGGTACTCACCGATTTTGTGTGGACTACAGGAGGTTGAACTCAGTATCTGTGCAAGACGCATATCCCCTGCCTCGTATAGATGAGGCACTGGACCAGATGTCTGGGTGTACATGGTTCTCCACTCTCGACTTAAACGCAGGCTATTGGCAAGTAGGGGTTGAGCCGGAGGACCGACCTAAAACGGCTTTCTCAACCAGGACTGGCCTGTACGAATTTTTGGTAATGCCTTTTGGATTGAAGTCAGCACCCGCTACCTTTGAACGACTCATGGAGACGGTATTAGCTGGCCTTCAGTGGCAAATCTGCCTTATATATCTGGACGACATTATAGTGATGGGGAAATCCTTTGAAAACATGATGAGCAACCTCGAAACTGTTTTTAACCGACTTCTAGCAGCTGGACTGAAGCTTAAAGCAAGAAAGTGTCAACTTTTTGGCAAAAGAGTTTTGTATCTCGGTCACGTCATCTCGGAGGAAGGGGTCGCTACCGACCCAGAGAAAGTGAAGGCTGTAAAGGACTGGCCGAGACCAACCAATGTAAAAGATGTTCGCTCGTTCCTGGGTTTCTGCAGCTACTATAGAAGATTTATACCACAATTCTCCCGAATAGCAAAATGTCTGCATCGGTTAACCGAGAAGGGTAGGACATTCGACTAGAGCTCTGACTGCGAGGAGTCTTTCGAATTCCTGAAGCAGCAGCTCATTAGCGCTCCAGTGCTTGCTCATCCCGATTTTACAAAAACGTTCATTCTGGATGTTGATGCGAGCAACGACGCAATAGGAGGTGTGTTATCAAAGGTCTTTGACGGCATGGAACGGCCTCTTGCCTATACAAGTCGGACACTAACAAAGGCAGAAAGGAGGTATTGCGTAACAAGAAAGGAACTTCTGTCGGTGGTGCATTTTACTAAGTATTTCCGCCATTACCTTTATGGAAGGACATTCACGGTTCGCACTGATCATAGTTCGTTACGTTGGCTGTTGAATTTTAAGCAACCTGAAGGACAAATGGCCAGATGGCTTCAGGTGCTGAGCTCATACGAAATGACGATAGAACACCGACCTGGAATCAAGCATCAGAATGCTGATTCTCTGAGCAGGATTCCTTGCAAAGATTGTGGATTTGATCCTCATTGGGATGATAAAAACGAGGAGGCGATGGTCTGTACCATCAAGGACAGGGAGATAGATCCTCAGACTAAAGTAGAAAGTGTGGAAACATTGGCAGAGAAACAGAAGAACGACCGAGACATTGCAGAGATTCGCAAGTGGGTCAAGAATGGACAGAAACCTCCGTCTAAAGAGGTTGCAAGCTGCAATGTTGGGACAAAAACCCTTTGGTCACAGTTTGAATCCTTGATTCTCCAGGATGACTTGCTCTATCGGGAAAACCCCCACAAGAAGCAATGTCTTCAAGCCATAGTTCCAGCTTCCGAAAAAAGGGTCGTGTTGACTCACTGCCACGACAACAAAACGTCTGGACACTTGGAGGTCACCAAAACTCTTGCCAAAATTAGACAAAGCTACTATTGGCCAAAGCTCCAGGCGGATGTTAAGAACTATGTGCAGGGCTGTGATCAATGCAGTAGACGGAAAAATCCCGTTCAAACAAAACGTGCTCCTATGCAAATAGCACCAGCGGGGTATCCCATGGAAAGGATGGCCGTTGACATGCTGTGCGAGCTTCCACTTACCTCTCGAGGCAACAAGAATATCTTAGTAATTGCAGATTATTATACCAAATGGACAGAATGCTTTGCGTTGCCCAACATGGAAGCCAGGACCGTGGCAAAAGTGTTTGTAGAGGAAGTAGTGGCAAGATTTGGAGTCCCGAGCAGTATGCACTCTGACCAGGGCTCTCAGTTTGAAAGCGAGTTGTTTCAAGAAATGTGCCACTTGTTGAGAATCAACAAAACTCGCACCACTCCATACCATCCACAATCCGACGGGATGGTGGAGAGATTTAACAAGACCCTCGTGAATATGCTGAGCATGTTCGTTAACACGCACCAAACGGACTGGGATGAGCATTTGCCCTACGTCATGATGGCGTACCGATCAACGGAAAATGAAACCACAAAGAACTCCCCAAATTATCTCATGTTGGGAAGGGAGGTGAGCACTCCGTTGTAAGCCAAACACTACCCGAACGAGTTAACACATGTATAGCCGTGAAGTCTATTATATAAATCAATTCATTTTTTGCGATTAAGGGTGAAATAGTGTCATGCTAAAGAAGTAAGTCAGGTGTTAAATCAATATTTGTTTGGTGAGTTAGGGTTTTTTTTAAATAAAAAAGTGGGTTTTTTTTTATTCATTTAGAACATTTCTTTCATTAACATTTAAACTTTTCTTGAAAGGATATCATACAACATAAACGTATAGCTCTTAATGGTAAATTAGTATGAGTGTTTGTGATCTTTATTTCCTTGAGTGTTATACTCAGATTTTGATAGCACATATTTGTTTTCAACAAAGGACTATTCATCAATGAAATGCGTTCAGCTATGTATGTTGTGAAACTATACGTTGCTACCTAGATTTGCATTGACGTCGTGATCGAGATTTGTATGATGGGTGTCACAATGACTTAGATTTGTATGATTGGTGTCACAATGACCTATATTTGTATGATGGGTGTCACAATGACCTAGATTTGTATGATGGTGTCACAATGACCTAGATTTGTATGCTGGGTGTCACAATGACCTAGATTTGTATGTGGTGTCACAATGACCTAGATTTGTATGTTGGGTGTCACAATGACCAAGATTTGTATGGTGGTTGTCGTCGATTAAGCAGAATATATTAACTCACACCATTTTCCATCCTTCAACTCGTATAGTTTTTAAATAAAGAACTAATCTTAAATCATTTCGTTCAGTTATATATGTTATATAACTATGAGATCCTTACAACCTTGGAATGTCATTATAGTTTAACAAAGTTTCTTCATACTTACTGATATGACAAGTAGTTCCGCTGTCGCCACGCTCACTTGCATTTTGAGAATGACGATTTAACCTAGATTTGTATGGCGGTTGTCGGCGTGACCTAGATTTGTATGAAGGATGTCGCCGTTACCTAAATTTGTATGATGGGTGTAGTCCTGACCTTGATTTGTTCGAAGGGTGTCGTCGTGAATTAAGATTTGTCTGATTAGCATTGTTGTGACATAGATTTGTATGGCGGTTGCCGTGACCTAGATTTATATAATGGATGTCGTAGTGACCTAGATTTGTATGGCGAATGTCGGCGTGACCTAGATTTGTATGAAGGGTATCACCGCGACCTTAATTTGTATGATGGATGTCGTAGTGACCTTGATTTGTATGGTAAGTGTCATCGTGACCTAGATTTGTACGGTGAGTATTGTTGTGATCTAGATTTATATGGTTGTTGTCGTCGATTAAGCAGAATATATTAACTCACACTTGTCGTATTCCTGTAGTTTGATGAGTCTTCATGCGAATCTATATTTATCTATGTATTTACAACTTTCCTCCTCCTATCGATTCTGAGTTTGAATAAGGGTTGAATTGTGTTGTATTATGTCGATATTTTGTATTGTGTTTGCTTTCTCCAGGATTGAATCAGGTCCATAGAGCGAGACATAGCTCATAGTATTACATGACTATGACAATGCCATAGCAGCCAGTTGTTATTTATGTATGTATACAGATATGATCCGCTATGGGTTGGTGTCTGGTTTTGGTTTGCATCATTAATAACTATCAGTTTGAAGTAGCAAAACTGAGAGTGATTCCCAAACTTACTATATCAAACAGAGCAAATACAATCCGGTTGATAAAACACCTGATTACATAATACACATATATTGTACACATGTAAACCTAAACAAGAAGTATGCCATTCACATATATTGTACATGTTTAAACCTGAACAAGAAGTATTCCATATGGAAAATCCTTACAGTATTCTG
Organism: Pecten maximus; assembly: GCF_902652985.1. Taxonomy (NCBI): domain Eukaryota; kingdom Metazoa; phylum Mollusca; class Bivalvia; order Pectinida; family Pectinidae; genus Pecten; species Pecten maximus. The sequence goes on along the minus strand of NC_047033.1, from coordinate 18,308,110 downwards.
TTTACTAGTTACCTGTTCTACTTACCTGATGAATTCCGGGGTACATTCTGTCATCCAAGCCTCCTCATTTCCTTTAATATGACAGTAACACACCTGTGTCTTTACACATAAACATTTTTACCATCGAATGATTCCCACTTCATATTTGGCATCATTATGGTGTCATCTCTTTCTAAAACTTTTGTAAACATCGTCTTCCATGCACCTATTGGATGATATATCACATACAATATTGTGATATTGAACGATTTCATATCCGCCGTATGTATTATCACATGGTCGTGTTGGAACGCTTCACCAAACCTGTCTCGCTTACGTCACATTTACCCTCACCTATCTTACTCGGAAATCTGTCTATTTATAGGACAATAGCGGTTTGACAATAAGATCATTCGAGGGCTACAGACATACGAGCCAAAATTAAACTAAACTATTTGTGATACAGGTAATTCTGCGTAGGCACGCATAGTCTATTTTATACCCGACAACAAACTATTCGGGACGACAAATAATTCGTTTTTAAAAAGTAATGCGATCGTACTTCTATTCAATATCGTCTGGCTCTACATTTCTAAACTGATCTAGTGCATATGTCGTTTAACAGGACAGTTTTAAACGTCATTTGTGATTTATCAATTTTATTTTAGCAAACCAAACGACCGACATTTGTTCAGGAGGAACATAAGAAAGCCACACTTGAATGATTAGTAATATATATATATGGATTAGTGAATGTAGATGTTAATCATACATATGTGACAGTAATGTATCGAGACTTGCGATAAACGCTTATGCCCAGATATCTGTTAACCAATCAAAGAAAAAAACCAGGTAGGATAATCAATATCTATCCCAAGTTATGAAATAAATAAAGTGACATATGGAAAAGGTGGGGGAAAACGATATCGAGTGCTCGGGACAGGTCATCAATTGCTGTCGGTCATTAAATTAAGTAGTGTTATATTTGTTTTAATGAATAATACATTCAAACTTCTGTAACTGTAATATACCGCCTTATTGATGGTTCATCTCGTCATATTAAATTAACAGTAAAAGGTTAAAGATTTATAACTGATAAGCTAAACTTGCTCCGATGTTCGAAAGTCAAGTCCGACAAAAAGAAAAAGAAAAAAGGAAGAAACCTCATACAAATATCGTTTTAATGTCAGACAATGTACTTATCATTACTTTTAATGTACCATGTATTGACTGCTGTATGTTGGTCTATATGTTACGTTAGGGAGTTAATGATCATGATCGTCATTTATAACGACCGAGCGCCAAATCGATATTTGCAACAAACTTGTTAACATGTAGCAGAACTAGTTAAGGTTGATTCCCAAACAAACTTCCTAGATCGAAAAGATCAACCGAAAACAATTGGGAGATCCACCCTATTATGAGTTATTGTACATTATGTAATACCACATACCAAGTTCGTGTTGATGATGGTAAATTATCTATATAAGCGGTTTTGCTTTCTTAATTGCCTATTATCTTTGATATAGTTTGTTATTACCTTTGATATGATTGGTTATTAACTTTGATATGGTTGGTTATTAACTTTGATATGGTTGGTTATTACTTTTGATATGGTTGGTTATTAACTTTGATATGGTTGGCTATTAATGTTGATATGGTTGGTTATTAACTTTGATATGGTTGGTTATCAACTATGATATGATTGGTTATCAACTTTGATATGGTTGGTTATTAACTTTGGTTTTTGTTTGATGTTGTAATGTAAAGCTGTATTATACTAACATATCAACATGTCTGCATGCAATGCTTAAACAGAAAATAAACAACCTTTTAAACATCAGTCTTAGGTATATTTTATACAAAGCTCATCCATATTCATCCAAAATGATACAAAGCCTCACATACTCGAAAAAAACGTTTACACGTCGACGACATTTTACAGAATAAAAATAGATGGATATGCCCTGTCCTTGAGATCCGTTATCCCGTGAACATATTATAGAAAAGTTGCGTCTTTGCCAGAACACGATATCAAGTGAACACATTGTTGAACAGCCTCACGTGGATTCTCCTGTATGTGACTATGACAGATTGATTAAGATATCTCTTAAACACATTGTTGAACAGTCTGACGTGGATGTCTGTTGTATGTGACTATGACAGCTTGATTAAGATATCTCTTAAACACATTGTTGAACAGTCTGACGTGGATGTCTGTTGTATGTGACTATGACCGCTAGAATACAATATTTCGTGAACACATTGTCGAACAGTCTAACGATGATGTCTCCTCTTTTCAAGGAAGAACAGCCAAAAAAGACGTTTTAATGAGAACATATTAAAGAATCTGTCGCGTATATCCTCTGTACGCTAGATAGAACAACCAGAAGATGTCCTCTTGCCAAGATTTCATAAAACCAACATTTCAAATATCTACGAAAATGATAGAACAGCGGGGCGTTTATATTTAATGAACACATAGTATAAGATCCAGCTGTAGAAGTATTGTGAACAACTGATAGAACATCATAACACCAATTAATTGTTTTTGTTGGTATCGCAAGCACTCGAAAACACACTATAAAGTAGCTTTTAGTCCATTCACGAATTAATTAACATCCCGTATCAATAGTATCATCTTCATCAAGTTTATAGCAATAGTCAACTTGATCTGGCAATCTTGTCTGAATTGTGGAGACGTGAAGGCTCATACTTCCCCATTATCCTGATCATCCCTAACCACTGGAGTGTAAGGTGTGTTTTCTGTGCGATCTCGAGAGTCCTGTAAAAAAATAGGCGGTAACACAGGATAAATATGGCATGTACATTATTTAACCGGAAGAAAAGGACTTACCTAACTCTCTACTGCATCTAAATCTTTACAGTATCTAACTTGCTACTGTATCTAACTTTCTACTGTATCTAACTCTACTATATCTAACTGTCTATTGTATCTAACTCTCTACTGTGTCTAACTCTCTACTGTATCTAACTATTTACTTTATCTAACTCTGCTGTATCTACATATAACCCTCTACTGTATCTAACAATCTATTGTATCTCACTCTCTACTGTATCAAACTCTCTACTGTATCTAACTCTCTACTGTATCTTACTCTCTACTGTATCTTACTCTCTACTGTATCTAACTCTTCACTGTATCTAACTCTGTACTGTAGCTAACTCTCTACAATATCTGTCTACTGTATCTAACTGTCTACTGTGTCTAACTCTCTACTGTATCTAAGTATCTACTGTATCTAACTCTCTACTGTATCTAACCCTCTTCTGTGTCTAACTCTCTACTGAATCTAACTCTCTACTGTATCTAACTCTCTACTTATCTAACTCTCTATTGTATCTAACTCTCTACTGTATCTTACTCTCTACTGTATCTAACTCTCTACTGTATCTAACTCTCTCTACTGTGTATAACTCTCTACTGTATCTTAATTTCTACTGTATCTAAATATCTACTTATCTTACTCTCTACTGTATCTAACTCTTAACTGTATCTAACTCTCTCTACTGTGTATAACTCTCTAATGTATCTTAATTTCTACTTTATCTAACTATCTACTTATCTTACTCTCTACTGTATCTAACTCTCTACTGTATCTAACTCTCTACTGTATCTAACTCTCTACTGTATCTAACTCTCTCTACTGTGTATAACTCTCTACTGTATCTTAATTTCTACTGTATCTAACTATCTACTTATCTTACTCTCTACTGTATCTAACTCTTAACTGTATCTTTCTCCTGTGTCTAGAATGATTTGAAAGAGTCTTGTGTGGTTTTTTTTACAATCATTCTTATGTCAGAACTGAATTGCATAATATGAATATAACTCTTTTAACGATATTTTCTATCATTTTTGATAACATATATTAATAATTGTATAAATAGAGTTTGAGTTTTTTCAGTATATCTATTAGTTAAGAATAGCATGATTTTATTAAAAATTCCGTAGGGAGTTGGAAACTGTGATCTCAATTAAGAGGGTGCTAATTTTCTGTACCTATATGATGTAACGATAAAGGATTAAGATACGTATCTAAGTTCTGTATTTATCAGGTTATCACCATGTTTAACTTCAATCACGAAGTGGAATGAGACGTTAACTAGTTCGATTCTCTATCCTCCTTTTCCTAGGTATATTGATAAGAAGCGATGTCATTTTCCTTCAATGAAAACTTGTTGTAAACGATATGGAGTATTTTCTAATACCTTTCCGGGTGATAATCTATCCTCTGATTTTCTGTGAAACGAACCGGTTGCTGAGGCGTTCCTTGGAACATAGGTCGTTTCTAGTAGACTGACGTTGAATGTATTACTGCGCTTCATATCCACGCTGCCTAATCTCTCCCTCATTACTTTCCACTTCCGCCGAACAACATTGATAACTTCGCCGTTACCGAAACAGAAAAATAGTGCTACAAGCACCCCCTGTAAAACAAGACAAGAAGTTGTTATGTTGACAAAGGATGATACAAAAGAAGTCAAATCGGCTCGAATAGGGGTAATCTCCCTTTAGCTTATTCAGTAGAGCGCCAATTTAGTAGTTTTGGGCCCAGGGAATGATTTCCTAAAATAGGTGTTTGAAAATAATTTATTACAGACCGATGGACATGGTTAATACCGTTATTAAAACAGACTACATTCAGGACACAGTCTCAACATCTCTTGGCTCAGACATGATATAATTGAAATCTAGATCCTCATTCTTACTCCGTTTAATAACATCCCATAAGGGGTCACGTTCGGATAACCTTTGTAATATTTGTGTATTTCACTTTCATGGCGAACTGTCAATTTGTCGATGTCATTGAAGCAAACTATTTCATTTGACGAAATGACTCGAACAAATTGACAGATTATGCAAGCTATGCAATCCAAAGGGTGACCCTGACGTGACCTCTTATGGGATGTTGTTAGATGTTTATGTAACGGAGAGAGAGTGAGGAACTAGATTTTAATTAGATTGGCTCAGATATTGGTGAATTATGTAAGATAGGAACAAGGAACAATATAAACACACCTGGTATGATGTGAGCACAGCGGATATGATATCATAGACTGGGGACGCGGTATTTGGCTTCAGAGGTATGACGAAGTACTGTAGACCAAGCAGAGGTATAAGAATAAGTGTGGCGCGGGCTGCTCGCCTAAAAATAAGAAAAACAAAAAAATACGGAAACTTTAATAATTCACAAATTTGAGTCAAATTCGATAAAACAAGCCAAAACATGAATAAGATACAAGGGTTATAAATAAGGACAGTCGACGATACTCACAATGTCAATATACAGGCCAGATTTATCTGTGATACGTTTATAAACTCGTTCTTACACAATCAGTCCTGTCAAGTTTAACTTTAGAAATGTACCTACCTAGACTGATGCGCTTCATTTGAATTTACTGCCCGTAATTTGGAAAGCAGAATCCTTAAAATGTTCAGTAAAAACAGAAAGTTGACCTGAAAAGAACAAACCAGATTATTTCTTGAAAATTAAATGCAATATGATAGCTATTTTATGTATTTAATAGCCTATTCTGTCAGATCCTTTACCGAAATAGGAATTCCAAAATTGTATACAGAGGATACCAATATGAATATTGAATCGTAATTCTTACCCAAAACCGATTAAATGAAGGAACAATGTAAACAAATATAGATTAGTACAGTGGCAATTGAAGCCATAAAATGATAAGAGGACCAGATACTCCGGAAGAATGAGCATCCCCGGTTGTTTGATCGAATTCAAGTCCTTTGAAAATGGGTGGTGATGATGGAAATACCAGGATTATCAACATTCATCAAGTATACCCATGACGTTAACAGTTATAAATGAAGCAAGTCTCACAAAAAACACTCTACTCGCAGGTTGCCTTCACAGTCCTTACTGTTGTGAGGGAGGGACTGCTTGCTGATGTACAAAGAGTGTCTATATTAGGATAAAGTCCCCAAGATGGACCTCGTGATGTATCAGGAGTGTCTATATTAGGATAAAGTCCCCAAGATGGACCTCGTGATGTATCAGGAGTGTCTATATTAGGATAAAGTCCCCAAGATGGACTTCGTGATGTATAAGGAGTGTCTATATTAAGATAAAGTCCCCAAGATGGACCTCGTGATGTATAAGGAGTGTCTATATTAGGATAAAGTCCCCAAGATGGACCTCGTGATGTATAAGGAGTGTCTATATTAGGATAAAGTCCCTAAGATGGACCTATGATGTATAAGGAGTGTATATATTAGGATAAAGTCCCCAAGATGGACCTCGTGATGTATATGGAGTGTCTATATTAGGATAAAGTCCCCAAGATGGACTTCGTGATGTATAAGGAGTGTCTATATTAGGATAAAGTCCCCAAGATGGACCTCGTGATGTATAAGGAGTGTCTATATTAGGATAAAGTCCCCAAGATGGACCTCGTGATGTATAAGGAGTGTCTATATTAGGATAAAGTCCCCAAGATGAACATCGTGATGTATAAGGAGTGTCTATATTAGGATAAAGTCCCCAAGATGGACCTCGTGATGTATAAGGAGTGTCTATATTAGGATAAAGTCCCCAAGATGGACCTCGTGATGTATAAGGAGTGTCTATATTAGGATAAAGTCCCCAAGATGGACCTCATGATGTATAAGGAGTGTCTATATTAGGATAAAGTCCCCAAGATGGACCTCATGATGTATAAGGAGTGTCTATATTAGGATAAAGTCCCCAAGATGGACCTCGTGATGTATAAGGAGTGTCTATATTAGGATAAAGTCCCCAAGATGGACCTCATGATGTATAAGGTGTGTCTATATTAGGATAAAGTCCCCAAGATGGACCTCGTGATGCATAAGGAGTGTCTATATTAGGATAAAGTCCCCAAGATGGACCTCGTGATGTATAAGGAGTGTCTATATTAGGATAAAGTCCCCAAGATGGACCTCGTGATGTATAAGGAGTGTCTATATTAGGATAAAGTCCCCAAGATGGACCTCATGATGTATAAGGAGTGCCTTTATTAGGATAAATTCCCCAAGATGTATAAGAAGTGTCTGTATTAGAATAGAACCTCGTAATGTAACGACGATCCCTACCCGCCATTAGAGACATCAGGAAGCGGATACAGAGAGTGAACTTACCACTAACGATAAGATTACAGGTCCGGTGAGGATCCAGTTTTCACCTGTTGTACTTGACCAGCACCTGTAATGAAATACATATATGTAAATAAATCGGTTACCACTATAAATTTGTCGATATCTTGTAATCTGAATTTGAAATTATCCAAAAGCTCAATATTATGAACCTTGTTAAATTTTGAGCTTAATATAATTTCTTCTTATTTGAACAGTTTTGAATTTCCTCACTTTTCACACGGCAACAGCTCTATGATAACGTGATAGCAGCTGTATGACACAGTTTTATATACATAAGGCCTATTCCGCATTTACCTTCATTCATATTGTTTAAACCTTATGTTTAAAAACAAATGCCTTGAACATCTATTAGATATATATAATTAGTTTATGCTACAATTATAACTTTTACAATGCCATTTTAAAGATATTGTAATATACCTAGATTTTCCTTTGGTCCATACCTAAGTCGTTTGTCATTTTGACGGATAGATATTTGGTGTTTCGCAGAGCGAACTTTTATGAAAACGTGGAATTCTCCTATACAGTCTGTGAATACAGATGATTATTTCCCATAAATACTTAACTAGTTTTACATGCATTTTGTTCATAAATTCCCTCACTTTGCTTCTGGTTCAAATATCACACTTGATACGCCATATTGTCGCAATGCAGCTAAATTCTTGAATCGTAACACTATAACCCGGAATGATTAAAAAGTTATGGCGTACACTGACTAATTTGACCTAAACACGGGCAATATCAGAATGACAAAATTTATAATTTCTATTTAAGAAAATCTGCATATATATTTTTTTTCAAAACTTATGTATATCACTATATTTATATTCAAGGGAATCACTGAAATGTTTGCTGATATCTTGTAGAAGTCGTTGAAGTTTCTATTTTAACATGCACTATAACGTAGGGGTTTTCCGACTCCAATCGCGATCCTGACGCACAGCGCATTCCAGAATTTTTACTCCCGAACTTATTTTCACATCACCAACTATAACTTTAATCCTATTCTCAAAAACCGTTTTTTCTTTTCTTTTTTCCCTATGGCTCTCTATCATTATCCTTCTGAATCTGAATCAATTTGTTTCTCAATATTGTTTGTTTCAGATTCCTTATCCATATATATATTTTTAGTTTTATTGTTTACAGTTAAATAGAAAAATTTATTCATGAGCTAAAACGAAAAAAAAAATGAACCAAACATATCAAAGCTTTTGTATCCCGCATTGACAACAGAAAATATTAAACTGTGACAAAAAGGAGCCGTAGCTGAGATATATCTAGACTCTTAATTCATCACAGAATTGCTGGTTCCCAACACAGCCGTGGAGTAGTAATATCTGTAGTTGTTATATTTATGTCGTTAAGAACTAATGTTCAGTTAAGATGTCACTGTATCACATTTATATCATTAGTTTATGATCTGGAACGAGTATGTTTAACAGCACCACACGCCTTACAACAATAAAACATGTCATTACTATCAGTAAAACGCCAGGACTTTGTCAATTAGATTACGCCAGGTGTGTTTAGAGCATACTCGGATCATTAAACTTGTATGTAAGTACGAAATAAGTAGTTTTACTGATGTTATCATGCTTAACAGGTGACGTGTAACGGGCTACCAAAGGTAAATAAATAGAGATAAACATAGTTCAAGTATACACTTTGTCACATATCATTGCACGTGTAAATAACGACACTATTAGTGTGTTTTAGATGCCTGCTCCCAAATAATGAATTTTTAAATACGTGATCCCCAATTTAAGTGTATTTGTAGATATGTGATCCCCAATAGTGTAGTCTTATATATGTGATTCCCAAAAGTGTATTTTTAGATAAGTGATCCCCAATAGTGTATTTTTAGACATGTGATCCCCAATAGTGTATTTTTTTTTAGATACATGATCCCCAATAGTGTATTGGTATATATGTGATCCCCAAAAGTGTATTGGTATGTATGTGATCCCCAATAGTGTATTTTTAGATAAGTGATCCCCAATAGTGTATTGGTATGTATGTGATCCCCAATAGTGTATTTGTAGTTATGTGATTCCCAATAGTGTATTGGTATATATGTGATCCCCAATAGTGTATTGGTATGTATGTGATCCCCATTAGTGTATTGGTATGTATGTGATCCCCAATAGTATATTTTTAGATATGTGATTCCCAATAGTGTATTTGTAGATATGTGATCCCCAATAGTGTATTGGTATGTATGTGACCCCCAATAGTGTATTTGTTTTAGATATGCGAGTCCCAATAGTGTATTTCTTAGATATGTGATTCCCAATAGTGTATTTTTAGATATGTGATTCCCAATAGTGTATTGGTATATATGTGATCACCAATAGTGTATTGGTATATATGTGATCCCCAATAGTGTATTTGTATTTATGTGACCCCCCAATAGTGTATTTTTTTTTAGATATGCGAGTCCCAATAGTGTATTGGTATATATGTGATCCCCAATAGTGTATTGGTATATATGTGATCCCCAATAGTGTATTGGTATATATGTGATCCCCAATAGTGTATTGGTATGTATGTGATCCCCAATAGTGTATTTGTATTTATGTGATCCCCAATAGTGTATTTGTATTTATGTGACCCCCAATAGTGTATTTGTATTTATGTGACCCCCAATAGTGTATTTGTATTTATGTGACCCCCAATAGTGTATTTGTATTTATGTGACCCCCCCAATAGTGTATTGGTATTGATGTGACCCCCAATAGTGTATTGGTATATATGTGATCCCCAATAGTGTATTTGTATTTATGTGACCCCCAATAGTGTATTGGTATATATGTGATCCCCAATAGTGTATTTGTATTTATGTGATCCCCAATAGTGTATTTGTATTTATGTGATCCCCAATAGTGTATTTGTATTGATGTGACCCCCAATAGTGTATTTGTATTTATGTGACCCCCAATAGTGTATTTTTTTAGATATGCGAGTCCCAATAGTGTATTTCTTAGATATGTGATTCCCAATAGTGTATTGGTATATATGTGATCCCCAATAGTGTATTTGTAGATATGTGATTCCCAATAGTGTATTTGTAGATATGTGATTCCCAATAGTGTATTTTTTTAGATATGTGATTCCCAATAGTGTATTTTTTTAGATATGTGATTCCCAATAGTGTATTTGTAGATATGTGATTCCCAATAGTGTATTTGTAGATATGTGAGTCCCAATAGTGTATTTGTAGATATGTGAGTCCCAATAGTGTATTTCTTAGATTTGTGATTCCCAATAGTGTATTTCTTAGATATGTGATCCCCAATAGTGTATTTGTAGACGTTACACCCGACTTACCGAAGAAGGTCCTTGTGAGCACACTTGATTCATCTATTTCTGTACGTGTTGTGTATATCACCAGAAATAAACATTTTGTTTACCAATTTTTTTTATATTTAATAAATCCGATACAATTTCACATATTTTACTTAATGTGACCTTGGAAATAAACATTTTGTTGACCAAAATCTTATACATTTAATAAATCCGGTACAATTTAACACATTATACTTAATATGATATGACTGTACCATAAAATCGATCGCTGACAAAATGCATGTTGTTGCTGTTGTTGTAGTTGTTATTGTTGTTGTTGGCGGTGTAACTTATAAATATATACCTCAATTAGCAATGTATGCATGTGAATTAATTTTTGATTCCCAGTTATACATTTTACGAACCCATGACGTAGTTCCGGCTTAGAACCTCGGACTGCCGCATATACCGCAGTAGGTATCAGTGGACCAACTGTCAAACAGAACATACCAAGGTCATAACATTGATAAGGTCAATCAAAATACTCCAAGGTCATAACATTGATAAGGTCAATCAGAACATACCAAGGTCATAACATTGATAAGGTCAATCAAAGCATTCCAAGGTCATAACATTGATAAGGTCAATCAAAACATACCAAGGTCATAACATTGATACATGTAAGGTCAATCAAAATACTCCAAGGTCATAACATTGATAAGGTCAATCAGAACACTCCAAGGTCATAACATTGATAAGGTCAATCAAAGCATTCCAAGGTCATAACATTGATAAGGTCAATTAGAACACTCCAAGGTCATAACATTGACAAAGTCAATCAGAACATTCCAACGTCAAAAACAGGGAAAAGTTAAATTAGGACATGCCAGGGTCTAAACATTGATAAAGTCAATCAGAACACTCAAAGGTCATAAGAAGGAAAACGTCAGTCAGAACACTCCAAGGTCATAACATTGATAAGGTCAATCAGAACTTGCAAACGTCAAAAACAAGGAAAAGGTAAATTAGGACATGCCAGGGTCTAAACATTGATAAATTCAATCAGAACATATTAACTTTATAACAATAGTAAGGTCAATATACCATCCGACGTGCCTTACCCCATCCGATGACGTAACAGATGATGAGTAGACGCTTGTCGTTGGCGAAAGCGAAGACGATTAATGTGTGGAGATAGAACCCTTCGCAGAACATCCAGAAATAGTTACACAGTGTCAGGTACTGAGTCAGTACGTGCAGCGCCTGGCACCATGGCTACAGAAGTAAACAAACCGGTTAAAGCGGATGTTCGAAATGTATGCAATGGAACGTAAGTTCTAGGAAGGTGACATGGGATATCGGATATTTTATACACTTAAAATTAACACCGAATGGAGAGATAAGTGGTTTAAGTTGCACGAAGGTGACTACAACAGAGCGTTTGGTTCAGGTTATAAGGGAAATAGGTCGGTTAAGTTAACCTGTTAATAGTTGTATGACAGGCTTTAACATATGAATAGTTCAGGGGAGGTCACTCAAACTGTTTAAAATTATCTATACAGTTACAGTAATGGTATAAGATATATTAATGTTGAACCACTCAGATTCTGTTGTACTCAGTTTCCTGGGATTATACTGATTTCGTTTAAAGCAGGTCGATTGCTATATCAAAAACTAAATAATATGGCATATGGATATACCTTGTTTTCTTTTACCATAACCGGATTGTCCATGAGAGCGAACATGAGGATCCAGGCCGCCCCAGACAGAACGTATGTGACGAACAGATTCTTGTGTAACGTCACACGGCTACAATGGAGTTGTCTGCAAGAGAACAGTAGCGAATATTACAAGGGGTGTAGGTCTGTGGTTTTATTCAGATATCATTTTACCTGGGTGTGAAAGAACGAATGAGAAGAATGCAAACATAATAAAGAAATCGTAATTCTAAGTAACATCGTCAAAATGGGGACAAACAAAACCTATAAATATGCAGATAAGCACATGAAAGATAAAGATAATAAGCCAAATTGTTCCAAATGGTTGAGCGTCTTTCGCTTCCTTGACGATAACCGCCATACAAATCTAGGTTTGGATTAAGTAACATTCTCAAAATGTGGTGACAGCCCTCAGTAGATCAACAAAGATCAAACACGTCTAACTTCATATCGTACAAGGAAAGGGAGAAAAGCCAAATGAGATTGCTATGTCGACCAAAAAACTATCCTATGGTCCCCTTAACCTGCATTTCTCGATACTTAGTGGTGTTGATATATCAGTCAGTAGCCGACATCTGATTGTTACGTTGTAAGGACGATATAAGGCAAGCAGCTAATGCTGAAGAGCATGTAGTGTCATTAGAAGTTCCACATTTTATATCCGATTGATTGATTTTTATCTGTTTTGATAATCTCTTCCATATAATCAGCCAGTGAAAGCAAAATCAAATCGGTTAACAGAGAGGGAAAGTTTGTTCCTTCAATCCAAGAGTCAAAAGTCAGAACATACTCTCAAGGGTCAACTAGACGTCATGTGGGTCCTAGTCGTGTGTTTAACGAAATACAACCCAGTATAGTTCACAACTATGTAACTATAACGTCATTTGCTTTTCTTAGAATAGAAAGAAGGCGTTTCCTACGACAATTTTTGGGAATGGTGGCCTAAAGAGTGGAAAAATCAAACGTATTGATAAAAAAAAACAATTTGGGAGCGGATATTCATGATTGGTCAAAGACAAGAATGAAGCGAGTACCAATACTACTGAAACTCTTGACTTAATTGTCCTAAGAACGGTAGTTAGTATTTCTACATTTAAGCTCGTGATTTTCCATTGCATATCTTTATCTTATATACTTAAGGTATATAATTCAACTTTTTACAATTTCACAAGTAATAGATAATTAAAAGGGGGAAATGACAGCCCTCTTGTCTAAGGACAATATATTGTTCTTTGTTTGGTTTAATGAGAAATAAATAAAGGATTGTGTGGTACAAAATAAAACTAGTAAACAACAGCTTTTGAGAAAGCAATAAACCGATGTTTATAAGGTTTCCGATAAAGTTTGGAATCCAGTATAAACGCGATAGTTCCACATCCTCTTCATTAACTGGCAAGATTGAACGATTATGATACTGGAGAATGATTGGTCAGTATCTCGTCTTTAGAATTACCGGAAATGTGTAGACTGTAGGGTTTCCTTTGTAATTAAGCAAGCTGATAGTTCTATGTTAATGTTGAACATACCAGGTTAACATTATTAGATGCCTTATCTTCAGGAACAACCACAAACCTGTCATGTAAATCTTTAAGTGTGATTTTGACATCGGAATCAAAAGTTGTGTTTTGTTCTCATTACTGAATTTAAGCTGCTTATTCTTCTAAGAATTTCAGATCTAATGGATTAAATCCATTCTGACAGTGAATCGAATGCACCATGTTCTCGTTTTACCATTCTTTGGCATATTTTACACGGAATACATAACAATATTGAAATTCATATTTCATTTACTGGAAGGAGTCTCTCGAAAATAGGGACCCTCATGAGAATCTTCCCGTAATTATTTTGAATTTTGGACAGGAGGGGTTATTTACAGGTCATCCAAATTGAGCTGTTTTGTCATAAATTGAACTGTTTGGAAGCAAAAAGATTCGACCTGGGGTGTATGAAGTATTGTGGTTATGCAACAGTCTCCCCCTAATAAAATTGGTTTAATACAAAACAATCATGTAGATATAAATAAGAAGATGATTAGTGTTACTTATATCATGACATTCTTAAACAATGAAACTGTTTCCAACGACGGTAACAAATATCTATAAAATCTGAATGAAAAACAAATGGAATATGAAAGCGCTCCTGTGCTTGAGGATATTTACTGTACAGGGGATTGAACCTAGGGGCTCTCGACCCTGGCAATCCTTATATTTGGAAATAATGTACATGCTTTAATACATAAACATATAAATACATTTGACACATCCTATGAAAATAATCTAATTAGTTAGTCATATAACTTTTGGTATTGTAAAAACAAGCTTACAGATAATGTTGCAAGAAACACTCATCCAATAGGTAATTATGTACCTGTATATGGGAGAGGTTATCAAGGGGGAGGTAATTATATATCTATATATGGGAGAGGTTATCAAGGGGGAGGTAATTATATACCTGTATATGGGAGAGGTTATAAAGGGAGGTAATTATATAACTATATATGGGAGAGGTTATCAAGGGGAGGTAATTATATATCTATATATGGGAGAGGTTATCAAGGGGGAGGTAATTATATACCTATATATGGGAGAGGTTATCAAGGGGGAGGTAATTATATACCTGTATATGGGGGAGGTTATCAAGGGGTAAGGTAATCATATACCTCTGTATGGGAGAGGTTATCAAGGGAGGTAATTATATATCTATATATGGGAGAGGTTATCAAGGGGAGGTAATTATATATCTATATATGGGAGAGGTTATCAAGGGGGAGGTAATTATATACCTGTATATGGGGGAGGTTATCAAGGGGGAGGTAATCATATACCTCTGTATGGGAGAGGTTATCAAGGGGAGGTAATTATATATCTATATATGGGGGAGGTTATCAAGGGGAGGTAATTATATATCTATATATGGGGTGGGTTTTCAAGAGGGGGGGGGGGTATTATATATCTATATATGGGGGGTTATCAAGGGGGAGGTAATCATATACCTCTGTATGGGAGAGGTTATCAAGGGAGGTAATTATATACCGCAAAATCAGTAAAATGTATGCCATGCAAAAAAGCAGGATTTCTATGTCTTCCCGAAGTATGTAATTGAAATTTGATATTGTAATGAATCTTAACAAATAAACTATCGCAGGCAATAGTCCATTTAATGATTTATTTTAATAATTCTTTCTTGTGCAAATGTTGACCAGACATTTAACCATCTTTTTTTTGTGATACGGATTTAATGAGCAGCTCAGACAGATTTGACTACAAATGACTCCTTGTTGATGGGAACAATGGCTGGCTTAGAGTGACATCCCAAACCGCAACCTTATCAGACATATACCAAATATAAATTCTAATTCTGAAAATAGGGCCCCCAGTGAAGTGTATATCAATATATTTCTATTTTAATTATTAAGACGTGTTGATAGACATCTCGTTTAGAGATGGTATAGCGTAGTGACCTTGACAGCACGTGTATAAACAAAGCACTGTCATCATACCTATATCTGGGTCGTAACTTAACACTATGTTTACGTACATGTCAAACGCATCGCGGCATGGGTGCATGACATTTAACTACGCTGTCTAAAACGGAATTATATTCATCAACATTTAAATGTCCAGTGCCTCTCTATCTATACAACAAAATATATGTCAACTGTTATAATATCAATCCATAATATTTGTAAATAGTTAAAACTCCAGAAAACTAAAATATGACTTCATTTAATTCGTTTTCTGATCGTCTGTTGGGCTGAAAAGTAAAAAAAAAACAAAAAAACTCTATTACCCATTTATCTAAAACAAATTGGGAGGATGATAGGCCTATAAACTTATGCTTATCCCTTGCCTTACTTGTTTATTTGACTAAATTTTAAAATCTGTCCAAATGTCGGAGCACTCTATAAGGGACTAAATGGTTAGATTTCATTTATTTTCTTCGTGCATTTCATTTCGGGAAAGCTTTGTGATACTTAAAATTGGACTGTTGACAAAATTATGGCTCTTCTTGTGGACAATTGACATGGTTTGTCAACTTCAAAATATCGCTGAACAACACTTGAGGTTGTATCTGCAACCATTCAATGTTTTTTATCGGAGAGAGCCGAGGGCGTCACACAATTTCAGCAACCACGCTTTCCCCCGACGAAAATGGAATCAAAGGAAAGTGTAGACAATTTCCCGCATCGCGCATGCGCAAAGGCATTGTTAACACTTGCCGTAAAATTAAGATAATGATATGAAAAAAGTGACTAGGTAGTTCTATTTTATTTCAATTTTTCAAAAAAATAATGTTGTGGACTGTATACTGTGTATGCTGTTGTGCAACACATTTGTGGCGGGTGCACATTTTAGTGGTGGCCCATTCTGTCTTAGGATAAGAAGGACATTCCTGAAGAACGGGATTAACAGTGTACAGGTGAGATAACTCAATGAGAAGTGGACAAAGGGGAGATAATTTTACAGTATATAAGGATGCATGCTAGAATAATAGGACGCTAGTTATGCACGTCTTATCTAGCATGTTATCAATACAGATGGGGGGGTTATATACACACTGAACTATCACTTAGAACAATCCCGCCTGATATTCTACAGAGCTTGTGTTTGATCTTCAAGATTACGATTATCACGGAATCGGAGACACTACTGATTTTATTGCATGCTAAATGTCTGATTGATTCCATCCCAAAAGTACACAAAAATAAATACCCCATAAACTAAATGTTCTATTAAAATTTCCATATTACAATGCAACTATAAGGGTTTTGTGGAATAGCACAATCATTCTGAATAGTTCCTTCGAAATAACGTCTAGATGATGTTCCACAAATGGTTTGAAGCGTCCACTTAATTGTCTTTACCAAGTTTCGTTGATTTTTTCTTTTTTAGCAACAACTTTAAAAGTGAAACCTGAAGCTGAATTATTATCGAGACCCCGACGTTGTCGTTACAGGGAATATCTAACCATACAAAAGAAGTACAATCAGTGACGAAGCTCACCGGCGACAGTCATCACAAAATGTTTATACTCAATTCTCAGAAACCTATAAGAAATTGAATCTAAATGCTTAAATTGATAAGCATTTTTTTCATTTATGTTGAATTGATTAAAATACAAAAAGCAATATCAACAAATATAGTGGTGTTTCGCTGACACCTTGGCAGCAGCATTAGCTCACAGTAATTTGTAACCGGTGAGCTAAAAGCTAGATTTATTTGATACAGCGGGCGGGAGACGTTAAAAATATTACATGATACAGAGGCTGACAACGGGTCTGATCGACTAAAAGAAAGTCCAAGTTTGGAGTAAATTTCCCTTAACCAATCGGTACGACGTGCGAATAGAACGCGACAGGTCGCTAGCTTGACCCCTGTTGTGTACAAGAGGTATTTCCCATGATACAGACACGTTTTTAGATTCGTTGTATTGTTTCATTAGAAATGCAGAATTATATTAAAATGATTAATTCCGGTGAAGGAAGGATTACGTCTTCTTACATATCGATGGATTGACATTCATTCTAGGTTACCGGTAATTCCCTAGCTTTGCTGAAAATGGCTGAGACCAGGATGTAGAAAGGATGTAGCATATAACTGCGATGTCATTTAACAAAGGAAGCATTTGATTTTATTGACAATGCTATTGTTTCCGTTTACATCATATCCGCTGATTTATCAGTGAAGTCGTTGATAAAGCCGCGGCTATCCAACACATTACTACCGTACAGTGCATGCGACATCCTTAATTCCCCAGGATTTACCGACGACGGAGACGTCGCCGCGATAATGGGCACTAGCCAGGGTAACACGTGTACATCAATATACAAAATTCATATAGATTAACATATTCATCATGACTAGACTGATAATTAGGTGTTGAAGAATGGTCAGCTGGCAGTATGACACATTGACCTATATCACTCCTACTCGGCATTGAATAATTTTGCATGCCATTGACTGTTGACCTGAAAATGAATGTTGCAATGGCCCGATTACAGTACATTGCACATCGCCTGTAGTTAATTATTATGATTAACTACGAATAAGAACTTATTATTTTTTTACAAGTGAAATATCGAGAAACGTTCATTCTATAAAAGTGATATTTTTCACTATCACTTTTTCTGATTGACCAATCAGAACACTGCTTAAAAACGGCAATGGGAAAAATTCAGATTTGCACATAGCTCTCCGTCATGTAATATGACGTCATAATGCTAGATAGAATACATAACGTCACTATTTTGCGTACATTTGTGAGCCGTTGACAGGGAACCGCAATGAATTCTGGGAGAGATTAAGCTGCCTCGGTACATTTGCCATATTTACATCTCTCCCTTCTTCACCTTAGTAAATTTTTACAGGGTTGAAATTAGCATAAAGCAGTGAAAAGGGGCTCAGCGGATTAATAAGCGCGGACATCGGTAACATAATCATGACGTCGTCTCTTTGTGACGTTACCGGAACGTCAACTAGACAGCGCCATTTTCAAAGGACTGGTCTACGCAATTTTAGCGCTTTCCCCTGTTATCCGATGATATCTGTACAAAAAGCTAATGTCAAGTGATTGTTTTGTCAAAACCTAAACTGAAGATTGCGGAAATGAGTGAATATTTACTTCTCCACGAGGTAAGCTACCAACAAATGGCTGAAGAGTACAGTTCCTATAGAACAATCGACCACGGCACTTCTAAATCTGTGTCATTACTCACTGTGCTTGACAACCATACAAATGTAGTTAATGCGAGACGGAAATTGTGGATTGTGAATATATTAATGAATTGAAAACGTTAAATGTATTAAACAAAAATGTTGAGTTGATTCTTTTCATTTTGTAATCAATAGTATACTGGTGCCTTTACAATTGTACGTAGATTCACTGGAACTATATTAGCTTAGCAACCACGACTGCCGTAGTAACCAACGTCGCAAAACATCACGACTTTTATTTTCTTCGTACGGTATTTCAACGAATTGTTTGATATCAATATATGCATTGAATGGTGTTTGTTTTGTGTTTACGATGATATGAACGCAATGGGATACAGACATATTCAATATATAGCTCTAACGGGCTATATAGAATATGTCTGTATCCCATTGCGTTCATACCACCGTAAACGCAATAAAAACACCGTTCAATCCCTTTATAAAATGTAATAAACAGAATATCTAACAGTATCTTCAGTTATGCCGATTACCAAATATATTTCACTCGTGTAACTAATATTTTGATATGTTTTACTCGTGCTACGAACTCGTGAATAGTATCAAAATGTTAGCCACACTCGGGAAATATATTTGGTATTAGTGAAGACACTGTTAGATATCCTCTATATATTAAAACAACATCCACAAGAAAGTAAAATAACCAGAAGAACAGGTACTATCAAAACATATCTCCCTTCATTCGACGCCATCATTACGTTTCATTGACCAAATGGCAGAGGGCTGGGCATCATCTGTGAGAGTTAATGGTATACTACAACTTCCGTTAGGATATCTGAAAAGGTTTGGAAGTTATGCCGCGTACAAAGTTCTCATTTCGTTGAAATTTGATTTTAGACCAATGATCCAATGACAGCACATTGCACTTTGTCGGTGGTTAATAAAGAAATTCTTCACCTTTTTTTTTTTATATATTTCTCTATCTAAACATTTTTGAGGAAAAAAGCTTATTTGACCTTTGACCTCAGGTATAAGGAATAAAAATGCTGCCAGTTTCGTCAAGATGTCTCCAACGGTTGATGAGTGTACTTACCGGAAGAAGGAGAATATGAGGAGGGCGGCGACGGAAAGAATGATGGAGATGGCGTAGCCACTGTAATATATACTGATCACTCTCTGCAGTGTCTGTAACAAAAACAAACGGGGTTACGTGACCAGTAAAATAACTTTTTCACAATTTCGGGATCCATAGTGTTCGTAATCGTGTATTCCAGCTCTTAGGTAAATAAGTCATAATCATTCAATGATTATTCAGACGACACACAATTAGATGATTTATTTAAGCATGAAATTAACAATAGTTACAGTATACGCTGATGTACCATGCAGCTGTATCGCCTCTCTAGTAAACATTCAAAGGGAGATAACTCTGTTGCCAATGTTTGTGGTAATCTTGTATTGAATTTCAATGTCTTCTGTATTGTATTTTATTGAAAATGCTGCTTCTCACATGAAAACTATTTCGTAAAACTAGCAGTAACAAAACAAAAACAAAAACAAAACAAAACACAAAAACAAACAAACAAAATAAAAAACCCAAGGTTGCCTATCTTACAATTTCTGGTTAAAGAATTGCCACAGTTATTCGACCGCTGCGTATAAAAAGTTATGCATTTAATCACTCTGTTTGAATTATGCAAAACCTCATATCTCATAACAGATAATGCAGGGTAAAATATTTGGAAGAATAATGCCAGTTGAAATTGTTTCTCTAATCATCTAAGGGATTGATGTGAGGATTCGACTTTATAGTGTGATCTGGTCATACGTCTTCGTGTATTACGACTGTAGCTCCGTACGACGGCTGTTAGACAACAAACGAATAAATTATTGTCTCTACAAACGATAAAGTCTACTGAGACTTTCAGAGAGGATGCCATCTTCGAGGAACTAATCTATCCTATTACTCCTCATTTATAGAATCAGTGTGTCCCCTAAGGAGTTTTACTCGATACTAGAATCTTTAGTCTGACGACACGTAAAATTACTACTCGATGCTTGAATCGTTAGTCTAACTAGTACGTCCCGTAAGATTTCTACTCGATACTAGAATCTTTAGTCTAGTACGTCCCGTAAGATTTCTACTCGATACTACAATCTTTAGTCTAGTACGTCCCGTAAGATTTCTACTCGATACTACAATCTTTAGTCTAGTACGTCCCGTAAGATTTCTACTCGATACTAGAATCTTTAGTCTAGTACGTCCCGTAAGATTTCTACTCGATACTACAATCTTTAGTCTAGTACGTCTCGTAAGATTTCTACTCGATACTAGAATCTTTAGTCTAGTACGTTCCGTAAGATTTCACTCGATCCTGGAATCTTTAGTCTAGTACGTTCCGTAAGATTTCTACTCGATACTAGAATCTTTTGTCTAGTACGTTCCGTAAGATTTCTACTCGATACTAGAATCATTAGTCTAGTACGTCACGTAAGATTTCTACTCGATACTAGAATCTTTAGTCTAGTACGTCCCGTAAGATTTCTACTTGATACTAGAATCTTTAGTCTAGTTCGTCCCGTAAGATTTCTACTCGATACTAAAATCTTTAGTAAGTCCCGTAAGATTTCTACTCGATACTAGAAACTTTAGTCTAGTATGTCCCGTAAGATTTCTACTCGATACTAGAATCTTTAGTCTAGTAAGTTCCGTAAGATTTCTACTCGATGCTTGAATCGTTAGTCTAGTACGTCCCGTAAGATTTCTACTTGATACTAGAATCTTTAGTCTGACGTCCCGTAAAATTTCTACTCGATGCTTGAATCGTTAGTCTAGTACGTCCCGTAAGATTTCTACTCGATACTAGAATCGTTAGTCTAGTATGTCCCGTAAGATTTCTACTCGATACTAGAATCTTTAGTCTAGTAAGTTCCGTAAGATTTCTACTCGATGCTTGAATCGTTAGTCTAGTACGTCCCGTAAGATTTCTACTTGATACTAGAATCTTTAGTCTGACGTCCCGTAAAATTTCTACTCGATGCTTGAATCGTTAGTCTAGTACGTCCCGTAAGATTTCTACTCGATACTAGAATCGTTAGTCTAGTAAGTTCCGTAAGATTTCTACTCGATGCTTGAATCGTTAGTCTAGTACGTCCCGTAAGATTTCTACTCGATACTAGAATCGTTAGTCTAGTACGTCCCGTAAGATTTCTACTCGATACTAGAATCGTTAGTCTAGTATGTCCCGTAAGATTTCTACTCGATGCTTGAATCGTTAGTCTAGTACGTCCCGTAAGATTTCTACTCGATACTAGAATCGTTAGTCTAGTACGTTCCGTAAGATTTCTACTCGATACTACAATCTTTAGTCTAGTACGTCCCGTAAGATTTCTACTCGATACTAGAATCTTTAGTCCAGTACGTTACGTAAGATTTCTACTCGATCCTAGAATCTTTAGTCCAGTACGTCCCGTAAGATTTCTACTCGATCCTAGAATCGTTAGTCTAGTACGTCCCGTAAGATTTCTACTCGATACTAGAATCTTTAGTCTAGTACGTCCCGTAAGATTTCTACTCGATACTAGAATCTTTAGTCCAGTACGTCCCGTAAGATTTCTACTCGATACTAGAATCTTAAGTCTAGTACGTCCCGTAAGATTTCTACTCGATCCTAGAATCTTTAGTCTAGTACGTCCCGTAAGATTTCTACTCGATACTAGAATCGTTAGTCTAGTATGTCCCGCAAGATTTCTACTCGATACTAGAATCGTTAGTTTAGTACGTCCCGTAAGATTTCTACTCGATACTAGAATCTTTAGTGTAGTACGTCCCGTAAGATTTCTACTCGATACTTGAATCGTTAGTCTAGTACGTCTCGTAAGATTTCTACTCGATACTAGAATCTTTAGTGTAGTACGTCCCGTAAGATTTCTACTCGATACTAGAATCGTTAGTCTAGTACGTCCCGTAAGATTTCACTCGATCCTAGAATCTTTAGTCTAGTACGTTCCGTAAGATTTCTACTCGATACTAGAATCTTTTGTCTAGTACGTTCCGTAAGATTACTACTCGATACTAGAATCTTTAGTCTAGTACGTCTCGTAAGATTTCTACTCGATACTAGAATCTTTAGTCCAGTACGTTCCGTAAGATTTCTACTCGATACTAGAATCGTTAGTCTAGTACGTCCCGTAAGATTTCTACTCGATACTAGAATCTTTAGTCTAGTACGTCACGTAAGATTTCTACTCGATACTAGAATCTTTAGTCTAGTATGTCCCGTAAGATTTCTACTCGATACTAGAATCTTTAGTCTAGTACGTCCCGTAAGATTTCTACTCGATACTAGAATCTTTAGTCTACATATATAGTACGTTCCGTAAGATTTCTACTCGATACTAGAATCTTTAGTCTAGTACGTCCCGTAAGATCTCTACTCGATACTAGAATCTTTAGTCTAGTACGTCCCGTAAGATTTCTACTCGATACTAAAATCTTTAGTCTAGTAAGTCCCGTAAGATTTCTACTTGATACTAGAATCTTTAGTCTAGTAAGTCCCGTAAGATTTCTACTCGATACTAAAATTTTTAGTCTAGTAAGTCCCGTAAGATTTCTACTCGATACTAAAATCTTTAGTCTAGTACGTCCCGTAAGATTTCTATTCGATACTAAAATCTTTAGTCTAGTAAGTCCCGTAAGATTTCTACTCGATACTAAAATCTTTAGTCTAGTAAGTCCCGTAAGATTTCTACTCGATACTAGAATCGTTAGTCTAGTACGTCCCGTAAGATTTCTACTCGATGCTAGAATCGTTAGTCTAGTACGTCCCGTAAGATTTCTACTCGATACTAGAATTACCTCTTTGTTGCTGGCACACAGGGTATAGTTGGTCCATGTCCGCCCAGTGTCTGGGTGTGTCAACCATGTCCCGTCCTCTCGACAATGCTTGAACGCTTGGCCTGAAATTGTACAAAGTGTTTTCAATTACGGGACTTCAAAATCTTCTTAGACTTGTATTGATTTGTATCAGGTCTCAACATCAACATCACTGGAGAGTCCTAGATTGATAAAACCACTGCATGATGTCCATATCTTCACAGGCGAGTCCTAGAAGGACAAAACAACTGTATATTGCAGTTTAGTTATTTGGCTCTTCCTTATCTTACTTTCAATTTGAATGTATTAATAGTTTATCTTGTCTCAGTATGGCCCGTGTGTTTCTAACGCTATCATACGCAAAAACGATGTCTCCTTCGCCCAAACAGTATTAAGTGCCGCTTTGGACGTCCAATACGAAGATGATGTTGCCAAGAAGCGATTCCAAAGGAACTCGGTTCATCGTTCAAGTTACGTGCTTAAATCCAGTTCGAATTTAGCTTACGATTTCAGAATGCGAAATGAGTATCCTGTTTTATAGTTCCAAGTCAACTGAACAGTTCTCACTATTTTCATTGTACAGATGTATTTCACTAATCTCCTTCAGGAGGAAATGGTGATTTGTCCAATTTCCGAGAAATAATTGTTATTAATGAAACAATACCGCTGTGGTTTAATTCGATTAGTCTAAGGATGATCAAATATGCCAGCATTAGAAGGTATAAATAATGTTTAATATGTAGCGTTCCCTTAGAAACATAGCATTAGTGTTGGAGATAGTATTATACTGTTCGTAGTCAATGTTTCGCAATAAAAGTATTACAATTATAGCAGACATCGTGCTAGAGTTATGGGAAAAATTAACTGTGGTAGATATCGTTCAAGAATCATTGAAAATATTGATTTTGGTGGACATCCTACGGGAATCATGGGAAATATTGATTATGGTGGACTTTGTCCGGGGATCATGGGAAATATTGATTATGGCGGACGTCATACTGGGATTATGGGAAATATCAATTATGACGGACATCATACTAGGATTATGGGAAATATTAATTATGGCGGACGTCATACTAGGATCACGGAGAATATTAATTATTGTTGACATCGAACTCTGTTTAATAGGTTTGTAGTGGGTTAATGCCCTCGTTACTAAGCCGTTATTAAGACGATATCCACGAATGATTATGACACTGATGGAAACTTTGTAGCGCTATCTCAGTGAACTGCCACACCTACACTGGGTAGCGACACCCAAAGATTTAGTTTTTTATCGAAAGTTTGAGGCGAAATGGTTCGTAACAAAAATTATTTTTAAACTATATTTATTTTCCATGCTTTCTTCCGATTTGCGAATATTTCGGTAATGCAGTGGAAGCCAGTAGAGTCATGAGAAAGTTCAGCGAATGAAGTGCAGGATGAAACGGTGTCCCGCGTGTGGAGAGACTTAAACCAAATCCAAAGTTATAACCATCACAGAATACAAATGACCAGCGATGAAACATCAGAGTGGTAAGGGTGACATTCGTACGAATGTCTGAGAAAATATTTGACTATAATTCAAGGCGATTGATTTTGTACGGAAAGCAATAAGAAATAAATAACCTGTCGGGCTCCCATGCTTTTGTCGTAGGAAGTATAGGAGGAACTACTTACCGGTAGGACTGCCATACTTGTGTCTGAGGAAGGTTGGGCAATCGTGATGTATTGTTGTCCCCGCTGACGTGTAATTCCAGCAGTCCCAGCCGTCAAAAGTAGCATTACAGTACAGCCCACCTGTTCAAATAACACAAAGTGTAATATCATGTAACTGGGCTATACTTTTTTCATTTATGAGTTGATAAGTAATTATCATCTCAGATGACTGCAGAACTATGATTTAAGTATTATTCTAAATGTGACTGACGAGTCCTTGAAGGACGAAACAGTTGTATGATGTCACTAGCGTCACTGACAAGAAATAAAAAGGACAAAACAGTTGTGTGATGTCCCTAGCATCACTGACAGGTCCTAGAAGGACACAACAGTTGTGTGATGTCCCTAGGATCACTGACAAATCCTACAAGGGCGAAACAGTCGTATGATGTCCCTAGCATCACTTACGAGTCCTAGAAGGACGGAACAGTTATGTGATGTACCTAGGGTCATTGACGAGTCCTAGTGTAACGTGCACCGGGGGTACAACGCAGCGGTCAACCATCCAGGAGCTGACCAAGTTTCCTTACCGCGGTACACAGAAACGACACAATATTGTAATAGTTAAGGAACAATGCTATTAAGGTAAAATGTCTTGTTTAGGACACAACCACAGCACAGACTGACCCGTTTCTCACCTTGCCGGGAAACGCAAACCGACACGGACAGGAAGGGTCGAACCACGCACCTTGGATCTTCACCTGAGGTTACTCGGCTGGTACTCTAACCGACTGATCTATCGCGGCCCCCTCACCTGAGGTTACGTGACCGGCACTATAACCGACTGATCTATCGCGGCCCCCTCACCTGAGGTTACATGGCCGGCACTCTAACCGACTGATCTATCGCGGCCCCCTCACCTTAGGTTACGTTGCTGGCGCTCTAACCAACTGAGCTAAAGCGGCCCCCTCACCTAAGGTTACCTGACAGGCGCTCTAACCCACTGAGCTATCGCGGTCCCCTTAACTGAGGTTACTCGGCCGGCACTGGAACCAATTGAGCTATTGCGGTCCCCTCAACTGAGGTTACCTGGCTGGCGCTCTAACCCACTGAGCTATCGGGGCCCCCTCAATTGAGGTTACGTGGCCGGCGATCCAGCCGACTGACCTATTGCGGCTCCTAGAGAGAAATTGAGCAATATGGGAAGGGAGCATCGAACACGCATCTCGGATCTTCACCTGAGGTTACGTGGCCGACTGAGCTATTGAGCCCCATAGAGAGAAATCAAGCCATCTAATGTATCAAGCAATGAACATTAATCAGTAATTGGACATTTCTATTAACCTTTGCCGAATCGTTAACAGCGAATCCAGTCATTTAATATGATACAAAGAAAGTGTCGTTTTGGGAAAACCATCATCAGCCAATTGGTTAGCTCAACATTTTATTAGACACCGTTTGACTACTGATTAACACGAACAGAGACAGAATATCCATCTTGTATCTCACGGCATGTCATCACAGGAGACTTGCGCGAACGTGGTTTTTTGTCGGTGTCATGGGTTAATATGACTACTTAAAACCAAAGCTGTATCTGATTTTAGAAGATAACTTAATTGAATTGTTCATTCATTGTTTATCACTAACAATTGGATTTGAAGAGAGATGATAATTTGATGCCATCGGTACCTTAGATCCTATCTACTTTCCAAATCGTAGAGGATCAGACTATGCTACACTGTGCTACTGTCAACCAATACACTATCTGTTGACTGGCAGGCTTAAAGGGGTATTCCTTTGTTTGAATATAGTTTAAATCATCAAAAGTAAACTTACTGGAAGATATGGGTTTTTTTCAAATAGTGAAAGTTATAATCTTTACATTAATAAGGCAGTTGTACTCTCAAGATAAAGATAAGTTTTTCGAGTATTAAGTCCTGAAAATTCTAAATTCGACCCGAATTATCACTGATTACCGCAAAGACATACGGTATTTGTATCCGATACGCCCTTTTCCTGTACATTCCGGCGGTAATTCCATTACCTATAGGCTCAACCACTCATATAATTACATTCGGACATAGATTTCATCAAAAGAAATTGTACATGTTCAAACGAAGGAATGCCCCTTTAAACGAGCAAAACCTCACTAGATTTTTTTTTGAAATATTGAACAAAACGTTAACTGATCAACTTTAAACCGTTCTTGTTCTCTGTTTGGACTCATAGACGGTTGTGTCCGCGGTTGAAGACCATAGAATACAGCCGTTATCTATTATTTATTTTCATCATTACGTTTTGTTTGCAAATTTCACTTGCATATCATTAATGGCTATCTGACAGCGAAGGCTTACAACTTTGATATCACCCAACCCTTAAGGGGCATCTCAATAGCGAATCGAGTGATATCAGTGGTATTTTACAAGCCTATATTTACATTTTGGTGGCAAAGCCACGATATAAACTAAGTAAAAATATTTGCAGTCTATGTGACCATAATTGACACCCAAAACGTGACATCAATCCATGCCGCGCATGAATATATTCGCTCACCGGAACTACTTGTAACTAACGTAAATCGTTTTTTATGTTAATAAAAAAAGTATCAAAAAGACATTTTATGCAATATTGTTACACAAATAATAAAAAAAAATTGAACAGACTGTGTTTTTTTCGTATTATTCCAATGCACTTTTTTGTTTGCCAATCTGCACGTGACATATGAATTTTGAAAAAATATGCTGTTCTATTTGTCGAACCCCATTGACGAAATCGCTGAATATTGGCATTTTTTATGCTAACTCAATTCTGATTTTCAAATATAACAAAACGAATATGTCGAGAATGTAAATATAAGCATTAAACTGTTTTTTTTTTTTTTTTGTGTCTATGGTCGATATAGATGCCAGAGCTTTGCAAACAAACGACATAGCGCAAAATATGACGTTTGTTTGCAAAGCTCTGGCATCTATATCGACCATAGACACCAAAAAAAGACAGTTTAATCCTTAAATAAATCCTTTCTATGGTTCAATTTGACAGGAGTAACATGATCAATTTTTGTTATGTATCATGGCTAACTATGGACATTGTAGACATGTAATTTGTGGCTGTTTGTAAATTTCAACAAAATATGCGAAAAATAATGTTTCTTGGAGACACCCTTAGCTCATTTGTATCACATATATTGCACAAAATAACCATGCAGTTTTGCTCACAGGTGGCTATAGCACACGATAGGAGCATTGGTTCGAAAAGATTTGACTTTATGATATGCATAAACAATGAAATGCAAATGGCGGTTGTGAATAACACAATACAAATGTCATTCAATACTATTCTAGATGACACTTAACTTAATATCATTTTAAATCTGATGAATGACAATGCTAGAGCACATTGAGCCAGCCAAGACTAGTTTAGAAAATCAATGATGTCCCTTCCACCAGTAATTCCACCAGTCAGGAACGCCTTTGTTCGTGTGTTGTACTTCATCGGACAAAAATGAATGCTGAGTTACCTTATGTCGCTAGATTAAATCCTACAATTAAGAGTTAAATTTCACTACACCGCCACTATTAGTTAACATTGCATTCTTCCCACAGAACAAGCTACATTGTCTATTTATTCTTTAATATTTCAAGTTTAAAGTGATGTTCCAATAACAGGCGTAGTGATTTCGTAAGGGAAGTGATGTTCCAATAACAGGCGTAGTGATTTCGTAAGGGAAGTGATGTTCCAATAACAGGCGTAGTGATTTCGTAAAGGAAAGGATGTTCCCGGTAAAACCATTTTTAAAACTTGTTAGAGATTGGATGAAAATTAGGATTAATTCAGATTATGTTGAATATATAAAAATGAAAATTTGACATTAAGGTGTACCATTCCTGGTTACTTCTCAGGTCAATTATCCGGATGACATAAAGAAAGTCATCTCTTTATAGGATTCATTAGGTAGAGTATCATCCGGATTTATAATCTGCACGCGACACTAATAGCCACTTTTCTATTGGTTAGTGTACAAACGCTGTTAATGAGCGGCTTTATTAATCACCGTAGATAGGGGGAAAGTAGCTTTGACAGAATGGCCGAGTGGTATACCTAGTTAAGTAACAAACTAATAGGATACAACAGTGATTGATCTAAATAATAGAATATTATCGATTGTTTTAATAATCAATCAGTGTTTACAGCTCAATAACAGCTAGCGGTCATCGGGTCAATTATTGTCATTTTGGGTTTATATATTAATTTCTTTTGTGGCGAATTTTCTTTTACCTTCGCATAAATTGTTTATTAGCATTTTTCTCTTAATAAATATAAGTGACATTTCATAAACAAATGCCCGTATGTAACAGTTGTATGTAGTATTCTTTCGTATAATCACGAAAGTGAATTGGCCAAAAATATGAAAATCAGATATTTTATGCCGAGTCCATAACAAACTAAAGTCATTATACCGGGCTAATTGTATACGATACACTCTACCTGACACCCAGCACTAATAAAATAATGAACAATGGGTACCTTGCGGTAATTAGTATGGACCAGGAGAAACCTTCATCTAACCAGTAAATTGAAATGAATTGAATTGAACCAGTAACGTCATAAAACACAAGGAATAGAATGAGAGCTGTGGTGATGACAACCGAACCACCAGTCCTATCGGCGAGCACGTCTAACGTCATATAAAGCAAGGTAAAATAATGTTTCCTTGTGAGGTTGTGAGGAAGACAATAATAATTGTCCCATTGTCTGTGTCAATCGTCATTTTTGCCGTCAGCAGTAGAAATCTGTCACGAAAACGGCGAAATTGTTAGTAATGAGATAAAATAGACAATACCATACCATTGACACAAATGTCGATTGTTTATTCTGCAACGGTGGCATTCCGCAATACCAAGTTATGAGGCAGAGTAATTCCGGAACATAAGTCTACCTACAGATATATCCCGCTATATTATTTATAGTGAAGTCTATACCGAGTGTAGACAATGTTGAAATATTAACGGGAAAACTTAAATAACATTAACGTTTAAAGGAACGGTATACGAAGTCGAGACCTAGCATCTGTATACATGGCGATGATGCCGATTTCATGCCAGCATACACCGTAAAGTCCAACATAAATGAGTGAATTCAAGACATGACGGAAATGGATCACTCTTTTTAATGAGTTTTTTTTATATAATAACTACCTCTCTACAACGTCTACGGTCGGTATAGACAAGTTTGGAGGGGGGTAGTCTCGACATCCGATTTGAGAGGTCATCTATCTCGATATCAGATTTGAGGGGTCGTCTCGATGCCCGATTGAAGGAATATCTCGACATCAAGTTGTAGAGTTCAGGTAAAATTAGATTGAAATGGTTGCTTCGTCATTATATTGGAGGGACATCTCGACATCAGATTGTAGAATATAGTAAACATCAGATCGCAGAGGTCGTCTCAAAACCAAATTGGATGGGCATCTCGACAACAGATTTGAGAGGTCTAGTCGCTTATTAAAGTCGAGTAGTGCATCTCGACAACAGATTTGAGAGGTCTAGTCGTTTATTAAGGCCGAGGAGTGCATCTCGACAACAGATTGGAGGGGTATCGTCGTTTATAAAGGTCGAGGAGTGCATCTCGACAACAGATTGGAGGGGTTTCGCCGTTTATAAAGGTCGAGAAGTGCATTAATTTAGATCAAAGATACGCTACAAAGTACATTGACGTATCAAACAAAGGTTAGATATCGTACAACCTCACAACAAATGAACTTATAACTTACTACAAAGAAAGATATGTCAAGCTGGATGAAAACTGATCGCATCAATGAAAGGGATAACGATAATGGGATCCCACTTGTCAATTTGTTAGGCTTCTACTCAATCAGTGGGAACACGGCCTGAATAGTATCACTGTATTTTTTTCCACGAGTAAAAACTGGAAATCGTATCAGGAAAAGTCTACATGATCAGACAGAATTATGTCCGTGTGTTGTCTCTGTAACCATGTATATATCAATTAAAACTAACGTTTAATATTCTATGATCAGACAGAATTGTCTTTGGCTGTCTCAGTACTCGTGTATATATCAAATTACTGTCAATATTCTAAAAAGATGAGGGAATATCTTTAAATGTCGTTAAAAATGCATATATACTCATCATGGGAATGTGTTTGTTCAAAATTATTGATTTCTAGCAATCAGTTTTAAAACTGAAACTGGGGAAGTTTATGACGCACTGCCTTTGAAATAGATTGTGTGTTTTATGTAGGTTAAATTTAACTTTTGTCTTATTCTTCTTTCACTTAAACATATCTATTGTTTATGTTTTCTTAGCCGTGTGGTGACTCCATAGAGACATTTACAGCGTCACAGACTCTTTCCTAAAGTGACTTTGTCCAAATAAGTAGGCTCTTTCGTAATTGCTAAATTGATCAAAGTTATTAAGTTGATGTTATAAACATCATTCGTATTGAATTTTTCAAACATAATGAACAGATATTAACTCCTCCAGTTTAATTTCTCAAAAAAGTTAATTACCAAAAGTATTTTTATGCTTGAAATTCTGCAGGGTATAATTATCACATTAGTCTGCTATGATAACAGGGACAAGTGGAGATGATTATAGAAGTTGGGACAGACAGCTGACACCGTGTTATTATCCCGGTGATGAAGTGTAACAATGAAAAACTCTGTCCCGACGACCTATTAAATGTTCGTTATGTTTGTGTAACGTTTTAATTTTATAAATAACAGCATGGAAAACAGAACCGTAAACTCAGCCGGAGATAAAATTACGCTCTGTGCTAACCCGCCTTGTACCCCCTTGATTCACGCCTTTACCCTCTTCGTTCATATATCTTAGCATAGTCTGTTTGTTAATTGAATCCTTTATGAGACGTGCTGTCATATGTGCTCGATGCTTGCTAATATGTCTGGTGGTTCCGTTGTCACAATCATATTTCCCTTTTTGAGTAAGTGACCTAGTCCGATTTGATCTAGATTTGTATGGTTGGTATCGCTGGACCAAGATTTGTATGGTGGGTATCGCCGTGACCTAGATTTGTATGGTTGGTATCGTAGTGACCTAGATTTGTATTGCGGGTGTCGTAGTGACCTAGATTTATATGACGGGTGTCGTCGTGACCTAGATTTGTATGGTTGGTATCGTCGTGACCTAGATTTGTATGTCGGGTATCGCCGTGACCAAGATTTGTATGGTAGGTATCGCCGTGACCTAGATTTGTATGGTTGGTATCGTAGTGACCTAGATTTATATGGCGGGTGTCGTAGTGACCTAGATTTATATGGCGGGTGTCGTCGTGACTTAGATTTGTATGGTTGGTATCGTCGTGACCTAGATTTGTATGGTTGGTATCGTAGTGACCTAGATTTGTATGGTTGGAGTCGTAGTGACCTAGATTTGTATGGCGGGTATCGCCATGACCTAGATTTGTATGGTGGGTATCGCCGTGACCTAGATTTGTATGGTGTGTATCGTAGTGACCTAGATTTGTATTGCGGGTGTCGTAGTGACCTAGATTTATATGGCGGGTGTCGTCGTGACCTAGATTTGTATGGTTGGTATCGTCGTGACCTAGATTTGTATGGTTGGTATCGTAGTGACCTAGATTTGTATGGCGGGTATCGCCATGACCTAGATTTGTATGGTGGGTATCGCCGTGACCTAGATTTGTATGGTGTGTATCGTAGTGACCTAGATTTGTATGGTGGGTGTCGTAGTGACCTAGATTTGTATGGTTGGTATCGTAGTGACCTTGATTTGTATGATGGGTGTCGTAGTGACCTAGATTTGTATGGTGGTTATCGTAGTGACCTAGATTTGTATGGCGGGTGTCGTCGTGACCTAGATTTGTATGGTGGGTTTCGTTAATAAAACAAAAGACGCTTACTTATCCGAAACACCTGGCCTTATTCTCTTTGTAACGTTCCACCGGTTTTCATGCAAATGTGTATTTTTGGGTCTCACTTTTAACGATTTGGTTAGCATGTCGGTATTCTTTGTTGTTTTATCTGCTAATTGTTTTGCAAGGATCTTTTTTACCCTGTATGTGCAAGCCACATTCTGACCGTCCTGTTCTGTTTTGCAATACAAGGCACACACCCTATCGCTCTGGATAGCAGGTAATGGACATCCTGCTTCTTAGTGAGGTAACCGTCATTAAAGGAGGCCCCGCCTCAAAATGACCTTACAGTCATGAGGCGACAACAAACAACGAAACCAACAGTCATGAGGCGACAACAAACAACGAAACCAACAGTCATGAGGCGACAACAAACAACGAAACCAACAGTCATGAGGCGACAACAAACAACGAAACCAACAGTCATGAGGCGACAACAAACAACGACACCAACAGGCATGAGGCGTCAACAAGCAACGAAACCAACAGGCATGAGGTTTTAAACAACGAAACCAACAGGCATGAGGTTTTAAACAACGAAACCACAGGCATGGGGTTTTATGACCGAATGAGTTTTTAGTTAAGGTAATAAGTGAGTGGTGATCCTATTATAGTCGGATAATTAAAACTTATTTCATCATGGCATCGCCATAAGATCTATGATATTATCTATGGTGACAGCTTCACAGACACACAGCCTTGATTGATTCACGACTCTGTGGAAACATCTAAAAATTAACGTTGTTCCTTAATATTCCTGAACGGTTGATATAATGAAAAGGACATACATCTAATTGTCACCACGGTGGCGTGTAGGTGTCACCTTAGCCAGATGAAATAGTATGTTTATATAAACTTTATTACATCAGCAGCAGACTTAAACCGTTTTAATTCGAATTTCAACAATAGATAATAAATAATAATACGACATTGCTTTTTTTTCTGTCTATGAATGAATGGAAAGCTAACTTTGGTTTTATCGAAGGATATCTACCACATACGTTCAACTAATGGTATTTTTCTCCAATATACAGAAACATATCGTATGTATAGAACATACGTAACGAATGATTCACCTGTTACCAGGACGAACACGTGGTGCCAGGTAGATACAGAAGATATGTTTTAGTGAACGTCAGGTATAATAAAGTGACAGGTGTGTATCATCCATATAAATTCAGAATTTCATGAATAATACGAAGGCGTGCGATAGTTTCAACGGTCAATATAAATTAAGAAATGGCGTAATATAGCGAAAATATGCGATATCTTTCAGAGTCAATAGATGTTAATAAGGAATGGAATATATATCAGAACTCAACATTCCTGAGGTTTTTCTCACTTGTTCGTCTTGTCTCGATATGTTTACACTTTGGCGAGTTTGGTTTGATACGTGTATTGTTATAGTGTATTTTGAATTAGAAAAATTGGCCATATACATCAAAGCGGCAAATGTCAAAAGAGCTTCTTTAAAATAGTTATGCTCTCCGAGTATATTGTCTCTGGCACGAATTTATGTTGTTTGTGTGTGTTTTGTCTGATGTTGTCAATGTTATGTACAATTTGTATTTTATGTATGTATATGCTACTGATGAGTCGGAAGACTCAGTCAGTAAAGAGCTTGGACTTGAACTGCCTCTCGACAATGAGAGAGTCATTTAGAGCCAGGTAATACTGGAAAAAGATGTCCACAAAATATTTATACCCCACTTAAACGTAAAAGATTAAAATAGTCTATAAATCATTCAATGCAAGTGAACTAGTAGGAAAATAGATCCTAAATTGCCATAAAGGCCCATTGCCCTCTAATCATGAAAATCCAGGCAAATGCAACATTCAAACATTTTATGAAAAGAAGTGAAATGTCAATTATAGCCGTAACGAAAAGGAGGGTATTCTTCGTTACGGAAAATGTAACAATGGGCCAATAATTTAATCTTGTTTGTAACAAGCATTTCCATTGGCTTAGAAATTTATGTAATTGACACATAACGTAAAAAATGACGTCGCCGCGTTATAACGTCGATTTTGATTGACGGATGTAACAGCGTAAAGATTTGTAAGATTTGTTAAAGTTTATCAATAAAGTGAATTTTTGCCGGGAATAACATCAAAAATCTGGAGTGTGCTCTGAATAAACCCACTTCGCGGTTTGTTCAGAGTACACTCTGTTTTTTTGTTTTTGTTTATTCAAGTTGATCCTAAATGTGATACATTTAAAGCCAATAAGACGAGGTTCACATGTGGTTATATTGTCCGACATTCTACGACTTGGCGTTCATGACTGTATGTTATAGCCACAAAGTAATTAATTAGAGGGATAATAAGCTGTAGTTCGGAATGAAGAGAGGTGTTCACTGCAAAATCTTCTGACACGCAACCAGTATATCATCAACGACAAATTATTTTCAATTCATATCAGGATGGAAGCGCGTGAGGGGTCTTATTGTGTGAGGAAACTGGAGTACCTGGGGGAAACCCACGTGGTCGGGCAGGTAACCCATAACTTTTGGGTACCTGTAAAGTGCGAAACGAAAGCAAAACGAAACGAAACGAAACGAAATCAAACGAAACGAAACAAAATCAAACGAAACGAAACGAAATCAAACGAAACGAAAAATGAAAACATTGAAAAAAAACAACAAAAAAAAGACTTTACAAAGGCCCATTCTCATCGGTGTTAAAACAACACACAGGAAAGAATGAATTTATTGCAATATTCACTCAGTTGTTTAAATATATAAATAACTCTATTTAGATAGTACGATTTATAGGCGTGCAATTCGCGTAGTGTATTGGTGCACGCTCGATCTAAAATCACGTGACAGAGATGATTGTAAGCAACTCCTTTTATGGTAAGAAAGCCAGGTATGCATCTGATCGTGAAAAGTTAGAGTTCCGAGAAAATTGCTGTACTTGAAAGGCGCGATTCGTATAAAAACGCCGGCTTAACGCGCTGTTCCCGTGTTGCTGGTGTCGGGAGTGTAGACCTATTTCTGTAACGTTGATGAACTGTGAATAATTCTGGATATGTTTAGACAATATTTAAGTACTGGATTAGTTAAGTGGATTTCCTATGGTTGAGAAAGGATTATATTTTATTTTATTTCAGCTTTGCTCGGAGATTTTCGTAAAACCAACTTGTTCTTTTGATCTGGATGCTTGAAATAACGCTTATAGCAAGTTGAACTACGTTAACTTGCAAGAGTAATTTCCCTTCATTTTGAAAGTAAATCTAGTTGGCTATCAGTGATGTTTAATTAGCAGGTGGGTAAGAAATAGTGTATAAAGTTTGTGATTATAAATTTATTGATAAGAAGATATTTTACCAGTATTTGTGTTATTTTTGGTAGAATCACATGTTTAATATACATGTACACACAATACACTACGCGATTTGTATGCCTATAAATAATGGACTAATATATTCTGAATCAGACATCGAAGGAATTCTTACAAGTGCGGACACAAAAAAAGCACTAGTACTTAAATTAACCGTTTACGACTGACATCAAATCCGTCTGATAGGACATACATTGGTGTCCCGTGTGAGAATGTCTAACTTGCCCCACTTTCTTTTTTCATTCTATACTATTCCCATTTTACTCAATTTCATATCTATTCTCGTCTGCTGAAAGGTCACAAGGCCGTAATATTTTTCTTTCTTTTCAAAGAGATACAGATACAAACATGTCCTCCTACCTGAGGGCTAGAATTTGCAATGCTTCTTTCTTCCTATTGCGATGAATTTATTACTGTGTGTTGTTTTTACACCGATGAGAATGGGACACTTATACGGTGGCTGATTTGTGCCATTTCGTTATTGCGAAAAGACGAAAATTAGCAAACCTTAATTCTCGTCTTTTCGCCCCGAAAAGACGAAATTTAACAAACCTTAATTCTCGTCTTTTCGCCCCAAAAACACGAAAAGACGAGACTTAAGGTTTGTTAAATTTCGTGTTTTCGGGGCGAAAAGACGAGAATTAAGGTTTGTTAAAGTTCGTGTTTTCGGGGCGAAAAGACGAGAATTAAGGTTTGTTAAATTTCGTGTTTTCGGGGCGAAAAGGCGAGAATTAAGGTTTGTTAAATTGTTAGATTTTTAAACCCGAAAAGACGAGAATTAAGGTCGCTAATTAGCGTGCATTTATTTCGTCTTTTCGCGTATGACTTGTCGTCTTTTCGTCTTTTCGGGGCGTAAAGACGAGAATTAAAGTTTGTTCTTTCGTCTTTTCGAGGCGAAAAGACGAAATAACGAAATGGCACAAATCAGCCACCGTACACTTAGGCCTTTGTCAAGTCTAATATTTTCTATTTATTTATTTAAAAAAAATCAATGTTTTCATTTTTCGTTTCGTTTGATTTCGTTTCGTTTCGTTTGATTTCGTTTCGTTTTGCTTTCGTTTTGCTTTCGTTTCGCACGTTACAGGTACCCATAACTTTTCACGTCCGATCGGGGAACCCGGCCACCTAGGTGAAAGGCAAGTGTGCCACCCGACTTGTGCCACCATACTTACTCCCGACAATGTATATACAGTGTATGTCTTTCGGCTTCACCTCAGGAAAAAGACTTGATATCGCGAAACCAGACTTGCTATTGCTCTTAACCCCATATTTTAATTTAATACTATTCGGGTGGACTCGCAACCCATTCAGAGCTGGTAATGGCGTGACACACTTATAATGACATATTTATCAATTATGGACCGTTGATGAGGTTGATATGGTATTATATCAACCTGGTCGAACAACATTAACTGAGGGCGAATATGTTGTCAATATTATTTTACCAGGTCGATATCATATCTGTATACATTGCATTTTGATGAGGTCGATACATGTTTATATCAACCTAAGAAGAATTATTAACTGAGGACGAAGTCTGAGGTTAATATTTTTCTTGTGTCGATGTAACCATGTATTAACCGAAATTAAAATGCTATAACTGCTTTATTAGTTTTAAATTGGGAAGCGTGTTGTGTTAAAGACGTTGAATTCAGGAAATTAATTTCCAATTGATGACTTAACAGGTCTAATGAAATAAGATATAATGTATTCCGTAATTCCACTAAGTACATACTAATACTTGTATCCCAATTCATTAATTAACGTCCAGGATAATGTGTCGCATTTTCTTTAGTTGGAGATAACATGCTATTTAATCCATATCTAAATGGCATCGAATTGCACTTCTGTGCGCTAAAAAGAATAACATTCTCTTGTAAAAGATTTCAACGGACGAAAGGACCATTAAATCTGTGTTGACCAGTGACCTGGGGCACTCAATGTAGTCAATCGGGAACCGTCGGCACTTTCCGTAAACGAGAAAATACGTTTACGGAAAGTGCCGACGGTTCCCGATTGTCAATGTAGTGTTAGACAGTGATACTAGTCGGCCACTTTGTCAAGTTTTTTTTTTAAATGTTGCCAATATCCTCTTTCATAGACTTGTTTGACAACGTCGTCTGTCATCTAAGTTATTTTCGCCATTTCCAGGCGGCGAAACGTTTGTTTTCAAGGCTCCAGAGACATTGAGCAGGTATTTTCTAATTACATAATGTTTATATATATATATATCATTTCAAAATTGATAGAACAAATCAAATACATTGTGATCAACAAATTATGTTGTCGTCTTAAATCCTAGAAGACTGCAACAGTCATAACCAGATTTATACTCAGTATTCCTCATAAACTGTATCAGCATTTCTATAACTAGATTTATTTCAAATGGTTCTACAAGCGTGTGTATCTTGTGTGCAATTATCTTTGCAATGAATTGTAATTATCTGTCAACATAATTGCATGTGTTTGTATTTCTGACAGGAAACAGCTTGATAAGTTGTTAAAGCTGGTATCTAATCATTTTGTTTCCTGTCTTTAAACTTCAATTCGGTTATTGAACATGTTTAATGTAAAAAGAAAAGATGATTCTCAGATCGTTATTCAAACGGCGTGGTCATTAACGGCTAATTGGTATAGAAAGCTAAGACAAACGCGATATTTTGGCGAGAGGCACTCGAGTTATTGATGACTCTGTTATGTGGAGATCAATTACCCTGAACATATACAGCTGAAGTCTTATGTATGTAAGATGAAACTTCAGAAAAAGTCAATGAAATATCTAAACCATTTGTTAACAAATTTTATCATATTTGCCATGACGTTCATTAAATAGCTATAGGAATATGGATTTGGAGAAAACGTCCGTACATCATATTTATCTTAATGTATACTTTATGATATATTTTTCAAAAAAATGGAAGGAAGGATACAAGCCTATGTTTTGCTGTTTTCCCGTGAAGAATAAAATTTATTTTTATTTCTATGCTTACGATGTGGTACTAGGGGAAAGAACTTCATTGGTAAAAAGTCTTGTTCCTCAATGTTAGGCATGACGTGTTCGGTACTCTTTGATACATGACCGTTATCACCCTGGTTCTAACTTTGAGAACAGGACATCGTATTCCACTTTGTTGGTAATACAGAGTTATCTGCTCTTGTCAGCAGGTATTGATTGTTACTTCAATAGTTTTTCCCCACAAATTTATGACGTTCACCAACAAACAAATTAGGTAACGATCAATATCTGCGTTCAAAAGCAGATAACTCTGCATTACGAACCACGGACTGGATTTGAAGACACTAACCTTTCTCGTGCATGTCGGCTTATTCTCCTTTTAAATCTGTAAATTGTTTACATTTTGTTGTATTATTACCGGTATTGTGTTGTAACTAGTTTTGATAACGCGCGTTATTCAATTTGTCAGCACTCGTTATGAGAATTACAAGACAATGACTTTTCAGAGAAAGCAGTTTAATATTTCATAATATTTCCGTTTCAAAATTAAGTTTCGCTTCAACTTGAAACAGTGTTATTGCATCCCAAAGTCCGCTGTCAATCGGACCTATTTATGTTACGTAATGACTTTAGTCGATGGTTCCCGCCCAAAAAAAGTAGTTCGTGGAAATGAACACAAAATCGTCAATTTAATTTCAACATTTTAACCAATACATTCCACCGTGAGGATATTTAACTTTTATACAACTGAGCTACACGAATTGTTGCTAATTATATATTATATATTCTATTCAACTGAGTGCTTTTGATCCGGTACCAGGAATTTTCCTGACGTCAAAAATACACTGAATATAGTGACGTCAGACAAAACGACGTCATTTAATGATGACGTCACGAACATTGTTCTTCATATCACTACACTAATGAAATTGATGCGAGAATTATTATATTATAGCTTTTTTTTTTTTTTTGGTAAGTTTACATAGTGACAACGCAGAGCCAATGAAAACATAGGACGATACATTTCCAAAGGAGGCAGTTGAATACTTAAATACATACAAGTAAATATGTGGTCAATAAAGTCGACAATACGGTCGAGTTAATCTGATCCTTATCAAGACACAAATAAATTACATTACAATGATAGAACAAGAGGAAATGACCGGTGAACCAAACTATAAATTGAAAAAAATGTTCGTGTCGGGCCTTATATAGTCAGTAAACAACCATATCTAGGTGGTGTCATGATGGATAAAAAACATTCAATTAAAATAGAAATCAGTTTTGAACTCACTAAATGACCTTTTACACGAAGAGGTTATTTTATAACAGTGATGATTTAGAAGGTAAGGCACATTTGAATGGAAGTTAAGGTAGATCTGTAGAAGTAATAGGATATCAAAACAGAAAAAAAATTAAATGAATAAATGAAAGTCGATGTGTCATGAGTTGTTTCTATTATTAACGGACTAAGATGTACGGACCGAGATACAGATCCAGAAGTACGCCCTGGTGTAGCATGTACATATCTCGTTCATGCCGAGCGGGTAGCAGGTTTGGAGCTTGTTGATCTAATGACGTTCCCTACTGGGGCGTTGTCGTTGACCATCCCGACTCCTACAGTGGTCAATGTGGACTGCATGTCCTGACGCCTCTGCTGAAGGGAACAACGGTGATTGTTGACCATCCCGACTCCTACAGTGGTCAATGTGGACTGCATGTCCTGGCGCCTCTGCTGAAGGAAACAACTGTGATTGTTGACCATCCCGACTCCTACAGTGGTCAATGTGGACTGCATGTCCTAGCGCCTCTGCTGAAGGAAACAACTGTGATTGTTGACCATCCCGACTCCTACAGTGGTCAATGTGGACTGCATGTCCTGGCGCCTCTGCTGAAGGAAACAACTGTGATTGTTGACCATCCCGACTCCTACAGTGGTCAATGTGGACTGCATGTCCTGGCGCTTCTGCTGAAGGAAACAACGATGATTGATGATCCTCCGACTAAGTGGTGTTTTGGTCCCCCACAAACTGCATATAACACTTGATACAAGTATACAGTATAGCACGTGCAGAATACTGATTGGCTGAAATCAGTGTTTCTGAAAGATCGTTGACAATGGTGGCATGTATTGGCATGAGTACCACACTTGGTACTCTCTCAGTTTTTCGTCTGAATTTGCATTCCAGTGTACTTGGCCTATCCAATTCTTTCACTTAGTTGATCTCTTCATATCCCATGTTGAGAATATGTCATCTAAGATCTAAACAACTATGTCTAAAGATGGCGTCTTCAGAGCTAATACGTCTGATCCACAAAGCTTGAGGTTATGGTATGTTCCTTGTGGTATTAGCTGTGTGGCAACTGACGGGCGGAGGTACTGGTGAGTGTCGATGGATTTAATGTACAGATCTTTGCTTATTTGTCCTATATTGGTTGCACATGGCTAAACACTAACTTGAAAGTAATGTCTTCTCAAAATGTAAAGTTGTTCAACGTAGGACACTTACATGGAATGTTCTACCAAGCTATCTGTTGAAGGATGCTTATTCCCCCCGAGTGTTCAACGCTGTACGACAAGTGTGGGATGTTGGTGTAGAGGGAGAAAAAATCTATGGCAACCAGTAGCCCATGGTGACAG
Organism: Pecten maximus; assembly: GCF_902652985.1. NCBI lineage: Eukaryota > Metazoa > Mollusca > Bivalvia > Pectinida > Pectinidae > Pecten > Pecten maximus. Next base: position 18,265,922 of record NC_047033.1, on the reverse strand, counting down.
GTGGTTCATCCATCGTTACCGGTGGTACATCCACGGTGACCAGCGGTACATCCATGGCTACCAGCAGTACACCACGGTAACCATTGGTACATCAATGGTTATAACCAGCAGTACACCACGGTAAACATTGGAACATCAATGGTTATAACCAGCAGTACACCACGGTAACAAGTGGTACATCAATGGTTATAACCAGCCGTACACCACGGTAACAAGTGGTAGATCAATGGTTTTAACCAGCAGTACACCACGGTAACAAGTGGTACATCAATGGTTATAACCAGCCGTACACCACGGTAACCATTGGTACATCAATGGTTATAACCAGCAGTACACCACGGTAAACATTGGAACATCAATGGTTATAACCAGCAGTACAACATGGTAACAAGTGGTACATCAATGGTTATAACCAGCAGTACACCACGGTAACCATTGGTACATCAATGGTTATAACCAGCAGTACACCACGGTAACCATTGGTACATCAATGGTTATAACCAGCAGTACACCACGGTAACCATTGGTACATCAATGGTTATAACCAGCAGTACAACACGGTAAACATTGGTACATCAATGGTTATCAGCAGTACACCACGGTAACCATTGGTACATCAATGGTTATAACCAGCAGTACACCACGGTAACCATTGGTACATCAATGGTTATAACCAGCAGTACAACACGGTAACAAGTGGTACATCCATGATAACCAGCAGTACACCACGGTAACCATTGGTACATCAATGGTTATAACCAGCAGTACAACACGGTAACAAGTGGTACATCCATGATAACCAGCAGTACACCACGGTAAACATTGGTACATCAATGGTTATAACCAGCAGTACAACACGGTAACAAGTGGTACATCCATGATAACCAGCAGTACACCACGGTAACAAGTGGTACATCAATGGTTATAACCAGCAGACACCACGGTAACCATTGGTACATCAATGGTTATAACCAGTAGTACACCACGGTAACAAGTGGTACATCCATGATAACCAGCAGTACACCACGGTAACCATTGGTACATCAATGGTTATAACCAGCAGTACACCACGGTACCCATTGGAACATCAATGGTTATAACCAGCAGTACACCACGGTAACCATTGGTACATCAATGGTTATAACCAGCAGTACACCACGGTAACCATTGGTACATCAATGGTTATAACCAGCAGTACAACACGGTAAACATTGGTACATCAATGGTTATCAGCAGTACACCACGGTAACCATTGGTACATCAATGGTTATAACCAGCAGTACACCACGGTAACCATTGGTACATCAATGGTTATAACCAGCAGTACAACACGGTAACAAGTGGTACATCCATGATAACCAGCAGTACACCACGGTAACCATTGGTACATCAATGGTTATAACCAGCAGTACAACACGGTAACAAGTGGTACATCCATGATAACCAGCAGTACACCACGGTAAACATTGGTACATCAATGGTTATAACCAGCAGTACAACACGGTAACAAGTGGTACATCCATGATAACCAGCAGTACACCACGGTAACAAGTGGTACATCAATGGTTATAACCAGCAGACACCACGGTAACCATTGGTACATCAATGGTTATAACCAGTAGTACACCACGGTAACAAGTGGTACATCCATGATAACCAGCAGTACACCACGGTAACCATTGGTACATCAATGGTTATAACCAGCAGTACACCACGGTACCCATTGGAACATCAATGGTTATAACCAGCAGTACACCACGGTACCCATTGGAACATCAATGGTTATAACCAGCAGTACACCACGATAACAAGTAGTACATCAATGGTTATAACAAGCCGTACACCACGGTAACAAGTGGTAGATCAATGGTTATAACCAGCAGTACACCACGGTAAACCTTGGTACATCAATGGTTATAACCAGCAGTACACCACGGTAACAAGTGGTAGATCAATGGTTATAACCAGCCGTACACCACGGTAACAAGTGGTAGATCAATGGTTATAACCAGCAGTACACCACGGTAACAAGTGGTAGATCAATGGTTATAACCAGCAGTACACCACGGTAACAAGTGGTACATCAATGGTTATAACCAGCCGTACACCACGGTAACAAGTGGTAGATCAATGGTTATAACCAGCAGTACACCACGGTAACAAGTGGTAGATCAATGGTTATAACCAGCAGTACACCACGGTAACCATTGGTACATCAATGGTTATAACCAGCAGTACACCACGGTAACCATTGGTACATCAATGGTTATAACCAGCAGTACACCACGGTAACAAGTGGTACATCAATGGTTATAACCAGCCGTACACCACGGTAACAAGTGGTAGATCAATGGTTATAACCAGCAGTACACCACGGTAACCATTGGTACATCAATGGTTATAACCAGCAGTACACCACGGTAACAAGTGGTAGATCAATGGTTATAACCAGCAGTACATAACGGTAACCATTGGTACATCAATGGTTATAACCAGCAGTACACCACGGTAACAAGTGGTACATCAATGGTTATAACCAGCAGTACACCACGGTAACCATTGGTACATCAATGGTTATAACCAGCAGTACACCACGGTAACCATTGGTACATCAATGGTTATAACCAGCAGTACACCACGGTAACCATTGGTACATCAATGGTTATAACCAGCAGTACACCACGGTAACAAGTGGTAGATCAATGGTTATAACCAGCAGTACACCACGATAACAAGTGGTAGATCAATGGTTATAACCAGCAGTACACCACGGTAACAAGTGGTAGATCAATGGTTATAACCAGCAGTACACCACGGTAACAAGTGGTAGATCAATGGTTATAACCAGCAGTACACCACGGTAACCATTGGTACATCAATGGTTATAACCAGCAGTACACCACGGTAACCATTGGTACATCAATGGTTATAACCAGCAGTACACCACGGTAACCATTGGTACATCAATGGTTATAACCAGCAGTACACCACGGTAACCATTGGTACATCAATGGTTTTAACCAGCAGTATACCACGGTAACAAGTGGTACATCAATGGTTATAACCAGCAGTACACCACGGTAACCATTGGTACATCAATGGTTATAACCAGCAGTACACCACGGTAACCATTGGTACATCAATGGTTATAACCAGCAGTACACCACGGTAACCATTGGTACATCAATGGTTATAACCAGCAGTACACCACGGTAACAAGTGGTAGATCAATGGTTATAACCAGCAGTACACCACGGTAACCATTGGTACATCAATGGTTATAACCAGCAGTACACCACGGTAACAAGTGGTAGATCAATGGTTATAACCAGCAGTACACCACGATAACAAGTGGTAGATCAATGGTTATAACCAGCAGTACACCACGGTAACAAGTGGTAGATCAATGGTTATAACCAGCAGTACACCACGGTAACAAGTGGTAGATCAATGGTTATAACCAGCAGTACACCACGGTAACCATTGGTACATCAATGGTTATAACCAGCAGTACACCACGGTAACCATTGGTACATCAATGGTTATAACCAGCAGTACACCACGGTAACCATTGGTACATCAATGGTTATAACCAGCAGTACACCACGGTAACCATTGGTACATCAATGGTTTTAACCAGCAGTAAACCACGATAACAAGTGGTACATCAATGGTTATAACCAGCAGTACACCACGGTAACCATTGGTACATCAATGGTTATCAGCAGTATACCACGGTAACAAGTGGTACATCAATGGTTATAACCAGCAGTACACCACGGTAACCATTGGTACATCAATGGTTATAACCAGCAGTACACCACGGTAAACATTGGTACATCAATGGTTATCAGCAGTACACCACGGTAACCATTGGTACATCAATGGTTATAACAAGCAGTACACCACGGTAACAAGTGGTACATCAATAGTTATCAGCAGTATACCCATAGTAACCTAAAATACATATATTGTAGCTAGCAGTATAACTACTGGTAAATGACTACAGGGTGTCTATGCAAGATAGCCTGCGGTGTTTTGTATGACACTTGACGTGATGCCATCGACGTGTTTCTGTGCTGATTCATATCATTCATGTCGCCGTCCGCTGTAGGAGCATTATACAATGATAAATCAGTGTTAGAACCAATCTGCTTTTTATCAATGCGTATGATTTGTAAATAGAGAAGGAACCAATTAGCTGTAAGATTTTGTCTCTGTTCAAAGATAAAATATGTGTTAATGGACTAAGCAGACATCTAATGCAGTGTTATATTGGTAAGAATAATACCATTTCTCGTTTATGACTACACCGAAATCAAATGATTGAATGTTATATACATTGTAAGGATTTTTTCAGTATTCTTCAATGTAAGAACACAACGAAACCTCTAATGGAAGATACATACGACAGATAGGATCACTGGCTTATTTATTTTTTATTTTTTTTTGTATAGTGTCGTCATACTGAAAGTCCAAATATAGTAACGAACTTATCATTAGGTGACATTATATTGACAACAGTCGAACCAGTCCTTACCAGTAACTTAATAGCTCGCAAAGAGTGCAAGTTCCACTTTTATAGACTTTGATTTGCCAGGACAGGATTCATCAAACCTGATTGAGATTGAAATGAATGATGCTGACAATGAAGAATTTAGCATACAGAGGCGTTTTATACCATTATAATACAGAGCAGCGCACACAATTAAAAACTTTAAATCGATAACTGTTATCTATGTTTCAAGTTTTACCACATAGAACACGGTTTTCTTCAAAACGATAAGCATACAGCACTAGAACGGGATCAATTATTAGGGTTTATAGACAATGACGGGGTACGGGATCAATGATTAGGGTTTATAGACAATGACGGGTACGGGACAAAGTTTTAGGGTTTATAGACAATGACGGGGTACGGGATCAATAATTAGGGTATATAGACAATGACGGGTACGGGATCAATTATTAGGGTTTATAGACAATGACGGAGTACGGGATCAATAATTAGGGTTTATAGACAATGACGGGTACGGGATCAATTATTAGGGTTTATAGACAATGACAGGGTACGGGATCAATTATTAGGGTTAATAGACAATGACGGGTACGGGGTCAATGATTAGGGTTAATAGACAATGACGGGTACGGGATCAATGATTAGGGTTTATAGACAATGACGGGGTACGGGATCAATTATTAGGGTTTATAGACAATGACGGGGTACGGGATCAATTATTAGGGTTGATAGACAATGACGGGTACGGGACAAAGTTTTAGGGTTTATAGACAATGACGGGTACGGGATCAATTATAGGGTTTATAGACAATGACGGGGTACGGGATCAATTATAGGGTTTATAGACAATGACGGGTACCGGATCAATGATTAGGGTTTATAGACAATGACGGGGTACGAGATCAATGATTAGGGTTTATAGACAATGACGGGTACGGGATCAATGATTAGGGTTTATAGACAATGACGGGGTCATTGATTAGGGTTTATAGACAATGAAGGGGTACGGGATCAATTATTAGAGTTTATAGACAATGACGGGGTACGGGATCAATAATTAGGGTTTATAGACAATGACGGGTACGGGATCAATTATTAGAGTTTATAGACAATGACGGGGTACGGGATCAATTATTAGGGTTTATAGACAATGACGGGTACGGGATCAATGACTAGGGTTTATAGACAATGACGGGTACGGGATCAATAATTAGGGTTTATAGACAATGACGGGTACGGGATCAATGATTAGGGTTTATAGACAATGACGGGTATGGGATCAATGATTAGGGTTTATAGACAATGACGGGTACGAGATCAATAATGAGGGTTTATAGATAATGACGGGTACGGGATCAATGATTAGGGTTTATAGACAATGACGGGGTACGGGATCAATTATTAGGGTTAATAGACAATGACGTGTACGGGATCAATGATTAGGGTTTATAGACAATGACGGGTACGGGATCAATGATTAGGGTTTATAGACAATGACGTGTACGGGATCAATAATTAGGGTTAATAGACCATGACGTGTACGGGATCAATGATTAGGGTGTATAGACAATGACGGGTACGGGATCAATGATTAGGGTTTATAGACAATGACGGGTACGAGATCAATGATTATGGTGTATAGACGATGACGGGGTACGGGATCAATGATTAGGGTTAATAGACAATGACGGGTACGGGATCAATTATTAGGGTTTATAGACAATGACGGGTACGGGATCAATCATTAGGGTTTATAGACAATGACGGGTACGGGATCAATTATTAGGGTTTATAGACAATGACGGGGTACGGGATCAATTATTAGGGTTAATAGACAATGACGTGTACGGGATCAATTATTAGGGTTTATAGACAATGACGGGTACGGGATCAATGATTAGAGTTTATAGACAATGACGGGTACGGGATCAATTATTAGGGCTTATAGACAATGACGGGGTACGGGATCAATTATTAGGGTTAATAGACAATGACGTGTACGGGATCAATTATTAGGATTTATAGACAATGACGGGTACGTGATCAATAATTAGGGTTTATAGACAATGACGGGTACGGGATCAATTATTAGGGTTTATAGACAATGACGGGGTACGGGATCAATTATTAGGGTTAATAGACAATGACGTGTACGGGATCAATTATTAGGGTTTATAGACAATGACGGGTACGGGATCAATGATTAGGGTTTATAGACAATGACGGGGTACGGGATCAATGATTAGGGTTTATAGACAATGACGGGGTACGGGATCAATGATTAGGGTTTATAGACAATGACGGGGTACGGGGTCAATGATTAGGGTTTATAGACAATGACGGGGTACGGGATCAATAATTAGGGTTTATAGACAATGACGGGGTACGGGATCAATGATTAGGGTTTATAGACTATGACGGGGTACGGGATCAATGATTAGGGTTTATAGACAATGACGGGGTACGGGATCAATGATTAGGGTTTATAGACAATGACGGGGTACGGGATCAATGATTAGGGTTGATAGACAATGACGGGGTACGGGATCAATGATTAGGGTTTATAGACAATGACGGGGTACGGAATCAATTATTAGGGTTTATAGACAATGACGGGTACGGGATCAATGATTAGGGTTTATAGACAATGACGGGTACGGGATCAATGATTAGGGTTTATAGACAATGACGGGTACGGGATCAATTATTAGGGTTTATAGACAATGACGGGGTACGGGTCAATGATCAGGGTTTATAGACAATGACGGGTACGGGATCAATTATTAGGGTTTATAGACAATGACGGGTACGGGATCAATGATTAGGGTTTATAGACAATGACGGGGTGCGGGATCACTGATTAGGGTTTATAGACAATGACGGGTACGGGATCAATGATTAGGGTTTATAGACAATGACAGGGTACGGGATCAATAATTAGGGTTTATAAACAATGAAGGGTACGGGATCAATGATTAGGGTTTATAGACAATGAAGGGTACGGGATCAATGATTAGGGTTTATAGACAATGACGGGGTACGGGATCAATTATTAGGGTTTATAGACAATGACGGGTACGGGATCAATAATTAGGGTTTATAGACAATGACGGGGTACGGGATCAATGATTAGGGTTGATAGACAATGACGGGTACGGGATCAATAATTAGGGTTTATAGACAATGAATTGGTAAGGATTCCAAGCGTTTGTATTTGCATGTAAGAATTGTAATCTAAAAATATGTTCGACCTTGAAAGGCTTAATATTTAATATCCCAACCAATAACAAATGTTCTGAACGCAGAATTTGGTATTGTTCCGAATTTATTAATTTCTTACAAACATATAGTTATTGTAGGCAATGGTTATTTACGAGTTCACTGACATTATGTTTATATTGCCGATTACCTACATATTCCACACAACACAACTGTTATTATTAACAGACAAATCAAGCGCCCCCGTGTATACATGAAGTCTATACAGACAATAATATTTGTTGCGGGACTGTTGTCTTTGTGAAAACCATGGTTTGAATGAATTTGATCGACTGTAACAAATCAAGCAAAACATTATGATCAGGTTAATATTAGATAAAAACCGTGCATTGGGTTTAAAATATTATTTATTTCTCAGACAGTGTGTCTTAACGTAAATGACCTCCATTGTAGAGTTTAAGACCGGTATATAGAAATCATTGTTAGTTGGATGTGTCTCTGGACATAATCAGAACATGTTGAGGACAAGATCTTAAATGTGGATTTTAAAATATAGACTACATACTGACCGTTGTTACAAAAGAGAAAATGGTTGTAATACAAATGTGTCATTATATACAGGTAGATATCATCGTTAGGTTTGGACCGTTATAGGAGTGTGTCACTATATACAGGTAGATATCATCGTTAGGTTTGGACCGTTATAGGAGTGTGTCATTATATACAGGTAGATATCATCGTTGGGTTTGGACCGTAATAGGAGTGTGTCATTATATACAGGTAGATATCATCGTTAGGTTTGGACCGTTATAGGAGTGTCATTATATACAGGTAGATATCATCGTTAAGTTTGGACCGTAATAGGAGTGTGTCATTATATATACAGGTAGATATCATCGTTAGGTTTGTACCGTTATAGGAGTGTGTCATTATATACAGGTAGATATCATCGTTAGGTTTGGACCGTAATAGGAGTGTGTCATTATATATACAGGTAGATATCATCGTTAGGTTTGTACCGTTATAGGAGTGTGTCATTATATACAGGTAGATATCATCGTTAGGTTTGGACCGTAATAGGAGCGTGTCATTATATACAGGTAGATATCATCGTTATATTTGGACCGTAATAGAAGTGTGTCATTATATACAGGTAGATATCATCGTTAGGTTTGGACCGTTATAGGAGTGTGTCATTATATACAGGTAGATATCATCGTTGGGTTTGTACCGTAATAGGAGTGTGTCATTATATACAGGTAGATATCATCGTTAGGTTTGTACCGTAATAGGAGTGTGTCATTATATACAGGTAGATATCATCGTTAGCTTTGTACCGTTATAGGAGTGTGACATTATATACAGGTAGATATCATCGTTAGGTTTGTACCGTAATAGGAGTGTGTCATTATATATACAGGTAGATATCATCGTTAGGTTTGTACCGTTATAGGAGTGTGTCATTATATACAGGTAGACAGCATCGTTAGGTTTGGACCGCATAGGAGTGTGTCATTATATACAGGTAGATTGCATCGTTAGGTTTGGACCGCATAGGGGTGTGTCATTATATACAGGTAGATATCATCGTTAGGTTATATCCAACATATGGCATGTAATCATGAATTATATTTGTACGTAAAACGTTCAAAAGAGAGGAAAATATAACCATGTGATTCTTACAGAATTACACACATCACAGCGTCTGTGTCATGCCAACTTTTGCTTTAAAACAAGTAAAATATCATATAATAAAGCAGTTATCAACTTGTTCGAGTGAATACTAGGATTAATCAACCTTTAAAAGAGATATTTCCCTCGACTTCCGGCCTCGGCTTCCGGCCTCGAGAAATATCAATTATCCTCGCATTCACATAAAAAAAATGTCGATTGTTGTATTATATCTAGATATAAGATATGCTTCATCATCATTAGGCATGGACTTTGATACCAGTATGTCATTATATACAGGTAGATGCAACGGGTGGTTTATCATATTTAGGCTTGTGTTATTACGCATAGGTAAAAGTAGTCATTATAGACAGAAAAAAAATATTTAGGACTGGCCGTCGTGTGGGTTGTGATATTAGAGTGTCGCTTTATACAGTAGGTCGTTATAGACAGATAGACATTATTAAGGACTGACCGTTTTGTTGGTTGTGATATTAGAGTGTCGCTTTATACAGTACGTCGTTATAGACAGATAGACATTATTAAGGACTGGCCGTTTTGTGGGTTGTGATATTAGAGTGTCGCTATATACAGTAGGTCATTACAGACAGAGAAACATTATCAAGGATTGACTGTTGTGTGGGTTCAAGTGTCGCTATACAGTAGGTCGTTATAGACAGGTAGAGATTAACTTTTACTATCGTTGGGTAGGACTGTGATAAAACTTACCATCGCTAGGATACGGCTGTGATATAACGGTAGCGTTGCATTCGTACCACGCCATCCAAATTCCCCGTACCATTATCTCCTCGGGACTCAGAGGGAGGGCCGGTAAGGCACCATCTGTGGTGCTTGTAGTTGGAAACAAATCCGGTTCCGTTCTGTTATCGGACATGTTATTCAGTTTGTTGAATATAACACAAAACACTGTTCAGCTTAGCGATCCAATCACAACAAATATCCACATTTAATGTAAGAAATATGTGGTTCAGTTATCCAGCTTCATTTCCCGTCGAACGTGTCCCTCCGATGGCTTAGAAAAATGTTCCTTTTCAGAGTTACAGACCAGTAAATCTGCTGTCCGACCAATGTTTCCGGGTGTGTGTTTAGGTTGCTTTGTAACCACCAACCTGTAAACAGAGACTGATATGTATGTATTCGGACAAGGTGTTCCAGTCTGGGACGAGTTGCTATCGGCAGCAGTATGTGAGGGAGTGACAGTGATTGACTTCCCTAACACTCGCGAGGACAGGCCGCGTGTCGTCTCTGATCGCGCCGTTAAAGGTACGACTGCAGCAATGTGCTACAGAGAGCACGCGCAGTCCACTTGTCATGCATCAGTTAGAGCCAGTAGCGTGACATTGTTGAAAAGTGATATTCAATTATTTTATCGCAAACTGATACAATTCAGAGACACAAAATTTGCATGAATGAAATTACAATAAATATTGCCGTAAATATTTCCAGAGTCATTCATACAGCATTCAACTATCTGCTAATAATGTCCCCGTATGTCCCCTATATAATGGCGTTTGTCGTGATAACGTAAAAATATAGGTACAGCTGTAACACATAGTAAACAGGTAATGTGTGACGTGTTACATTTATATATTTACCATTGTATGGCACTGCCACTATATAACCCTACCAATTCAGTTGCGAGTTCACCAGCCTATGAACTGCCAACAGGAAGTGATCTCTGCTACTGGTAAGCGGGGGAAATTTGAATTTGAAAATTTCAAAACAAAAATCGCATGACAAATAAAAAATCGCAGATGGTAAATATAAGAATTGAACGGCTTTCAGTTGGCATTCATAGTCAATATGAATGCCAACTGGACAGAGGCAAATTCCATGAAGCGCGCTAGCGCTTCATGTTGAATTTGCCTCTGTCCAGTTGGCATTCATATTGACTATGAATGCCAACTGAAAGCCGTTCAATGCTTAAATGACACCCATAGTAACGTATTAAACAGAATACACAATTTACATCTTAAATACCGATAGTAAGTTAGATACTCGCAATGATGACAGTATATAAAAACATTGTCATTCCATGCATGTACATCATATTTACAGATTAAATGTAATGTGTAGTGTATTTACTATCGAGACATTTCATGTATAATATTTACAGATCGAATGTAATCGGTAGTGTATTTACTATTGAGACATTTCATGTATAATATTTACAGATCGAATGTAATGTGTAGTGTATTTACTATCGAGACATTCTATATATCATGTTATTTACAGATCGAATGTAATCGGTAGTGTATTTACTATTGAGATATCCTATTCGGTAGTATATTTATTATTGAGACATTCTCTGTACAGTATTTATATATCTGGTACAATCGTGTTTTTACTATAAAGACAATATATATATCGTAGTTACAGATCATATGATCCAGTCGTATAACTGCTATTCACACGTGCTATTTTGCGAAAATGTTTATCTCTTGTACAGATCCGAAGGTGACCTGATTAGATATTGAAATGTGCTTTATACGCCATTTCTTATTCAAATATAAAAAGCTACTTCGCAATATTACTTTTTAAGATCTAGGAATGTAACAAGAATATCTCTACAGAGGTATGGCACAGATATTCATGCTTCCCTAGTTCAATTTATTACCTAATGCTTTTGATTTTCCTTAACTATACTGTAATGAATTATGTCATTCCGGATAAATTGTGTCCGATCTGGTATTAAGTCTTACTCAAGAAATTCACTCGGAACTCCTCGGATGTAACTGCGCAACATTCCGATTTCTGGGCAGCACAGCCGAGGAGTTCCGATTGCAAGAAATTACTGTGTAACTCTCCGGCTCTGAAGAGTAATAAAAGCTAGTCTATGAGGACTGAGACCACAATTAAGTACTTCCGGGTTCAGGCCCCACGAATGAAGTCCCCTCAAAAATGTATGTATTTCAGGAAAACAAATCAAATGCCTCTTTAAAATTGATTTCTGTTGATGAATTTAATGTGGATTTATAGTAGAGATGTCAATCTAGGTTTTGTGATGTAAAATGATAATATTGATCATTAATTATGTGCTCCGGGACCCTGTGTGATGAGTCCTGATTTGACCTCTACCCCTGACCCGGATGTATATAATCCACGTTGGTGACACATTTTGACAGCTATCTCCAGAAAATGCTGAACATGCTGGGTTGAAACTTTTATATTTTGCTTCTCAGATGTTGGTCTTGGCCAGGTGAGATGGAATTTTAATGTTACAATGAAACATATAGCGAAGCTAATTGTGGTCTCGGTCCATGTAAATCGGAATCATGGCGTGCCTGATCAGAACATGACTTATACACATAATATGTATTTTGAACTATTGCACGACTTAAATGAACATTGCACGGTCACGTGCGAATTTATTGAACACCGTGTGACGTTTCGGAATAAAGTCATTCCCTTTCAAGCGTCTAAGTCACTCAGATGGCAACAATGCCAGACGATAGTCATGGCATTTCTAGGCCTTCAGGAAAGTCGCGATTTCAGTGATTCTAATAGTGTTTTAGTGATTATTTATTAAAACAAGTATATCATGGGTGCCTTCGTCCTCGTGCAATAGAACATCGGTCGATTACCAATACCTCACGTCAAATACTCTGGATTATTGCACAGACACCAATGATATATTTGTATAATAGATATATACTCAATCAAGTATGACAGTCGCCCGCTTGCCAAAACAAAGTGCTTCGGAGAACAGTGTGTTGTGGTCCAAAATGGAACAACCAACCAATTGAAAAAATAGACTTTTGAAACATCCCCGTATATAGAAAGTTGAGCCAGGGATAAAATGTCTGGCAGCCACTGATTGGCAAGTATGTTATGAAGTGAGAAAATAGATGTTAGCCCTGATAGGTAACTATCAATAAGAAATGTTGATATAAATTTCGTAAGTCCGATTGATTTTTTTCCCCAAAGTTCAGGTAATAATAATAAACAGGTAAACATTTCAGATTTTGGGGAATTTTTTCTGCGAAATTCACCCATTTTCAAAATGGCTACCCTGGAGAAAATTTGAGCTGAAGGACCCAACTTTTTTTGTTGATTAGGTGTTATATCAGACCCTAAACTTTTGTTATAAACCATAATTGTCATATTGAATTCAAGAATTGGAATGAAATACTCCAAATCGTTAACACTAAAGCCTATGGGAAAACAATTGGTTGGTTGGTCCCTATAACCGGTATTTTATTCCACGCAGCTCTCCAGGTACTTAAGCATGTTTCTAAATTAATTTGAAGTTACGTTCTTTGGTGAGAGGTGTTTGTGTGTCCTCACTTTTATGTCGCTCGTATTACTAACTTAATATGATTCTACTCCGGGCAATAGCTAGACATTTTAAACTTGCATTAGCGATATTTTCAAAAAAAAAATACACATTTCAATACATTAAACTTTTAAAGTTCCCGATTGAATCCATCAATTTTATACGCCATAAGAATTGTTAAATGATATAAGGAGCATTTTCTCTTCAGGTAGCCCACTATTAAATAGGAATCTCACTCTGATTTTTATGGCGCACTGTCGCTCTTCGCAAGGCGCATTATCGCTATTCACAAGGCGCAGATTATCGCTCTTCGATTGACGCATTGTCGCTATTTGCATGGCGAGGGCACCAATGCGACACGGTCGAAATCTGTCATCATAGATCTTCGATATTCTACGTAAATACCTCCCTTGCCCTTTGCTCCTGCACTCCAATCATGGATAAAAATCCCAATGTCTCTCGAGCTCTACTTCCTGTTTAATGACTCTAAATTTAAAAAATAATTTCCCAATTGATCTGTTTATTATTCAATTTGATGTTTCACCCGCCTCAAAAGACACGCTGTGAAAATGTCACTAATCAATTGAAAATAAATGTCCGCTGTAAACGAGGAATAAATATTTCACTAACGAAATGCTGACAAATGGTTGGAACCTCACACTGCTGGGGTAGTGAACATCATTACGACTGAACGGTTTATTTCATTTGTTTTCTTCTCAACATTAATGGAAATAAATGATTGATTAATTACTTCATTACACGGATTCACATCCGCACTGAAATGCCAAATCAGTTTCCAATAGCGGGATTCGTTATGTTTCCATGGATATACGACAGGTACAAAAGAAACAGGTGTAACGAGAACAATGAGGACTTTACGACATAATTGATCGAAATCATGTCTCCTAGGATATGAGTTTAGCAGGGTACATACATCCATATACAAATTATCACTAATGGCACTGCTTCCGAATACACTAGTATTACCTTTACAAATTATCAAATATCCTAAAGGTCGAGTAAAAACGGCCTAAGAAGCAAATACAATAGGTTTGTATGTGTGTTATTGATAGCCTCTGTAGCCCTCCGTTTACAAATAGGCATTTAAGTCCAAACATGTACATACGCAAAATTATAGCGCATTTCTTACGCCAAAAATAAAAAAAAATAATGTACGGTTTTGGTGGAACACACTTCAATATAATTCTATGGCTTCCTCGTCATCAAGCCAAATTGGCCATTTCTGGTCTATATCGCAGTTCTAATTGACCAAATCGACCATACCTAATACCAAGGAGATGACCGTTGGTGGCGAAATCTTCATTATTTGAGGTTTGTCTTTAAACTTAAGTTTTGACTGCAAAACCTACTGATTTCCGAATACACGTAGTAATCTAAAGAGTATAGGAAACTGGCTACGTGGACACATGTCCCATGGTTCACTATCCAGTATAGGACACTGGCAAAAATAATCCTTTATTGGGATTAATATTGTCGGAGCTGCAATGCAACTCAGATTCAAACATTGTTCTTCACACTGCATGCCTTGAGTGGAGCTGACATCATACAATGTCCCCTGAATGCCGATATATCTAGATCTCGTAGTCACCATCATCACTGAGGAACTCACTGATGTAGATCATAGAGTGTCCAGAATTTAACCATTAGGCAGGACTATGCTCATGGACTTCAAGTAGTTCCGCTTCTTGTGGCCAAAGTAACAGACTCTCTACGTTATGATCAGAGCTGGTAGGGATAAAGATGCATGTACAATCAAGTATGACAGTCGCCCGCTTGCCAAAACAAAGTGCTTCGGAGAACAGTGTGTTGTGGTCCAGAATGGAACAACCAACCAATTGAAAAATAGACTTTTGAAACATCCCCTATATATAGAAAGTTGAGCCAGGGATAAAATGTCTGGCAGCCACTGATTGGCAAGTATGTTATGAAGTTACAAAATATATGTAGCCTGATAGGTAACTATCAATAAGAAATGTTGATATAAATTTCGTTAGTCCGATTTAATTTTTTTTAATTCAGGTAATAATAATTAACATTTCAGATTTTTGAGAATTTTTCCTGCGAAATTCACCCCTTTTCAAAATGGCTACCCAAGAAAAAGTTTGATGGACCCAATTGTTTTTGTTTGATTAAGTGTTATATGAGATCCTAAACTTTTGTTATAAACCATAATTACCATATTGAATTCAAGAATTTTAATGATATACACCAAAACGTTAACACTAAAGTCTATGGAAAAACAATTGTTTGGTCGTCCCCTTGTTACAATTTGTAGATGTTAACGTCCAAGGAACAATAGTTATGTGTAATGATTTTACTATGGAACGAGATGCATTGGAAACTGACATGTTAAAAGGAAACACTCTTTCAACGATATGTTGGCATCCTCGTGGGTTCGAGATTAAATACCAGTATCAATAGAGGACGAAGAATGTGAAAGAATTTCTAGAAATTGTGTTCTTGTCAAACTTGCCAAGGCTTTACAATCGGGAGAGTAAAGGAAGACTCCTGCTTTGGTAGCATAAATGATATCGCCAAAAGATCATGGATGATTTCTTTTGATGTGGAAGACAGCTATGAAGTCAACATGTCTCTTTCATCAGTACGGTCCTTCCCTATCATGATGATGTGAACAAAAACGCGAGGACAAAGAACACCACAGTTTGTGATGAAAGATTGTGCGCTTGGACAAAATGGTCGAATCTTTTATCGAAGCTCTTCGTACATAGTGTCCATTTGGCGTGGGAAGACTGACCATAAAATAGATATAGGTATATAATTGGAGGTTCCGCCACGTGCCATTATCACCAGTACTGTGATCTTAAGGTTGCGACTTTTGTTTCTGATAATTCTTGAAACACGTCGTACACATGCCAATATTTTGATCACCAGTAAAGTTATTGCCATCTGCTTTTGAAACATCAAGCAACATATTTTGCTGATGAAGCAGATTTCTCGGTTTTAATGTCTCTCCTGATAGAGACAATATTGCAACCCGCAGCTACACACCTAACTATCTCTCATTGTGAGAATTATACTGCATTAGGTGTTTAAAGTCTCCGCCAGACGCGATTTTATAGATAGGATAGAACGCTTTAATATAATATTTCAAACCATGAACTTATAAGCTATTTACTTAAAGAAAATCTTTTTAAAAAAAACAATGAGATTTGGGTATACGGAGTATATTATTACAAGATTTGATTAGTCACTATCGGTCATGTAATATATCGTATTTAACGTCCTAATCATAATCATAGTCAACAATGATGGCCATTTGAGGACATGGGCTATGTTGGCATTTATTGTATGCATGCTACGGGCTGTTATATACAGTGGACCCGCGATCATCCGGACGCCGATAGTCCGGAAAAATCTTTGCACAAATTGTATAGCTCTGATTTTTGGGCAGGGTAAAGGCATATAATTGTGAATGGACAGGCTTATATGAGGACAGGTGTTAATGGGACACCAACAGGCAAGCTCATACGAGGACGAGTGTCCAGGGGACGCCAACAGCGTGGCTCATATGAGGACGGATGTCTTAGGGACACCAATGGCCAGGGTTATATAAGGACGGGTATCTAAGGGATACCAATAGCCAGGCTCATATGAGGATTGACGTCTTAGGGGATACCAACAGGCAGGCTCATCTGAGGATTGACGTCTAAGGGGACACCAACAGCCAGGCTCATATGAGGATTGACGTCTAAGGGGACACCAACAGCCAGGCTCATATGAGGACGGGTGTCCATGGGACACCAACAGCCAGGGTGTGCTAGATGTATTTGGCAGAATGCTTCAGTAAGGAATTACAACACAGTCGACATCATATTCGCGGTATAACAGAGGGGCAGACATAAACACGATATGGCCTCCCAAACACACACATTCACTACGAGAATACATCTCTCATATAGTAGAGTACGTACTAAAATCATCATGTATGTTTATAGGACGCCAGATAATTCATAAATAACTATATTAGATCCAACACCAATATTTCCGCTGTGTGTTAATTTATCCTCACAAAGTTAATATTGTCATATCTTTCTAAATATTTAAAGTGTAGTCAGAGCTTTGCAAGTATACCCAACGGCATCAAAACTTTGTCAAATAAGGTAAGCGAACTCCCTGTAAACAATGTCTAATAATACACATGCGAAGTGGTTATTATAGACAATATTTAAGCATTGATGTCATTTTTTTTAGTTTGTTTGCAATCTGTATGAATCCGCGTAGCTAATTCTTACAGAAGTTTGCAGTTTTTCACACCCCTATGAAACTCAAAAGTTTAAGTTCATTCCGAGAATGGCGCAAATTTTGTTAGCAAACTTCTGTAAGAATCCGCTACGCGGATTCATACAGTTTGCAAACAAAATTTGTTTCATACCCCGATGAAACTAAAACAAAAATGACATCAATGCTTAATAGTTAATTTTTGAAAACAATTTTCTAATTTTAAACATGTTTTATGTACAATTTTACTGGTTTTATATGGGATTTCGCAACGTGAATTGTCGTATTGTGACGTCACATTTTTCGCGCCTTTCTCGGAATTTTGTTCATAGTGGTATAATTAATTTTTCTTTGTTTTCATGGTAAATACTCAAATGTGATTGGTCGAAAAATTCTTTTCATTCTTCCATGAAAGAAATTCCGAGCATGGCGCGAAAAAATGTGACGTCACAATACGACAATTGACGTTGCGTATTGTTTCAGAAAAAGAATCCCATTTAAAACCAGTAAAATTGTACATAAAAGATGTTTTAAATTAGAAAATTATTTTCAAAAATTAATTATAAGCGTTGATGTCAGTTTTTTTTTGGTTTCATCGGGGTATGAAACAAATTTTGTTTGCAAACTTCTGTAAGAATCCGCTATGCGGATTCATACAGTTTGCAAACAAAATTTGTTTCATTTAAGCATTGAACAGTTACCAAATGGTAGTATACAGTCGATATGAATACAATTTGGGTGACAGATAAATAGAATGTCGCCCGTTATTCGGATGTTCGGATGTTCAACTTCACAGGGGCTCGATTTTGGAGTAAGGTAGGCCTTTGACATCAGTGAATTCAGTATGCATACACAACCAGAAACCATGTCGATACTGCCGATTTTTCGCAAGATTAAAAAAAAAAAAATGCTGGACTTTAAATGTTGTCGTGTCTAGCATTTCTGACAATTCGACAACGAGCCCCTGTGTGACGACAGTGACAATTTATTACTTCCTATAGATCAGGAATAGAGCGTATAATTTTGTGTCGAGCCGGTCGACTTCATTTTTTCTATTATTAAATTTTACTCTCATAACTTGCGTTGCTTTTTTTGTGGTGGTTTACGTAGATAAATGCTAGCATTCGAAATCTCTCCTGGCCGAATGTAACTGGGGACCATTGTTTTGACCAGCAACACCTGGGGCTGTATCCCTACTCTGACCGTATCACTGTAAATTGTAGTATACAGTCTCATGAATACTATTTGGTTTACTAACGATATATAGGCAAATGCAACACAGAATGTAAATATACCCCGATGAAACTAAAAAAAAAATGACATCAATGCTTAAATGAAAAACAAATCTCAACAAATCAGAAAGCCGCATTCTGCGTACAAACAATGGCAAATTCATGACATTGGTTATGAAGTCCAGTTAGTTCAAAATTATAATTTTAAAAAATGTACAATTTTACGGAATTCCGTGGCAGATTACAGGACACAGTCAGTATAGACGATTGGAGTTAAAGTTCAATTTAAGACACCATCACGGTCACATGTTCTCGTTAAACTAAAAAACAGTTTATCATACTTAGCAAAAATCTTAACACAGCTGATCAAAACAGACCCTGGTTTCATCAATAGTCCTTAACATTGAGGGAACTCCTAAACTGGTTGAGGGAACTACTTAACATTGAGGGAACTCCTGCACTGGCTGAGGGAACTCCGTAACATTGAGGGAACTCCTAAACTGGCTGAGGGAACTCCGTAACATTGAGGGAACTCCTAAACGAGTTAAGTGAGCTCCTTAACTAGTTTAGGAAACTCCTAAACTAGCTGAGGGAACTCCATTAACCAGTAGAGGGAATTCCATAACTAGCTGAGGGAACCCCATTAACCAGTAGAGGGAATTCCATAACTAGCTGAGGGAACCCCATTAACCAGTAGAGGGAATTCCATAACTAGCTGAGGGAACCCCATTAACTAGTTGAGGGAACTCCTTAACCAGTAGAGGGAATTCCTTAACTAGCTGAGGGAACCCCATTAACCAGTAGAGGAATTTCATAACTAGCTGAGGGAACCCCATTAACTAGTTGAGGGAACTCCTTAACCAGTAGAGGGAATTCCTTAACTAGTTGAGGGAACTCCTTAACCAGTAGAGGGAATTCCTTAACTAGTTGAGGGAACCCCATTAACCAGTAGAGGGAATTCCATAACTAGTTGAAGGAACTCCTTAACCAGTAGAGGGAACTCCTTAACCAGTAGAGGGAATTCCTTAACCAGTAGAGGGAACTCCTTAACCAGTAGAGGGAATTCCTTAACTAGTTGAGGGAACCCCATTAACCAGTAGAGGGAATTCCATAACTAGTTGAAGGAACTCCTTAACCAGTAGAGGGAATTCCTTAACCAGTAGAGGGAACTCCTTAACCAGTATAGGGAACTCCTTAACCAGTAGAGGGAACTCCTTAACCAGTAGAGGGAACTCCTTCACTAGTTGAGGGAATTCCTTAACGTGTAGAGGGAATTCCTTAACCAGTAGAGGGAACTCCTTAACCAGTAGAGGAAACTCCTTAACCAGTAGAGGGAACTCCTTAACTAGTAGAGGGAACTCCTTAACCAGTAGAGAGAATTCCTTAACCAGTAGAGGGAATTCCTTAACTAGTAGAGGGAATTCCTTAACTAGTAGAGGGAATTCCTCAACCAGTAGAGGGAATTCCTTAACTAGTTGAGGGAATTCCTTAACCAGTTTAGGAGAACTCCTACCTGGGATGTTGTTAGATGTTCATGTAACGTAGCGAGAATGGCCATATATATTTTAATTAGATTGGCTGAGGGAACGCGTTAACTAGTGGAAGGAACTCCTTAACTTAAAAAAAATCCATATGAAGGCCTTACAGAAGTTCTTTTCTCCTGTAACCAACTATTTTTTGTACCGAAAACTCTGAATTAAAGAAACTATTTAAATTGTAAATAGAACAAGTCCTTCATTTTTTATTTGCTAATACATCGACAATTTCGATGAGATATATACAAGGAACTGACAATCAATGACACTGCAGATTCGTCCACATCGGCCGCTTACCACTTATATGTCTTTTGTACAATTCGTTTGTACAATCTATTTAATTTAGATTTATTTTGTGTGTTTAGATATAAAAAAAATAATTTGTCTTGTCTCGAAATATCAGTAATTCAAACAGTGAATGGCAGTGTTACGCGTTGGCCTAAATAGAATATATTTATACGCATGGTGTCACGGTTTGGATGTCAGGTATGATGTCGTAGACTGCAAAATCTAGTCAGCTTATATTGTGGGTTTGCCATCCAAATGTAAATAGGTTTTGTTTTAGTTAATTAGGTATATTTTACTACCATGGGTACTATCGAGCGTTTCTGTGACATACGCTGTTGGCGCTGTAGCGTCTTTAATGAAAGAAATGTCGGCTGCTGACGGAAAAAACGGACAACAAATGGTTTGCAGTGATGCGAATTGCTAAAGACCTTGGGGAGGATAGCTGTGGAACTGTTTCGTTCTTCGATTTGAAGTCCGATGTTATCAATGTTCGTTAATATACATAGGGATTTCGTTATAGTCAACCTTGTTCTCATTATAGAGACACAACGGTAACTATAATCAAATTATCATATATATATATATATATATATATATAATATACATCAAAAGAAAGGTTTCTGATAAAAAATGAATAGCACTTAAACTACCATTGGAAATCATTGAAACATTACTATTTATAGTTAATACTATTTTAAACGTTTGGCGTGTGACGTTTTTACAAAGTGATTTCTTAGACCTTGCAATTAGCATTTTATGTTATTTAAACTTTTAAGATAAACTCCGTTGTGTCAAGCTTTTATCACTATCTCTGTACATTGTACTTTGGTTAATAATTTATTTAATACTCTTTTCGTTTACGTATTCAATTAATAGTCCATTATATGACATAGGAGGATAATCATCCTGATTTGATATTGTCCTTAGGCTAATTTAAGAACTCAAACTGTATTCATCCACAACAAAGGTGAAACAGGTTTTATCAAATTATATAAATCACGCTAATTGGCCTGGATGGAAATGCGCGTGGGGTTTTTGTGTGAGAGGAAACAATAGTACCCGGGGAAAACCACGTGGTCGGACAGGTGAACCCATTACCTTTTCACATCCGATCGGGGAATCGAACCTCGGCTTCCTGGTGGAAGGCAAATGTGTTACGATTGTGCCACCCAGCCACCCCGATCAAGGCTGTTTTTGACCGCTATAGTCAAGTGACACCTGTCAACAAACTATCTCAGTGTATTTCCTTTTATGCCCCACGCATCGTTCGGATCCTTACTGTGGCACAAAACATCGTATGAACATTTGATATATTATACATGACGATTGCTGCAGATGAAACAGAAGACGCCTATCATTCTTGAGTATCTGGTCTAGTTCTGGTTCAATATTATACAGTTGTTGACTGGGGTTGAGGGCAACATATGATCTGTTGGACCCGAAAGCAAACTGTTGCCGAAGGCCGAAGGCCGAGGGAAACAGTTTGCTTGAGGGTCCAACAGGTCATCTGTTGCCCGAAATCACAGTCGATAACTGTTTTGTTATATCCTTTTCAAACTTCAAAAAACAATTTTTAAAATGTGCTTGTCAAAGCTGTGTCAATTGTCCAGTCCTTACAATTTCAAACACATAAAAACGCTAATAATTTAATCTTGTTTGTAACAAGCATTTTCATTGGCCTAGAAATTTATGTTATCAGTCCATAAATTAGAAAATGACGTCGCAGTTTTTAACGTCACTTTTGATTGGCCGATAGGCAGCGTAATGATTTGTAACAGAAAACAGTCCATCATTGAAGTGAATTGATTCAATTACATTGTAAGAGGATTAACTTGAATATATTTGTTATGTTATGGAGTTATAACGCAAAAAAACGGAGTGTACTCTCCGTTTTTTTGTGTTATACCAACACAACATTAAAATGTATTCAAGTTAATTCTAAATTATCATCTTGTGATTTGTCCAGACAACCTCAAAATAACGTTTATTCGTCGGACAGTGAATACTCTTGTGTCGATTTCTCAAATATGAAAAATATCTGTATTTCCCATCCTTCACTTGGACGTAGTGAACTAGACTAGACGTATTCCCTGAGGCGCAATAACGTCCACGCGTTTTATGAAAAGTAGAAAAACTAATAAACAATAGACGATGGTTTAATCTGAGGATTATTGGTAACACGGTATTCCTCGTGTAAATGATTACAACAGGCAGTTGTGATTACGACGGCTTGGAACTCCAGGGTTCCTGGATATTACCAATAGTGGCCGCTCCAGGGTGCATTGTCTACACGTCTTTTGGTCTCAATTAATTGTATATTATTTCGTCGTTACATCAGTCTGTCGGTTGTTTAATCAAGAACGCTTTGCTTTTAAATATCTCCAGCCCAAGGCCGATTGGACACATGCGGACTCTTACGAACAAGGACGATATCTTATTGCCACTAATAATGTACCAATCTATTCGTCATCGAGCAGTTAAATTGCATCTTACTGCATGCGCAATTCCGGGAATAACATCATGACGTCTGATTATTTACACTGTAACAAAGCCGGACACCATAATGTCAGAAATAACGAGTGGTGTTGTTTTTTCGGGGTTTTTTTCGATTTTTGTTTTTTGCTTTTTTTTAATCTTTTTTTTTTTTTTTTTTGTTGCACTGAACATAAAAAATATTTTGTATTTCCAAATTAATGGATGACCTTTCTCAAAATACAATGTTATGTGTTCCGAATTGGCAGGAGATTTCTGGCATATTCATTTCCAGTATTGGTTAAAAACAAGGCAAATATATATCAATTTTTCATTCACTTTACCTTAATGACTTACAAATATTCTGATGAAAATAATAAACTGGTAAACTTGAGTCAAGAACATATTGGTATTTCAGTAAAATGATCCGTTATGTTTTTTACAGACGGCATTTCTATGCAAATCAACCTCCTGAAGGTTTGCAAAATGCATTATATAATTGGAAACCTACTGCAGCTGTAAGAAATTAGCAGCTGATATTAACACAAACAAAACTAGTGGTATGTTCAAAACGGGAGCCAAGATGATATGAACTAGAAACTCGAGACTTGTTTTCATATCTTGAAGTCATTTTATACTACAATTGAACATTTGCAAATGCTAAGAGAAGACTTTACGAACGGAGTCAAAAAGCTTTATATTCTGTGTTTCGTAAAATAAATTATATATATCTCCATAAATACCTACATATTTAGTTGTTAGTAGTATCAATATTTTAGGCGGATCAGGATTTTGGGTTGAGGAGGGGGGGGGGGGGGGGGGGCGTGCAATTATTTGTCTGTAATGGAATTTTGTGTAAAGGTGTTCTGATGCAATTCTTAATGAACGCTGCCTCTTATGGTGAAACTTGGAGATTTCCTCTTAAATTGATATAAAAGTAAAAGTCAGACTAATTGATTTTAGGTATATGATTAATACTGGTAGAGGAAAAGGGATTATTGTATAACTTGATATACAAGCTAGTCAGTGTTAATGTTGTCGGTATTTTCTTATGTTATTTACATTATACCAAATATATATATTTATTACATTTTTACCAGTGAAACATCAAAAATTATTCATTCTGTAAAAGTGATATTTTTCACTAGTGAAAAATATCACTTTTGCTGATTTGACCAATCAAATTCATGATTAGAAAATACCAAAATAATTGACCAATCAGAAAGCCCGACATATATGTCAGCACCTGGACAGGGGGAACTACTGTTTTTGTTTACAAATTATCGCTGTAGGCCTAGTTAGCATACGGGGTAGGTTTTTCGTTAATAAAAAATGTAATAAACAGAATATCTAACAGTGTCTTCAGTAATACCAAATATATTTCACTCGTGTGGCTAATATTTTGATATTTTTCAGTAATACCAAATATATAGAGGATATCTAACCGTGTCTTCAGTAATACCAAATATATAGAGGATATCTAACCGTGTCTTCAGTAATACCAAATATATAGAGGATTCCTAACAGTGTTTCAGTAATACCAAATATATAGAGGATACCTAACAGTGTCTCAGTTATACAGATACCTTACAGTGTCTTCAGTAATACCAAATATATAGAGGATATGTAACAGTGTCTTCAGTAATACCAAATATATAGAGGATATCTAACAGTGTCTTCAGTAATACCAAATAAATGGAGAATATCTAACAGTGTCTTCAGTAATACCAAATAAACTGATGATACCTAACAGTGTCTTCAGTAATACCAAATATATAGCGGATACCTACCAGTGTCTTCAGTAATACCAGATATATAGAGGATATCTAACAGTGTCTTCAGTAATACCAGATATATAGAGGATATCTAACAGTGTCTTCAGTAATACCAAATATATAGAGGATATCTAACAGTGTCTTCAGTAATACCAAATATATAGAGGATACCTAACAGTGTCTTCAGTAATACCAAATATATAGAGGATATCTAACAGTGTCTTCAGTAATACCAAATATATAGAGGATATCTAACAGTGTCTTCAGTAATACCAAATATATATAGAGGATATCTAACAGTGTCTTCATACCAAATATATTTCACGAGTGGGACTAACATCTTAATATGAGGCACTATACCTAGAAACTGGCTGGGTACCTTTACAATATAGAGACGTTCTACAAGATATAGAATATATCAGTTCATGATTAATGTATCGCCATCATTTGATTTGTCCAAGAAGTGGCCATTAACAGCTCTCATTTTGTAGACTAGCTGCTGTCAACAATACATTTATTTCATCTACAATAAAATTATCGAAAGGGGTTGTTATTTCTATAAAAACATATCACTTCATCCTCTGCATTCACTATGAAAATATCGAACGTCCCTCCATTTTATTTTTAATTAAATTGTCGAATGTAGGTAATCGATATATTTCGGTCCTGTTAGTAAGACTTTGACATAATTGTAGTGGTTTATAGGTGATGTATTTCGGTTAGAGATTTTTTTTGGTAATTACCTATCGTGGTGATATTGATGAAGATGATTATAATTTATTTTGTCAACAAGTCATTTATTCGCAAAAATTGTCAGGCTTAGATCTCAATACCCTAGCATGGGGAGATATAAATCTTCCCTCGGAAAGTAATATTTATATCTAAATAGTCATCATCAATGTAACTGCTTCATTAATACAATAAGAGGACATCTAATGCAGCCTGGTTCACGTTTCATCAATATCCCTTAACTTAAAGTGGCATTCCTTTGTTCGGACATCAGAAAATGCACATTTTCTATTGATGAAATCTATATCCGAACGATGAGTATATGAGTGTTTGTGCCTACAAGTAATGAAATCAACGCAGAAATGTACAGGAAAGGGGCGTATCGGATACAAATACCGTATGTCTATACGGTCATTAGTGATACTTCGGGTTGAATTAAGGATTATAAGGACTTAATACTCTAAGAACTTTGGTTTATCATCAGGGTAAAACTGCTTTATTAATGTGAAGATCATAACTTTTACTACTTGGAAAAAATACATATTATCCAGTGAGTTTAATTTTGACGACCTAAACTTTATTCAAACAAAGGAATGCCCCTTTAAAATTTTCTGTAGCAAAGCATTAAAATTTGAAATTTTCTTATATCGAAAAATGCTTTTGTAAAGATCAAAGTTAAGGGGTTTCCTTCAGTTAAGAGGTATTGATGATACCAGGATCAGAGCACCTCAACCCACCGGTCCCTAATCTATCATTTTACATGCACCACATACACTTTCTATGTCCTTTAACACATATCAATGATTATAATTAATGTTTATTAGTTTAAGCGTTTTATCATAATGTGTAATTTATAGCATTATATATTGTCAGGAGTACGCCTTGTGTTGCCTGACCCTTTATATGGACCTTTATCAGGGACAAAACAGTTTAAGGTACAGTTATAGTCTTTATTGAAGATAAAGTTTTTCTTTAAGTCATTACATATTTGAAGTTTTTCATGAAGTTCTTGTTAAATACGTGTGGCTGTATATGGCAAAGCAGAAACAATTTATGATACCATTCATTATTTCGGATAAAGTAGACCCATTGAAGCTGAGTCTACCGTATGTCTATTTACATGAATAGTTTGGTCAGGTCAATGTCAACTCGACCACCTCAATTACCGCTATTGGGTAACTCATCGGTCCGTAAAGCGATAGAAACACCAGCTGTTTCTGACGCTTCCTACCAAAAGATCTCGTCACGTGACTGAGTGTCTTGGACGTTCCAACCTAACGACATATGATTTCGTCATTACAAATGTAACCTTACTCCTGTCATCAAGTACACTAGTAACAAGAGTATTAGTCTACACGACATCAGGATAGGAATCTTTCTTTAACGAGAGATCCCAAGGGAGCATATTTGTTTGGTTTTTCGGCATAGCCGTATAATATTCTTTCGGTCTCGGATGTGACGCAACAGGTGGCGATACTGGTCAAGATGAAGTATGTGATTGGTCAATGTAGCGGTAAATGCAAAATGCAGATATGCAGTTAAAAACGAAACAAAATTAAGATTGAATGCAAGCTGAATAAGTGGATGTATCTTTTTAAATGACACATTGATAACATTATATTCCTGATTCAAATGCAGTCTTAACATCACAAAAATTGATTCAAACTGATATAATTTTGTTAACCGTGCTGAAACGTATTATTACTTCGTTAATTTATTTCACCAGCAGTTCTTACATTATAACCATCAGCATTAAAACTATGCCGTTTATCTTTTTTTTAAAGATATTTCTTGTTTTATCATTATTATTACTGATCATTTCCCTACCTTCTCATCGTTCCCAAAAATCATTTCGATGTAACGGAACCTACATTTAATCTGAGAAAATTCCATCAAAAACAACAAACCATACCGACATAATAAGGAAGCCATAATTTAAACTCAAAATTGATTAAATGAGGACAGAATACAAATAAAGAAATAGATTTACTGGAGACTCCTGAAAAAGTACACAGAGAATAAGACAAACAACATCTAACTAAGGAATAATAACTAACTTTAATGCAATCAAATATGGCCGCCTTTCGGTCATTTCGTTTTCTGAGCAGTCCTGAACTCGAATGGATAACAACGAAAAAAGCAAATGTTAATATTATAGAGAAACCGTAATTCCAACTCCAACCCGGCTTAGCGCGTATAAAATACAAAAAATAACATGGAGACTTGAAAAGGTTTAAGGAGACTAAGACCAGGTGTTCCGGAAGAAGTACCGTTTTCTTCTTTATCGACAACACCCGCTATGTCCTAGATCAAATCTGGGTTAAGTCACTTTCTCACAATAAGGCGGTGACACCGGAACCTTGACACATAACAACAAGTATCTAACACGTCTGACTTCATATAGCACAAGGAAATATAGGAATGTGAGCTCGTGACGTCACCAATAAAGCTTCTCCGTGGTCTTCATCAACATGTATCTCCCGAAACCTTGAAGGTTGTTAGTTTTGTTGCGTCAGTAGTTAACATCTGTAGCTAGATCGCGATACTGCACGGGCACCAATATACCTACTCATAACCTTTTGTTATGACAGGAAAACATTTCCTGTGTGAGTGGATGTCTCTGAAAAGAAAAGGTGAGTATCTGTGTTCAATTCCATTTAATTGATGTGATGCTTTAATAAAAGATATCTCGTTATTATGGTTTGACGAAGGATTCAGTCAAGGTGTTATTTTGCAACATGCTGGAAATTGTAACAAAGGTCTTTAAGAATGTGCGAAACCTTGCCAAAAGGTACCATTTTTCTGACGCGTTGAATTCAACAACATGAGGAAATGCCATTGAGAGATTTGACATTTTTTTTGTATGATTTATTATAAGTGACTAGAATTAAGGATGTCTGTGCTTAGACATCGTCATTAAGGCATTTAGGTATTTTAAAGCTAAAATATATATAAAAAAAAAAACGAAAACGGTGAGTACCCGTGTTCAAGCCCCTGTGTATATAAAACGTTGCTTTAAACAAAATTATCGGTATAATGTTGTAACGAGGTTTTCGGTGTGGCAGTCATTATTGCAACATACTGGAAATCTTTTACAATTATCTTTAAGAATATTCGTAGCCTCGCCGCAAGGTTCCATTTGTCTGATGCATTGAGTTCAACAGCAGGCTTGAGTAGCATTTGGAATGATCTGAGAGATTTGACATGTAGTAAAATGTATTTTTGTATTTTCAAGCTAAAGGAAATACAAAAAAAAATAATTACGGGATGGCTACGGTTACCAGTAAGTGGCTACGGCTAAACACAGATACACACATATCGCACGTCCTTTTCGGGGACGCCAACTTACACCGGACACGGAGACCCACCGTATTTTTGTCATAACAGCAAGTCTAGGAGCTGGTAAATTACTGCTTGTGTATTGGAACAAGTAATTGAACATAAAATAAATTCGGATATAGTAAGGGAAGAAAGGATGTTACTATCAGGAAATGGTAAATATGTATACCTGAAGGTGAGATTACTCGGACTTCGGAACTTGTACCTGCCCCAATGATGTATCATTTGGCAATCCTTCGTAATTCAGAAAGTTTCCAACAAAATGTCAACTTAATAATTATGCAAATATTTTCCCACTATTTTAGTGAAAGTTACGTATAATGGGGCTTTAACGAAAAGTGCTTATTTTCAGTTTGTTACCTTGGCCCAGTTACTCAAAGGATGATTAGGCTATTGAACAACAATTTTAAAATCCTCATAAAATCATTTCCTGTAAAACTTACTTTTATACACAATTTAACACTCGTCAGTCTCTTCCTACTTGCCTGGTTTACGGAATACGCCCACGCATGTTTTGAAGTAAATGAGAAATCAAATTTGCACTTATCAAGTGAATAAGCTAATAGTCACCTTTTAAACAACTGGGCCCAGGTACTTATAACGCCGTTAGCCTTTTCTCGATAAAAATAGCTCTCATTTCAAGGGAACGAACATTGAAATGGGCAATGTTGGTGTGTAAAGATTGGAAAAATAAAATGTTCTGATAGAACATTTTTAGGAATGGATGCTCAAGATTGATCAAAAGATCTTTTGTAGTATTCTAAATACAAAGTGTTTCTTTGGGCGGCCTCATTGTTTCAGCAAACAATAGAGAAGAGAAACCGCAAATAAAATAGATATAGATAAAAATAAATATATAAGTTAAATTCTGAAGAGTATCACAACGTCGCGCTCATTGGCACTGTTTGCTTTCACATCATTCCATCCTTACTTGGTGGAGGATTGGCCTGCTTACCAAAAGTAAAATGTTTCATCTCAATACGAAGATGAATTTATGTCGACTGTTGATTAGGAAACGACTCGATAGGAGGTGATCGATCTGACCCATCTTTACACAGAGACACATTGCCTTAATCAAGGGTTAATGTACATCAAACATGGTGTCCTTATATCCATTTATAGTAGCGACTGATAAATAGGTGTGAAACGTTACTACTGAACGGTGATGACGGAAATAGATTGTCCTGTTTGGGCGGTAATGAGGACATTCGGGCGGAAATGTTTCCTAAGGAGCCGAGACATTGATGTTTATGTCAGAGTGACCGTAATGGGGAGCGTTGTCACTGTAATCACAGTACAGCCATTGTGTGTTTTACCAAGCGTCTCCACGAAATAGATGACCTGTTAAACAATGGTTTACCAAGCGTCTCCACGAAATAGATGACATGTTAAAGAGTGGTTTACCAAGAATCTCCGTAATACATACCCACCATCAAACAATTGTTATATCGAGCGTCTCTGAAACACGGTCAAATCATCATACAACTATTATAGCAATCGTATCTCTGTAAGACAGACACAACATCATACATTAATACCAAACGTCTCCGCAACATAGACAACCTGTTAAACAATGGTTTACCAAGTTTTTTTCCCCGCAAAATAGATGACCTGTTCAACACTGGTTTACCAAGTGTCTCCGTAATACAGTCACAAAATCGTACAATTTTTCTACCAAGCTTGTCCGTAATACAGTCACAACATCGTACAATTGTTATACCAAGCGTCTCTGTAACACAGTCAAAAAATAATACCATTGTTTTACCGGAACTTAGTCCCGACGTTTTTTATTTACTACTATTGATTAAGGACAAGCGTTCTTTTCCGCATTTCTTGACTTTTCAAATAAGTAAGTTTCATTTATTAGAGTTGATATCTAAGATTATGATGGACAGTCAAATGTGTATTTAAGTCGTAAAGTTATAAAGTTACCACGCCAACGTCTTCAAAGAAACGCTATAGTTATATAAAAGGTAGCAAGTTTCGTTCGTGTATGAAATTATCTTCCACAGGAAATATGATTGTGTTGTTTGATATCTTTGTGGAAGTTACAAAAATCGAAGTTGTGTCTATTGTTCGCATAATCAGTTGTGGAGCTCAGACGTCCATTACTGGCGTCTGTATCACGATAATACACCGCCCCAGGAGACACGTGTTAATCAGGTGATGTCTACAGGCTACGTAACAAGCGATAGACCCTGAACCGCTTACTGGGTACGGACATTCCATTAGGACTTTCTCCGCCAGGAAATACCGGACTTGGTTAGGGAAATGATGTATAGGAGTTCCGTTTCAGGTATCGAAGAGAGGAGCGAAACGACTGGAACTGTTTTTAATAGGTTATGATGGATTAACCAAAGAATGGACGAGGTAAATTACGGACTGGATAACCACTACGACGGTTTTGGACTATCCTGAAGAGGGACGAGGTAAATCCTGGACTATTTGTCAGTATAATGTATGACTTATTACGGACTTGATAACAACTATTTGTATGTACATGTTTATAAGCATGGTAACCATCTGCCTAGGTACGATTTTTCTTCGTTGGGCTGTGGTAATTAATACGAAGACAGATCTGGACTACAACCTTAATCTGATTGACCAATTTAATCAACAAATCTCCTGTTTGATTTCATGATATGTATTCCCTCTTGCATAAAGTGGAAACATATGGGAGACGATATGTCGGAATTGTTTATGAAGCAATCGTCGTGGTAAAGCACCAGAAAAAAGTTTTTAAAAAGCGTTTTAAATGTAAAATCTACTTATACGTACCATGTCCTGAAATATAACGCTGATTTATGTTGAAAGTAACGGAAGCCTGGAGCGTCTCCTAGGAACAACACCATAGTTTGATTACAAAATTCAATACCATTGGTATGTGGAATTGTTTTCAATAGACATCAATATATAGAGGATATCTAACAGTGTCTTCAGTAATACCAAATATATTTCACTCGTGGGGCTAATATTTTGATATTTTTCACGAGTGCGCAGCACGAGTGAAAAATATCAAAATATTAACACCACGAGTGAAGTATATTTGGTTTTACTGAAGACACTGTTAGATACTTCTGTTTATTACATTTTTTATCAACAAAAACCCTACCCCGTATGCTAACTAGGACTACAGCGATAATTTGTAAACAAAAAAAGTAGTTTCCCCTGTCCAGGTGCTGACATATATGTCGGGATTTCTGATTGGTCAATTATTTTGGTATTTTCTAATCATTAATTTGATTGGTCAAATCAGCAAAAGTGATATTCTTCACTAGTGAAAAATATCACTTTTATAGAATGAATAATTTTTGATATTTCACTGGTAAAAATGTAATAAAATGGTATTGGCTATTGACCATCCCATGCTTAAACTAAATTGGAAACTTTTTCGTCAAAATTGCCAGACGCCATTTTGAAGACGAATATCCTCGTGACATATACACATGAAGGCCAATCCATATGACGGAATCAGTAGTCCTGATCTGTCGTGGTATTATAAAAACAACGCCAAAGGAGAGGTATAAAAAGTACGACAGTAGGTCCAGACTAACATGATGTATAATGAATCACGGACAAAGAGACGAGGTAATCTTGGACATGAAAACAAGAACACAAGTATGGTATGGATTGTTTATACAGATAATATGTGGATAAGTATTGTACGTCCAGTGGATTAACACAAGTCATGTGTATAATGACCAGTACCAGTCTTATAGATTTTTGTTTCGGACAGGAAAGGACCAGCACTCAAAAGCGAAAAGACGTAATGCCAGGAATGGCATCTAGACGAAACAAAAATGTTTAGTAATCAAACAGACATTCAGATTTAGTCGTCTCAAACAGCCACTCAGATTAAGTCGTCTCAAACACACTCGGATTTAGTCGTCTCTTACGATCACGAAAATAACTATGGTTTGGGTTGCAAAGAGAATGGTCTTCTAGAGCTACCTACCAGTCCAGTTAACATTTCGTGTAGGTTTACGTGCAAGTGATACTCTAAACGTGTTAATTATTTACACGCGAGGAGGAAATTTACGCTAAACACGTGAAGGCCACTCAGCTACGAAAACTCCCTCACGCGTATCATTTTGTGATGTACGAGGTATTTACGAAACAAATTCAAACCTGAAATTCGCTAAAATAACCACCACGCGTATATTGACTTCTTCGGAATCGCGAAATTAAAATCCCGCGAAAATCACCACGTTTACAGTATCAGATTCTAAAAACGAGATTTTCTAAGACAGAAAATTGATGGAAATTTTGACTTTGCCTAACTTGAATATTATCGTCTCAAAACAGCTGATTGTTTTCAACCTAATTCAAGAAATCAAAGTGTTCCATTATTTTTCTATGTTATTATACCTTTTTTTAATTGTTGGACACGATCGAGTTAATGTCAAAAACAAAGATGTTTATGTATACATTGTATATATATTAATTTTCGCTGGTTAAGAATTTTTTATCTTGGTTCAATTGTTGATATACGCCAAAAACGTAAACAAAATATATAATACAGTAGTCTTCCATATATACTCACATTGGACATGGAAATAGAGTTGGTCGGTCGCCTCCAGAATACTAAAGCTATAGTCACACCAGATCGTACGATTTCTGAATCGTGCGGTTGGGGGCGATTTGGCCGAGTTACGACCGATCGGCAATGTTTGTTGCGATGTCTATTCGCGATCGCATACTGCGATTGGTCCTACGACTGGTGGTAGGTCATCGTACGATTGGTGGTGCGCTTGGTCGCGCAATGACTTACGATTGGAGAAGATTGATCGCAAGATCAATCGTAGGCAATCGAAGGCAATCGTAGGCAAGCGTGCGATGAGTGGTGCGATCAGTGACCAATCGCACGATCAGTCGTGGCAACCTGCGACTGCTCGCACGATCAGTCGTGGCAACCTGCGACTGCTCGCACGATCAGTCGTGGCAACCTGCGATTGCTCGCACGATCAGTCGTGGCAACCTGCGACTGCTTACACGATCAGACAGACAGTCGATCGATCCAGGGGCGCACTCAGTATTGTCGCCTTCTCGCTCGTCATTGGTTTCGACGCCGTATAAGTGCTGCGGCAGCCACTGCACCCAGTTGTTGTTGCTGATGCTGCAGTAACAACATTGCTTTTATATCCGTCATTTTGTTACCTGTAACCAGGAAAGTGGTTTGCGAGGTAAAGACTGGTGGTGCGACCGATCGTAAGGTCGTGCAAACAATCGGGACAGGTCGTGACTGATCGTACGACCAATTGTGAGGTCGTACGATCGGTGGTACCACCAATCGTAGAGTGGCACGACCAGTAGCACGACCAATTTGCGACTACTTGGCCCGCGATCATGCACGACTGGTCCTGCGTTCATGTGCGACTGGTGGTACGACCGTTCTGCGACCACTTGCGATTTAGAATCGCAGGTCAGAAGTTTTGAACATGACCATCGACCTTGCTGCGACTGATTTTGCGCGTGCGATCACCCACGACCACTGCGACTAGTCGTGCGCTCATGCTACGATTTCTCTGCGATTCCGATTTTCTTCGGTCGCAACTAGGTCGTAACCTGGTCGTAGGTCCGGTGTGACTGGGGCTTAACCGAGACAAACTCTATAACATGACCCAAACACATGTACATGAGGGCGAGACGGAAACGTGTCATCACTGCCGTCTGGTAACATATGTACATGAGGGCGAGACGGAAACGTGTCATCACTGCCGTCTGGTAACATATGTACATGAGGGCGAGACGGAAACGTGTCATCACTGCCGTCTGGTAACATATGTACATGAGGGCGAGACGGAAACGTGTCATCACTGCCGTCTGGTAACACATGTACATGAGGGCGAGACGGAAACGTGTCATCACTGCCGTCTGGTAACACATGTACATGAGGGCGAGACGGAAACGTGTCATCACTGCCGTCTGGTAACATATGTACATGAGGGCGAGACGGAAACGTGTCATCACTGCCGTCTGGTACCATATGTACATGAGGGCGAGACGGAAACGTAGTCATCACTGCCGTCTGGTAACACATGTACATGAGGGGCGAGACGGAAACGTGTCATCACTGCCGTCTGGTAACACATGTACATGAGGGCGAGACGGAAACGTGTCATCACTGCCGTCTGGTAACATATGTATGTTACGGGACATTCGTGGTGGACAACGAGAAGTTGACTTGTCAACACTGTCTTCTGATTATGTGTATTAAATTCATCAAGGATATTAACATGTTATTAATAACCCTCATCTTCTGAATAACGACTTTGTATATGTAGATGTATACATTAATTGAGTTCTTGTTTTACACACGTGTATCTGATCATTCCACGTGTATTAAGACTTTTTCCGGATCTTTGTTGTACACAATATTGTTAATGATTTGTAAACAGATCAATTTGTTGTACATTGTTTTTTATTCGTTCGTACATGATGCTATTAATAATCTTAAGTCCAACTTGTTGATAATCATGTTGATAATCTTGTGTAGAGTGGAAATAAATTTCACGCTGATATTATTTTCTTTAATTGATTAGAAATGTTAAGAGTTTATATGTGTTATTGTTTATTATAGAAGCAGACTTAGTATTATTCCATATAAGGAGTTGTTTACAGATTTAGTAGTTTTTAGTGTATTCGAGTGATGTGTGACTGACAGCTTGTGTAAGGCTCGTGTTAGTATTGTAACAGATTCTAAATATAACTAGTGTGTAGCCAATCAGAGTGAATGAGGAGCCAGCTGAAAGTAGGTCAGAGTAGCGAGAGGAGCCGATATTGACCAATCAGAGTAAGTGAGGAGCCAGTGTGGAGCCAAATGTAGGTCGGAGGAGCGGATGCTAGCCAATGAGAGTGCAGTATGATATATAAGGGGTGAAAATGAGGAGAGCGAGAGAGATTACTTTAACTTTGAGATTTACTCCACGCATCTTTTTAACTTTGATTTCTATTGGATTTACTTTGTGCATTTTCTCCCAATGGGATTTACACCTAACCATTACAGATATACCTGTGGAATTACGGGAGACCTAATCGTGGATGTTGTGAGTGTGTTTCGTAGTAGGATTTATGTGTTTCTAATTGTCATGGATGTGTCAGGGAAATGATGTGATCTTTAAAGTTTTGTGATTGGGGTTTTCTCTGTCGTAGTCGGCTTCCATCCCGGACTTATATTGACAGCGGCTTGTGTTTCTGAGTAGCACGCTACACTTATATTGTTACAACAAGCCAATGGCATGCTGAATCGGTGTATGTATATTATTGTAAATACCAAAGTGATAACAAAAAAATATCGGTGTAAGTATAGTATTGTAATTACCAAAGTGATAACATACACAAATATCGGTGTAACTATTGTCTTTGAATATTGATTGATACTGATAAACTGTCATACCAAAATTATACATTGAAACACAGACCGACTACGGAACATGTTTTCCCCTTGCATGGTCCAAATTTAATCAATATTCCTTAATTTTAATTACTTCTCTTTAAAAATTTCAATAAGAGTTTATTGGAAGTGTAATGAATGAAATTATTTCTCTTACACTCTAGCCTTCCTATATAAGTAAACGAATATTGATAATGACAAGAAACGAGGCATTACCGTTCATGAATGACCACAGGAATCAGATAGGACATTAAACGATACAAAGTCAAAACCTAACCACAAAAAAAAACAACTTGATTTGGTGTCCAAGTCTATTATTGATCTCCGAAGCCAAACCAGGTCACGCGAATATCAGCTACACATTAGTCTCTCAGCGGGATTTTAGCTCGGACCCTCTCCAGCTCTGCGTGTGACATCTGGCGGAATTAATCATTTGGAAGAGACTGATCTGGGGATCACTCACCCCTATATATACAACAAGGTGAGCGATCCCCCGACTTAACTTGTCCCTGGGTACACGTTGTCTGACATAAGCAATCAGCCTCTTTACAATATCACGTCGCCATAGAATGTAAGGCTTTCTGTTGCAGGGACGTGCAACGACATCAATTCCAAAGCTGGTATGTGACAGTATGATATTTCGAATACTGGCGAGTGAGTGTTGAGAAAAGGTATCAAAATAAACCTCGTGAACAAAAATGTTTATTTAAGGATTGAATAAAGTTATGTTGAGGTGTATGGGGGTATAAACCTCAATAGGTCTTGAGACAAATTCAAAGCAGTTCATAATAAATTTGTCTCAAGACCTATTGAGGTTTATACCCCCATACACCTCAA
Source organism: Pecten maximus (assembly GCF_902652985.1). NCBI lineage: Eukaryota > Metazoa > Mollusca > Bivalvia > Pectinida > Pectinidae > Pecten > Pecten maximus. Next base: position 18,228,356 of record NC_047033.1, on the reverse strand, counting down.
CATCACTTTATTCAATCCTTATATTTATATGTTTTGATATTTTTGTATAATATTTTGTCCTTGACAAATAGGGACTTGTGCAAGTCTACCACGGAACTTACCGGAACTAATAAATGGGGTTTTGTTTACCTATCTATAGAGTTTTTAAATTGTCAAATATCCAAAAGTTCGAAATTACTTCAATTGTGAAGCCAATGCACCTCAGCTTCGAAAATTGTGAAAGTTAATTATTTTGATTTTCTCGATTCCCAGACTTTTGACTCCAAACATCACTGGCGAATCATATCTTATAGCCATTGTTTGGGTGTATACTGTTTTAATTTGATAATTTATAACCCCGTGCCTGAGTGACGTCTCATTAATGGGAAGGACAAGCCTGTCATGGTAACAGTATGATCTGTATATTAACGACATACCAACAGACAGAGGCATTATGACCTACCAATAAAGCATTGAAATGATGTGATAAAGCAATACTAATTACAAGTATAATTTGGGTTATTACCAACATAACATAATAAACAACAGCTTGTTTAATATTCAAATATAACTTATCTCTAATACCATATCAGTTTTAACCAACATAACATCATAAACAACAGCTTGTTTAATATTCAAATATAACTTATCTCTAATACCATATCAGTTTTAACCAACATAACATCATAAACAACAGCTTGTTTAATATTCAAATATAACCTATCCCTAATGTAATATTAGTTTTAACCATCCAAATGTAATATTAGTTTTAACCAACATAACATCATAAACAACAGCTTGTGTAGTATTCAAACGTAGTCTACAACACCATGTGTTAATAGATTACAGATATTGTTTCGTAAAGAACACCTCGGGTATAACGTTGTTTCCCAAATAAAGAATATTATAACTTATTAATAATGACCAAAGATACACTTTATTTATATTGTATAAAGTTCGTTCATCTTTATTTAACACTACTTTCCCTTAAAATGTATTCCATGCATGACTCCAGCGCAACCTTATTGAAAATTAGTTAAACATGAAACAAAAGTTGTATATAAACGTTCGTTGTGTATAAACTTTCGTTGTATATAAACTTTCGTTGTTTATAAACTTTCGTTGTATATGAACTTTCCTTGTGTATAAACTTTCGCTGTATATAAACTTTCGTTGTGTATTAACTTTCGTTGTATATAAACTTTCGTTGTGTATAAACTTTCGTTGTATATGAACTTTCGTTGTATATAAACTTTCGTTGTATATAAACTTTCGCTGTATATATACTTTCGTTGTGTATAAACTTTCGCTGTATATATACTTTCGTTGTGTATAAACTTTCGTTGTATATAAACTTTCGCTGTATATAAACTTTCGTTGTGTATAAACTTTCGTTGTATATAAACTTTCGTTGTATATAAACTTTCGCTGTATATAAACTTTCGTTGTGTATAAACTTTCGCTGTATATAAACTTTCGTTGTGTATAAACTTTCGTTGTATATAAACTTTCGTTGTATATAAACTTTCGCTGTATATAAACTTTCGTTGTGTATAAACTTTCGTTGTATATAAACTTTCGTTGTATATAAACTTTCGCTGTATATAAACTTTCGTTGTGTATAAACTTTCGCTGTATATAAACTTTCGTTGTGTATAAACTTTCGTTGTATATAAACTTTCGTTGTATATAAACTTTCGCTGTATATAAACTTTCGTTGTGTATAAACTTTCGCTGTATATAAACTTTCGTTGTGTATAAACTTTCGTTGTATATAAACTTTCGTTGTATATAAACTTTCGTTGTATATAAACTTTCGCTGCTTTCGTGGTTGCTATTGAACTACGAATGTTGCTATGGAACATCTAATATAAAAACAAGGAATATTGTTGTATGTGTTATTGTTTTATCTGTGTTGCATTGCCTGACCATGAAAGGTTGTACCTAAGAAATAATTTGAAAACTCCACACCACGAAACAAAGCACACGCGAACATTTTATGTTCTACAGTGTTGTGAACTCCTTTGTAAAATCTTTTGAGATCATCATGTTCTTTTAAAAATACTCTCCAGCTCGTGATCTTTGCAGTGCAAATAAAGATTAAGTAAACTGAATTATGAAGGAGATATTAAGAAGGACGGGACGGACGGACGGACGAAAGTCATCAGACGTATGACCAGCGACTAGCCGTGCGACAGACAGACAGGACACGTGAGGAGTGGTAATAAGGAGCTTGGATCCGATGTTATTTGGACACTGATGGACGACCAGAAATAATTATCGGTAAATACTCTTACTACAATAGATATTCCGTAGATGATGAAGATGTTATTTAACCTGACAGCTGAGTTGTATATAGACTAACCAAGCAGTAAGGTGAATTTCGATAAACTATAGAATTTTCAGTACATTACTTCCGGGTATGTCTGGAAGTCAAAACGTCAAAAACAGCAGCCTTTGTTATTATAGAAACATTCTTTAGGTCGGTAAGGATCGCCATATAAAAGGTTATCTAACAGCCAGTAATGTTATTGGTATTGGCATTACTGAGCTGTGTTATCTTCCTCAGACTTAAATGACCAGTATAGCGTGTGTACACCTAGGTGGTAAGTGTGAACCAGCAGTCTGTGTTTTATAGTATTGACCTACAGAACTCTCCATATATATCTTACGATTTAATTATATACAATGTCGTCAGGAGATGTATATGGGACAAGACAACTTGGTGTTCAAGAGAGGGACACCGACTTAAGTGATAAAAAAGGAAATCCGACAGTGATATATAGTTAGTTGAGTATTGTTTTACATCCTATCAACCAAATAACGTCATTCTAAGTACAATTATCACTGGTGATGCGGCCACTGACGGCTGTTTTATAGTGTTATCACACTGAAATGCCACCCATGGAGACCCTAGAATGACATATCACCCACATAATACTGATAACAGGCGGACCAGTTCTTGACGCTAAAGTTAAAAGTTAAACATCAAACAGAGAGAAGCAGTACCAAGTTATAGACTTTGATCTGGCATGACCAAGAAATTAAACCAATAGCCTTCCTCACAGTGACGAATACTCAACTACAGGACAGGTAACAGAGCTAAAAGTCTTCCTCACGGGGGCGAAGCTCAACTAAAGCCCAGGGAACAGAACCAAGTTATAAACTCTGATCTGCCGTGACCAAGGAATTAAACCCAGAGCCTTCCTCACAGGGACGAACGCTCAACTAAAGGCCAGGGAACAGAACCAAAAGACTTCCTCACAGGGACGAACACTCAGCTACAGGACAGGGAACAGAACCAAATGACTTCCTCACGGGGGCGAACGCTCAGCTACAGGACAGGGAACAGAGCCAAATGACTTCCTCACGGGGGCGAACGCTCAGCTACAGGACAGGGAACAGAACCAAATGACTTCCTCACAGTGACGAACTCTCAACTAAAGGCCAGGGAACAGAACCAAAAGACTTCCTCACAGGGACGAACGCTCAACTAAAGGCCAGGGAACAGAACCAAAAGACTTCCTCACAGGGACGAACCCTCAACTAAAGGCCAGGGAACAGAACCAAAAGACTTCCTCACAGGGACGAACGCTCAGCTACAGAACAGGGAACAGAACCAAATGACTTCCTCACAGGGGCGAACGCTCAACTAACGGCCAGGGAACAGAACCAAATGACTTCCTCACGGGGGTGAACGCTCAGATACAGGACAGGGAACCGAACAAAAAGACTTCCTCACAGGGGCGAACGCTCAACTAAAGGCCAGGGAACAGAACCAAAAGACTTCCTCACGGGGGCCAACGCTCAACTACAGGACAGGGAACAGAACCAAAAGACTTCCTCACGGGGGCGAACGCTCAACTACAGGACAGGGAACAGAACCAAATGACTTCATCACGGGGGCGAACGCTTAACTAAAGGATAGGGAACAGAACCAAAAGACTTCCTCACGGAGGTGAACGCTCAACTAAAGGCCAGGGAACAGAACCAAAAGACTTCCTCACGGGGGCGAACGCTCAACTACAGGACAGGGAGGAGAACCAAATGACTTCCTCACGGGGGCGAACGCTCAGCTACAGGACAGGGAACAGAACCAAATGACTTCCTCACGGGGGCGAACGCTCAACTAACGGCCAGGGAACAGAACCAAAAGACTTCCTCACGGGGGCGAAGAACCAAAAGACTTCGTCACGGGGGCGAACGCTCAACTACAGGACAGGGGACAGAACCCAAAGCCTCCCTCACGGGGGCGAACGCTCAACTTAAAGGCCAGGGAACAGAACCAAGGACTTCCTCACGAGGGCGAACGCTCAGCTACAGGACAGGGAACAGAACCAAAAGACTTCCTCACGGGGGCGAACGCTCAACTACAGGACAGGGAACAGAACCAAAAGACTTCCTCACGGGGGCGAACGCTCAACTACAGGACAGGGAACAGAACACTTACCATTCCTCATAGGGCAAAGGCTCAGCTTCAGGCCAGGAGAAAGAGAACCCAAAAGCCTTCCTCACTCGGGTGACACCTCAACTAAAGGCCAGAGGACAGAACCCGAACCCTTCCTCAAAAGAGCGAACGCAAAACTGTATAGCGCTATCAGCAACTCAAAATTGAAACATTTATATATGCCTTACATTCACCATTCCGTCTTAATTTAGTTTTACCGAAAGATGATAATTAGATGATGCCAATTCAATCGGATGAAAGATGAAAGCCGACGGATATTGCCTACGTTTTATGATATAATGATGCACAGGCCAGATTCTTAAATAGACCAACTTGGGTCAAGACTCATTTGGGATTTTATATACCTTTAGAGTAATGTATTGTTAGAGACGACGTTATCAAACTCATGAGGGAGCGAGGAAAGGATGAGTGTTCTGCATGTCATTACATGTCTTAAGAGGCGACTAATTGGATGCCCATCTGTAGGGTCGAAGTCTTGTCCTTCTTTGTCTGCTGTTCAGGGGACGTTGAAGAGCCCTTGAATACGGCTCATTGTATCCAATTGCATGCTTTTCATAGAAGGCGCCTATATAAGTTTGTCCCCTGAAGAATCGAGGATTTTCTTCGGTGTCTTAATCTATTTAGGGGACATTGAAGAGACCACTACTAGATATACTGCTCCCTATTGCAACACTTGGGATCATATTATTTTATTTATTTCTTTCCTCACTGCTCTGTCTTTATATACTTTTATGTCTTACCCTAGGCGTCTTCTTGACATCCGTCGTCATATGAAGACGTTAAACGCTTAAAAAGACATAACCAATAGATTACGTCAGAGACAACTAATCAAGGAATGAAATTATCTGTACATCATGCTGCATAATTATCAGACGTGACGATGTTATTGTGATTACATTCGTCAGCAGTCTAGCTGTTAACGAGACTGACCAGACTTGTGAGTGTGTGACTCGGCCACCAGGTGGATAGTTGTTTAGGACCAGGAACAGTATACATATAACTCGCTGACCAATTTTAGGAATTGAGACTGAGCAATCAAGTTGGTGCTGGGTATGTAATAGGGAAACTATACAAAACAAATCAAAAGATATTGGCACATTTCAATAAAATGGAGATCTCGAATAAAGCAACAAAGCTAAAGTCAATGTCCAAGTCTGAACGGGAAAATGTAATACCCAAATAATCTAATAAATTTCATTATTTTCAAATGTATTTCAAAAGGTATCCAAGAACATAACTATAACCAGCCATTTTTCAAAAGAGTTCAAACGTGACCTTCAGATTCCGAAGTGAGACTCAGACCGAAAATGGCCTTGACCTTGAAGTGAGGCCGGTATGATTTAGGATATGAAGCTGATCGTGCCATGGACGATAGGAAGAATGATAGAAGGGAAGGCCAAGGAATGTAGACAATGTGACGGCTAATGTCAAAGGTCTTACCTCATCAATAGACAATGAATGTCATTGTCATTTTATTCATAGACCAGTCGAATCTATACCGGGAAGACAGGCACATACAGTCCAGCCCTGGACCTGCCGTATATAATCTATTGCTGCAACTTCGATCCTTAAATATGTACGTGGAAAATAAACCGTAGCCTGGTACAATCACATAACAACTGCAAACCTGGTACATTCACATTACAGCCATGGACCAGGGGTATTCACATTACAGCCATGGACCAGGGGTATTCACATTACAGCCATGGACCGGGGGTATTCACATTACAGCCATGGACCAGGGGTATTCACAATACAGCCATGGACCAGGGGTATTCACAATACAGCCATGGACCAGGGGCATTCACAATACAGCCATGGACCAGGGGCATTCACAATACAGCCATGGGCCAGGGGTATTCACAATACAGCCATGGACCAGGGGTATTCACATTACAGCCATGGACCAGGGGTATTCACATTACAGCCATGGACCAGGGGTATTCACATTACAGCCATGGACCAGGGGTATTCACAATACAGCCATGGACCAGGGGTATTCACATTACAGCCATGGACCAGGGGTATTCACATTATAGCCATGGACCAGGGGTATTCACAATACAGCCATGGGCCAGGAGCATTCACAATAGAGCTCCGGACCCGGTACATTCACAATACAGCCCTGAACTTGATACATTCACAAAACAGCCCTGAACTTGGTACATTCACAATACTGTAATACATCTGGTACATTTTAGAATATGTATGTGTGTAAGCTTATATCCGTCTATTGTAGTGTTCGTTTGTCTGAGGTTTCCCTTGTAAACCGTTTTTCTCCAATATTTATCAGTTCTAGTGACCTTTTTTTCGGCATAGCCGTATAATATTCTTTTGGCCCCGGATATGACGCGACAGGTGGCGTTACTGGTCAAGATGAAATATGTGATTGGTGAATGTAGCGGTAAATGCAAAATGCATATATGCAGTTAAAAACGAAACAAAGTTAAGATTGAATGCAAGCTGAATTAGTGGATGTATCTTTTCAAATGACCCATTAATAAAATTATAATCCTGATTCAAATGCAGTTTTATTAACACCAAAATGATTCAAACTGATATAATTTTGTTTTCAGTGCTGAAACGTATTAGTTCGTCCTCTATGCATGTGTAATCATGAAGACGAGACCAACGAACATTTCTTATTACGTTGTCCACTTGTTTCCGAATCCTATTCACATTATGAGTGTATGATTGTGTATTGTATATGTATGAATTGAAAGAATAAAATAAAGTTTATATTATTAGTTCGTTAATTTATTTCACCAGCAGCTTCACATTAAAACCACTAGCATTAAAACAATGCCGTTAATCTGTTTTAAAGATAGTTCTTGTTGCTCATGTTTATCATCTATATATCAATATAACATTTGCTGTCAGTTAGGTTAAGATATGAAGGTTTGTCTACCTGAAGTAGTCATATCCCCTCGAGGGCGGAGGGAATATGACTGCTGAAGTTAGACAAACCTTCATATCACCCTTGCAAATGGGCCAATAATTGTTTATTATACCGGAACAAGCAACAAGTATATTTACAAGTTCAGTAAAGTTCATCTTTTGACAGTTTTCCATGTTTGTTAAAACGAAACTGACAAGAACGACAACTTTTGCGAGAGAGAGTGTCGCCGTGGTGGCACAAGCTCCAGGGAGGTATGATGTTGTTTTCCCTGGTTCACGCGGCTCGGGGAAACATGATGTTTTATATCACTAACACGTGATGTGTTTTAACTTATCATGAACACTGTTTCAAACAGGAGGCATAATAATATCTTTTGATTTTCTTTTAATCTTATAGAAAGTGCGGTCCAAATTCGGTATCGACTATTTTTACTTACGCAACCTTTACCTAATCAATATTCGTATAATTTCATATCAATTGCAGATGGCATCAGATTGTTCTAAAATCTCGCCTAATTCCACTCCAACAATGGATATCTAATGAGGTCCGACAGCTAATTGACATTTCTCGCTGACCGTACTCGCTGATTTAGCTAGTTAACGCTGTGAGCTGATAAGCTAATAATTGACCTGGTACACCGTACATATCACTGACCATAGGAACTTGGCACGAGTTGCTTAATCAGCGGTCCATACAATATATGTATATAATGCAGTTGGTTAGGAATTTTCGTATCAAGTCCCTATGTCTCTGGTAACTTATCGGTCAAGGAAATCTCAAATCAAATTACGGAAATTGACAAAATTAGATTTTCATTGTACTTCTGGCCAGAGTTATGATGTGCTATTTCTGCGCACGGAGCATATAAAGTCGTCTCTGATGGGTACGTAGAGGAAATAGTAATTATCATTTTGTCCAGGAAGCTATAGATGTGGTTTGAGTGTAGACAAGAGGGTTTCAGTGGCTATCGGAAAACAAGGTGGGCGGTCATTATGGCGGTCAACAACATGAAACAACTGAGTGCACAGAATAGTCATTTCGTACAGAAAAATAAAAATGAGAAGGAGTAATCATTATGATTAGGGGTGTGTGCAAGGTCCCCAGTGGAATTTCTGCTTTCGAAGTTTGTTAAATGACGAACTGATAGCCCAATTAATATCTATGCATTATTCATAACCAGTTATTTTTGTTTTGTTGTGTTTCTAACCAAATGATAAATAAAGATACCGGAGCGTCCAATACAAACTGAATAAACAGCAGACATTCACCCAATGGGTACTGTTCAAAACAGAAATATTACACTTTCTATGCTGAAAGATTACACAATGGACACAAAAATATACGGAAATAAATTGTGTGTGCTCATTTTAAATGACACTGACTGTCCTTTTGGCAGGGCCAAAGGATAATACATCTCCGGACAAGACCAACACAGTGAAGCAGACAAGGGGCAATGATTTTCACTATCAATTGTCTTATGCATTTGGGGCTTAGGAACTCACAACAATGTAGCATTACTGTAAAGCCCACCAAATTTGAAAGAGATTTGCGTCACTTCCGGTTTATAAATTAAGGATGTCTGCCAATCGTTCTATAAAATGCTATCAAGGAGGGCGACTCTTTATTACAATTTACATCTTTACATATCAAACGATGCAATTATAATTAATTGTTCTAAGTATTCGATTTGCAGAACGATATTCAGAAAACTGTGACTGTCCTCTTTGAATCGAGTCTACGACGCCATGACAAATGATGTTAGTATTCATTACTTCTGAAAAATAGCCAAAATGTCGTTAGATATGTCTACATTATCCATCGCCCAAGTGACGAAATAAAAAAGAACGGATGTTACAATACATCACGCATTCAGCAATTCTCATTTGAATTATCCTACAACATTGCTTCAACATATTTAGGAAACCAGGTCCCTATGGCAAAGAACCTCCATCACATTGGATATAGGGATAGTATAGTTATACAGTATCAAGGACTGCGGTGAGTGGCATGGCCTGATCTGTTAATATGTGAGTAGTTTATGGACAATTATCCACCTACCGAGAAGACTGTTAAGATTTTATGAGTTATATTAAAATCTTAATGGATCAATAATGAAAATGAGTACGGTAAAATAATTTTCACTCACGAGATCCATAATGAAAATAGAACAAAAACAAAACAAGTAAAAATTCTTATTGTCTTTTTAGAGGTCCATAAACTTTTTCAACCCACACCCTTACATATATGTTAAAACTTAATTATACACTGATCTATTTGTAGCTGACAGTAATTGGAATATAATTTCCGGTTAGGAGGGAACATCTTCTGTCACGAATGAATATTGATTTTGCGGTGTAGAGGATATAGCATATAAACTTGTCAACCCGATATTCACTTGTATACGACTATGTAGGCGTGAAAGCCACAGTCTTCACTATTCCATATTAAAGTATAATTAACGGTAGCGATACACAGCAGGTTGTTCCTTGTATAAACCTTCCTCTAAAATAGACAACACCCACCAACTCCATACTGCTGTAGTAAAAGGGTGCAGCTTATCACCGAAATTAAACAATTCGTCTTTAACTCCAGCGTTTGTACGTAAACAAAAAGTTTATAAGTAATTAATTTCTATGAAGCAAATTACACGTCGACGAAATGTCATCTTCCAATCAAAACAGCAGATGGCGACACACACGTCATCGGCGATCTTAATCAATCTTTCACATAAGGTGTTGTAATTTTGAAAATTAGTCCTATGTTAAGGATACCGATACTTACCAGACAGCAATCGGCGGAGTTCATTTAACATCTCTACCACCGAGTACAAGCCAAATAAACCAGATATTATATTTTCGGACGTCGTCTTTGGTATCCTGATATGATTATTACATAGGGGAGGAACACATACATATGCTAGTGTATCCGATATGCCTACTGTTGAGTTTCACATATGCAATGAAATCAATATAAAATGATTTATAATTATCTACACGTAGTTGACTTGACCTTTTACTATATCCTGTACATACCACCTGGAGAGGCCGGCGTCCCGTTGTCGCAGTAAAAGAGATTTCATTTTGATATATTATTCTACATAGCTAATACAACGCGAATGGGAAGGAGGAAAATGAATTAAAACTCTGCTTCTTTAAACAATAAACATCTTGTATACTACAAGTTATATGTCATGATCTTAAAGCTGCTAAATCTCACAGAAAGAATAACAACTACGATCGACTGAAAGCAAGAAAAAGACAATTGTATATACTCCATCAAAATTACATACTTACACTATGACCACCCTTCAAATCAATTAAAAGCAGAAAATAATTAATTGCATTCTGAATGAATCGTAACGAGCCCCACCTCTGTATTTGGTGTGTAACTTTTTGTATGTACGCGTTAGTAGGACGCTGTTTACCTTTCATTTCTTCTGTTGGAATTAATTAGATTATTTTCTATATTTTCGTGACATTTCATGCATTTCTGCTAGAAGCAGTATAAGCGCTGTCTGGGAGTACCGTGAAAATGATTAATAATATTTATATATATATATATAACTTATGTAAATTGTTGTTTTGCTTACCAAGCCGTACTAGAACGTTGGGGGATGTTTTACTAAATGTCGTAGGAGGTGTTTTGTCGACACGACATATCAGTCGGTTAAAGCGTCGACAACGTAACCTTAGGTAAAGGTTTGTGTTTCTCGGGAAGGTGAAAAACGGATCGGATTGCTGTTATGGCATGTGGCCAGCCTCCCTTATATTGTTAAGTGAGGTAGTCACCAACTACTACAATGATACGCCGCCTCAAAATGACCCTGTCCTTTCAAAGGGCGATAAACCCAGCCAACAAACAAACAATTATTATCGGAGTAAAAAGGCCCCTTCGATGTGTCCTGTTTATAGGATACAATTCACAACACAGCCATGAAACAGGATGAGGCTGTTCAATAAAGTGGCGACTTTCAACGGGTCCCTGCAGTATCTATGTTCCCCGTTTGTTGACAGTAAAACACTACGTTCCATTTTGCTTGTATTAAGATAAAAGAGACCTAACTGTCCACAAAAAACACAAAAAAAAAAAAACATAGAAAAAAAGGAAATTAAATCCAAACAATAAAATAATTTTAAATCATACAATAGTATGCGCATCAAATACCCAAATACGAATAGCATAGCATGAACATACAAATGAGAAGCAAACCTTCACGATTCAACCCCGTTACACAGTCACCTTTTCCCACCGTGTATGACGTCACTGAACCGGCCATGTAAATCGACCTAAATTTAAATATTACATATTTGCATAAATACCGTACATATTTTCCCTACAGGAATATCGACTCATCTGTAACCAAAGAGTTCAACACAACGAGTCAATCTGGTCTAGCTAATCATCAGCAAGGCCTGAATTGTTGAACTGTTAATATCTTTTTTTACCTGAAAGTCTGACATAAGTCACTTTACTTACGTACTAAAGCGGCGTCCCGTTGTCTCATTAAAGGTGATTTGATTAAACTGTTTATCCTAAGGTCCTGGACATGGTCAGGCTCTGAAACACATTTCCTAAACATCGCTACACGTAAAGGGGCCTGCTGATATACTTAGGAGGCTGACCAGTGATATCGTGGTCAGTGTATAAATAGGAAATATGGCGATCTAATTTCAGAGTTGATAGACATAAGCCAAATTACCTTTCAAGTTTCACCGTGTTACGGCGGACATGCTACATGTACCAGTCTCTATCTCGATACGTGCCAGCGGGCCACTCGGGTATGGCCTCCAGCATCTTACAACTCCATCAGACACATCGCATAAACGCTGAGTAGTAATTATGTTCTGACTTTGTAAATAATTGTACATCGGTTTTGTATTATGGTATGTGTATGTGTGACATATAAATAAACCAATACCTGCCTATTTGCAATTGGTCTTTACTTATATCGGGAATGAGGTCAATATGCAATCATCTTTGATCCATCGTCTCTGAGCGTTATGTTTCAAAATTCATATATATCATTTTCCATAACCTTTCCCTGGCAATGAATCATCGTCGACCTTTCTCGGGGAAGATCTCTAACATAGCAGTCCTTGACCTTTCTCGGGGAAAATGCCACATATAACTGTCCTTGACCTTTCTCGGGGAAGATGTCACACATACCAGTCCTTGACCTTTCTCGGGGAAGATGTCATTCATAACTGTCCTTGACCTTTCTCGGGGAAGATGTCATTCATAACTGTCCTTGACCTTCTCGAGGAAGATGTCACATATATATCATTCTCCATAACCTTTCCCTGGCAATGAATTATCGTTGAACCTTTCTCGGGGAAGATATCTAACATAGCAGTCATTGACCTTTCTCGGGGAAGATATCACACACAACAGTCCTTGACCTTTCTCGAGGAAGATGTCATCTATAACAGTCCCTGACCTTTCTCGGGGAAGATGTCACATATATATCATTCTCCATAACCTTTCCCTGGCAATGAATCATCGTTGACCTTTCTCGGGGAAGATATCTAACATAGCAGTCCTTGACCTTTCTCGGGGAAAATGTCATTCATAACTGTCTTTGACCTTTCTCGGGGAAGATGTCATTCATAACTGTCCTTGACCTTCTCGAGGAAGATGTCACATATATATCATTCTCCATAACCTTTCCCTGGCAATGAATCATCGTTGACCTTTCTCGGGGAAGATATCTAACATAGCAGTCCTTGACCTTTCGCGGGGAAGATATCACACACAACAGTCCTTGACCTTTCTCGGGGAAGATGTTATTCATAAAAGTACTTGCTGTTTCTCGGAGAAGATCTCAATACAGTAGTAGTAAAATAGTTTATAAAGGTGTCGAAATTCATGAGATACATAACAAATGCATCAAATACCGAATACCATAATATAGAATTTCGGTGCTCTGCCACTGGGGCATATGAACATTTGCTTCCGTAACACATTAAACAACCACCCAAGCAACCATCACACACATACGTGACTTCTTTTTCTGTTAGTACAACGCTCAAAGTCATCATCGTTCATATATACAAGTATCATGTAAGAATTTTCCTGAGTATCTATTCAGATAATAAACTGAAGAAATTTTGATGCTTGTCAGATTCTAACTTCAGGAGATCACTATACTGAATTATACCATGTTTGCTATGCAATGCCAGTTTTGATTGGTTTAAAAAAATGTATTATTTTCCAATAACCCACGCTCGTGCCAATAATACACGCTCGTCCCAATAATACATGGTCGGGAGTCACGGCTGTAACAATTTTATATATCTAATATTCACCCGTTTTATTAAAGGTTACTATAGCCGAGTGGGCTAATCTTTCAATTTTAAATTTTATCACGACGCGAGTTCGAATCCTACGGAGGCCCACCTTTTTTTTTTTTTTTTTTTATCCTTTTTTTTTATTTTCAAAATCAATGCCATATGAAAGATGCTCTTGATCGTAGTACTGTATTGCCTGTATATTTCATCAACAAATAGCAATACTCAAGAAATAAATTCCAAGGTTTTCTCAGGGTTTCTTTGCTGTTTTTCTATTAGAAAGAGGTCGATCTAAGAACCAAACAGTACATGGTAGAATAGAAATAATCAAATTTGACTCGTGTATTGTTGCAGGATATACAACTCGGACTCGGATATTTTGCAATTTTAATTAATAACTCAGGCCTGCGGCCTTCGTTATTAATTCAATTGCAAAATATACTCGTCCTCGTTGTACATCCTGCAATAATACACGAATCATCACTAATTATTTCTTAAGTATGCATAGTTAGACATAGCATTTCCTTCTTTTGTAACCGGCTTTAAGAGTTTTTGCTAGTAATGTTTGTGAATCATCATCGTTCATGATGTGTGAGAATTGTTCATGATAATATAAACTAAAGAAATGTTGATTTTTATCAGATTCTACTTTCATGAGATCACTTCTTAAGTAAGCCTAAAAACACAATCTATAAAAAAAATCGATCATTTGCAATTTGATGACTATCACATAGTTTACATATTCCTCCATTTACAGGCACTTCCGGCTTGGCATACCTTTATTTCTATTTCAAGTACTTGACCTTTCTCACAAATGGCATAACGTTGATGCTCCTGACTTTAGTACAGCTAACTTAAGCGGTGATGACTACCTGTTGTCGGGATCACGTGATCGCATTAGGTTATAGACTGCCCATGAGTGACATTTCAGTATTGCGCACTATAAAAAAAACATCTGTAGCCCCGTCATTCATAGAAACATAAATGACCTTCTATTGTTAATAAGACGTAAAACAATGTTAACCAACATTCATCGTATCCTTTGTGTGTCCTTCACACCCGTCCTAAAATAGCCCTGGCCGGTGCGATAAGGCCATCCAAACAATCGCTCGGCGCTAGTGGGTAAATTAGAACACCGTGTCAAAAACACGAGAATGTGGAAAATATCTTCATGATTAAAAAGCTTGAGGAAATCATTTCGCAAGATGTCATGTCTCTCGTAATTAACATACTTAATTACGATACATTTGGAGTTATTCCGCATAGCTTTGGGTTATTTTACATGTCTTTACAATGGAAAAACAAAATATGCAAACCAAGAACAATGATCATTTATAAGAAATTCCGTCGACAGATACCGGAGAAAGCCTTTATCAACAAAGCTTTGCATACTTATAGGTAGGTCCTGGCTGTTCACCATGGTAACGAATTAATTGAATATAATGAGACAAGAATCTATATTCCGCTGCAGGGTAGCATGAACCCCACGACAACAGACCGACACCTCAACCTCACTTTGTTCTACGTACAAACCTTGTAAGCATGCAAAAATGCTGGAATGGGATATTTTCGCACACTTCCGTCTAAGGGCACGTTGACACGACATTCAGCATACTGCATTCCGAATATGCAGAATGTAACCTGTATATGCTCCATTTTATCATCAACCATCGCCCGTGTTCCGTGTCTAAGGAACTCTGTGATGGAATAAAGACGGTGAATCTCTCGTGTAAATGTTTTCTTTATGATTCACTGGAGTGAAATAAAGTACATCAGATTCGTGTGCAGTTCTAAATGTACTTTGAATCACATTAGCTACAATTTAACTTTTTAAAGAATACCTTAGCACCTTTAATACAAATTGAAACAGAAAGAACAAAGTCAAAAACTTCATCATACAGCTGTTGGTCCTTTTGAAACACTTCAGTGATGCATAGAGCGTAAAGTAATACAAACTAGGAGACGAGGGGGAACTTAAATAAGATTAAACGAAATTTCAAAATAAGATGAGAAGATGCAATATGCCCATAATTCAATAAATTTCATAATTTTCAATATCAAAACACCATAAGAATGTCAAGCACATGTGCGCATCCTGAACGGCGCCATTATTGAAATGAAGACCAAATCATTATTGTAACATGAGAGATCTACCCCACCAAATTATAATGACACCAAACGACTAGCGTATCTAACTATACCTGTGTTAAATAGTTTGCCATTTAGTGATAAATTATGTTTAATCGAAACATAAAACGAACTTCTTTATTAGACGTAATTCAATCACCATTCGGTAAAACTGACACACTTTCTTCAATATTTAAATGTATACATAAGGATCTGTCTTATCGAGTCTCCCACTAAACGAGACCTAGGGAGTTTTTCTCGTGTAGATTTACCTGCATTGTTACAGCTCATCAGTACTCTAAATGATTTAATTATCGATAGTTTAAGGCATTTGATCAATTAATTCCCATATTGTTTGTTACTGAAGTAGTGTAGGCATACGGGAGCGAAAATATTCGATTCGAGATTGACAACGATTGTAATTCAGTAGAGGATATTTTAAAATGGACTGACATTTTGTATGTCAGCATACTGCAGCTTTTTGTTTTATCGATATGTGACTTTATTGAAACAAGTTATAGCCCCGGATGGGGTCTTACTGTGGAGGAAAAACCGGAGTACCAGGGGAAAACCGACGTGGTCCGGCAGCTGTTCCCATTCCTTTTCACGTCCGATCGAGGAATCGAACCCCGGTCGCTTAGGTGAAAGGCAAGTGTGTCACCAATTTACCACATGCAGTACAGCAGATAAGAGAAAAATACTGCATTTTGTGGTAAAAGCATGAAACTTGGTGTGAACAAAATTAATAACCAAACAAAACATTTCAGATATGGACCCATCGCCAAAAAGCCCTACTTCCGGTAAAATCCAAGATGGCCGCCGCGGTATCACAAAACAAGATTTTAGGCAAAAACAATGGTTGGATATGTTGTACATCATGTATATGTAATAAAATACTGTTTTTTTTTATATATTTGTTTTATTTTTCCAAGGCATATTATACATAGGTACATATATATATTTTACTTCGGAAACATTTACATACTTACTTACTCACTCTACATTCTATCTTTTGACATTCAAATTTATGTATATTGCATCTATTCACTCAATTGTTCAGCTTTCACACTATATATTCTTCCAAAACCTTTCGTATTTAACGTCATTTGTTTTCACCCTCTCACCCTAACAAACATACACACCTAACATCAATGGTATAAGATAAAAACAAACACAGATACACGTGGACAGGATACAAATCATAACATTTATATTATTTAATCTTGAACAAAACGACAAAAATCCATATAGACATATACAGATATCAATAAAGAAGAAGAAGAAAGGAAGGAGAAGGAAGAGAAGATGTATGAAAGGTGGAAGAAAGAAAGGAAGGAGAAGAAGAAAAGGAAGGGAGTACTTTGTAATATTTTAAAGTATTTTTATTCAAAGAGAGTACAAAAGAAAAAAAAAATAAATATCATACTTTAAACAATTTATGCCAAAAGAGGAAAGGACTGGATGGTAGACTTGTTACTAAAAAATGTAGATTAACTCAATTATATATATTTACTGCAATTGTCAGACACTGGGATTCCAGCAAAAGAAGAAGGTACCACATGTATACGATTATTAATATTTAATACAAATAAATGTGTAATGTATAAGTCAATAAAACAGATTAAAAAAAGTATTATTCCATAATCTGCAAAAGTTTATCCCATTTTCTCCATTCAGCCAAACATTTGTTTTTTTCTTTTTCCCCCTTTTGAGAGCTACAAAATTTTCTGACTTTATAATGATCATAGATACAATAGAGTAAAGAGTTGATATTTAAAGATTTATGCAGACATCTGTTTCTGCATGTGTATTGTTTTATAATCAAAATAATTTGATTATCTACTTTAAAGGATGGATTTTTATAATCACCATCATATTTACCAAAAAGCATTGTTTTTTTATTTAGTCTAAAGGGAATAAATAATGCATCTAATAATATATCTAGACCTTCAAGAAGATTCTGAACTTGGTCACACTCCCAAAAAAGGTGAACAATTGATTCAATTTCTGAGTTACAAAAGTTACAGAATGGATGGTTTGTTAGTTTGGCTTTGAAAAGAAATGAATTAGTTGTTAAGATATGATGTGATATTCTAAATTGCAACCAGTGTAATCGTGAGTTTTTACTTACTGTAAAAGGAAGTGTATATATACAATGTACTACACCAATCATTTAAATTGAAATCAAGTACGTTAGACCATTTCTCTTTCCCTTTAGCAGTAATATCATTCTTTGAATTTAGAATATCATAAAATATCTTCGAGCCTTTATTAATATTAAGAAATATTGCAATATTGCTAGGTAAAACTGGATAAACAAAGTTATAATTAGTGGAATCAAATTCAAAGTGTTGTAAACATTTTTTTATTGCAGATATTACTCCATTATATTTCAAAAAGTTAGTGTTAATGTGCAAACGAATCAACTTATACTTCATTACTTTTTTTTTCTTTAAAAACCAGAACTTCCGGTTTTCCTTTAAAATTGTCGCAATTTTCCCTTTTATTGGAACAAAAATATAATTAATTTTAAAAGGACATTGTTTGTACGAATATCGTGGAATTTATTGCTATGAAGCAATATTAAATCTTATAAACAAGCCACATTTTGTGAAACTAAATGCATTTCTACTTCCGGGTTTCAGGGCGAATACATTTGCAAAAAAAAAACACTTCACAGTTTGCTTTCATACTACTATAACATGATTTGTACCATACATCAATAGTTACCTACCAAATCAATGTTGTTTTTGTGGCAAGGTGATGCACATGACTTGTTTTCATTTGGATTTCCAGTTCCTATAAGCTAATATGGAAAATTGTCATTCAACTTCCGGTTTTATTTTATTATTATTATTTTTGTAGTTAAAACCCAGGGTAAAAGATAACTTCGACATTATCAATTTGACGTTCATCCTGTTCTGCTTAATTTCCGTTCCATTTTACAATCTCTTTCAACATTAGTTATATTACAGGTACAAAGAGCTGTGCACGGAAGTGAGGATTTTGCACATTTACATGCTCGTCTGCAGCCTTTCTTGCAGCCACAGTGTACAAGTTCTTTAGTAAACGATGATTATTCTGGTAATGAAATCCAGAATGGCTGTTACATGTGTTCTGTATCCTTCCAAGGATTTCCGGCTTAGGAACTATCTGTGTAGGATGTAGGGAATTCGCCCACACGACCCCCAACACCCAACTGGAGTTGAGGGTTGCATATTTAGCGTGTTGTATCAATTTTTCTAGGAGGGATCGATTCAATACTTCGATCTTTGGTCGAAAACATTAAGTTTTCTGCACTTATGGTCACGCGCGAAGAACCAGGGGATTGACTATTGTCAACATATTTATGTTTAATTCAAAATTACCTTTTCGGATGGCTTTGACAAGAAGCAAGATGGTAATTTCAAGTTTAAACGTTGATAGCCAGTACTAAATTGTGGTCTTTCGTTTGTCATTCTTTGACAACATTCATCTAAACAAGATTGGTTGTTCTTCGAAAGATTCTGAATAGTTGTCATAGGCTGAGGTCATCAGTTTACACAAAGCAATTACAGTTAGCTGGTGTGCTCTTCTCGTCCTCGTTACATGGGAAGCTTTACGAAAGGAATATGCTGTACCAGAAGAGGCTACGTTTGCCTGTGCTAATGCGAATGTCCAACCAGTCACCTACTTATTTGAACAGGCCAATCTCAAAATGCAGGCCGCCAAACATTACAACGAACTGGTTGACGCCATATGAATCGGGCCAAATCCACTGTATCTGTTTCGCAAGCTCATAGAGCGGTTGACCAAGTGCGATAACCGGAATTTGTCCTGGATTTAAGGACTGCACACATTTCCGGATGATCGTCATTGAGTGTTTAATCATGGCTACAAACTTCGATTATTCCTCAAATAACGACAGAAGTACTGACACATCCGGTTTACTACTGGATGAAGTTTCATGTGTTGCATGGAAAGCTCTCCATGACACAGCTGGTGATTCTCTCAAATCTCTAGTTGCTTCTCGTATTTCTGAAGCCACCTGTATTCGTCTTGCAATGGAGTAGAAACGTCGGCGATATCCGCCCTGAGGTCGTCTATTGGAGGTACAGCCGGGAATTCGTCTCTAAGAATACGGGTGGAACATTTGAATAAGACTGAAGAAGATGTGATGCGAGCAGATATGCCAGCATCGGGAACAGATAATCTGTCGTGCCCTGGTCTGGCCTCAGATGTGTGCTGGAAAAGTGATATCCCTGTCCCAAGAAAAGAATCATCAGCTGTTATTCCACTCGGATTGTGGTCGATGTTTTCAACCGCGGCTGTAGTAAAAACGTCAGTTTTCAATCTAGGAGGGCAAATCATGTCATCCTCCTGATATTTCTGGTATAGGAAGTTTGTTTTCTTTGTTGGCAAAGATAGTACTCTGTCGTATGAAATGCATATTCTAAGATGAAGCAATCTGTCAATAAATGAACGACTACGATATTGGCAATAGATAAGAATACCTACATATACAGGTAGAGGTGTTTCTTGTAATACCAGAAAAACAGATATTATCATGCATTGTAGTTCGGCAGGATAAGCTTTGTCTCGTGTGTTTTCGACATCCTCTGAGAGATTTGTTTTCGTTGTCAGCTTGATGATGGCGCTTCTCAGCTCTGTCTACTTCTTAATTGTTATATTGTAAACTGCAATGCTTCTGTCACTTCGTATGTAGTGTGTTTGCAAGTCCACTTTCATCATCCAGAACACTGATGTCAATGTCAATTTTCAGGTAACCAAGTTCCTCTATCTTCATGAAATTGTAACCTGCACCCACAAACTTTCATTTTGAAGTGGCTGGACACTGTAGAACTTCTTCAGTTTCTTGCTGACAGATAATGCATCGCTTCAGATCCAATTCAATTCGAGAATTGCCATAAAGAAGGTCAAACTAATGTTCTCAATTTCAGGAATTTTGTTGAGTGGGATTGGTACCTTTATTCATATAGGATTTATAGAAGTGTTCCTTAACTCCAAAGACTTTATTTCTATCATTAGAAAATACCAACAAGTCTTAATTGTTTTCGAACAAATTATAGAAAAAATGTTATATTACTACATAGTTTACATTTAGGCGCCTCTTCTGCAGGTAATACAGAATTGCATTTGCTGCCCCAATTACAGGATAGTAAAAGGCGACTGCGATAGGTGGCCGCCATATTATATTTGAACCGGAAGTAGTGTCTGGAACATGTTCTAATAAAATGGAAAATGATGCTTGTATATTTTACGTTAAAAAATATGATAGAATTGAAATATATGATCCAAGCAAAATATGTTGTTTTGATTTCAATGGTTTTAGGTATATGTATCCGCCATCTTGGATTTTTACCGGAAGTAGGGCATTTTGGCGATGGGTCCATATCTGAAATGTTTTGTTAGGTCATAAACTATGTTCAGGCAAAGTTTCATGCTTTTACCATAAAATGCAGTATTCCTCAGAAAATCGCTAGTTAGCTGCTGTACTAATGACCACCCTAAGCGTTATAGATATCAAAGGATGAAGTTACCATGGATCTTTTGATTTAGCATATTTCTGTCATTTCTGTCAAATCTTTTTATTTCTTTGCATTTTTACTTTTCATTTCTCTCCATGTATTCGATGTGTTTGGGATCTAAGATATATCAATCCTACTGTTTATAAGAACCTACAAACAGTTCATTTAAAAAGAATGTGTTGATACATTTATAGATAGTTTGTATTCACGAAACAGTAGAGCCCCTGGATAAACTTTTTTGGTGTGTTATAAGAGAGATTAGGCACTCGGAATACACACGATGATGGTCGTCAAATTGATCATTAAATGATGCGGCATGTTTCAATAATCTAATTACTAGGCCATCCACAGTTTAACCCCGTGGGAAGATAACTTAGTTTTTATTCTCTGAGAGGCCTAGTGTAAAGATAACAGAGTTTGTGTATCTAAATGAGGTGATAACTGCCGGGGGTGACTCTATCAGATGTCGACCTATAATGTGATAGGGGGTAACATACTTACAATCTCGAAACGACAGTGTAGAGACGCATGATAAACAAGGACAGTGTAGAGACGCATGATAAACAAGGACAGTGTAGAGACACATGATAAACAAGGACAGTGTAGAGACACATGATAAACAAGGACGGTGTAGAGACACATGATAAACAAGGACAGTGTAGAGACACATGATAAACAAGGACAGTGTAGAGACACATGATAAACAAGGACAGTGTAGAGACACATGATAAACAAGGACAGTGTAGAGACACATGATAAACAAGGACGGTGTAGAGACACATGATAAACAAGGACAGTGTAGAGACACATGATAAACAAGGACAGTGTAGAGACACATGATAAACAAGGACGGTGTAGAGACACATGATAAACAAGGACAGTGTAGAGACACATGATAAACAAGGACGGTGTAGAGACACATGATAAACAAGGACAGTGTAGAGACACATGATAAACAAGGACAGTGTAGAGACACATGATAAACAAGGACAGTGTAGAGACACATGATAAACAAGGACAGTGTAGAGACACATGATAAACAAGGACAGTGTAGAGACACATGATAAACAAGGACAGTGTAGAGACACATGATAAACAAGGACAGTGTAGAGACACATGATAAACAAGGACGGTGTAGAGACACATGATAAACAAGGACAGTGTAGAGACACGTGATAAACAAGGACATTGTAGAGACACATGATAAACAAGGACGGTGTAGAGACACATGATAAACAAGGACAGTGTAGAGACACATGATAAACAAGGACAGTGTTACTGTTTTATTATTAGATTCACATGTAATTCAGACAGTTCTTATCCCTAATTGTATTGTTAATAACGGAACAACAACGTGGGTTCACCTGATTAAAGTTGTTTGCCCTTTTTCAATTCATC
This sequence comes from Pecten maximus, assembly GCF_902652985.1. Taxonomy (NCBI): domain Eukaryota; kingdom Metazoa; phylum Mollusca; class Bivalvia; order Pectinida; family Pectinidae; genus Pecten; species Pecten maximus. Next base: position 18,205,670 of record NC_047033.1, on the reverse strand, counting down.
GGTTTGTATTGATTCCTTTTCGCTATGTTTAGTTACTAGTTGCAGAAGTATTTGTACTTACATCACATATTTGCATTAAAAATTATTGAAGACATATTTTGAGGGGGAAATCTTAATTTTCTGAGAGAGTTTGCCGTCTTTTTGGGGGGGAGGGGGGATTATCATATATGATGATGAACGGATAACACATGAATTCCATTGTTTGCATCAACACACATGAACTCGAAAATAGTATCAATTTCATTAACAAGGAAGCAATCATCGGTACTAACTGTATGTCTTGCCTTGTACAGAACGCCACCAGATGATTGGAAGTTAGTTGTCTCCCAAACGGGAACACAACTCGACTGCGTGTATTCGTTTAGGGGTTTACTTCCACGCTCTAGATAAGGTCAAGTAGGGACTTCATGTCGCAACGTCCTTGTCCATCAATACATATACTATCCCAAGAGATGCTCTGAAGAGCGTAGACCACGCAAAGTTATAAAAAACAAAAGGAAAATGTCACAGAAAGTATACAAAAATACCTTCGAAAAAGTCGGTTTGGAGCTGCTGAATATCGACAAGAAATAGAAATTAACGAGATCGGAAAGGAAACAGTCCGAGGTCGGAATCAATACAACCGCAATCGTACAATAAACCTATATTATGGAACGGGTAATTACAAAGTTCTGGAAAAAGAGAGATCAACACATTTAGGACTGGTGTTACTCTTTCGTACCTAATTAACCACTGCTCATTTATTAATTTATATGAAACAAGAGCACTGCAAAAAGCCACGGAAGAATAGTCATGTTCTTTACAACGCCGGGCAAGTGAGTTCGACTTCAGGAAAATGTCGGAGAAGGTTGATTTCATAATTCAGCAGAGAGCAAATATACAACTTGAAACTAGTTAGGGCTATATATGTAGAGATAAGATCTCTCTCACCCGAACATGTCATCTTAGAGACAGTTGTTGAAGCACGGACGGGAACATACTGCTGCCGATCCTATTAGGATTAATTCCCTGTCATCAATATCACCAATGTCTCATACAGTCCTTGATTTCCAGAGCCGTGCTTCAAACAGGCATAGGAGATTTGAAGTTTTCAAAAAAAAGCCTTGAAAAAGTGCTTGACATTTGAAATGTATTCCCTGAAATCCACTTCTTTCTAAACAACATTTTCTTCCTAATGGCTGTTTTGACACTGCCTCACCTTTTTCATTCATTTGGGGCATGGATTTTTTTTCCCTGGGTCGAGAGACACCGAAGTCTATAACATTATTGGTGTTGCTGTCTGCTTGATGTTTTAAGCCATGCGATTTTGAATGTTTTGCAATTGTCCGCACGTCATACACCGCTGTCGTTATAACGTAGCCGAAGGGGACTTCACATCGGGTCAAGTAAGAAATAATTGTTATTTTTTGTTGTTCACTGGTGTATGAACGGCATTTTTTGACAGATATTTTAAATGACGCGCGACAGCGCGTCATGTTGAAATATCTGTCAAAAAATGCCGTTCATACACCAGTGAACAACAAAAAATAACAATTATTTCTTATATTTACATTTCAAAACTATTTTTCAACGTTATCTTTGAAAAAAATCATAAGAAACAGTATTCTACGTTCGTTATACGTAGTGACGAAACAGCCGAATGATCGATGTAACAGCGTAACAGATAGTTCCAATTTGACGGGAAAGGTAATCAAGTACACAAGTACACAAAATATAGTTCCACACAAATTCATTATTTTAATCATCATGAAAGAAAAATATTGTAATGTTGTCTTCAATTTTACAATTATTAACAAGTTTTAAAGTTGATAAAACATTATTTCATGTGTAATCAAACGCGATTTTATATTCACACTTCTGCATTCTACGTGGCACCGTCAACAATGTACTGTATGTATTCATACGTGGCAGGTTAATTGTTCACCTAGGAATTAACGCTAATTTTGTTAGTACCTTCATATAGAGAACACACAGTGGAAATGTAAATATGTAGGCGTGGCTTTCATTTTAGTGAGATGGCACTTTAAAAGCTCAGTTATTCCATCAGTGGTGGACACTCGTCCTGTAACTCCAGAACCAATCTATCCCACAAAACTGTTATTGTTTTCTTCTCATTTCTCTCATCAGTGTTTTACTGTGGAACAAATTGACTTCCTACATGGCAATCACCTCCCTGCAGTATCAATAGACTATAGTTTGTTGGTTTTCAGATACGTCTATAATCAGTATGCAATGATATACGCTTATGGTTAAACGATGTATGGTGTGTAAAAAGGGAGGAAGATATACTCTTAATTCACTGTAACAATCGACAAATTGATCATTTAATGGCGCGACATGCTCACACAATCTAATATCAGGGCCATAATCAGTTAACTTCTATACATAGAAAACGTGTTTTATACTGTGAAAGTCTCAATGTGTGTCGATCGATGCAAGTTGCTTTCGTAATTTCTGTTTCGAACTTTAGAAACTGGAAAATGCGATGTAATGTATTGTCGAGACGATTGCTTTAAAAGTAAGAGTAAGCTTCTTCAGGGTTTTTTATTAGATTTTTTTGTAAATGCACATCAGATAGAAATATTAACCCTTTAACTTGAGGTCGATAGAATCATTATGGATAAGGTTATTTGGTTTAACATCCGGAACAGTAGACAGATGTATGACAACATTACTGAAAGTCTTTATTGTGACACTGTGTGTGTGTCGTATCGAGGTGTGACTTCGCAGTGGTACTCACAGTAAAATAATCCGACAGTGGCCCCATCATTTATGATTATTGTCACCTGGTTGTGTTTAACAGACAGCAATCCCAAACCAAATACAAGGATACAAGGTTGTCAATGTCATCGTCTTTATTGTTGAAGACATCTAGATGATTTAACAATTGTCGGCACCAGTATGCATGTGAGACCTGGCATGTTGATAGCATTACGTAGGTATTGATAAAAATAATTACAAACCTGATGTTTATAATAAGATGAAATCAAACAAAAGAGCCAAAACATTTAAAGGGGTTTTTAGAAACTATGTCGCCCGTTTTTTTATCGATATTTTAGTGTTTGACTAAGGTATCAAGGGACACAATAAAACTTATTTTCAAAGTCAGATTGTTTTTAGCTTTCTGGTTGATGTGAAATATATCAGAAAGATGTTATAACAAAAAGAGAAAGCTTAAGTGATCTCCGAACAAGAAAACACGAAAGATGCTAAACTATAAAAACAAAATAACAACATTTAGTCCCGGTGGTAATGGTTTATGGCGCTGTAGATGTTTTCTTGTACAAATGTGACATTTGAAATCGATTTGTGTAATTTTAATGAACTTATGTCTCCGTTTTTGAACACGGAGTGTTACTAAATTGAGACTTCTGCAATAAAGGAGAATTTTATTCACATGTCTATTGCCTGCCTTGGTGCATGAAGCTCTGACGAAATAATGAGAGAACTCATTCTCATTGTAGCAGACGTTGGATAAGTGTATATATAAATATCGGATTACTTGTCACTGTTTATCGTCAACATACGGTTGTGAGACTTTGTGGGACTTACGTTATAAATATATCTTTCCTATTATAAACTACTCAGTTATCAGAGGTGAAACAGCTGGAAATGTAAAGGAAGTTGATGGTGTGTCGAAGAGAAAATTTTGTCTACATTGATGGTGGTATAAATTGCTTAATGGGAAACTATCCTGTATGATTGGGGCACCTACAGAGAAATGTATGCCTACTTATATTCCTGGTAAATGACATATCAATGTTCGACGACAATAGGGTTATAATTGAATCGTCAATCACGGATATATTCAACACGCATACTAACTGAAGTGCATTATAAAACTGTGTGTGACCCTTTAAGATATATTTCCAATGTTAGGATTGGTTAACGATGATATAGTATTTCATACTGATCTGATATTTATAACTAAATTTAAACATACCGTTCCCGTAGAGCTTCGCTGATATCAAGCAAAATGAACAATCCTTAAATCCATTGTTGGGTCATTAACGATTTGTTAATTTCAAACTTTAAGAACACGTTGCAACCTTATAACATTTGAGAAAAGAAATGTTTGGTCAACGCTTTCCAGTCTAAATGTGTGTGACAATAAAACACTCGTCCAAAGCTATCTATTCTAAATATGTCCCAACAGATGGTCACGTGCCAGACAATCATTTATCATATTGTTGCATGTTTAGGTGAAGATCATTGTGGTGGCATTTTCTTTTGGCGCGGAACTATTGTTTTACTTATGAGGTGTGACCATTCCTTTCAACTTCATCGACTTCCTGTAGAAAACATAAGAATTTCGTCTTTGTCATCTAGATCCCTATATTTGTCAAAGTGTAGATAGCGTGTGGCTTTGTCCTTGACCAGGTAGAAAGTGCCCGTAGGACTGTGTATGTTGCCTCCTTTCTTTTCATTTTTATTAATGTGACTTAACCCATTTTCGACCTAGATGTGTATGGCGGGTGTCGTCGATGAAGCGAAGGACGCTTCCTTCCCGGATCTCCGGCTAATATACTCTTTTACATTTCCAAGGGTCTGCAGATCTATATTTATTTGCATGGTTTGTTCTCGTTTTATCGATTTCTAGTTGAAATTATAAATTCGTTATTATGTCGGTATTCTTTGTTATTTTGTAACCGTTGGTCTAAATGGTAAATGGTAATGAACAAATGATCTGTTTAAAATTTTCATCGACATTTTTCAACGTCAATAGTCACGACAACCCGTTCACATTAAACTGTTCTGGAGTAAAGATTTCCTGTATTACCCATTGACTAAAAGTACACGTTTTCCTAATATTATAAGCAGAAGAAGCTTACCATTACTGTTTCAATGGCCTCCATACAAATCTGTGTGTTTGTTCGATTCTTCTCTCGGTTTATGTATGTTCAGTTTTCATGCCGCTTTTCTCATGCTTTAACAGATTAATATCAAACTTGTAGAGCAATGAAAAAGTATTAATTTCATGCGCATCTATTGGACATAAAAGTACTATACAAATCTGGTGGCTACATGCACTGTCGGTTTTTACAACACGCGAGGTAAATATTCCTATAACCTCTCACAACAACCACGAAATTTTACAAAAATCTGCACAAAATTTGTCCGTCCTCGTGTTTAAAAGGACCAGAGGTTGCGTACAATTTCCAATGGTGTCTCCACTGTATCTCAGCACTGGTATGTGATGTGGCGTGATAAAAACAACAGAGAATACCGATATGATAACAAAATCGTAATTCTAACTCAAAATGAACAGAGAATACCGACATAATAACGAAACCGTAATTCTAACTCAAAATCAACAGAAAATACCGACATAATAACGTAACCGTAATTCTAAATCAAAATCAACAGAGAATACAGACATAATAACGAAACCGTAATTCTAACTCAAAATCGACAGAGAATACCGACATAATAACGAAACCGTAATTCTAACTCAAAATCAACAGAGAATACCGACATAATAACGAAACTGTAATTCTAACTCAAAAGCAACAGAGAATACCGGCATAATAACGAAACCGTAATTCTAACTCAAAATCAACAGAGAATACCGACATAATAACGAAACCGTAAATCTAACTCAAAATCGACAGAGAATACCGACATAATAACGAAACTGTAATTCTAACTCAAAATCGACAGAGAATACCGACATAATAACGAAACCGTAATTCTAACTCAAAATCGACAGAGAATACCGACATAATAACGAAACCGTAATTCTAACTCAAAATCAACAGAGAATACCGACATAATAACAAAACCGTAATTCTAACTCAAAATCAACAGAGAATACCGACATAATAACGAAACCGTAATTCTAACTCAAAATCAACAGAGAATGCCAACATAATAACGAAACTGTAATTCTAACTCAAAATCGACAGAGAATACCGACATAATAACGAAACCGTAATTCTAACTCAAAATCGACAGAGAATACCGACATAATAACGAAACCGTAATTCTAACTCAAAATCGACAGAGAATACCGACATAATAACAAAACCGTAATTCTAACTCAAAATCAACAGAGAATACCGACATAATAACGAAACCGTAATTCTAACTCAAAAACAACAGAGAATACCGACATAATGACAAAACCGTAATTCTAACTCAAAAACAAGAGAATACCGACATAATAACGAAACCGTAATTCTAACTCAAAATCAACAGAGAATGCCGACATAATAACGAAACTGTAATTCTAACTCAAAAGCAACAGAGAATACCGACATAATAACGAAACCGTAATTCTAACTCAAAATCAACAGAGAATACCGATATAATAACGAAACCGTAATTCTAACTCAAAATCGACAGAGAAAACCGACATAATAACGAAACCGTAATTCTAACTCAAAATCAACAGAGAATACCAACATAATAACAAAACCGTAATTCTAACTGAAAACCGTTAAAATGAGGGGAAATATATTAACATATAGATTTTCATGGCGACCCTTGAAACAATACAAGGATAATAAGACCATGTGTTCCGGGGAAATAAGTGTCTTCCACTTCATCGACGATACCCGCCATACCATTTTATGTCAAATTCCCGTTAAATGACATTCTTAAAAGTAGCAAACACGTCTATCTTCATAATGTACATATAAACAGAATATTCATAAATGCGATTATAATCTCGACCATAAAACTTCTCTATGTACTTCATCAACCTGCAGCTCTCGAAAAGGAGGATCAATATAACGGAATAGAAATAAAAGCGGAAGTGTTTTAACAGAACATAATCGCTCTCTCATTAGAGGGCTTGTCACTGTTTTGACAAATTAAAAAAAACAAGCCGCAGGATTCGGTGTGACATCTAAAATTACCACATAGCGTCAATTAAGGTCCCTTCAGCCACGATGTTTGTAAATGTTTACTATAAAATGATAACATTAAATATTTACATGTAGTATAGTATTCCTGTCAAAACAGAAATTATATAACAGGAAAGTGCATTTATTTAATATATCAATGATGCTATATGATAAGGTTAGGGGCGTTTTATATCTGTTTCGTCATTTTACTCCTCATTGATGCAAGGGACATCACCCAGACTCGTCGGTGATGCTTGGAATATCACATACTAGATACTCGCAGGTTATGTTAGGGACATCACACAGCTGTTTCGTCTTGTTTTTCTCATCAATTATGCTGGGGACACCACCCATTTGTAAGGTCATTCAAGGACTCGTCCATGTTGCTAGAGACATATCTAGGACTTGGCCGTTATGCTAGGGACACCACACAGCTGTCGTCCATAAATGACTCAGTGATGCAAGGGGCATCTTATGGATGGATGTTTTGTCCTTCTAGGACGCAAAAGGGATACTAGAGTCCAAACGTGTGGAACTCAAACCGGACCTCAATGTTCAAAATAGATCAAATCAATAATATATTTGTGTTGTTTTTTTTTGGGGGGGGGTTGTGTTTTTTTATATTGAATCATCATTCTTAATGAACACAAAAACATATTTTCGGAAACTTTGTCAATATTAATAAAAATTTAAACAGACCATTCTGGGTAAAGACAAACCTTGAAGATATTAAGAACTCCGTCTGTGTAGTTAACCTTCTATGATCGAACAAAGACACAAATCGAATACAACGTTTAAATATGCGTATAGTAATAAATGAGTACGTGTTATTATATAGTTTTTGTAAATCAAGACATCAAACGTCAAATAGCGAGCTGCGCACAAAACCGTTACTCTATCTGTGAATCGATAAACGAGGGCAAACTATGAGGATGTCAATTCGTATTGAAAGTATTAGGCGGAAGAGCCGTGTGTCCCGGTAGGGTAAGCGTCTTCTGCTACACGACGGCACCAAAAGACATACAGAGATTGTAACAATGGAAGACAGAAAATTTATGTCGCAGCAGTAAATGTGTCCTATGTGGTAATGTGACAGTCATGATTGTCCATAATGACTCAACTCCACCAGACACTCTGGTTCACAAACTCTCCCAAAACTACGATGAGAACAAGATCGATATGTTACGTAGAACAATAATATTTTCAAGTGTTTATTATTCGACTGATCTATTAATACAATCTTTCAAAGTGTTCTTTAACTATGTATCTTTAACACAATCCTATAACAAGTCTACTTCAATCTCTTATCCATGTACAGTAGTAAGTCTACGTTTTCTGCACAACATACGTACGTCACAGCTGACTTACAGATAACATGATGAAACACATATTGATAATAAACAAACCTTTTTCTACCAAGATGAATATCTTACATTCGTAAGCATGGTCGGGAACGTCAATATCAATCTAACATTGATAAACAGTCAGCTGCTTTTACAAACACTTAATGATCTGCTGAAACATTTGACCGGCGATGCTGGTGTATTGCCACGCTATTGAGACTAAGTACGCCCGCGGGCTATTGAACACCTACAGTGGGTATTTGTTCACGATTATAGGCGCTGATACAATCGATGATAGCGCTTTTAGCAAAAGGCCTAAAATTTACCCCGACAGATTGGTATACTGACAGATTATTCCGCTAGTATTTGAGCAAGAGATTGTGACGGATTTTACAGACATTACATGTCTCCTCTGGAAACGTTCAAACGGCAATGGCGGAGAAATTGATAACAGTTCGTGGACTTCTATTTACATGCATGTTCGATCAGTGTCTGACACAATATTATCTTTTTTATGGCCATGTAAACGCATCGGTGATTAAGATTTCTATGTATGCGAAGCAGCTCATACATCACTGCTTATAGCAGCACTGGTATGAAAGGAGACGGCGAGGCTAATGATTGGTAAAACATGGGATTATTGTTAAACTAGCGGTTATCCTTCCTATAATGGCGAGATTTGGATAGTCTATTTTTAAAACAACAAAATAGGTCCCAGACTCCGAAAGTACTTGTACGTGTAGATTTGGTTAAGGCTAACTAATTTCATCAAAAGGTAGGTAGAGGGTTTGTAAATAGTATCAAATAATTTGTAAAATATGGCTGCTGTCTATTAAAAGCAAATATTGTAATGTCCCGAAAAGTAACCATTTCAGATTGTTCATACATGTTTGAGGAAAATGAAATAGAAATCATACGACAGTACAAATGATGACGTCTAAAATAGAATGTAATAACGGACCGAATCCGGACAATATAATACTATAAAAATGATGTCTGAAATAGAACGTCATAACGAACCAAATTCGGACAATATAATACTATAAAAATGGCACCTAAAATAGAATGTCATAATAAACCGAATTCGGACAATATAATACTATAAAAATGATGTCTAAAATAGAACGTCATAACGAACCAAAATCGGACAATATAATACTATGAGAATTATGCCTAAATTAGAACGGCATAAATACCCCAAATCGAACAATATGATATTGTAAAATGACGCCTAAAAATCGGAAGATATAACAAATCTAAATCAGACAAAATAATACTGTGAAAATTGCGCTTTAGATAGAATGTCACCATGAACAGAACTCGGACAATATGATACTGTAAAATTTAACTGAAAAAAAATGGTAAAACACATCAATATAGGACAATGTAAGGCACTATAGGACCGATTCAGACTTCTTTATAATCATGATAGATATCACATATATGTAGTTAAGTGTTCCTGGCACCATTTCATTTCGCAATTGTTCGAAAAGTTATTGCTCTTTGGCATGAAATCATGTCCGGAATCAAAATCTTTAAAATTAAGAGTGATCGTTCTTTAATGATATTGATACTATTTTATGTACTTCTGTCTCTAAAGAAACATTTTGATGGAACATCTGGTTACATTCCAATAATTTATATTTTAATACAAATATACAGAGGATATATTGAATAGTTTCCTATTGAATATAACATATATGTCACGATTATGCCAGTGAATTCGATCATTTCGCGAGTGCGAAGCACTTTAAGCACTTTCTGCTGTTCTCGGAGAATCGGTGTATGAAAAGCTAACGTCAAGTGAGTATTTTGTTAAAAACTAGTCAGAAATACACCAAAATATTCCAGTTATCTATCTTCGCTTCGACTGAAAAAATCGGCAAGCTTCAATGAGGTGAAAACAAAGGTTCGCTCTGATTTGTCATAACCGAAAAAACTTATATTCACATTGCAAAACTTATACTTTCATTGCTCATAACTGCAGTGAAAATATGTTCTATCAGTTTGCTAAATAAATTCCTATATTTTACTGACAAATGCAGCTAATCTTCATTTATAAAGTCACGTATAAATTGTTTGTAGATAGCAAACAGATTTTGATTCCCCACCAAAACGGGAATATGCCTTTGAAGTGTGAGATGAATTTTACGATAACGGGTTAATGAATCATTATAGGGAAGAAAAAATATCCCATAAAAACCATATACTCCTTTTGTTTCTTTTAAAAAACGAAATATTTTACTTACCCCTGGCGTATTTTCCAAGTATACTTAAAAACGCGTGATAGACGGCATCTTAGATCCTTAAAACCCTTACTAAAACCTTGAGTCGAGTGTGATCGTTATTGAAGATAAATATCTTTTCACAGAAAAACGATGCCTTGTCTGTTTTTTAGTCTGTAACGGCTGTAATGAATATTGGACACAAAAAGTATATACACTTGGTGTCCTCGAATGTTTTTTTTCTTCAGTAAATATCACTTCCTCGTTATATAGTCTGGCGAATTCCAGTCAATGCTGATACTTTCAGATTGATTTAATCCATCAGGCCCTTCACTCTGTAGCGCATTAGCAGCATTCAAAATGAAATCCAGGATGGTATTTGTTGAACACTATGTCAAAATCTCACTTACATATTAATATGATAGATAAATGGATGAGTCTACAGGTTAAACATGTAATAATTTGATCCTTGACTAGAAACATAATAACATGCCTTCCTCTTGTATAAAGTGAATGGTAACCACGAGGATCAGATTAAATACATCGTGTTAGTCATGTTTCAGCATTACAATATTTCAAATCATCGTTACAGATAACAATGCAGAGTAACTTCCTCGGTTAAGACATTTATTGGATTCTTAATTTTTAAAGGCTCCTTAAACAACTCTTTATTGCTGGCCCGACCGAATACAAAACGGAAACCTCTTTCTACCATTCAAAATTAGGCGTCGTACAATATTCTTGAACCTATTTCAAGGAAAGCAGGAAAGACTAGGATAAAATACATCATTAGAACGTTTAATTTGTTTTTGATGAGCTCCATTGCTCCATTGCTTATTTTGAATTTAATTGTAATTAATATCACTTTCCTGATATCAGGATCAAACGGTGCTCCTTCATATGAGGTTACGGAAGGGCAGCATATCAGTCTAATATACACCCCTGCGATAAAAATCAAGGCTATGCTCCCTTCTTCACCAGCTGCTTATTTGAAGCAAATAATGAAGTGTTAAAAGGTATATACTTTCCAAATCCATCTGCATTTTCGCGAAAAATTGAAATGTTTGCAACAAATTTAGATACAAATGCTTTCAGCTTTCAGTCAGTTGATATAAAAGGGATTTGGGGGATTAGGGGTTTAAATTCAATTGGGTTAAATTTTACTATATTTTCAGTCTTGTCTATTTCCTTCTCATCCGGTTTTTTCCCTTTCCGTGTTTCCTCTATATTAAACCGAATATTTTTGAGAGACCGCTTTGTCCCTTAAAACATGCACTTATAATTCATGCCCAAACACACTGCTGTGTCCTCACGCTATGTAAGTGTTAAAACATACGTCACCCTCTTTCGATGTGATTTCGATGTTATCTGTCTAACGACGTGCGAGAAAAACGCGCTACAATTATAATAACAATGACACAGTTTCTGATCAATCTTGACAAACCCATAAATAAACAAGTTAACACTTCCCTGAAAAGCTATCTTATCCAACTGATGATGTAAATTCTAATCTAAAAAACGAACTGATGAAAATGATGTAATTCCATCTAAAGCAATACAATTTGCTAAAAGCATTTTACAAAACTGTTTATATCCATTCCATAGAGGTAAGCCGTCAGATTCTGACTGACGGAGGCGTGGTATTCCTCACGCCACGAGAACAGTCGATGAGTTACGACAATTCATATTATGAGGCCCGCTGATAAGGCTGGTCATACTGAGGGTATCTGCCGGGATTTACAACAAATGTAAGTTTATTTAATGACGGCTTTATCAGGAACAATAAACATGTCATATTATAATATGACCATTAAGTGGCGTGTTGAATAATGCCTTCTCTGTGTATATTCTTATAAATCAGGTGTTTCAGTGTTATTGACAAGAATCGTCATTATGACTGGTTAATGTATATGTTTATAAATTGGGTGTTATAGTATTATAGACAAGAATGGTTATTTTGACCGGCCCATGTAGAGTTTAATAAATCGAATTTCTAAATACTACAGACAGGGATTGCTATTTTGACTTATGAATATGTATTAAAGAGACAAATCATTGTCACGTGGTTAGTAGGATGAGTTGATTTCAACTTAAACACATTAAACATGTATCTTTAACTATGTTTAGTCCAAATAAGAACGCCTTTTAATGTTGACGTTTCGAGTGATTCTAGTCTAATTATGTTGTTGATGTGTTATATATTTTAGACGGAAGAATCAAAAGAACAAAATTAATAGCAGGGCACGAAACCTCTTCTTCGCTTTAAAACTATATTGACGAGACACTGTCTGTCCACATTACAGGTTGATGGTAAGCCCATTAACCCTTTAAATAGTTGGGAAGTGATAGGGAGAGGTAAAATGGCGACTGGACGGAGTTAACCGTTCTCAGTAGCACATTGTTTTCTCGGTAAATTTATCTGTCTAGACGATTTATAGACAAGATACCTACACAGACCGATAAGGCACACATCATACGGACGGTTCTCACGAGCAAAATAATAGTACAACAGTTGACAAGAATAATGGCAAACGCTACTATACATAATGTACTACTCCTACAGAGTGGTCAGAGTGTCTACCATACTAGTAATGATCGTCTAGTATCAAAGCTGTCTCTGTCTGATAGAGTACTTCAGTGTCCGGAATGATGTCAGACAGATACGGCTTGCTTTGTTGTAATGGGTTGGAAAGTTCTGTTTCCTTAGATTAATTGTTTGTCCACTAAATATTCGGCCGACGGCGTGTTTACCTTGTATTTGAGCTAAAACAACAAACACAATACGGGCATTCCTTCGTTCGAACGGCAGATATGAGATTTACAGTAATTTATCAGATTAATAAATGAAAGAAGCTTAAACTCATATTTATGATTAAATGTGATGAAATATATATCCGCTAAACTCTGTCGCTGTGCATCCTCGCCGGAATACTCAGCCACGCCTTTCCGATTCATTTTGATATCACGTGACACCACAGACAACCGTAAACAGATCACAGCAAATAGCGAATGATGTAAGTGTGTCGTTTTGTTGTGATGATAAACCCCAATTATAGATCGTTTAACCATGTATGCATACATGCATAGCTAGTTAATGAATTAGGAATATCAAAAACGAACAAAGTATGAGAAAGACAGGGCACAAGCAAGGCAAATACACAGTATACTTACAAAATCATTTATTATGGTTCGGTGAGGTAATATTTAGTTAAAATGTTTGTAATTTTGTCCGCAAGGTAGCAAGTGTATCTTCGAGCATGGCTTCATTACAAACCTGTCAGGCTGTCGAGTCGAGTATCCAACAGAACTTTCAAGAATGTGAATTCTTCATTCGACTCGACCGGAGCGGCCTCCTTCGCTCTCTTCCACCTAGTTGCCGATATCTATACGACTTATTATGACACTCGCTATCTTATCGTGTCCTCATTTTCTCGCCGATTCCGATTTGAGTGACCCATTAATTAGTCGTTTTATCGGGAAGTCGCATACGCCATTTTTGTTTCTGATCATGAACTTGACTGCGCATACCCGTATTGATAGTGGTTGACGGCGATTGATTTTCACACTTCGGGTGTAAGTTACATTTTCAAGAACTTTTATTTTTGATAACTATGGGTTATCTTTGGAGTTTGAGAGTTGTATTTTATTTGTATGTTATAAGACCTGTTTACTTTACCCTGCACGCACCGAGTAACATCTCCGGATGATAAATAGAAAAGCATATGGATTTGTTAATCAAATACCGAGAAGTTTCAGTGCCAATTCTCTCGGATTGCAATGTATAATCTATCTTTAATATTTGTCTTTCAGACTCACGTTGACTGAAAGTCGCAGGTGAGGTTGTGATTTTACCCAATTCCCTTTCTCTGCCTTCGCGCCAACAACCAGTATGTTTGATCGACTAAGAGCTTCTGATGCGTGGCTTTGATTGACAGTCCGCCATTCTTAAAAAACAATTTACGATGCGTGCATGACATATTTTTCGCGGCTCATTTTGAAATACCGCATTAGAGATTCCCGAAGTCGGTAAGAAGTTTCCTGGTGTTCTTTGCAATTATAAAAAACTTAGTTATTGATTCTCACATTTAAGCATCATTAGGGTAAATATTCTAACATTCAACATATTTTTATGACTTTGCCATAATCTAAATGTTATAAAAACATAGAGACGCTTTAAAACTACCGCGACGTATGGATAGGATTGTACAATGTTATCAGAAAGTCCATGTTTAAATTAAAACGACCACTGTTACACCATTGTTGGTTTTTTTTTATCTATTTACAATCCCGGGCTTTAAAAAGGTAATTTATCACACCAAATATATAAGTGATCTAAAGACGGAAATATCGAAAAACATTTGAAGTTGTTTCTCGTATGACTACAGTGATATTAGTGTTATAACATCCGTTATTAAAGAAGAAACATTAAAAACCTGAAAATAGGCCTTTTATTTCCAAGGACAAAAATGTCTCGAAAGTTTACCATAGTATTTGTAAAATGACCTAAAGTCGCGGCGCTGATTGGTTGATTCGGTGTCAAAGATGATTACTCGCATGTAAAAATGGCGGTTGTGAAATATGAAAAAAAAAAAAGAAAAAAAAAAGTTTTCAGAATTTTTGATTTAAATAATCGATATCTCCAACCATCATCAAATAAAACAATTAAAACTTGCAATACGATAATACACCAAATGATTTTGTACGAACAACTCAGACATGTCACTTTCGTCGCTTAGCAAACCTCGAAATACTAAACAAAAAAATCCTAAGACATAGCAGTCATGACGATTTAAACACCATGGATGTTGGTTAACAGCAACAACAGGAATATACGTCTGTTTTGCTCTGAAGTATAACCGATAGCTAAGGGCTAAAACATGGGTAATGTAAAGGTACGAATCCTTCCGGAGATAACTACCCGGAATCCTCGGAAACGTTCCTAAAACAAAGTGCTATTTCACAACAATACACATTGGGTTTTAGAGTAATTTGGTTAGCCAATGGCGATACTCAGTAGGTAAGACACGTCAGGTGAGCAATCGTGCGCTGAAAGGTTATCAATATGATGCAGAAATGTAATACTTTCCTCTCGGGATTAGATTACTGAAAGTGTGTTTTTTGTTTTTGTTTGTTCGTTGTTGGTTTTTTTTTAACATTTACATTTACTCGCTAGTTGTTAAGAATCCGCCATATTGTTTACGTATACGTTCATATGTCACATGGTGACTAGGACATATCTCCATGACGCGCCATATATGAAATCATGATAAACATCGTGTATTTACAGGACATTGGCATACCAGTCACGGGACAACGTTAGCTTCAGCTCACGCGATTGACTGAAGTAGCAGGCAAATTAGGCATTCCAACAAACATACATCTACAGAAATGTACTACGATCTCTGGTAAAGTAAGCGCAAGAAATGATAACAATAGCTCATTCCCTACATATGAACAGATTTATTGATGGAGGAAAGTTAATTTGTGTTACCAAATTAAATGTAATCACTCATTTATTTAATATTTTATTACACGTATGTATTCTCTTTTTTAATTTAGATTTTGTCCCCCTCATGTGTTTACGCTTCCGTTCGGAATACCGGTGTTCCTGCGCAGTTTGTTTTTTCACATACACAATGATAGTCGGTTTTCTACCAAAACAATATATCACGTTTCGATATGTGTCATATTCAAGCGGCAAATGACAGCACACGGATTTTAAGATTTAAGCAATACCAATGCCAATTGTCATATAAAACATTCCATGCTTAATATATCTGGCATGGAATTGAATATCTGCTCAAGGAAGCTTACAACGAAACATGTGTATGTAATATTAAGTGTGTTGAACTTTTCTATATGGTGGATGGTAAAGTATCATTGTTCTTTATGCTGAATTTTGTCAAAGCAGGGAACGTTTACACTATCGGAAAACATGTTCATATTTTCCTAGGTTTATGGGACGCTTACTCTACCGGAACATATGGTCATATTTTCCCAGGTTGTTTTTGGGGGGATTTTTGTATATTTAAGGATTAAACTGTCTATTTTTGATGGTATCGACCATAGACACCAAAAAAAGACAGTTTAATGCTTATATTTACATTCTCGGCATATTTGTTTTGTTAATCTTGGAAATTGAAATTGAGTTAGCATAACAAAAATGCCAATTCAGCGACTTCGTCAATGGGGTTCAACAAATGGAACAGCCTGTTTTCAAAATTCATTTGTCACGTGAAGATTGGCAAACCAAAAAATGCATTGAAATAATACGAACAAAACCACAGTCTGTTCAATTCTTTTTATTATTTGTGTAACAATATTGTCTAAATTTCATTTTTAATACTTTTTAATCAACTTAAAAACCGACGTAGTTCTAGGCTTTTTTTTTTCATAGAGCCATATGATTGTTTACGTTAGATACACTTAGTTCCGGTGGGTGAATATATTCATGCGCGGCATGGATTGATGTCACGTTTTGGGTGTCAATTATGCTCACATAGACTGCAAATCGTTTTACTTAGTTTATACCACGACTTTGCCACCAAAATGTTAATATATATATACACCCGTATATTTGTTTCTGTTCATTTTAAAGCACATATTATCACTGTGACACGTTTCTCAAATAGCCATGACTGTGTTGACTATATCAATAGCATTTATAAACAAATATATGTCCTAGCGTTCTAATTTCGTCGACATTTTCGTTTAGTAAAAGTGAAACAACACTCAAAAAAATAATTTATTCACTTAGCGAAATGGCATTTAAACAATGGAAACGGTTACAAGAAAACATATACAGCCAATTCCAAATGTTGTCACTCCGTGGAAAGTTTATTTGTCTTGTGAGGTCCCGCGTGGACCGCCTAGTCTCCCAGTGGAGTCGTGTAATCACGTGTAAATGGGATATTTTGTGGCGCGTGATGTATACAGAAACGCATGCTTCCATTTATTACCAATCAAGTCGTTTAATAACAATTTATATTCATTCGTGGCTAGAATCAGTTTTGTGTAAGGACCTGTCATCAGATTGGATATACCCATTTATGTTATGTAATTGCTATTTCCAGGTTTGTCTATTCATTTTCTGATTCTATTGACTTCTTTTGGTTGTTACGTACGAATATCGTTGGAGTATGCTGGTCCAAACATAACGACACATTACAGCATGATTCTACATAGGTCTATCGACAAGACGTTATTAACACGTGGCAAGAAAGTAGATATTGCATGCTGCACTTTGATTCACATTCAGAGTGAGTTAATCCCGTAAGGTCAGTTCCTTCAAATAAGAATTGGCAGCTTAATATGCTACATGTAAATCAAGTCTTCATCCCGACAGCGATAACAAAGCGTGCTAAAGGCATCAAATATCTGGACCATTGCCTGCAAGCAATGTTAAATTCTAAGGACAAAATATATGTGATGCTTGATAACCAACATATGAAAGCATAATGCGGCCTTGGGAAACAGTTCATCGGGGTGGTCCCCACACCTCGGAGAAGTTTTGACTGTTTACTGACAAGCATGACATAATTGTATGATATGGCTTATGCATATAGTTAAGTAAACCCAAACGAAACTATTTCTATTTCCATGGTTTCCAACTTCGATGGTCACAATTAATGTTAGAAGCATTGTGTTTCGTTATCGCTGTCACATTTCTTTGATTTCACCTTGGCGATGAAGAAAACGCTCATGATTTAGGACAAGTATTTTTAATCTCTTTTTAATGATACATGTATTACGAAAAATCCTTCATTGGTTATAATATTACAACTATTTTGTTTACGCTAGTAAATGTCAAAATTGCGAAACAAATTATAACGGCTTATAGTAATCAATCTTATTGGCCCAGATGGAACAAAGCAATGGGTCTTATTTTGAGGGCAAGTCGGAGAACTCGAAGAATTTTCAACGTCGTCGGGCAGGCGGAACATGAAAGGCATGTTTTAACCACAGTGACATCCGACCACCCCGCCTATGGATTTTTTTCACTACGACTTGTAATTTCCCCTTGGAGACCAATGACAACTGAATTGTATGGCGAGGGTAGCACAGACCATTTGAATTATATGGTATTCCATCAATCGTTTAAAGATAAAAGCGTTGTAGACAACAGTTTAATAGGAAAATGATGCCCCCGTCAATCAATAAGACCTCCACGATGTTATGTAATAAGAAAATGTCTACTTAGATAGGCGATTACGTAGTCCAAGATATGCCGGTATTTAAACGAGTAAATCTGGACACGCACATTCAGACGATTCTAACCAAAGTCAGACAAACATGTAAATAGGTAATGCACATCAACTGTCTGTCTGCCTTAACTATGATTACATAAAACCTTTATCTTGTATTACATACTGTTTTTAATGTTTGTTTTGGCCTAGTCGTCTGCATTAGGAACGAACGCCGTAGTCAGTTAGGTCATCCATAATTTGCTATAAACCGTCCACTCTCGTATCCTCTTGCATTTCCGTACTGAAAATTATTCTATCAACATTAGTCCCCTCTCTCATCCCCGACTGAGGAATATTCTAACCATATTAGTACCTTCTTGCAATGCCACACTGAGGGGTATAACGTGGTCAAATTCAACTACATCTGACAATACGGTGCAGAAGACTATCCTTTTCTCAAAGCTATAAGGCATCTTTGTCACGCGTGTCTGCCCTGCAGGTAGGGCGTAAGAATTGTACCTGCTGCCCCCATTGCATGATCGTAAGAGGCGACTAAATTTGGGATCTTATCTTTTCTCTTCTTTCTGAACAACTTTCTTCTTCCTAATGTCTCTCTTGACAATGCCTCACTTTTGGTCTTCAGTTGATCGTTCGTCCCTGGCCGAGACATACCAAAGTCATTAAAATGGTAGTTGCTACTCCTGCTTAGCGCTCAATATATTAAGTGTGGGACGACTGGTTCGCCCTTTGTCAGTATAATGTGAACGGTTGGGGTGTCCTGCTGGGTGTCTTCGGCAGTATGCTTCAGTGAGGTAGCACTATAAATCAGCAAAAGTTCCGCCTATCACAAGAAGACTTAACACGAACATACCGCAGCCTCCCAAAACACACATACGCACTCACCACACGCATGCATGTCGCACGCACGGGAGGCCGTCCTTAAATGACCTTAGCTGTTAATAGGACGTTAAACAAAATAACCAAACCAAACCAATGTCACGCGTGCTTAAGGTCACGCATCTTCACGTTCTTAGAAATAACAATAGTAACTACAAGTTAAAGAAATTAGAGCTTATATATAGACGTCATTTGATGGGCATGACGTCAACCGGTTGGTGTCGCCTTTTGTGTAACTTAATGGCATATGTTGACTGTGTAACAAAGAATGTTCGCATCTTCAGTGGGAACTATTTGTCTCTATCGGTGATTTTCCATATTACGTAACTGAAACATTCTAATAACTGGTTTACCGGCTGAGGAAATACTGTTTGATTGTTCCTATAAGGTTTATAAATCAAAACTCATTTTTTATTCTGTAGAAAATTATTATATGAAATAAAGAACCATGAGGTGCATAGCATGTGGTAAACAGAAACACTTCTATAAAACGTTTGAAATGGCGACGATCCACGGCTAACATTGATTATATCCCGATCTTCCAACAGGGGGTAATTCCAAACATACTATATATGTACACCAGAATCAACTCCTTGACGCTATCCACTGCGTTTTGCTAGCATCTCATGATAACATATTCAATGATTCTACATGAGGAAAATGTTATAGGACAGGGACAGCAAATCGACCGTATTATAATAAGGCTACTTATATATGTTCGGTTTATTCTAGTCTCCACTTCTCTATACAAGTACAAAATTTTAACGGTAATGTTTATGGCTCGTGAAATTCAATCCCAAAAGGAAATTGGTTTTATTTTTCCTTCCTTACTTTTTTATCAATCTTTTTCTGAAGCACAATAGGTTTTATTTTCTAGGATACTATTTTAATAGCACACTAGACTTTATTTTTTGAAGTTAAATATCTGTTTTCGACCGAATTTGGTAATAGGTTGCTGGGGTTGTCTGTGGAACCCGTTTGAATCATAAATCTATGCTGCATGTTATATAGTATTTCGTCCATGGTATATTTTGGCATATAGTATTGGCTGCGTCAAACAGAAACCGGTTGTGGACGTCATCATATGAAAAATGACGTCATTATTTTGTGAATGGCTCAGCAAAATTGTTGTCTCCGCTTGGGCAAGTCCATCACATTTTGACATTAACTCCCGGCAAAACGTGATTTTTCTGACTTATATGATAAGAGTTATCTTGTTTTTTGTTTGTTAAATTTTTTTTATAAAACTGATATTTTATGAAACTCGTCCGATGTTTTAATTTTAGCTCGCCAAAGCTCGCCAAAATAAAAACGTCTAAGATTTGTTTCAAAAGTGTTATATGAAAAAAAATCACATTTAAGATCAAATGTTTTATGCTGTAAGCTACATTGAAGACCGCTACGGCTCTGAATCAATGCAACTTACCCCTACTTGTTAATGTTCTATTAACACATAGACAAACAAAGATGTTCTACCTGAATGTAACCGACTAAGGAGTGATACTGAAGTTTCATTTTATTCAGATATCATGTCACAGCCACATTGCTATGCCATTTCTCCCGATCGGTTATACTGATACTGTTATACTGTAAATATGTTTCCGTGTTACTTCTTAGCATTCATAAAGACTAGACGACCCTTTGTCATGATGCCACGTCCAGTAAAGGCTAACAATATAGATCACTACATACGCCATTAACATCATAGCCGGTGGTCAGTCTCATCGTACAACCAGCTGGACACTATACCTGTACCTTACAGCTCTCTCGGGGGGTAAATTATATCATTAATCCTCCAATAATGGCTCCTGACGAAAAGAGAAATATTGGAGTGACACAATTATAACGGACGGAATCGTTACAGGATTGGACGGAGGACGATCTACAATTGCCATATATGTTTGGTGGTAGACTGTAGTTTAATCTGGTGTTGACGAAAGCCTTGATAAGCTGTTTCTAATCCCGAATGTGTAGTTTGTTCACGCGATGAATACAATCCACTTTCGACCTGCCAACCTGACCGGATTCGACGACAACCTAATGTATTCTGAACATGTCGGAGGTACGATCTATTTATAGATAAAGGCGTCAAGGCAACCATATTGCTATTCCTTCAACGTAGCTCTTCAATGGGCAGCTCGTCATCGGTTCAATTTAACTCGTCAATGGTTAGCTTGTCATCAGATTAATTTAACTCTTCAATGGACAGTTAGCTATCAGTTCCATTTAACTCTTCAATGGTTAGGTTGCCATCAGTTCCATTTAACTCTTCAATGGTTAGGTTGCCATCAGTTCAATTTAACTCTTCAAGGGTTAGCTTGCCATCAGTTCAATTTAACTCTTCAATGGGCAGCTCGCCATCAGTTTAGTCGAGACCGCCAACCTTGCAGTAGTGAGAATACCATAAGTGCAGTCCATTCCCGCTATAGTAAACTCCCCATGAATTAAATTTAACTATTAAATGATATATACACCTCGGAACAACTGGACCTTAACCTGTCGGTGGCTACTTTTACGTTAAAGTTCATTCGTTCTATCTGATGTGACATAATTATTATCGACAAATAAGCAAGTAGATTCGTTCGTATTGGATTGGGAGTTTCTATTGGTTTGAGATGGATAACTACAATGGCCAGTGTTTTCGGTGACAGGCGATGGTTTAATCTAGTGGCGAAGCTGTTCCTAATAATCGTAGTGCATTTGTCCCAAATGATATACGATCTCCTATCGACCTGTCAACGCGTCTCGTATCCATGACAACCTCATAAAGCCTGGTCAACATCAAGCACACGTTTGAATTATGTATGGTTAAATGATAAGGATGTAAACAAGTAAAGGCATTAGATGGTTTTGTTGATGATAGTTGTGACTCTGAACTTGTTATTGCAATTTAGATGCTGTGATGTTGAATAGTTCTTTCAGATGTTCTATGACCATAATTACCATCAATTTGATAGAAATAATTAACCAATAATCTAATATAAAAGCTTGTTTAACTAAATGATAATTATATATAAATGTTTCATTTATATCAAAAGTAAAAGGAAAGGAGACACACTATGATGCTATTTAAAGACCTGGATATCAGACCGTTGGACATCTTGAATTTTGGAACCCTGAAAAAAATGTCATTCACGTAGGATGTTCCAAAATAATACTTAATATCAACACAGTAAAATATAGGTCAGTCCTTGAATTTGGGTCTACCTCATGATGTACTAGAAAGTATAAAATATAAAGTATAAGATGTTCAAAGGTTCTTGCAATTACACTCAGTACAAGACATTTATCAACGCATAGAAGACCAAGTTAAAATGACTTTTGATTCATATTTCTGTATGTTTTATTCAGCATTCAATCATCAACATCCAACCTAATACATAACAGTAAAAGCACGAGTGCAGTTTTGTCAGTAAGAGGAGAGAGAAGGGAAATGAAATTAAACGCATGCACGGGTTTTTGTTAGTAAGAGTAGAGAAAAGGGAGAATAAACGCACGTGGGAATTTCTGTCAGTAAGGGTAGCGAGAGGGGAGAATAAAACACACGTGTGTATTTTTTCTGTCAGTAAAGGGAGGGATAGGTAAGACTAAATACACGTGTGTATTTTTTCTGTCAGTAAGGGGATGGAGAAGGGAGACTAATAATACGTGTGTATTTTTTCTGTCAGTAAAGGGAGGGATAGGTAAGACTAAATACACGTGTGTATTTTTTCTGTCAGTAAGGGGATGGAGAAGGGAGACTAATAATACGTGTGTATTTTTTCTGTCAGTAAAGGGAGGGATAGGTAAGACTAAATACACGTGTGTATTTTTTCTGTCAGTAAGGGGATGGAGAAGGGAGACTAATTATACGTGTATTTTTTCTGTCAGTAAGGGGAGGAAGAAGGAAGACTAAACGTACGTGTGTATTTCTGTCAGTAAGGGGAGGAAGACTAAATGTACGTGTATTTCTGTCAGTAAGGGGAGGGAGAAGGGAGACTAAAGGCACCTTTGAATTTCTGTCAGTAAGGGGAAGAAGAAGGAAGACTAAACGCACGTGTGTATTTCTGTCAGTAAGGAGAGGGAGAAAGGAGACTAAACGCACGTGTGAATTTATGTCGGTATGGGTAGAGAGAGGGGAGACTAAACACGTGTGTGTATTTCTGTCAGTAAGGGGAGGGAGAAGGGAGACTAAACGCACGTGTGAATTTCTGTCAATAAGAGGAGAGATAAGGGAGATATCTGTTTTTGTTCACAAAATCAAATAACCAGTATAAGAACTATTATGCTATACCGATATGAAGATTGCATTTGATTCCGTGATGCAATGCTACGCGTTTACTCTTTAAAGGTTAATGTAGTCATAGACAAAGACATTACACAAATCAGATACCAACGACCTTACTCTTAACGCCGAACAACCAATTAGGTGTCCACCATGTTGGACTTTTCAGATTTGCCTGTCTGGATTACGAACATGATAATGGGAATTCGGCCGACTGCGATCCAACTGACCTTTCCAAGTACCTTGGAAATTTATAAGTTATTAATTTTTGATGGGTTGCACAAATTATACTATTAAGACCTGTCGGTATAGACAGTCGCAACGCCCAAGCAAGTTGGTATTGATGAAGTTCATGCGAATTGCATATCCTACACTACATCTATGTGAAAGTTCAAAAGAATTACATGAAAAGTTAAATAACTCAGATCCTACAACACATCCATGTCAAAGATTATGAGGTGTCAAGTGAGGGGCCTATTTTCCAAAATGTTCCAAAAATACATAAAAACGCTTTTTTTAGAGGTTTACCATAATATTACACTCTATGAATTATCACTACTTTTATTCTGTGATAGTATACTCTCTCCATTTAACAAAAATTTTAAAACTTGTTTAAAAAAAAATGTAGAATTTTGAGGATTTGTAGATCATCAATAACCGTCTCAGCTATTGATGAACTATAAAAGCATTACCGTAGGAAGTTAACAGACAAAATATACAACACACAATATTTAATTATCATAAACATTTTCTGCAAAATGTGTAAGAACTTTTTGATGAAACTGTAGTTTTTATTAAAGAAAACGGTGAAACATCGAAATGTAAATGACCCCCGAACAACACTTCTTTCAGCATCGTCTTTTTCTACTGCTCCATACAAATATTGACCAGCTATACAGGAAGTTGCTGCCGATCTTCGTATTATTAAAATGCTAATGGATTGTTACAGACTACAAAGAGACCGAAACGTGATGCGATTGCTTCATTTTCAGAATGAAATAGTTAAATCGCCATCAGCTGTATCAGTCTGAAATATTAATGACAGAAAACTTTTGTATTTGTATCTGCAGAAAATATCTATGATTACTTGTTTATCTTTGCAAACAATATTAAAATATTTTATTTCCTACTTGTAAAATAACTACAGGAAACATTCTACAAAGCAATAGCGAAATACTTATCTCATCACGCTTCATCATTATTATCCGTCTGATTAAAAACAAGGAGAGTATATCGATATTAATACAGAATCGTTATTCTAACTCATCGAGAGAGTACAAAAGTACAAGCACGAAATATGAGCAAAATATAGATTTTCATGAGGACACCTGAAAACGTAAAAGGATAATAAGAAGTGTTTCAGAAGGGTAAGCGTCTTTTGCTTTATCGACGACTACAGCTTTGAAAAAGTATATCAAATCCAAAATATATAATGTTCTCAAGGTGGAAACCGGGATGATGTCTAATAAAATATCAGTTATTCCAACTAGTACCGAACATCTTAAACAATGGAAATTGTAGTTTACTGTTTATTACCTTACCAGATGAAACGGAGTAATGATATATCGAGGACAAGGTCGTGATAATTTGTACCTGGTAGAAAATACCTCGATCGTCTTTGACCTATTTCGGGTGTCGACGATTTTAGCTGGCGATCAAAGATTCAACGCATGATTTCTAGGTTAACGAAGAGCTTTATGATTCAAGACGTCAGGATCTTATGTGGAAATGGTCTGTTTTCTTAGAGGACATGAAGACTGACATGTTTCCATCGGATTAGACTAGAAAGAACTGGCTGTTCCATTGCTACTTCCGTGGCTCGTGTTTTAGGAACGTGGCATTAGCTTGGTTTTACCTAGATAAGCCAAAATCGTAACTTATATTATTAAACGCAGTAATCAGGTCACATCGGACTAGTTGCATTGTGTAATTTTATGTCCTATTTAATGGTTTATCGGACATGGAAGTCACCCTTACCAAATGCATAATTGCTTTTAAGATATTCTGGAATGATAAATCAAAATATCTATATTTTAGTTCCATTGTCACTAGATCAAGCTAACTAGACCATATGAATGCAATCATCGATGTTAACGTGCAGCGACTAGGCTTGCGCAAGAACCTCGGAGACAAATGTATTCATAACTTCCTGTCTAAAAACAACCGGCGAATTTATAAGAATTGTAAGATACATCATTTTAAAATATTAAAAAGATGCCTATATATAAGGAAATGGTATCAATGTTGTAATTAATGGACTAACGTTGTGTACAAAACAAGTACGTAGGAGGAAACTGTGTAGAAATTGCCTCGGGGAAAGTGCGTAGCACAGGAGGACTAGTAGAAGATTATGTACGAAAACAATATACGATGATGTGTTTACTTTCGATATTTCGTTGACAAGTACAAAAATCCAGTATGACAGATATATTGCTTTACAGTGCACTTTTATTTATTATCAACAAACAACAGGTGTCATCTATTTTCATTACGGCAGACACAATCCTAGAATTTCCTCTATCACTTTGAAATCTGTAACATAACACGATCAAAGACAATTTCAGAACAAAATGCACTGTAACATCATGCGACGTTCAAATAAATTGAGCAGGTTGTGATATCAAATTTTTAAAAATCCTATGACAATATCGGTGATTCAGAATTGAACGTATTATAGCATGTGCACGATAACATTGTTATCGTCAATTAAAGCGAACGTGAGATCAGGCATATGTGCAAGGAGGCGAGATGATTAAGAATTCGGCGAGGTGGAGTATATTGTCAAGGAGAGTGCTGTCCAAAAAAGGAAAAGGGCTTTCGTAGGTTCATATAAAGTCCATTCAATGAACAATGTATGACGCTTCCTTCGGATTACACAAAGTTATTACAAAATATGACAATGCAATAATTGTTTTTGATGGTGATTTAAACTTTGATATTTCATATGCAGCAAAGAGTCAATCTTTGTCAGATTTGTGTAATCTCTTTGACCTTTCAAATAAATCATATCTCCTACATGCTATGCCAATGATAGCAATCCGTCGTTAGTCTTCATCTACGTCTTAATCTTCCACTCAGTAAGTCTTGGATAAGCGACAATGGTGTTGGTATAGTAATTAAGGGAACAAACCCTAGGCTACCAAATGCCAAATGAAAATTTCGTAGTTACAGAAAGCTTAATAAAGCAAGTTTAAATCATGATTTAAGAAAAGTGCCTTTTGATGTAGCTTTTACATCTGATGGTGTTGATGATGTGGACCAACGAATATATGCTTAAGATGCAATTAATGAACATGTTACCATTAAAGGAGATACGCCCGTTTGTGATATTGTACTTAAACGAGTCATTTACTGGAAACAAACGCTATTGCAGAAAATTGGGAAGCTTATAGGTGGAAGAGAATCCTTGTTATCACGATTAAGAGACAGTCAGTCCGTAATAACTTTGGCTTTGGCTTTCAGTGAAGCATTGTTTGTCAAACAAATGTAGAAATGATCAAGTCATTGCACTTGAAAACACCTTTGTAATCTCTGATCAGAAGAATATGTTGGATATTATAAATTAAAATTTTACTTATATAGCGAATGCTATTGGGAAAGAGCTTAAAATAATGTTTTCTGAGCAACCAAGCATAGTATCCTGTAACGGAGGAGGGTCTCTCAAATGAATCATTATTTATGTTGTTTTATCATTGTATTGTGATGTTTCATGGATATAGGCATTTCAGCTGCATAGTTCAATATCTAGCTTTTGTGGTTGTGCGATTGAGTGTCATGTCTGTGTACCGACGTTAAGTAGCGTCAAGGGTTGTCAGCTCTTGGATGGGTGACCGGTCGGTTGTGCCGCCGTTGTACGTTACATTTGGTGGAAACGAGCCTTGTATCTTGTAGGCTGCCCTCATACAATAAAGGTAATCACAATGTTCTTGGAGACTAGTTGCTGACTAAGGGGTTTGATCATGAGGCGGTACTACTAAAACAACTGAGGATTCAGGTTAAACCCATGGAAGCTTCGGAACGAAACTTATCAGCGAAGGGGTAATGTGATGATTCATGGATATGGGTATTTCAGCTGCATAGTCATATAACCAGTTTTTGTGGCTGTACGGTTGAGTGTCGTGTCTATGTACGGAAGTTAAGAAACATCGATCATGTTACAGTATATCACAACAGTAGTTCCCAAATACCTTAAAAGTGGCACAAGTAATACCTAATAAGTTTGGCCCCATGAATATAAGATAACATACCTGTCAGCATCATGCACACTCTTTCAAAAGATTTTGAAAGAATTGTACATACACAACTTAGTGTATTTTTTATCCTTACTTAGCGACTTTCAGAAGTGTTTTCGGGTGCCTGTCTACTTTTCTGCGTCTACTTGAGGATTGGTGGCGGGCCTTGTTTTATCGCCAGTGTGCTGCTTGTGCAACTTTGATGACAACTCTGATATTGTCGGGTGGTACAATGGTAACACACTTGCCTTACACCTAGGCGGCCGGGTTTTAATTCCCCGATCGAACGTGGAAAGGTATGGGGTCACCTGCCCAACCATGTGGGTTTTCCTCGGGTACTCTGGTTTATTCCCACAGTAAGACCCTCGCGCGCTTCAATCCGGCCAAGCATGAGTGATTGATATAAGTTATAGAACTTGTTTCGCAATAGTAAATGATATCAAATTTACATTTTATATTCTGATGGAACCGTCCAAGTCCTTTGGCTGTGCTCCAAACCATTTGCTATTGGTGAAGCAGTAGGCATATAGGTCGGATGAGACTGCAATCAGTTTCATTGACTGCTACCTCAGTGGCAGACAGCAGCGGATTAGGCTTGGTCCCAAGGTCAGCGACTGGTACTAGAGGAAGTGAATAGCCCAGGGGTATATTATCGGCCCACTGATTTTTTCCTAATGACATTTTTACATGTCTAAAAGACTGCATTTTGTACAATTACACTGTTGGCCACACCATTTCATTACCAAGAACTTTTCTTTAAACTGGTTTCACCAAATGGCATGGAAACATGACGGCAAACCCCAGTAAATTTGAGGCCATGTGTATAGGGGAAAAAAACCTGTGACAACTTTAAATGTTTTTCTATCGGAGACCAGGAAATTGATTGAAGAACTAGTGTTGCTCTACTTGGTGTGGAGATTGAATCACTTTTGAAACTTGAAATATTGGAAATAATTTTACCAAAAAGAGAAAAATAACTATTCTTAAATCTTTTATGTCTTCTAATACCAACTACTGCCCCTAGTCTACATTATTGTAGGCTCAGCAACAACCAAAAGACGGGAAAGATAGAGCTCTGCGTTTTATTGAAAATTATTTTACCTCTCCTGTTTTATATGCTTTACACAGAAAAATATCTCACATTTTAAAAATTCTGGAGCTAGCCTTTCAGGTACCAAGATTTAACACAACCAGGTGTCGAAAAAGGTCTTTCGTTCTTGAGACTGTCAAAGTGTGTATGATTTGCCGAATTAACCCAGTAAAATAGAACACTTCTAGAGCTGTTATAGATCACTGTACACTTTACATGGCAAGTTGTGTTCTTGCGCTAAACGAGGGCTGATTAATAAGTTGGGACGAGGTAGCACGCTATAGTAAACAAAACACGCGGCTTTTGTAAAATGGACAAAATCGGTTAGGGTTAGTGTGAAAGAGTCTGTCATTGGTATGGCTGCCATTCACGATTGTGGCTTTAAATTGATTGACCATCCGCCTTATTCACGTGATCTCGCTCCATCAGGCTTTCATCTATTTCCAAAACTGAAAACAGGTATTTCAGGCACCCTAACCCTGATATGCAGTGAACGACTTTCTGAACAGCCAAGAAAAGGAGTTCTATACAAATGGCATTGAGGCCTTTAAACACCACTGGCAAAAGTGTATAGATACTGAAGGGGATTAAGTTGAAAAAATAATACAATATGTCCGGTAAAATTCAAATCCCTCAAAACGAGGCTCACAACTAATCAATCAGTCCTCGTATGTATTTATCATTATCTTGTGATAACTTATTCTATGCTATTGTTTCCTTTCATTTCATAGCATGACTTACTGAATGATTTATTTATGCTCTATTAGCGTATATTCAGTCAGATATTAAATCTTGCCATATTGGTTTTTATGTATAAACTGAATGTGAGGATGTGACATCAAATTCTTATGCAGCATCAATTTCATTATAGCTTTATATATAGATAGATTGTCCTGGATGTGTCTAGCTGCGTTAATTTCTGCTAGCTGTGTTATCATTTTTTATATAAACCTGTTGTTTTGTATTATATATTATGATTTATACTTTTTTGTCGTAATAATAGCTCTTCGGAGCTAATGTTTCCATAGCAACAACATATACGACTCTAAATTAAAATTATTGTAGCTTGGTACATTCTTGTTTCTCTGCATATGCGCAATCCATAAAAACCAAAGGGATTTTGATCCACCTTTATTAAGACCAATATATTTAGTTCCGGTCATCGAACTCGCTTACTTATAGAGTAGTTTGATTAGGAATAAGAGTGGGTTAAACATACTTTAACGTTTTAATTTATTATCTGTATACTTATTTATAAGTACATCACCTAAAGAGATACAAATATTTAATAAACAAACCAAATGAGTAAATAATCGTAATCCATCACTATAAAATAATTCTCTTATAGATCTGGCGGAAATTATCGATATACTACAGCTGATCCCAGACATGCGTTCAGAAAATCAGACCCATCATCATTGACGTGGGATGTTATTAATATATTACTCGACCGAAGAGAACTCTAGTCTAAATATAGACATGGTATTATCATCATCCAACACTTCTGCTTCATCAACGACAATCTACGTCAACGCCAGGAAATATCCTATTCTAACAATGAGAACCAGTGTTATGACAACACCACCACTAACCACTAGACGTATTCACTAGCAGAGAACACGTCAAATCCAATATCTCAGGAGGAAGTAGAATAGTCATTAGTGAGAACAAGAGCACAACCATATTGTTTTAGAAAGCCTTTCATTATCCTGCATTTCTTTTTTAAAAAAGTGTTGTTAAGGTTTCCGACAGTAATCTATATTGGGGAATCCTGATATTAGGAGCTAACTATTAAATATGGACACAACAATATTGTAAATGGACATCACAGTTAAACATTTATTCATTTTTTTTTTTATTAATTGTACCAGTTACAGTTACAGTTTTGTGTTATCCCGATATTCATATCGATTTCCAATGTCCAGCTTGACCCCTCGATTTAATCGGGAAACTAGAATTTAGCGCTGGCAACATCACGTGGCTGTTTTGAAAACGAGGCATTAAATTTTAAACAGAAACACATGATACATGCGGAGATAAAATATGTAAATACCTGTTTATTAAAATCATTTGGTTTTAGTGGCAAATGTTATATGGTCACCCAAAGGAATTTCAAAATTATGAATAACCAACATTGCTCCAAATTATATTTGTAAACAACCGGCAGAGCTAACCATACACACTTTCTGACAATTCAAAATCAGCAAATCATCTGCATCGTCCAGATGGTTTCGGCTTGTTCAAGCAGGTCCCATCTACTACACATGTTGCTTCCCTTGCAAAATTCAAAGAGGCTTTAATCCTTTTCAACCGCAGTTGATTCTTTTGGAAGTCCATTTTTGGGTAGTTTGCTACAACTATGCTTAATCATATATGACGCAAACAATATAGATACCAGTATTTCCAAAAAAAGGGAAAAAAATGCAAATATTTTGTTTAGCTTTAAGTGATGACATTTTATCTTAAAATTATTCTTGCCTAAATATAATCACATACAGATAATAAGTTGCACGTATAGTGTGCTTAAATAGTTTGCCATCAGATAATCCTCATTTGCCTTGTTTGTATTTGACGACTTATATTGGTATCTGTATTCCGATAGGTTTATAGCCATCCTCAGATGGTGGGCTATTCAAATCGCCCTGCGTCCGTCGTCCGTCGCCCGTTCGTCCGTCCAACCGTAAACAATTCTTGTTATCGCTATTTCTCAGAAAGTACTGAATGAATCTTTCTCAAATTCCATATGTATGTTTCCCTTGGTCTGTAGTTATGCATAATGCATTTTGGGACTAGTCAGAAATCAACATGGCCGACAGGCAGCCATCTTGGATTTTGACAATTGAAGTTTGTTATCGCTATTCCTAAGAAAGAACTGAAGGAATCTTTCTCAAATTTCATATGTAGGTTCCCCTTGGTCCCTAGTTATGCATATTGTATTTTGGAACCAATCTGAAAACAACATGGCCGACAGGCAGCCATCTTGGATTTTGGTAATTGAAGTTTGTTATCGCTATGTTACAGAAGGTATTGAAGGGATCTTTCTCCAATTTCATATGTAGGTTCCACTTGGTTCGTCGTATTGCATTTTGGGACTAATCTGACAGCCGACAGACAGCCATTATCGCTAAATCTCAAATTTCATATATAGGTCCTTTTTTTAAGTACTGCAGGGATGTTTCTCAATTTACACAGATTAGTAAGAGGAAGGGGAAAATAGAGAGAAGATCAATCTGACATGGAACCTATAAAGATCATTTAATGGTGGGCGCCAAGATCCCTCTGGGATCTCTTGTTTTAGTATGAAGTTTGTCATTACGCGGGCAATAAAAATACATGTTGACGACGCCATGACTGTGTTTATTGAAGTCATTTTGAAATGTCACACGATTTGTAATAGAGTATTTTATTGTGTTTGAACGTTTTAAACCTGCATGGAATCCAAGTTTTGTCCGCCGTAAACAATCTAACTTAAAAATTAAAATGATCTGCTTTATATCTAAAAGTCAATGAAAGCTGTCTTCATACAAAGAGGAGAAGCTATCTGCAGATTCTTGATCTTGAATATTCAGTGTAAACCTGTGGTTAAGTGACCCCTCTTTAGGGTTATGGAAGTGCAATGCCCCTTACATAACTATGGTACCTATATAATCTTCAGGAAACTAGAGCTACCTAGATAAATTAACCGTGCCCCTTTGATATCCTCTGTCGCCTTATTGGCTTGAACAACACTCGTTTGGCCTTAAGTAAGGCGTTTGTCGCAAGGACGAATGTTATTCCAACATAATGAAAAATTGACGCTGGTAAATTCCAATATGTTTTAGATGAACCCAGAGGGATATAATGCCAGGATGCCTGCAGAATAATATTCCATCGGTTGATTCTTCACTCAGTAAGACTGTAGTGATGGTGCTTTAATAGACAAAATGAGCTGATAAGACATTTAACCAAACCACGTTTACTCTCCAGGATGTTGACCATTATAATACACGTGTAAGATCACTCGTCTTCAATTGAATTACTCTCAGATCTATAACATAGGGTATTTGCCATCATCTTTGATAATCTTATATAGCATTTCATGATAATTTGTTACTCGATGTAGTCACTACAGATGCATTCAATCTTGCCCATGCCACTCTGTTATACGTACCCGCAGTTGCTGGGATTGTAATATAAACATTTCCTGTAATCAATCACCTTAATGAGACATCACGAACATGACCTATTTCTGGTGTCAATGAAGCTGGGGTCCAAGAACCTAATCAACGTGTTTACAAGCACCGGTTATACAGGGTCAATTAGAAAATTCATATACGGCAATGTAAATAATAAATAATGGCGGAGCGTATCTTCTGACTCAAGACATCACTCAAGATGCCAATTGATTGTATGTGTTGAATCCGTGCGCTTTCTCTTTTTTGTTTGCCTCCTTGTGATAGTGCGAAATAAACACCGAATTTATAGTACTACCTCACTGAAATATGCTGCCGATGACATCCAACTGGACACACTACCCGGTCACATTATACTGACAACTGGCGAACCAATCGTCTAAGTCCCAAAATACTGAGCGTCGAACGGGAGTGGAATAGATCAGTTAGGGAGCAGAACACGAAACACAAGAGAGACACTGTCAAGGGAGACATTACGAAGTAGAAGGCCGACTGATCATTGGTCAGACTAGATATACATTGGGGATTCCAAGGGAGGTGATAGAACGCCGAGTGGTCATTGGTCAGACTAGATATACAGTGGGGGTTCCAAGGGAAGTGATAGAACGCAGACTGATTATTGGTCGGACTAGATATACATGCTGTACATTGGGGATTCCAATGGAGGTGATAGAACGCCGACTGATCATTGGTCAGACTAGATATACAGTGGGGATCCTAAGGGAGGTGATAGAACGCCGACTGATCATTGGTCAGACTAGATATACAGTGGGGATTCCAAGGAAGGTGATAGTACGCCGACTGATTATTGGGCAGACTAGATATACAGAGGGGATCCTAAGGGAGGTGGTAGAACTCCGACTGATCATTGGTCGGACTAGATATACAGAGGGGATCATAAGAGAGGTGATAGAACGCCGACTGAGTATTGGTCAGACCAGATATACATTGGGGGGTTGCAAGGGAAGTGATAGAACGCCGACTGATCATTGGTCAGACTAGATATACAGTGGGGTTCCAAGGGAAGTGATAGAACGCCGACTGATCATTGGTCAGACTAGATATACAGTGGGGATTCCAAGGGAGGTGATAGAACGCCGACTGAGTATTGGTCGGACTAGATATACAGTGGGGATACCAAGGGAGGGGATAGAACGCCGACTGACCATTGGTCAGACTAGATATACATTTGGGATTCCAAGGGAGGTGATAGAACGCCGACTGATTATTGGTCGGACTAGATATACATTGGGGATTCCAAGGGAGGTGATAGAACGCCGACTGACCATTGGTCAGACTAGATATACATTGGGGATTCCAAGGGAGGTGATAGAACGCCGACTGAGTATTGGTCAGACTAGATATACATTGGGGATTCCAAGGGAGGTGATAGAACGCCGACTGATCATTGGTCGGACTAGATATACAGTGGGGTTCCAAGGGAGGTGATAGAACGCCGACTGATTATTGGGTAGACTAGATATACAGTGGGGATTCCAAGGGAGGTGATAGAACGCCGACTGATCATTGGTCAGACTAGATATACATTGGGGATTCCAATGGAGGTGATAGAACGCCGACTGAGTATTGGTCAGACTAGATATACAGTGGGGATTCCAAGGGAGGTAATAGAACGCCGACTGATCATTGGTCAGACTAGATATACAGTGGGGATTCCAAGGGAGGCGATAGAACGCCGACTGAGTATTGGTCGGACTAGATATACAGTGGGGATTCCAAGGGAGGTGATAGAACGCCGACTGATCATTGGTCAGACTAGATATACAGTGGGGATTCCAAGGGAGGTGATAGAACGCCGACTGATCATTGGTCAGACTAGATATACAGTGGGGATTCCAAGGGAGGTGATAGAACGCCGACTGAGTATTGGTCAGACTAGATATACAGTGGGGATTCCAAGGGAGGTAATAGAACGCCGACTGATCATTGGTCAGACTAGATATACAGTGGGGATTCCAAGGGAGGTGATAGAACGCCGACTGATCATTGGTCGGACTAGATATACAGTGGGGATTCCAAGGGAGGTGATAGAACGCCAACTGATCATTGGTCGGACTAGATATACATTGGGGATTCCAAGGGAGGTGATAGAACGCCGACTGATTATTGGGCAGACTAGATATACAGTGGGGATTCCAAGGGAGGTGATAGAACGCCGACTAAGTATTGGTCAGACTAGATATACAGTGGGGTTTCCAAGGAAGGTGATAGAACGCCGACTGATCATTGGTCGGACTAGATATACAGTGGGGTTCCAAGGGAGATGATAGAACGCCGACTGAGTATTTGGCAGACTAGATATACAGTGGGGATTCCAAGGGAGGTGATAGAACGCCGACTGATCATTGGTCGGACTAGATATACAGTGGGGATTCCAAGGGAGGTGATAGAACGCCGACTGATTATTGGTCGGACTAGATATACAGTGGGGATTCCAAGGGAGGTGATAGAACGCCGACTGATCATTGGTCGGACTAGATATACAGTGGGGATTCCAAGGGAGGTGATAGAACGCCGACTGATCATTGGTCAGACTAGATATACAGTGGGGATTCCAAGGAAGGTGATAGTACGCCGACTGATCATTGGTCAGACTATATATACAGTGGGGATTCCAAGGGAGGTGATAGAACGCCGACTGATTATTGGTCGGACTAGATATACAGTGGGGATTCCAAGGGAGGTGATAGAACGCCGACTGAGTATTGGTCAGACTAGATATACAGTGGGGTTTCCAAGGAAGGTGATAGAACGCCGACTGATCATTGGTCGGACTAGATATACAGTGGGGTTCCAAGGGAGATGATAGAACGCCGACTGAGTATTTGGCAGACTAGATATACAGTGGGGATTCCAAGGGAGGTGATAGAACGCCGACTGATTATTGGTCGGACTAGATATACAGTGGGGATTCCAAGGGAGGTGATAGAACGCCGACTGATCATTGGTCAGACTAGATATACAGTGGGGATTCCAAGGGAGGTGATAGGACGCCGACTGATCATTGGTCGGACTAGATATACAGTGGGGATTCCAAGGGGGGTGATAGAACGCCGACTGATCATTGGGCAGACTAGATATACAGTGGGGATTCCAAGGGGGGTGATAGAACGCCGACTGATCATTGGGCAGACTAGATATACAGTGGGGATTCCAAGGGAGGTGATAGAACGCCGACTGATCATTGGTCGGACTAGATATACAGTGGGGATTCCAAGGGAGGTGATAGAACGCCGACTGATCATTGGTCGGACTAGATATACAGTGGGGATTCCAAGGGAGGTGATAGAACGCCGACTGAGTATTTGGCAGACTAGATATACAGTGGGGATTCCAAGGGAGGTGATAGAACGCCGACTGATCATTGGTCGGACTAGATATACAGTGGGGATTCCAAGGGAGGTGATAGAACGCCGACTGATCATTGGTCGGACTAGATATACAGTGGGGATTCCAAGGGAGGTGATAGAACGCCGACTGATCATTGGTCGGACTAGATATACAGTGGGGATTCCAAGGGAGGTGATAGAACGCCGACTGATCATTGGTCAGACTAGATATACAGTGGGGATTCCAAGGAAGGTGATAGTACGCCGACTGATCATTGGTCAGACTATATATACAGTGGGGATTCCAAGGGAGGTGATAGAACGCCGACTGATTATTGGTCGGACTAGATATACAGTGGGGATTCCAAGGGAGGTGATAGAACGCCGACTGAGTATTGGTCAGACTAGATATACAGTGTGGTTTCCAAGGAAGGTGATAGAACGCCGACTGATCATTGGTCGGACTAGATATACAGTGGGGTTCCAAGGGAGATGATAGAACGCCGACTGAGTATTTGGCAGACTAGATATACAGTGGGGATTCCAAGGGAGGTGATAGAACGCCGACTGATCATTGGTCGGACTAGATATACAGTGGGGATTCCAAGGGAGGTGATAGAACGCCGACTGATCATTGGTCGGACTAGATATACAGTGGGGATTCCAATGGAGGTGATAGAACGCCGACTGAGTATTGGTCAGACTAGATATACAGTGGGGATTCCAAGGGAGGTAATAGAACGCCGACTGATCATTGGTCAGACTAGATATACAGTGGGGATTCCAAGGGAGGCGATAGAACGCCGACTGAGTATTGGTCGGACTAGATATACAGTGGGGATTCCAAGGGAGGTGATAGAACGCCGACTGATCATTGGTCAGACTAGATATACAGTGGGGATTCCAAGGGAGGTGATAGAACGCCGACTGATCATTGGTCAGACTAGATATACAGTGGGGATTCCAAGGGAGGTGATAGGACGCCGACTGATCATTGGTCGGACTAGATATACAGTGGGGATTCCAAGGGAGGTGATAGAACGCCGACTGAGTATTGGTCAGACTAGATATACAGTGGGGATTCCAAGGGAGGTAATAGAACACCGACTGATCATTGGTCAGACTAGATATACAGTGGGGATTCCAAGGGAGGTGATAGAACGCCGACTGATCATTGGTCGGACTAGATATACAGTGGGGATTCCAAGGGAGGTGATAGAACGCCGACTGATCATTGGGCAGACTAGATATACAGTGGGGATTCCAAGGGAGGTGATAGAACGCCGACTGAGTATTGGTCAGACTAGATATACAGTGGGGTTTCCAAGGAAGGTGATAGAACGCCGACTGATCATTGGTCGGACTAGATATACAGTGGGGTTCCAAGGGAGATGATAGAACGCCGACTGAGTATTTGGCAGACTAGATATACAGTGGGGATTCCAAGGGAGGTGATAGAACGCCGACTGATCATTGGTCGGACTAGATATACAGTGGGGATTCCAAGGGAGGTGATAGAACGCCGACTGATCATTGGTCGGACTAGATATACAGTGGGGATTCCAAGGGAGGTGATAGAACGCCGACTGATCATTGGTCGGACTAGATATACAGTGGGGATTCCAAGGGAGGTGATAGAACGCCGACTGATCATTGGTCAGACTAGATATACAGTGGGGATTCCAAGGAAGGTGATAGTACGCCGACTGATCATTGGTCAGACTATATATACAGTGGGGATTCCGAGGGAGGTGATAGAACGCCGACTGATTATTGGTCGGACTAGATATACAGTGGGGATTCCAAGGGAGGTGATAGAACGCCGACTGAGTATTGGTCAGACTAGATATACAGTGGGGTTTCCAAGGAAGGTGATAGAACGCCGACTGATCATTGGTCGGACTAGATATACAGTGGGGTTCCAAGGGAGATGATAGAACGCCGACTGAGTATTTGGCAAACTAGATATACAGTGGGGATTCCAAGGGAGGTGATAGAACGCCGACTGATTATTGGTCGGACTAGATATACAGTGGGGATTCCAAGGGAGGTGATAGAACGCCGACTGATCATTGGTCAGACTAGATATACAGTGGGGATTCCAAGGGAGGTGATAGGACGCCGACTGATCATTGGTCGGACTAGATATACAGTGGGGATTCCAAGGGGGGTGATAGAACGCCGACTGATCATTGGGCAGACTAGATATACAGTGGGGATTCCAAGGGGGGTGATAGAACGCCGACTGATCATTGGGCAGACTAGATATACAGTGGGGATTCCAAGGGAGGTGATAGAACGCCGACTGATCATTGGTCGGACTAGATATACAGTGGGGATTCCAAGGGAGGTGATAGAACGCCGACTGATCATTGGTCGGACTAGATATACAGTGGGGATTCCAAGGGAGGTGATAGAACGCCGACTGAGTATTTGGCAGACTAGATATACAGTGGGGATTCCAAGGGAGGTGATAGAACGCCGACTGATCATTGGTCGGACTAGATATACAGTGGGGATTCCAAGGGAGGTGATAGAACGCCGACTGATCATTGGTCGGACTAGATATACAGTGGGGATTCCAAGGGAGGTGATAGAACGCCGACTGATCATTGGTCAGACTAGATATACAGTGGGGATTCCAAGGAAGGTGATAGTACGCCGACTGATCATTGGTCAGACTAGATATACAGTGGGGATTCCAAGGGAGGTGATAGAACGCCGACTGATTATTGGTCGGACTAGATATACAGTGGGGATTCCAAGGGAGGTGATAGAACGCCGACTGAGTATTGGTCAGACTAGATATACAGTGGGGTTTCCAAGGAAGGTGATAGAACGCCGACTGATCATTGGTCGGACTAGATATACAGTGGGGTTCCAAGGGAGATGATAGAACGCCGACTGAGTATTTGGCAGACTAGATATACAGTGGGGATTCCAAGGGAGGTGATAGAACGCCGACTGATTATTGGTCGGACTAGATATACAGTGGGGATTCCAAGGGAGGTGATAGAACGCCGACTGATCATTGGTCAGACTAGATATACAGTGGGGATTCCAAGGGAGGTGATAGGACGCCGACTGATCATTGGTCGGACTAGATATACAGTGGGGATTCCAAGGGGGGTGATAGAACGCCGACTGATCATTGGGCAGACTAGATATACAGTGGGGATTCCAAGGGAGGTGATAGAACGCCGACTGATCATTGGTCAGACTAGATATACATTGGGGATTCCAAGGGAGGTGATAGAACGCCGACTGATCATTGGTCAGACTAGATATACAGTGGGGATTCCAAGGGAGGTGATAGAACGCCGACTGATCCTTGCTCAGACCAGATATACAGTGGGGATTCCAAGGGAGGTGATAGAACGCCGACTGATTATTGGGCAGACTAGATATACAGTGGGGATTCCAAGACCAATTATCGTATTCCTCATCAAAAGCGAAACAAACATGGATACTTAATTAGGTAAACATTACGTTGATGAAGCATGTGACTGGGGTCTCTTGACCGATTTGCGGTCAGCTATACATGTCCAGATAAGGTACACTGTCAGCCTTATGCAGTTATAACTAGAGTTTAGATTAACATAAAGAATAATGGTCTTTACTTCTGTATGACCCGGAGTTGTCATTTGCCAGTCCGCTAAAACAAGTGATAAACTATTGTGTCCTACACAGAGGTTATACGTCACGAAATGAAGTCCCTTCCGTCCTGATGACTATTGTTTATAAGCGACAAGATTTGTTACAATGTTTGTATATGTATTTTCAGAATGCATTGATTCGGCTAAATTAGTATATGTGTCAAAAATAAAGAGCCTCCTAATCATCTTGTTTTTATCGTAAGGAATATCAATAAAAGAATACCGACATGTGTATGAAAATGTAAATATAACCCAAAATCGATTTATAAGGAAGCCTCTGAACAAAATCATCAATTAACACAGAGATTCTTGAAAATTACAATAAAAATAGGAACAGGAGTCAAGGAAGGGTAAGCGTCTTCTGCTCTATCGACGACACCCACTGTGTAAATCTACGGCAAATCAATGTAATCTTATGTCCTCAAAATTGAAAAGGGGCGGTGACAATGAATCAACCAAATCTCGTTATGAGTACTGAAATATCAAACTTCATATCACACAAGGAAACAGGAAGATCACGGTCATTATCAATCTTCAACTCTCGAAATTTTCTTTCATGAAGTCAATACATCTAAAGGATATCCTGATATTCAAGTAAACTATGAAAATAGGCTGAAATAAGACATGTTTACAAGCATGTGTGGGAAGCAGGAATGTTACTATCTAGAAATGGAAAATTTATTTAAAAGTTATGGAAAGCTCCTTGCCTATTACACACCTAACTGTAAGTTGTGCCTGTTTGTTATCATGACAGTAAAGATTCAGGTAATCGGTTGATGGAGAAGTGTATTTAATGCCGTTGATTTAAAGTTGAAATAAACGATTACATTATTTTGTATTTCGTCTATCTTTGACATTGGAAGCATAACTTTCTTAACTTTTAAACTGTTTTTTGTTTCCGTGATGCATTGTAGAAACGGCGATTGACCTTCATCTATTGATCATTTTATTTTAGGGGCTTTATTTCTCACTTCATTTTTTTCTGGCTTATACTGGGAGAGATCACTGAATTGTCCTCTTAAGCATTTCGGGAGTCAATTTCCGCTTCCGGTTTATGCTGATTATGACTAAGCTTAATCTCCTGTGTCTAGAATATGACAGTTTGTTAACCATGTCTATCATCTTCATTATAATATGGTAGGTTCCCGTGTCAGTACCGGCGATATAGTTTTGTCCTATTCATGTCGACATCTAAATGATGGGATTTGGTATTCTGGGACAAATAACACTTCTAACAGATAGGTGATAAAATGAATGTATCAAACTTAAACTTAAAATGTTAAAACAGGACAAGAGAAATACGAGTTATTTATGACTGGCGA
The DNA here is from genome assembly GCF_902652985.1 of Pecten maximus. Taxonomy (NCBI): domain Eukaryota; kingdom Metazoa; phylum Mollusca; class Bivalvia; order Pectinida; family Pectinidae; genus Pecten; species Pecten maximus. The sequence goes on along the minus strand of NC_047033.1, from coordinate 18,164,085 downwards.
AAATAAGTTTAATAACTCAAAGAAAACTATACATAGTAAATACACCTTCCACAATATTATATCATGAAGTCTGCTGTGTATTTTGAAAACAATGATCTTTTGAGTTATAAACGAGTTCATGTTGCCTTACAATGACAGATTGACAACTGAAAATCTTTACTTATTTGTATTACTGCGCAGTTCTGAATATTTAACATTGATGGACAGCGTCCCGTCAATTCCACGTTAAAATTCCTATGAATAATGGTACCATTTCAGGATATAAACACGCGCTTGTGTATTCTGTTGTTTTAAACCTTAAATATCTACAATTTACAAAATATATTACATTTGTTCAAACCCATTATTCATTTTCATTTTTTTGCTAGCATCACTGAAGAGTCCTCGAAGGACGAACATACCACAGTTCGATATGTCTTTATTTATTGATGAATTCATATTTAACTTTTTTCACTCGTAAATGGTATATCTATAAGGCATTCTATGCGTATACTAATGCCAGCACCAAACAGCACGAGCTCGGGGCGAGTGAAAGATCGCAATGGCAGGTGCACTCGTGGCCTTCCATAATGAGGTCTATTTGTAAAACACGAGAGTAAGACTTCCTCTTTCTCTGCATAGAGCTTCTATTCATATCGTCCCCATACAGGAGTATATATTTAGATATTAGTAACAATGGTAATATCGATGGGGAGTTAGCATATACCCCTCTATAGACACTTGAGACAGCTGTAGGGGAACGCAAGATGAATTGTTTATTGTCCGTACCACGGTCCTAGCAATTATTGTTTACGTATGATTGACCTCTGTCTTTAATAGAAAAATCTGACAAAAACAGCTATTTCTTTACCAAGTATATCTGCTGGAATTAGAAACTAGTGCCGTACGTGACCGGAAGTCATATTTGAAGTGCGCTGACTGTGATTGATGATTAACTCCCCTTAAAACACTGCCATGTTATCCTCAATGAAATGTTATACCTAACCTGTGCATAGTATTTTAACACTCTTCCTGGACAAACCATTTAAACCCGGTTTGGGTGGCACAGTGTTAACACACTTGCTTTTCCCCGTGGCGGTAGGCGCTCGATTCCCCGATCGGACGTGAAAAAATATGCGGTTAAAAAATTGCTATGATATCCACGTGGTCGGCCAACAAGAGTGATTAATATAAGTTGAATCGCATTAAAAAATCAAGTCAATATTTAACAATGGTTTGAATATCGGTAAGATAAAGTACCCGTTTTAATCGATAGGCCATTTACAAGGAGATCGTCAAAGCAAAGGGGAATAATGTGTTTACTAGTTTGATTACGGTTTCACATCCATGCAACTCGTCACTAAATTACTTGTGATATGGTCATCGACTTCACGCTTGACTAGGGATCAGTTGTATACTCGAGTACAATTCGTTAAAATATCACAGATTGATAGCACGATTTCTTGTGTTCCCGTCTGTCCCTATTTAAATGCGCTATAAATTTTTTCACGAACTTTTGAGGTTTTGCAATATCGAGCGATCACAGGATTAGTCAGTTAAGATGGCGGTTATAGATAGTTCCATACACACTCGGTGTTTACTGCTCAAGTATCGGAAATAAAGCCGCGAAAAATGTAGTTCCATTCCCTATAATAATTTATTCAACAATGCAGGATTATTCACATAATTTCGGGGAAAGCGTTTTTAACGATCGGTGTATTGATGGGATTCCTCTATACAATGGTCAGACAAATAGCTGTGTGAGTGTGAGATTAGGAGTCTGGAGACATCATCAACACGTCGAGTACAATACGTGCAGACGGAAAGATACATTAACTGATTTTTACATAACGATAACAGCATAGAATTATGTATTCTAACTACTCTGCAGGTGATCAAATTGAAACTGGATTCATGTGTATAGTCAGATTTCAAGTACAGCCTTTTAGTATTTATACATGTCGTGTTGTTCATGTTTACGCTTATATGTGTTTATGTGCTTTTGATAAGGTATTGATTCAATGTCTGATCTGATTTCGTTGTCCTTATTTACGGGGTCTAACGTCCTCATAAAAGCTAGTGTCATAGGAGGGCATAAAGGGCGACAGACAGGGAAGAATGGGGAAAATCAGGAGATAAAGGATTAATGTTAAAATCCCAAGTGATAGAGTCAGTAGATATTTAATTTCCTCTGAGAAGAATAAAGAGAAGAAAATCCATGATGTCTTAAGGGGCCCACTTTAGGCGAATGCTATGGGATACAGTGGACCTTATTTTTGTTTCTCCAATCGTTTCTTAATCGAAAGCTTAAAGAACTTTAACCTGCCAAACTACCGAAGGTTCACAATTAGTCGTCCCTTTGGGGGTCACCTGAGCGACCATTGTGATTGTTGTTATACTAAATATAATTACAAATGATCACATGAAAGATCAATGAGCTAACAAAATATGTGTACCCAGCCGTTTGCTGTGCCCTCATCATAAAACGCAGGGAGGGACCGGATAAATGTAAAAGCTCTTTAGTCGTTCCGTGTACTTGATTAAGTTCCGTTACTCTCCGCTAGACTGTGCACTTTATGACAAAATGCACGATGGGCCACCAAAAGCGACACTTCCTTCGCACTCAACTTCGATTCCAATTAATTCTTGCCCAAAATATCTGAGTGTATGGAATTAAATGTCACACCAATATTTCAGAGAACGCATGATGGTTTTACCGCCTGTGATAAGAACAGCTATAAAATGATTTCCCGGCATTAAAGTGAGTGACAACTCTACTCTAATAACTGTGGCTGTAACTGTTACATCCCAGAGAAATACTCTTTGACTTCTGTGACGTGTCGAAAATTGAAGCTTTAAACTGGTAAATAGGGAATGCCTGAGTAATGTAAAATCGCCATTCTGTTACAGAGGCTACTTACCTATCTGTTTCGTGTACTGTTCTCGTGTAATCGTCCAAGACCTTCACACAACGAGTTAGAATATAAGGGGAGGTAGCATGGGCAGAACATATAGAAAATATACTTGTAGTATTGTAATACATTATGATTATCAATCCAACTATAATATTTACCATAACATTTTACAAAATATATCACAGTTACCATAACATCTTACCAAATGTATCACAGTTACCATAACAACTTACCAATTATATCACAGTAACCATAACATTTTACAAAATATATCACAGTTACCATTATATATCAACTTACCAAATATATCACAGTTACCATTATATAACAACTTACCAATCATATCACAGTTACCATAACATCTTACCAAATATATCACAGTTACCATTATATATCAACTTACCAAATATATCACAGTTACCAATATATAACAACTTACCAATCATATCACATTTACCATAACAATTTAACAAATATATCCCATTAGCATTATATAACAACTTACCAAATATATAACAGTTACCACAATAACTTATTAAACATATCACAGTAACTATAACAACAACACGGTAGCTATAACAACACAGTAGTTACAACAACACGGTAACTATAACAACACAGTTACTATAACAACAACACAGTAACTATAACAACAACACAGTAACGAAAACAACACAGTAACTATAACAACAACACAGTAACTATAACAACACAGTAACTACAACAACACAGTAACTATAACAACACAGTAACTATAACAACAACACGGTAACTATAACAACATTAACAACAACACGGTAACTATAACAACACAGTAACTATAACAACACAGTAACTATAACAACAACACAGTAACTATAACAACAACACAGTAACTACAACAACAACACAGTAACTATAACAACACAGTAACTATAACAACACAGTAACTACAACAACACGGTAACTATAACAACAACACAGTAACTATAACAACACAGTAACTATAACAACAACACAACACAGGTAAACTATAAACAACACAGTAACTAACACACTACAACACAGTAACATAAACAACACGTAACTAAACAACACAGTATAAAACAACACGTAACATAAAACACAGTAACTATAACAAAAACAGTAAACAACACCAGTATTACAACAACACAGTAACTACAACAACACAGTAACTACAACAACACAGTAACTATAACAACACAGTAACTATAACAACACAGTAACTACAACAACACAGTAACAATAACAACACAGTAACTACAACAACACAGTAACTTTAACAATAACACGTAACTACAACAACACAGTAACTACAACAACACAGTAACTACAACAACACAGTAACTATAACAACACAGTAACTAAACCCAACACAGAAACTAAACATAAAACAACAACACAGTAACTATACAAAAACACGGTAACATAACAACACAGTAACTATAACAACAACACAGAAACTATAACAACAACACGGTAACTATAACAACACAGTAACTATAACAACACAGTAACTATAACAACAACACAGTAACTATAACAACAACACAGTAACGAAAACAACAACACAGTAACTATAAACAACACAGTAACTATAACAACACAGTAACTACAACAACACAGTAACTACAACAACACGGTAACTATAACAACACAGTAACTATAACAACACAGTAACTATAACAACACAGTAACTATAACAACACAGTAACTATAACAACACGGTAACTATAACAACACAGTAACTATAACAACACGGTATCTTTAACAACACAGTAACTATAACAACACGGTTACTTTAAACAACACAGTAACTATAACAACACAGTAACTATAACAACACAGTAACTATAACAACACAGTAAATATAACAACAACACAGTAACTACAACAACACAGTAAATATAACAACAACACAGTAACTACAACAACACAGTAACTACAACAACACAGTAACTATAACAACACGGTTACTTTAACAACACAGTAACTACAACAACAACACAGTAACTACAACAACACAGTAACTATAACAACACAGTAACTATAACAACACGGTTACTTTAACAACACAGTAACTACAACAACAACACAGTAACTATAACAACAACACAGTAACTACAACAACAACACAGTAACTAGAACAGCCAACCAAACATCACATTGTTCCAAGACAACAAGTGCTGTATCTGATAACGGCTGCAGAATTAGCATACCACTAAATATTGAGCGCAACAAGAATGTCGTATGATTGTTTTGCTGGTCAATAAAATGGATTTAATCCTAGTTGTTATTGGCAATGTACACCCATTCCTGTAAAATAGAGGAACCGGCGTATGCAGCTGAAGCTGGCATGAAAACATCGACGGCGTGATATAAGGAACCTGTTGTCTATTTCCAGTAGCTATTAAACGTTCGGCTATTCCACAGAGTAATGGGCTTAACGTTACAATCATCTTACCACACGGGGAAGTATAACAGACATTCACTTACGTGTTGTCGTTAATGTCGTCCTGTTACAGCCACATGAATGATAATAAACACTAAAATAAAATGCCGAACTAAAAACGGAACATTTCCATGCTGACAAATGTCGTATAAAATGGGAGGTGTCTCTGATCAACGTACTTTACATCGCTGTGTGGAGTACACTGCGCTTATACAGGAATTCGGTAATAATACTAACTCCTCTTAACTCAATGAAATGTAAATTTAAATTAGCAAGTTCAAGCTCGTGACAATGTTTCCAAAGAAGAAAGCAGTTAATCTCTATTATATTTACTGTCTTTTAAAATTTTAAACAGTTCAACCTTTACTTTTGTTCTCGGTTTCTACTGCTACCATTCCTATATAAGTATATTTCAGAAAGGAACTATTTCATCGCCCCATCATGTTTCATCTTATACGGCCTTAAGTTGCCTTATTCGACCTATTACGTAACGTTGGACTTATACCATCGTGGGCGGACTTATACGACCTGAAATGGAAAATGTACTTAAAAAAGAGAACTTTTTATAATTGATTTCCAATCGACTTATTCAGATACATTTCCGGTAGCAAATGACACATTGAGGAGCATGCAGTGTTACCTATGTTTATATTACCTTGCAAGTAAAACATAGGAAATGTGCTTTCTGACATTATTGCTGGGTTCTTGAGAGGTGACTAGATTTGGTATCTTTCACTCGTGGCCTTCGTGACGCGGCCTCATTTCGTTTTACCTTGATTCTGTCACAAAGCCGTCAATTTGTCTCAATTGGTACTTCATACTCTCTGTTGTCAGTATGCTTGTCCAGGAGTGCTGTCGTATCAATGTGTCTGTGACATGACATTCTGGTGTCAGTATAATGGTCCGGAGAGATGTCTTACCAATGTGTCTGTGACAAGACATTCTGGTGTCAGTATAATGGTCCGGAGTGTTGTCTTACCAATGTGTCTGTGACATGACATTCTGGTGTCAGTATAATGGTCCGGAGAGATGTCTTACCAATGTGTATGTGACAAGACATTCTGGTGTCAGTATAATGGTCCGGAGAGATGTGACAATGTGTCTGTGACATGACATTCTGGTGTCAGTATAATGGTCCAGAGTGATGTCTTACCAATGTGTCTGTGACAAGACATTCTGGTGTCAGTATAATGGTCCGGAGAGATGTCTTACCAATGTGTATGTGACAAGACATTCTGGTGTCAGTATAATGGTCCGGAGAGATGTCTTACCAATGTGTATGTGACATGACATTCTGGTGTCAGTATAATGGTCCGGAGTGATGTCTTACCAATGTGTCTGTGACATGACATTCTGGTGTCAGTATAATGGTCCAGAGTGATGTCTTACCAATGTGTATGTGACATGACATTCTGGTGTCAGTATAATGGTGCGGAGAGATGTCTTTCCAATGTGTATGTGACATGACATTCTGGTGTCAGTATAATGGTCCGGAGAGGTGTCTTACCAATGTGTATGTGACATGACATTCTGGTGTCAGTATAATGGTCCGGAGAGATGTCAGGCCAATGTGTATGTGACATGACATTCTGGTGTCAGTATAATGGTCCGGAGAGATGTCTTACCAATGTGTATGTGACATGACATTCTGGTGTCAGTATAATGGTGCGGAGAGATGTCTTTCCAATGTGTCTGTGACATGACATTCTGGTGTCAGTATAATGGTGCGGAGAGATGTCTTACCAATGTGTCTGTGACATGACATTCTGGTGTCAGTATAATGGTGCGGAGAGATGTCTTACCAATGTGTCTGTGACATGACATTCTGGTGTCAGTATAATGGTCCGGAGAGATGTCTTACCAATGTGTATGTGACATGACATTCTGGTGTCAGTATAATGGTCCGGAGAGATGTCAGGCCAATGTGTATGTGACATGACATTCTGGTGTCAGTATAATGGTCCGGAGAGATGTCTCGCCAATGTGTCTGTGACATGACATTCTGGTGTCAGTATAATTGTCCGGAGATATGTCTTACCAATGTGTCTGTGACATGACATTCTGGTGTCAGTATAATGGTCCGGAGTGATGTCTTACCAATGTGTCTGTGACATGACATTCTGGTGTCAGTATAATGGTCCGGAGTGATGTGACAATGTGTATGTGACATGACATTCTGGTGTCAGTATAATGGTCCAGAGAGATGTCTTACCAATGTGTTTGTGAATGACATTCTGGTGTCAGTATAATGGTCCGGAGAGATGTATTAATAATGTGTCTGTGACATGACATTCTGGTGTCAGTATAATAGTCCGGAGAGATGTCTTACCAATGTGTCTGTGACATGACATTCTGGTGTCAGTATAATGGTCCGGAGTGATGTCTTACCAATGTGTATGTGACATGACATTCTGGTGTCAGTATAATGGTCCGGAGAGATGTCTTACCAATGTGTATGTGACATGACATTCTGGTGTCAGTATAATGGTCCGGAGAGATGTCAGGCCAATGTGTCTGTGACATGACATTCTGGTGTCAGTATAATGGTCCGGAGAGATGTCAGGCCAATGTGTATGTGACATGACATTCTGGTGTCAGTATAATGGTCCGGAGAGATGTCTTACCAATGTGTATGTGACATGACATTCTGGTGTCAGTATAATGGTCCAGAGAGATGTCGTGTCAATGTGTCTGTGACATGACATTCTGGTGTCAGTATAATGGTCCAGAGTGATGTCTTACCAATGTGTCTGTGACATGACATTCTGGTGTCAGTATAATGGTCCGGAGATATGTCTTACCAATGTGTCTGTGACATGACATTCTGGTGTCAGTATAATGGTCCGGAGATATGTCTTACCAATGTGTCTGTGACAAGACATTCTGGTGTCAGTATAATGGTCCGGAGAGATGTCTTACCAATGTGTATGTGACATGACATTCTGGTGTCAGTATAATGGTCCAGAGAGATGCCTTGCTAATGTGTATGTGACATGACATTCTGGTGTCAGTATAATGGTCCAGAGAGATGTGACAATGTGTATGTGACATGACATTCTGGTGTCAGTATAATGGTCCGGAGAGATGTCTTACCAGTGTGTCTGTGACATGACATTCTGGTGTCAGTATAATGGTCCGGAGAGATGTCTTACCAATGTGTCTGTGACATGACATTCTGGTGTCAGTATAATAGTCCGGAGAGATGTCTTACCAATGTGTCTGTGACAAGACATTCTGGTGTCAGTATAATGGTCCGGAGAGATGTCTTACCAATGTGTCTGTGACAAGACATTCTGGTGTCAGTATAATGGTCCAGAGAGATGTCAGGCCAATGTGTCTGTGACATGACATTCTGGTGTCAGTATAATGGTCCGGAGAGATGTCTTACCAATGTGTCTGTGACATGACATTCTGGTGTCAGTATAATAGTCCGGAGAGATGTCTTACCAATGTGTCTGTGACAAGACATTCTGGTGTCAGTATAATGGTCCAGAGAGATGTCGTGTCAATGTGTCTGTGACATGACATTCTGGTGTCAGTATAATGGTCCAGAGTGATGTCTTACCAATGTGTCTGTGACAAGACATTCTGGTGTCAGTATAATGGTCCGGAGAGATGCCTTGCCAATGTGTATGTGACATGACATTCTGGTGTCAGTATAATGGTCCGGAGTGATGTCTTACCAATGTGTCTGTGACATGACATTCTGGTGTCAGTATAATGGTCCGCGGTGATGTCTTACCAATGTGTCTGTGACATGACATTCTGGTGTCAGTATAATGGTGCGGAAAGATGTCTCGCCAATGTGTCTGTGACATGACATTCTGGTGTCAGTATAATGGTCCGGAGAGATGTCTTACCAGTGTGTCTGTGACATGACATTCTGGTGTCAGTATAATGGTGCGGAGAGATGTCTTACCAATGTGTCTGTGACATGACATTCTGGTGTCAGTATAATGGTGCGGAGAGATGTCTTACCAATGTGTCTGTGACATGACATTCTGGTGTCAGTATAATGGTCCGGAGAGATGTCAGGCCAATGTGTATGTGACATGACATTCTGGTGGCAGTATAATGGTCCGGAGAGATGTCTTACCAATGTGTCTGTGACATGACATTCTGGTGTCAGTATAATTGTCCAGAGATATGTGACAATGTGTCTGTGACATGACATTCTGGTGTCAGTATTATTGTCCAGGAGTGATGTCTTGCCAATATGTATGTGACAAGACATTCTGGTGTCAGTATAATGGTCCGGAGAGATGCCAGGCCAGTGTCTCTGCGACATTACATCTTGGTGTCAGTATAATGGTCTTGTCGCGCCTGTGTCTTCGACAGTGACATTAAACTATTACGCGGACCTTACGTTCCATACAAGGAGGTGTTAGCTATAGCCTCATTCCGGTTTACTGAGGAAAAAGAATAATAACCAGTCCATGTTTCAGTGTAATATATCTTTCCTCGTTAACCAGGATACGCGTTCACAAATCTTAGTTGTCGGATCGCAATAATATAATCCACTTATTGTTTATTTAATTTCACACACACAGAGAATCTTTTTACTCGTTTTAGATTTTTTTTTTTTTTTTTTCTGTCGTTATTATGTCAGTATTCTCTGTTTCTCTTTTTTATTATTATTAGATATTACACAAATGAATTAAAAAACATTTCCTACAGACAGAGTTACAAATATGAGTCAATTGAACCTGATTAACCCTTATTGACTGGGCTAAAATGAACACACACAAAGAAATCTGACCAGAGGAGATGAGTTCATTACAAAGTCGACAGATATTCCTCACAGGAGGATATTCGACAACGTTTAAGAGGAATTGGGCAATGGTGTAAAGTCCTACGTGTTTGGTATAATTTATTGAGGTAGATCAATGATATTCCTTCAGCCATATCAACTCTTCGTAAATATGTTAAGGTTGAGGGATGTCAAAAAGTGTGGCGAGAAATGAGGGAAGGGGAGAGGAATAATAATCCTCTTTTCAGTCACATATTTGTGAACTAATATCAAATATTTGTTTCATTAACAGAATGAAGTTAAAGCTGTCACTGATAACCATTGGAAATGTGATTGTATTTTTATCATTAAGATCAATAACAGATTGTATAACGCACCACCGTTTCCCAGTGGAAATATGTTAGTTATCGCTTAACGGTTTGAAAATCGACAGCTATTTTTCTTTGGCTTCTAGGATTAATTAATTTCGAAGAATCGTTCTATCCAAGATACCAACATACTGATTATAATTTAGCCTGATGATGTTGGCAATCTCTGTGCGTTATTGGCGACATAATAAGTGATTTCAATTGTTTTATTAGGTTGAATAATCTAGCATTAACCGAGAATTATTGCGGAAAGACTTGTGTGTTTCTATTTTTACGTTTAGGTCGTTTACGGACGGTGTCCTCGAAGGAAGGGGCCACGGGCGGAGTCCTCGAAGGAAGGGGCCACGGACGGTCTCTTTCATAGCGTTATTGTTGGGAATCTCGGCAGAGTTACTTCCCCTTGTGTGGACTTTCCTGTGGCGGGAGATGCGATTCGCGCTCTTCGACCCAAGCTATGAACCAGCAGGACGTGCGATAATTCCCCCTGTCATAAACTTCTTCGAGCGTTTGGTGGCCTCTCCGGGTCTTGGTGAGCGGGGACGGCTACAACAGGGATCTGTGTGACCCTTTCTGTGTTAAGTGTATACTTGTTTAATTGTTGTTCACTTGTTATAGTAAATAAAGTCTGTTGAAATCTTACATTATCACGAAATTTATTAAAGTAATATTGAATAAATAAAGTAAACGAATTTATTAAATCAAACTTTATATCTATTTAAAAACATACACAAAATTAAAAAAAAAAAAAGTATACGATCTTGTAAATTGCCCAATGATACAAAATGCTTGATTTTGGCAAAGGCAGAAAAATATTAATCTTGTAATTGTTACGTTGGAATTAGCCGTTTACGTACATTACAAGTTTCAGGTCAAAGGTGTCAGATAAATCTCCATTTAGACGTCTCAAAGCGCCAAATAGGGATCTGAATTTGACTCCGCAAGTTACTTGGCTGTCTTTACAGACTGTTCCGATTTTCCGTTATTCTGTGGGTACGCAGGTGAACATGTTAAGTGACCGAATCTCCTTCGGGTTGACCCGGACAGAGTCTGGGTGTTTAGGTTTGACGACGGTCATCATGCACGATACCCATTCAGTAGGTTCACTTATTGGTGTAATAATATTCATCGCCACGAGTATGTCCAGTTCTGTCTGCAGACCGTCCTAAATAGCTAGAGGAACATTTCTCGGTGGATGTGCCATAGGCTAGGCATCTGAATTTTCCACTAGATGATACTTCCATACTAGTTTCCCAGACGTCTGCGTAGTTGGTCACTATGTCAGGCATTGTGAGGGGTTAAGTATCAGTCAAGAAACTAAGAATGGTTTGATGCTGTATAGAAACAAAAGGTTCATGCCTTGCATCAGCGAGTTGCCGATCATAGGTAGGCGTATTTCATTCAATACGATGACATATACAGTGTGTGTCATCGGAGTCCTCGGGTTGTGTATGTCTAACTGGCATTTACCACCTGAAGTGAGAGTAGACGTAATAAACATCTTAAGGAATGCTCTTGGTAGGGTTCACAGTAACACAAGGTGGTTTGGAATAATGTCAAAGGTCGCGCCACTACTTTGTCTAAAGCCGCAAAAATTCTCCAGATAACTTGACAGAGTTACCAGTTCAAATTCCTCCTGTACACAAAGGCCTTCATATTAGTCATCAGTTTCATGCTCGTTGTCAGCAACATTTTGCTTGCTTAGACCTGTATTGTTTTAGACTGTTACATTTCACAGAGAAGTGATTTACACATTTGATGCAGGTTTTCCATATGCTGGGCAGTATTCTTTCTTATGTTCATATGTCCTACTGCAGTAAATGCACTCTTGAGTGGGCGAGTTTTGTTAGAGATAGTATTGCCTTTCTCCCTGTGTTCAGCAGGTCCCTGGGGCATTTTCCTTAGAGTTTTTTGTAACGTATGTACAATCCCGATCGAGCTTCATTTGTCCAAGGCACTCACGGTTTTTCATCGGTCAGTCAGTCCGAGATCAGATAGCTGACGATCATTACGTCCACGTACAATTCAAATTTTCCGAATAATCGGTTCCGGATAAACATAATTGTGAGTTATGCATCTATTGATAAATAAGTGTAAATATTTTGAAGTTAGTATTAGCAACATAAATCGTTATGTATATTTGTTTAACTGTACATGCGTTGTCGTCATTTATATTCATATGTGGTCAATTGTATCTATCAAATTGTAGAAAACTATCCCTACATTCGTATATTACACAAACGTGTCCATTATACACCAATTGAGGTATAGTTTGTTACTAAAAAATAGACAAAATTATTTTTAACTTAACTTTTTAATGTTCGTCCAAACCGCATTTATTCAGTCATGATTCTGAGTTTCGATGTAGACAACACTTTCAGTAAATTATCTTTTAATAGAAACTTCCGCTAAGATGGCGACTAGAGTATGACGGAGAAAAATATTGTAGGGTCAGAAATTGCTATACGGAAGAAAAAAGTACATTCTGGGACCGAAAACTAAATTAAACAAAGACGGAAGGCAAAACAAATCAACAAAAACTGCAGGAGAAACAACACTCAGTGGACCAATTCTTCAGAAAACTCATCGACAACCATTGACCAAATGACGAACAACACGTGTTCGGGAGATACAAGCTCAAAGACAGAAGTAAGCAATTTGGAGAATAAAACTTTTGTAATTGAACTAGAGAAAAAAATCAGTAATGGAATTAGAAACAAGTCAGACAATTAGAGGCCTCTTTCACGAAAGAAAAATAGACGAATAGGAGAAAATATCAGAATAGACAGAATCCCAAAGAAGGCAATATAATATGCTTATGCATGTAATTAAGATCACACCTAATGAAAATGCTATGGCCTATGCAAGATGTGAGAGACTTTTGTTTTGTAAAAAAAAATCTCTGAAGGAGATTATCTGAAATGTTCATCGTCTACTTTAGAGAAATAATAATTTCAACACTTCAAACGATCCCCTCACCATCGACAATGGTTATATTTGCTACCATGGAGACAAGACATCCCAATGGACGAGATAATGACTATCAAGACATACTAACCGACGAGACGGAAGCGAAACCGAGCTGATCTTGCAAAGGTAGGATATGCTATGAGGCATAAGACAATTACAACTCTATTACTGTAGTCTCTTGGTCTGGAAGATGTATGGCCTGAGATAGTACCGAAGGATCCAAGCAAAGGAAGGACATTTGGGAGAAAGTTTGACATACTTTTGTCGATACAGTCTTGTACGTGTATATGCGTGTCATCAATTCCTATCATGAGAGAGACGCAACTCTTTCGATCTGATGTTGCAGAATTCTAAAATAACTTTTTGATTGAAAAGGTGAGGTTTCGACTTTGATTTATCGTTCTTAATTTTGTAATTTTGGATTTTGAAACATTCTTGTTATGATCTGTGGCAAGTATTTTTATGACCATGATTGCGGAGAATTATATTTCTGGACCCATAGTAAGGATCAGAATTTCCGGTTCAGTTGAGTTATAATTTGCAATATTAATACCGCATATAGTGTAGCATTAGCCTATACTGCTTTAATTATCCAGTTTTCTTTGCAATGATCAAAAACCTTTATTTACTCAGGGTTTCATTCAGCCAGCCTTATGTCGAATTGCTGATGTAGTAATTAAGTAAAACTTGGAGATGGAAATATCATACCTTATATATAGTCACTTTATTACAAATTTTCTCTATCGTACAAGAGTTTCATATCTGCCTACAACTACACCTTACTTGTAAAACATATTAAAACAAAACATTTCCAATATTGTATGATATTATATAGATATGTCCACACCCCAGGAGTATATATGCTATAAACAGTGCTTTGTAAAAGGACAAATATAAGGTTACAATTGGAATGAAACATTATAGATATTGTTTAAATTTCAATCCTGTCAGATATGTAGTGGATAACAATTTTCTTGCTTACCTTAAAAACATAGGGCTAGGTAACTGTAATAAAAGGAAAGATGTTTTAAACTATCCTAAAAGAAATTTGTGTTAAAGATATTGTATACAGGATACATATTTTCAGAATTCTGGTGTTCAGTCTGTAAGTTCTCAGTAGGGCTTTGAATGTATTTTCAATAGTTTCTGTGGAAACTCCAGAGGAGTCGCAATCTTGATCAACACAAACTTTGAATTTCAATTCGAAGACATAAAACGAGATAATGTGTAAATGAGGGTTACTTGTTAGCCTTAAACATAAAACATACAGGATATATGTAAATATTCGATGTACGTTTAAATACCATCCATCACGCGCTATCAGCGTATTAACACAACACAAACCGGAACTACAATAACCAGGATAATTAAATTTAACGACAAATTATTTTGTCTACATTATTTGTTATAAAAAAAACTATGCCATTTGCGCATTGCGTTGATAATAAAATGATTAACAAAATTGAGTTGTTTTTCTAATTTTCCATGTACTATTTTGTTTGCCAAAAAGCACGCGACCATGTTCCGGCTGTTCCAACGACTGACAAAAACTCTGTTGACTGACGGTAAGGCGGGAATTATGAATTTTAAATATCAATTATAGCATTTAAAAAAAAAATTTAAAAAAAAGTAAAAGGAATGTAAATATAAGCATTGAACTGTTTTTGTATGGTATTTACGCACATTATGTTGTTTTCTTGCAAAGCTCTGGCATTCAAATAGATCATAAATACCATACAAAAAAGTTTCAATGCTTAACTATGCCCACATTAACAATCCATTTTAGAAAGGAAGTTCTAAAAAGCATTGAGGAGCTCCAAATGTGCGATCCTTGACGAGTGAATAATCCTCATCTCCATACACGGTTAAAAAAAACCTGTTAAGAAAGGGAGGTTAGATTTTTCCTTTTTTTCTGAAGTTAATATTATCAACTTGTAATGAATGCGAAGGTTTTTGACAATTCAACACTTCCCTTCAAGGAGATCATCAATACATTGATAAAGTTAAACATGTGATACAAGCAATTATTGAAAGATTTGCAGCCACACCTTATAATAGAGAAAAACTGAAAGACGAAGACCCTGCTCTTTTACATTATGTGATCGATGGCCATTTATCATTAGAAACTTAACTGGAGAGGAATGGCTTTTTACAGTGCGGGAAGCAAACGAAAAAAAAAGTTAAAATCTTGCATTATTGAAAATCAAATAAATCTTCAACAGTTGCGTGATATGTCGCGAGATCCTGAAATATTCACAAATATCTTATTAGAGAAAAAGACAAAAATAGGAAATGTTAAGGAAATAATACAGGAAAGTTTTTTTAATAAGAGCCAAATCAAAATGGATAGAAGATGGTGAGAAACGAGACAAATATTGCATATAATTAAGAAAAGACATTATATCAACAATACAATTAAGGCAATAAATACAGAATGTGGTACAAAAATAACAAATCGGGAAGAATAAATTACAGACATCAAACGGTTTTATGCTGATCTTTATAAAAGCAGAAATGAGAATCTGGATGATGTTGATTTGAATATCCTTTTACAGGTCTTTATGTTTTAGAAATTGTCTGAAGATAAAAGAGATGAACTTGAGTATGATATTGCAATGATAAAAGTAAGCTCGGCTTTAAAAGGACTCAATAATGAACAAAAAACTTGCCACGATGGATTTCCTGCTGTTTTAATTTTTGTTTTTGCTTTTAAGTTATTAGGACGTTATTATACAACTCTATAAAACATTCTTCTGCATATAAATCAGTGTCAATTACACAAAAGCAGAAATTCCAAAAGGCAAAAAAACAAAGAAATCTGCTTAAGAATTGGGGACTAATATCACTCTTAAATCACATTTATAAATTGCTATCTGGATATTAAGCTAATATATTAAAACTTACATCATCTTATTTAATCCATGAAAACGAAACAGTGTTTTTGAAAGAACGAATTATAGGTGAGAATACTTTATGATATAAAGAGTTACACGGATATCAATTAAATGGCTGATTCAGCATTGTCTGTGATTTTAAAAAGGCATTTGCTTGGGTTTTATAGATACATGATTTTGTACAAAAAAACATTACATTTTTTATCAAATATATCCTAGCGGATAAGAATGCTGAACCATGATTTTAAGTTGTGTATTATTTAAAATTGACAATTTTCACAATTTTTTATTGTAAGCAGAGGCTGTAGACAGGAGGTTCCGGTTTCCCCTTACAAATTAAATTTGTGTGTTGAAATATTGGCTAATGGTAAGGAATAACTAAAACCAAACATTTAGAAAATAAAAGCCATGTGGTTTGGTAGCAAAGCTACATTGCAACAAAAATTTGTTCTGATATCAACATACAGTGGAACTTCGTTAAATCGAACTCGGAAAACTCGAATACCCCGCTTAACTCGAAGTACTTCGTCAGTCCCGGCCGAATTCTCTCTTTATCTTAGTAAAGAAAAATCGGAAAACTCGAACTATGAAAACTCGAAAAACTCGGATAATACGAAGTGAAACTGGTCCTAACAATAAAAATCCTACCTGAAATGATCGAATAACTCGAAGTATAATGTTTCTGACCAAAACAACGATCGGTGGTAAACGCCGACATTTTTTAACAGCAAAATTCCGTTTGTAATACTGAAAATATCGGCACTACAAACCAAACGATTAGTACATGCTATTATAAGTGTTTCATAAATTCATTAAAGAGATTGTCGGTGGAATCTTATAACAACAACTCTTGGTGATAAAAAGTACTGCTTTACTTACATCAGGTAATTTCCTAAGGCGGTCGCCGATAATAGTACACACATTGGAATCAGGATCCAATAAACGCTCTACGGATTACTTTTTGTTCCAATATAAATGATATGATTGAATACAGTTAAGATAAAATAAGTCTTTTTTTTCTGACAAATTGGTGAAAATGATATTTAACACCTGCAGGTCGCATGATAGTCCTTGGTTATGTCTAGACTGGTGCTTTTTATAGCTGAACCTATTCCTGCTTGAAATAAAATTAAGTGTTCATGTTTTTGGGGTAACACTACAGATAGGATACAAGGCAGATGTTAATTCAAACAAAGGAAGAATATAAAGATAACATCTTTAATCCTTGGGAGTAAGACTGGTCTAGGAAAGAATATAAGGATAAAAAGGGGGATCCAATCAGCTATACCTTTGACTGTAATGATCTACAGTGACATAGCCTCTTTATGTTAGAACCGATACACTTGGGGTTATTTTCAAAATATCGAAATCTTAAGTGGATAAGATATTAGTTTATAACAATTCTACTTTTTGGGCTCACATTTTACAAGAAGTATCCAAATCAGGCTTAAAGCATGGCTTAAAATTGATATTTTTGGTGATGAATTCTATAAACACTACAGATCTATCCAAAATAAATTTTAGAAGGAGGTATTGTTAATGTAGAATGAAGTTAGTAGAATAGCTCCACAAAAAAGATGAATATGTATTGTCAGAGCATCACAACTCCGTTTTATAATTAACAAGCAGTGTGTGTACTATAAGGAGTGAAAATGAACGTGGTATATTCAATGTAGGTGGTTTATTGGATGTTAATGGGAAACTTATAATAATTTGTGTTCTTTCTATGAATTTCATCTACCATTCACATTATAATCATGAAGGTTTGAAGAAGAAACTAATGAAAGCCCTTCATATTTTGAGAAAAGGAGTCAGTATAAATGGAGACCTACTTCTGTACCCGAAATTCATAAATATGGCTCTAAAGGATAGGATAGGAAAAAGAACTATATATAAAGAATTGTACTTTCAATTGATTCATCACTAGCTAAAACATTTATTCTAAAATGGAATAGGGAATCAGATTTTGAGAAAGATGATGAATGGTTGAGGAAGGTGAATAGATCTCACTTTAAGATCTTTAAGATATCTGAAGACACAAAGCTACAGTGGTTGCAGTATAGACTGATGCACAGTATATTTTTATACGCAAAAATTAGATTTCAGACTCACCTATGTGTACTTTTTGTAATGAGAAGAAGGAAACTTTGTTTATTTTTTTAATGAATGTTCTCGAATAAGTAAAATCCGCCACGAATTAGAACAATTGATAAAGGATAAAACTTCTTTTGATAAAAGTCTATCGCCCGTTTCAGTGTAATTTTGGATTACCAGGTAGTGTGAATGAGTAAATTATTATTATCTCTATGCTGTTTAAGCAATATATTCTTTTAAGCAGATATTGCATGTATGCCTACTTCGAAGTTTTAAAAATTCAAGTTTTTTATTACTATTAAGTAAAAAATATTCATACAAACAAAACAAAGGTATATTCTAAATATCTTATAGGCAGGATGGCATGAGCTACTAGGTGACAAACAAAGCTAGATAAATAATACATAAATATTGACTTCATATAGAAATTGTAAATCCAAACACGGATACAAATGTATATACATGCCTGCTTCAATCATTATTTACTTAATTACAATTAACTAAAATGTTGTCCAAATTCTGGTTCTAGAATTGTTTCGGTGTGTTATAGATTGTATATGTTGTTCGTAATGATGTACTGTCATATGTATTATATTATGATGTGGGTTAAAAGAATAAAAATATGTTCAAATCAAAATATCTTTCAGTGAAATATTATTTACCTTGTGTAAATTAATGCGCCTATAAATAATATATTGCAAAATTGACTATTCAAGCGATTTTGGCTATTTTTAATGGCAAATGATTGATTATTATACTCAAGTTGTCGATATTCCCATACCTTTTATTTAGCTCATTGCGAGTTTTTTTAGTATATATATATTACCTGTATATGATAACATGCGCGATAGTTTAATGGATAAAATCTTAGCTTTATAATCGAATCGTGGATCTGGGTTAGAATCCCGGAGATCAGTAAATTTCGTTGAATTCTATAATGTTAAAATGTGCATTTACTCGCATTACTAGTAGCTGTAATTGAACAGTTGTTTTTGCTGTCACGGCTGTTGAAATCATACCGATAAAAATGTAACGGTGAATTCTCATCTAACCTTTCTAAGGGTGAGATATACTGTTTGTAGTGGAATACTGTGAATACTGTTTCATTGTCGTTTTATAACATGCTGTCAATCAGGGTATTTTATTACAAGTATATATGTTATCTGAAGTACGAGATGTGAATGAATAACTCGATAGGTGTGATTCGTTGAATATAATTACATTATTGTCGAAACGTTTTTTTTTATCATTTTATCATGATTTGTAAAATGCATAATTGTCTCCGAGGAAATTAAATGTCTTCTTAATATGTTTACAGGCAAATACCTTTTTAGTGATGGGAATGGAGAGATGAAGTGTGAATGTGGTTATTTCGACATGTGATATATAAAGTACAGGAATGGCCATTAAATATTCAGATAATCTCACGGGAGAAATTTCTGACAATATTTTATATACAGACGAAAAATCAAAACAGGAAGACGGACAAACACGGCTTATCGCCGACATAAAGTAGATACTGTCATCTCGGGTATAGAATACAGTTCAGAGAAGGTTCTGTCTATCTCAAGAGAGAAAGTTACACGGCCATTATTGAATACGACTACAAGTAACAGTTTCCTGTGGATGAAGTTAGACAATACTGTCATGACAGGTTAGTTTTGTGTATATTGTTAAATGCTCGCAACGACTCACGGGGGACAACTCTTTTGTTACAAGCACTGACTCTATCTATGAAACAGACAGCCATTAAAAAGGGGAAGATATGACATCCTAAATAATTAGGAGTAAAACTGGTATATAAAAGAATATAGAGATTACATATCCTTTGGATTAAGACTGGTCTACGGAAGAATATAAAGATAACATCTCTTATCCTTGGGAGTAAGACTGGTCTACGGAAGAATATAAAGATAACATTAACCTTGGGAGTAAGACTGGCCTAGGGAAGAATATAAAGATAACATTAACCTTGGGAGTAGGACTGGTCTAGGGAAGAATATAAAGATAACATCTTTAATCCTTGGGAGTAAGACTGGTCTACGGAAGAATATAAAGATAACATCTTTTATCCTTGGGAGTAAGACTGGTCTACGGAAGAATATAAAGATAACATCTTTAATCCTTGGGAGTAAGACTGGTCTACGGCAGAATATAAAGATAACATCTTTAATCCTTGGGAGTAAGACTGGTCTACGGAAGAATATAAAGATAACATTTTAATCCTTGGGAGTAAGACTGGTCTACGGAAGAATATAAAGATAACATATCTTATCCTTGGGAGTAAGACTGGTCTACGGAAGAATATAAAGATAACATCTTTAATCCTTGGGAGTAAGACTGGTCTACGGAAGAATATAACGATAACATTAACCTTGGGAGTAAGACTGGTCTACGGAAGAATATAAAGATAACATTAACCTTGGGAGTAAGACTGGTCTACGGAAGAATATAAAGATAACATCTTTAATCCTTGGGAGTAAGACTGGTCTACGGAAGAATATAAAGACAACATCTCTTATCCTTGGGAGTAAGACTGGTCTACGGAAGAATATAAAGATAACATCTCTTATCCTTGGGAGTAAGACTGGTCTACGGAAGAATATAAAGATAACATCTCTTATCCTTGGGAGTAAGACTGGTCTACGGAAGAATGTAAAGATAACATTTTTAATCCTTGGGAGTAAGACTGGTCTACGGAAGAATATAAAGATAACATCACTTATCCTTGGGAGTAAGACTGGTCTACGGAAGAATATAAAGATAACATTTTTAATCCTTGGGAGTAAGACTGGTCTACGGAAGAATATAAAGATAACATCTCTTATCCTTGGGAGTAAGACTGGTCTACGGAAGAATATAAAGATAACATTTTTAATCCTTGGGAGTAAGACTGGTCTAGGGAAGAATATAAAGATAACATATCTTATCCTTGGGAGTAAGAATGGTCTACGGAAGAATATAAAGATAACATTAACCTTGGGAGTAAGACTGGTCTACGGAAGAATATAAAGATAACATTAACCTTGGGAGTAAGACTGGCCTAGGGAAGAATATAAAGATAACATTAACCTTGGGAGTAAGACTGGTCTAGGGAAGAATATAAAGATAACATATCTTATCCTTGGGAGTAAGACTGGTCCTGGTCTAGGGAAGAATATAAAGATAACATCTTTAATCCTTGGGAGTAAGACTGGTCTACGGAAGAATATAACGATAACATTAACCTTGGGAGTAAGACTGGTCTACGGAAGAATATAAAGATAACATTAACCTTGGGAGTAAGACTGGTCTACGGAAGAATATAAAGATAACATATCTTATCCTTGGGAGTAAGACTGGTCTAGGAAAGAGAATAAAGATGAAAAGGAGGATCCAATCAGCTATACCTTTGACTGTAATGATCTACAGTGACATAGCCTCTTTATGTTAGAACCGAGCCGTTTTTTGTGCTCTTGATTATATTGTACCAGTGACTTAGTTGAAATAACCTTCGATACGACAATCTTATGATTTCTTACATTATAAAGAAACAGCAGAACTCTGCCAAACGTAAGCCTAACTTAAATTCTGAAAAATACTTTCGACATAACATTCATCTTACGTCAAAGCTAAACGGGTATTAACAGCTGACAATCATGATACCTTAAAGAGTTAATACAATAGGTGATTCGTGAAAGTAAACATTCATTTTGTATTCATAACTTCAAATGAAATACCTAGTAATCAGGGATAGTCCACCACACTATACTTCACGATCAGTATGATTCAAACTCCCTGTAGTCATTTCTCCTCTTCTATGTAGAACCTCACGTGGTTATAAATTGTTTGTTCTTAATATCATTATTTCAGTTATCTGGGAATGCTGACAGGAAAAGCAAAATGTCATTGATTTTTTTTTCCATTTTTATTCAGTTTTCAAAGTGATCAACATGACAAACGTATTATTTAAAGACGTATTTTAAGAAGTAACGTAAAAAATTAGAGGAAGACTAAAAACTTACAGAGAAACAATAACATTAAGATAGGAGCCAAGACCCCTCTCTGGTTAAACGTTATGATCATGATAAACAAACTTGATTAGACGAATATTTATATATCCATTTTCTCTACATTGTCACTATAAGACTTCCCAAACAAAAGCGAAAGTTATCAGATCATTATTATCACACAATTCCCATCAGTGTAGT
This sequence comes from Pecten maximus, assembly GCF_902652985.1. NCBI lineage: Eukaryota > Metazoa > Mollusca > Bivalvia > Pectinida > Pectinidae > Pecten > Pecten maximus. Next base: position 18,141,476 of record NC_047033.1, on the reverse strand, counting down.
GATATGAAGAACATGTAAGTAAAGGCAGTTAAATGTTTAAATATCCTGTGTTGTTAATGGCAAATATCATTTAATATATTACAATAGAAAAGAAAATGGTATATAACCACATTTAATTTGAAATAAAAATAAAGGCAAGCATCAGTTCCTACCATTTTATTATAAAGTTTTCATCCGACAATTGGCTGAGACTGGGCTAATGGGGCCAGCAGATACCCAGAAAATGAACAGTATATCTCATCATAGCCTCCGTAAAGTACTGCCTGGCTCTGGACACCGATGTACACCACGTCACCCGATATCAGGTTCAAGGTCACCGAGTTACTTCCGGCCGCGTAGGAATTTGCGTCATATGCGTAAGCGGACACAACATACTGAAAGTTGTGATAGAGCTCGAGGTATAGTTCCTCACCGGTCTGGGACAGCCCGTGGAAGTGGAATACGTAGATACCGTCGACCTCGGCAGTGAATGTTCCAGAGCCCATGTCAAATCTACTCCCATAATTTATAAACAATCTATCCCAGGTGACTTTAGAGTAGGCGGAGATGTTGACGTTGTGTGACAAGCCCACAGAGAACGCGACTTCGCTTAAACCTGTTGAACCAAAACAAATGATAATGCAACTTGTAAAGGAAAGCAAAGAATAAAAGGTAAAAACCTGTACAAGACCGAAAACAAATAACTATGAACCCTGAAAGACAGGGGAACGCAGACATAACCGGATAGCTAACGACTGTTTGACCTTAGATTTGCATGAAAAAAACAATATGAGCAAACTTTTTTAAAGTTAGCATAGTATAAAATGATTTTGCTATAAGCTGAACTTTTAGAGTTAGGTAATGTTCGATTATCGATTTCTCTGAAAACGATAAAGAATACCGATATTTAAACAAAACCGTAGTACTAATTCGAAGTCAAAAAAGCAAAGGCGAGATACAAAAAGACATATTTCTATGGAGACCAGTAAACACGTATATGGATAATATACCGGGTGTTTCAGAAGAGTTAGCGACAGCGGAATTAACTTGTCACACTTCAAATTCTGATGAATGCATTCACTCTACCTACCTCCAGCCACGACATTGTTTCCCGGCACCGTCACAGACAGAAGGGCACCAGAAAACGTACAGTAGATTTGGGATGGGTCTCCAAACAGCTGTACGTCATACTGGGGACGAGCTTTAACTGTGATGGTATCATTCTTGCTGAGACGAAGAATAACGGTATTCCCAGCATCTCCCCATTCATTTGCTGTATATGCGTATGCAGACAAAACATACTGGGAGTTCTCGAAGAGTTGCAGGTACACTTCCTGAAGACAAAAACAAAAAAAAACACCTTGATTACCGATACTGTCTAGATTTCCATAGGAAATAGCTTCACTGCAAAAGCGGAGATCAAGAACTGTCTTGTGTTATTGGGCTTGACAATGCCCCAGTTGTTCAGGATATGAGTGGCATGTTTTTCATGAAGGCACAATATGATACTGATTGCTCACTTGGGGTTAAACCCGTTGAAAATATCAAAACGTCTAAATTATGTTAAGATCAATGCTCAAATGATAATGCCTTACTTTATCGGCTAACGACAGGGCGTGTAAATGGAATATGTAAAGGCCATCATGCGGTGCGACAAAATCGTGACTTGAGAGGTTGTATCCTGCCAAGGCTGCGTTGTTGTTGAAGTCCACGTCATACGCTACTTTTCCTCCATCATTGATGGTTAGGTTTTGGGAAAGACCGACAGAAAACCCATGTGGCGCGGTTTTATCGAAATCCTCAATTTCTGAAAACATAACAAAGCTTCAGCAAATAACAGGCACGTGAAAAGCGAAAATATTATATATATATATATAGAAAGTATGTATTTTAGAAAATATTTAATGATGTTGATTTATGTAAGAGAGTTAAACATATGATGATAAAGATTGACTACAGAAATATAGCAATACCAGATAATTACTTGTATATTCTAGGCCTAATAAAGCTCTTGTTCCTACATGTCTACGTCTGCATACTGGAGTCGTGCTGCCAACATAAAACTATTTGCACAAAATTGTTTGAAATATTTACAGTAAGTCTGTTCTGAGTTAATACAAACCATTTAAGTAATTGTATTCATACTTAAACAACAGAAAACTGAGCTTATAAATAGGGTTAGACCTGCTCCCGCTAATCTAGGCGACTCCCACACCGAAATCTATCTATAACAGCGAAAAGCCCCAGTGCTGAATGGTATCGACAAACAAGTAAAAATAGCCACCTTTGAGGTATTATATCTCGGGACAAAGGAGACAGTGACGATGCAGTTTTCGATAATTTCCACAGTTCAAGCTAATGAATAAAAAAACTAAAATATCGGAAAATCATTCAGGATACTCTTTTAAATATTTGATAAGGTAAAGCAATATCATCTTCTGTATGTATGTTTTACAAATGTGCATGTTCCATTTACCTGAATAAAATATAGTTTAAACTTATAATGTTGAATAATAGATACAATGCATACTTATGATTATAGAACTGCAACATACGGCTGCATGTCCTTCTAGGTCTCCTGGGTATTCTATGTGAAAGGTCAGGAGATCCAGAAGGAAAGTTGAAAATCAAATTGGCCTAAGCTAACGGTAAATCTAGAAGGGCTGTGAATACGCCTGGAAATTAATCAACTTCTTTGTTCTTGTGTAAAGTCCTACTTAAGATAATACGCCGTTTGGCATCTATAAGCGGTATTTTACAATAAAAGAAATTCATAAATTTTCAAAAGAAATATGTACAGGAAAACTTGGCGTCTTCCGTTTCATCGACGAAATCCGGCATGTCAATCTGAGCAAAATTCACATAATGTCACGCTCTCAAAATAATATCAAGGGTAGGCATAACACAAAGCGCAAAAAAAGGAACAAAAAGCACAAAAGCACGTCTTTCCAGTAACGTTACTCACCAAAATATCCACCGTCAAGAAGTACACCTGTAAAGGTCGTATATATCTCGTCGCTGGCACCATAAAGTGTGTTGTCATAGGCGTCGTGGGCTTTAACGTAAACAGTGTCCCCGATATTCAGAAAAAGAAGGGCAGAATTCCCGGCGTCGGCATATCCACTACTGCTGGGATTGTGGGCGTAAGCTGAACATATCAAATCTGTGTTCTTGTATAGCTCAAGCCACAACTCAGTGTTCTGACGGGTCAGCGAGTAGAAGTGGAAGGCGTACAGACCCTAGTGAAAGTGGAAGTCAGAGGAGTAATATATATATGGCATATTATATGAGTTTTTATTTCAATGCATGAATTTAGTTTAGGAAGATTTTTCTGGCCTTGTGACATTTTCAATTCATGATTTAAGGACATTTTTCCGTATCACTCAAAGTTTACTTGTGGCATAATGACAAATTAAAATTCACTGGATAACAGGGCGATTATGTTATAAATATCTAATACAAGCCAATAAGGTTATATATTAGTGGGAAACAAATGCTGGCAATGTATTATTGTTTGTTTCTGACTACGTTTCACTTCTTAATGGATTCGTTATGTTAATTGCATGCTGATTTTGTACATTTCTGTAGAACGATCACCCAACTTTCCGTACCTGCGTTCGTATATTCATAATTGTATGTATATTATAATGTACCAAAAGACTGATGTCATCTGGGAATTTGCATGACCTATTTATGCCTAATTTAACCATGATGTCATGTTGTGACCAGGAGTCTCGTCTTGATATTATTATATGACAACAGCAATACTAACCTTCTTGTTGGCTTGAAAGACGCCAGCGTTGTTCACGACGGAATCAACTGACGTGATGAGTTTGTTGTAATTCAGAATCTCACCCTGAATAAGATGTAAATGTGAGGTCTGTCCCTTCGAGAAGGCCACTACCGGGATCTGACTGGTGCCCTGTCCATCTGTGTAGCAAAGTATGAAGATAATTGATTTTACAAATCACAAGTAAAATCCCTACAGGTAGGGTTAATAATTGTACCCGCTGCCCCCATAGCATGATACATAAGAGGCGACTAGATTTTGGAAACTTATATTCCCCTACTTTCAAAAACAACTTTCTTCTTTCTGTCTTCCTCGACTCTACACTGGCTAAATTGTGGTGTTTTGTTTGGCGTTCGAACCTATGATGGAGGCTTTGGGTAATATCCTCTGGCCGACACATACAATGTACCATAATATGGTACTTACTATTCCTACTAAACACTTTGGGAGTGGGAAAGCTATTATCAGTATAATGTGACTGGGTGGGATGTCCTGCGGGGTGTCCTCACCAGTATACGTCAGTGACGAAGCACTATGTTAAATCGGCATCCTAAAAAGTCAATGCCCCAGAAAAGACGCTTGAAAATCAAAATTTACCCGCACGAGTGTTAAAAGCAGGAAGAGAGCTACCTTGTAATCCAATCCTATCGGTAAAATGCTTATAATCATATCATCTACGTGATAACGTCCTGAACTGCCGTCGTTATGCATAATGATTTCGACGTGACATGCAAGGTGACGACAAATTCTAGTTTATTTGAAACACTGTTAACGTAATTACTTTCGCGGGCACTTAATTTTGCGATTTCAATATGTAAATTATACGCGTGGGGTAAATTTTCGCGATCGATTAACTTTCGCTTGTAGTTCAAGATTAGGCAAATTGATATCAAAATAATACGCGTGGGGGGAATTTTCTCGAACAAAAGGAGTCCACGTAATTAGCGTAAATTCCCCCTCGCGTAAATTTTAACGTTTAAAATAACTGTAGTTAATTATCTAAAAAAATCCTTTGAAAGGAAAGAAGAAGAAAAAAACACTCCTTAATGGAACCACGAAAGGGTACCTTCAGATCAAGGTGAAAATATTTATCAGCTAAAGCCCACTGTATGCTGTAAGAGATGCTTAAATGTAGTCTATGTAGGATCGAGGTGGTATCGACGATGTCTTCTGTTGCTATGAGGAATGGGAGTCGACCGAGATTTATTTTTCCTCTAGAACTTTTGACAATGTGACATTGAAGAGACAACGATAATTGTTCTGCTGTCCTCGCCCAACATAAGAGACATTTATCTATCGATCGTATTGTTTTCTTTCTTTCTCAAAATCGTTATATATTGCACTCCATACAAACAAACCCTTGTGGTAAGTTCTTTTATTAGCGCTTGTTTGCTGTTTGCTGGGTTCATATTACCCTAAATTACTATATGTCTTACTTTTTAACTATTTAGCGCGTGTGAGGAGATTGCTTTTGTTTTGTTTTTGTTTTTTATTATCATTATTACAAAATTACCGGAAATGAGTATTTATATTATGATGTATTTAAAATGCTGCCGTATCAATCCTCCGTGATAATCTGTGTGAACTAGGCGTTTGGTTTTTTATACTTGTTTTATCTCGGCAAAGCAAAGTCTTTCTATGATAAAACACTGGACGAGGTCTGAGTGCATACAACTCAACAGAAAGTTTTGTGCATGATGTTATTCTATTTATAGTAGCATTATCTTTGACCGCTGTGCTTACTTTTTAAGTAACTGTGAACTTGACCGCCAGGCCTGATAAGTTATCCCGACATGCAGACACAAGGTAGAACTCGATACTTTTACTGATTTTCAATTTATAGAAAGAGTGAAATTGGCCTTTGACCTTCGGACCCGAAAGAGTATTTAAGGTATTGTGCAGTAACCAAACAAGAGACCCATGTTTGAATCGTGTGACCTTGAATGTAAGTCAATGTAGTTCATTTTAATAAAATGTGTATCACTTCACGCCATACTACAGTATTGAGTAGAATATTTTCAAGATTTTTGCATGGCTGAACCCTGTGACCTATAATGAAGATAAAGGTCATTCATTGAAGCAAACTTTGCAGCCTTTCGGTAGGCGGTCGAGTTGTAAACAGACAGACAGAAACCTTATTACTTTAGGACATCTTATCTCATTATTTTGGACCATAACTACAACATGTGCATTTGAATTGTAGAATCCCCCTTTTGGATACCATCCCTCCTCCTTGGGACCCAGCAGAGTGCTACGAAAGAAACTCAGGTCTATTAGGGTTCATGACCAATATTCCACTAAATATTACTTGCTATTGAAATATTTTGTACAAACACCAGGGTGTTTGCGAGATTAGCTATGGTTTTACCTGTGTTTCCTTTGAAAATGGAACACTCTTGTATTCACAAAGGCCTACCAACTTTTCCTAATAAACCGAACTGGTTGGTTCGTTTACAGCAAGAATAAGTAGAAACACCTATCTCAAAACAGGTAACAGGTGCGAAATGATACTTTTCTATGAGTCACCATATGACATTTACAAAGGTACTCCTATACTTGAATGCTAAAAATACATTTTAAATTTTAACTTTCAGTAAAACAGACCACTTGAAATGGGGTAGGTACATGTGTCAATGATTTTTTGGTATCTTTAATCAATACTCAAATAAAATATTTCTAGCAGTACCTTTCCGACAAATGGATAAACAACTTATTTTAGCTTCATAATGATGCTAGTTCCAGAAATGGCTCTGAATTTTTTTGAAAGGAAATAAATGTTGCCATTGGATTTGCTAATATTGGGCAATGTATAGGTGAAATACACAGATAGTATGACCTTGGATTGAAAAAGTGCAAGGTAACCTGTGGTCAATTACAGGTACAGTATTAATTTTCAATGGAACCTTACATAACAACCGTTTTCAGTTTCGTTAAATACCAAATGCAGTACCTCGCCAGCAAAACCCGTTTGGAAGCCAGTATAGTTTCTGCGGTCTAGCATGACAGTGTTACAATAGGGTTCACTGAGAGCGTTGTCTCAGTAGCCCTTGGCATGTACCCCGTGTGGTCAGATCATCTAATTTAGTCAAGATATACCCAGGCCAACCGTCGTGTAGTCGCTAAAGTCATTTAACATAATTATTAGAAATATCATAAAATACTTATTTAATTGTTTTAGTTGATTGTGTTCTATTCCTTGATTTGGTTAATCTGTTTTTGACTTACTCTTGATTACTTTCTTTTCTCAGATATTGACCTCTTGGTAATACAGAATACCTCATTGCGTTATTTACACGGTCAAACAATGACTCCGATGACGTTAACGTTATGTAAAGTTCGCCTTTGAATAGATTTAGAGGACTGTATCTCGCCTCTAAGCTCATAAATAGCGTTGATATTGGGGCGATGCTATTTTAAAAAATTTGTGTGGTAAGGCGGAGTATTGAAAATTGCTTTAACATTAAAAATCAAATTTCTAATTTATATTACTTATATTTAGTAATATGTGTTGTATCTTTACTATTACACTACGTGAATTCGTCAGCAAACATTTCATTTTAGTGTTTTTTGCGCTGCAAGTATTCCGCTAAATTATGATTGGCTAATTGTTGTTTATCCAAAGTGGTTTCCATGACTACGAGGAATATAAACAGCATTACAAAACACAATGACATGATTACAAATGGTAGAAAACTACATTTATAAGATAGTAACAATGGAAGAATATTTACCTGCTCCGAGAATCGCCAAGGTTAACGCAACAACACACAAAAACGTCATGTTCGTTGGGTCTGTACGCCAACTATGTTAGCTCGGTCTGCCACACGCCTACTCTGGTGACTGATATACGTTATCGTCCAGCATTCACCAGACTGACAATTCTCATGGAAGTGGAACTGCTGACCTTCAGTTTTCAATGTAGATCATGGTCATGACTGAGATAGAGAATATGTGAACGGTCTATATTGTGGAGTTTTATATCACCTGGGCCTGGTCATTGGGGTGTGCGAATTTGGTACCTATTCTAGTATGTATATGATAATTTAGATGTTTTAGAGGGGTTGATTAACATTATAAACGTTATGAATTACAAGCTTTTCAGCTTTATCGAATGTTGATTTAGCCCACTAAACATCTAAAAACACACTGTCGTAAATGGACAATCGGGTAGATCCAAATAATTCTAGAATAACAAATTATCATGTCCCTGTAACTAGGGCAGGTCCAAATACTCCTAGACTGTAACAGATTATCATGTCCCTGTAACTAGGGTAGGTCCAAATACTCCTAGACTGTAACAAACTGGAATGTCCCTGTAACTAGGGTAGGTCCAAATACACCTAGACTGTAACAAATTATCATGTCCCTGTAACTAGGGTAGGTCCAAATACACCTAGACTGTAACAAATTATCATGTCCCTGTAACTAGGGTAGGTCCAAATACACCCAGACTGTAACAAATTGGCATGTCCCTGTAACTAGGGTAGGTTCAAATACACCTAGACTGTAACAAACTGGAATGTCCCTGTAACTAGGCTAGGTCCAAATACACCTAGACTGTAACAAATTGGCATGTCCCTGTAACTAGGACCGGTCCAAATACACCTAGACTGTAACAAATTATCATGTCCCTGTAAGTAGGACCGGTCCAAATACACCTAGACTGTAACAAATCATCATGTTCCTGTAACTAGGGTAGGTCCAACTACACCTAGACTGTAACAAATTATCATATCCCTGTAACTAGGGTAGGTTCAAATACACATAGACTGTAACAAATCATCATGTCCCTGTAACTAGGGGAGGTTCAAATACACCTAGACTAACAAATGATCATGTCCCTGTAACTAGGGTAGGTCCAACTACACCCAGACTGTAACAAATTAGCATGTCCCTGTAACTTGGAAGGTTCAAATACACATAGACTAACAAATCATCATGTCCCTGTAACTAGGGCAGGTCCAACTACACCAAGACTGTAACAAATTATCATGTCCCTGTAACTAGGGGAGGTTCAAATACACCTAGACTGTAACAAATTATCATGTCCCTGTAACTAGGGTAGGTCCAAATACACCCAGACTGTAACAAATTATCATGTCCCTGTAACTAGGGTAGGTCCAAATACACCTAGACTGTAACAAATTATCATGTCCCTGTAACTAGGGTAGGTCCAAATACATCTAGACTGTAACAAATTATCGTGTCCCTGTTACTAGGGGAGGTTCAAATACACCTTGACTAACAAATTATCATGTCCCTGTAACTAGGGCAGGTCCAAATACACCCAGACTGTAACAAATTGGCATGTCCCTGTAACTAGGCTAGGTCCAAATACACCCAGACTGTAACAAAAATTAGCATGTCCCTGTAACTTGGTAGGTCCAAATACACCTAGACTGTAACAAATTATCATGTCCTGTAACCAGGGTAGGTCGAAGTTCACCTACATTGTAAACAAATTATTTGTAGATCATGGTCATGATTGAGATAGAGAATGTGTGAACGGTCTAAATTGTGGAGTTCTATATCTGTATTTGGTACCTATTCTATGGTTTGAAAGTGGTTACACACCGCGGAGTGAAAACAAAAACAATAATACACTATTAGGAATTTTATCACGTGTCATATCAGTTGCGAACAGGTGTAGCTATAGGAACAATATAAGAGACAATAACATATAACAATGTAAGAGAAGGTTATATATAACCGCATTTGGTATAGAATAAAAGTAACGACAAACTTCAGTTAATATTTTTTTATTAGAAAAGCTTCACCCGACAATCGGCTGAGACTGGGCTAATGGAGCTAGCAGATATCCAGAAAATGTGCAGTATATCTCATCATTGACTCCGTAAAGTACTGCCTGGCTCTGGACACCGATGTACACCGTGTCACCTGCCGCTAGAGTCAAGGTCGCCGAGTTACTTCCGGCCGCGTAGGAATTTGCGTCATATGCATAAGCGGACACAACATACTGGAAGTTGTGATAGAGCTCGAGGTATAGTTCCTCACCGGTCTGGGACAGCCCGTGGAAATGGAATACGTAGATACCGTCGACCTTTGCAGTGAATGTTCCAGTTCCAGTGTCAAATCCACTCCCATAATTTGTAAATATTTTATCCCAGGTGACTTTAGAGTAGGCGGAGATGTTGACGTTGTGTGATAACCCCACAGAGAACGCGACTTCGCTTAAACCTGTAGAACCAAAACAAACAATAGTGAAACTTGTACATGAAAGAAAACAAATAAGGGTGAAACCTGTACCGGACCGAAAACAAATGACCGGACATTTGATTGTAGAGTTGTATTAACTTTTAAAATTACGTAATGAATGACTATAGATATCTATGAAAACGATAGAGAATATCGGGATTTTAACGAAACCGTATAAATAATTCAAAATAAACAAAGGCAGGGCAAGAAACAGAAAAAAAAATCTATAGAGACCATTAAAAGATACAAGAAGAAAAAGGCCATGTGTTCCAGGAGGTTAAGCTTCGTATGTTTTATAGACGACATCGGCCATGCAGACCTTATTTAAATCCTGCTTGGGAATTCACCTTTCCTAATGAGCACCAGGATGACGACAGCAGAATTAACTTGTCACACTTCAAACTCTGATGAATGCATTCAATCTACCTACCTCCAGATACGGCATTGTTTCCCGGCACCGTCACAGACAGAAGGGCACCGGAAAACGTACAGTAGATCTCAGACGGTTCTCCAAACAGCTGTACGTCATACTGGGGACGAGCTTTAACTGTGATTGTATCATTCATGCTGAGACGAAGAATAACGGTATTCCCAGCATCTCCCCATTCGTTTGTTGTATAGGCATAAGCAGACAGCACATATTGGGTATTCTGAAAGAGTTCCAGGTACACTTCCTGCAGAAAAACCAAAACATTTCTGTTAACAATGTTCATAAAGCAAAGTGCAATACATGCTTTATTACCGATACTGACGAAATTTCCTCAGGAAATTAATATCTATTATACAATGTACCACCGAAAGTTCCACAGCTACACTACAACAGGAGGGAACAAGGACTGCCCGGTGATATTAGGCTTGGCACAACCCCGATTGTTCAGAATAGCATGTCATTGGTCCCCCGCATGTTGTTCAGTGAGGTGGCCAGCAGCCACTTCAAGAGGATTCAATATGATACTTATTGTTCACTTTGGGATAAGCCTGGTGCAAATGTAAAAACCTCTAAATTATGTTGAGATAAAATGCACAAATGCTGATGACTTACTTTATCGGCTAACGACAGGGCGTGTAAATGGAATATGTAAAGACCATCATACGGTGCGACAAAATCGTGACTTGAGAGGTTGTATCCTGCCAAGGCTGCGTTGTTGTTGAAGTCCACGTCATACGCTACTTTTCCTCCGTCATTGATGGTAAGGTTTTGGGAAAGACCAACAGAAAACCCATGTGGCACGCTTTCATCGAATCCCTCGTGCTCTGAATACATAGCAAAGCTTGAACAAATAACGAACACGTGAAAATATATTTCGTATACGATATAAATATATATACACATGTATATTGTATTTAGGAAATATTTATTGATATAGATCGGCTACATAGCAATAACAGATAATTACCGGAATGTTCTAGACCTAATTAAACCACTGTCCCTACAGGTCTGCGTCTGTAAAATGCTTAAGTCGTGCTGCCAAAATATAAACTATTTCTATACATATATCTGTCCATATCTGATTAACTCTCGGGATGGAATTTCTGCTCACCCTTTACCAAGCCCCTTCGAGTTATCTAGTTTGTCGCAAGTGACACTAAGCGTCTTCCGTTTCATCGACGAAACTTGGAAGGTCAATCTCGGCGGAAGTCACATAATGTCACGGTCTCAAAATAATATCTAGGATAGGTGTAATACATAGCGCAAAAAGAGCAAAAACAGCAAAAGCTCTTCTGCCAAGTAAGGTTACTCACCAAAATATCCACCGTCAAGAAGTACACCTGTAAAGGTCGTATATATCTCGTCACTGGCACCATAAAGTGTGTTGTCATAGGCGTCGTGGGCTTTAACGTAAACAGTGTCCCCGATATTCAGAAAAAGAAGGGCGGAATTCCCGGCGTCGGCATATCCACCACTGCTGGGATTATGGCCGTAAGCTGAACATATCAACTCTGTGTTCTTATACAGCTCAAGCCACAACTCAGTGTTCTGACGGGTCAGCGAGTAGAAGTGGAAGGCGTACAGACCCTAGTGAAAGTGGAAGTCAGAGGATTATAATATATTTATGGGACATTATATGAGTTTTTATTTCATTTAGTGAAATTATTTTAAGAAGATTTCTTCGAGCCTTGTGGCATTTTCAATTCATGACGTAACGTCATTGTCCGCATCATTCAAAGTTTATTTCATTAGTGACATAAAGGCCAATTTATTGGATAATAGGATAATTATGCTATAGATATCTAATTCAGTTAAAAAAAGAGTTATATATTAGTTGGAAACAAATGTCGGTAATGGATTAATATCATTATTCTTTCTGACTACGTTTCATTTCTAAATGGATTTCTTATGAATACCTATGAAAAAAGATGTCTTTATATTATTTCTGACTTTCCGTACCTGCACTCTTCGGTTATTTGTTCGGTTTAATGCATCCAAATAAACTGTACGCGTCAGATACATTCATACCTATCTTTATTTCATTTTGTACCAACAGACTGACGTCATCTGAGCATTGTTTTATATTTTGTCATCACATATTAATCCGAAAGGAACCATGATGTCATGTTGTGATATAAGAAATCTCGTTATATTATCATATGACATTGACAGCACTTACCTTCTGGTTGGCATGAAAGACGCCAGAGCTGTCCAAGGAGGAATCGACTGATGTGATGGTTTTGTCGTAATTTAGAATCTCACCCTGAGTAAGATGTAAATGCGAGGTCTGTCCCTTCGAGAAGGCCACTACCGGGATCTGACTGGTGCCCTGTCCATCTGTGTAGCAGAGTATTACAACATACATTGTAATTGATTTTACAAATCACATGTAAATCCCCTACATGGAAGACGTACTAATTGTACCTGCTGTCCCTATAGCATGAATAGTAAGAGGCGACTAGATTTAGAATGTTACATTTTCCCTTCTTTCTAAACAACTTTCTTCTTTCTAATGCCTCCCTCGACACGGCCTCAACTTTGGCCTTGTGTTAGGCGTTTGTGCCTGCGATGAAGGCTTTGGGTTATATCCCCTGGCCGACACATCCCATAATATGGTATCATTACTCTTATTAATCACTTTGGGATTGGGAAGACCATTATCAGTATAATGTGATCGATAGGATACCCTGCTGGGGGTCCTCAGCAGTATGCTACACTGACGTTGCACTATGCAAAATCGTCATCAGTTCCGCACTATCACAAGTAGATAAACAGGAACATAGCAGAGCCTCCCAAAACACACACATTCACCACAGGTATGGTGCTGCACACAGGGGAGGCCGTCCTTTAGATTTAACATTCCAAAAAAGACGGTTGGGAAATCAAAATAAGCCTGTACGAATGTTAAAACCAGGAAGGGGGTGTAGCTACCCTATAATCCAACCCCATTGGTAAAATGCTTATAATTCGATCAATTACGTGACTTCGTCACTAATCATTACAATTTCGACGTGCAAATGGTAATCTTTAATAAATATGTAGCAGCTGTAGTCTACAGTATGTCGCAAGAGGCTGACTATGGGACATTGAAGAGACCATGATAACTGTTCTACCTTCCTCCCTTCAACATCTTTCCATCGTTCCTGTAGTTTTCTTTCTTACTCCAAATCTGTATATGTTGAACTCCGTACAAACAACCCTTTGTGGTAGAGTCTTTTCTTTAAGTTTGTTTGTTGTTTTTGAGTTCATAGTACCCTATATTATTCTACTCCTTACTTTTTATATGGGGTATTGGAAATCACTTTAACATTGAAAATTAACCTTTTTTCCTACTTTTTATTCAGTAATATGTTTTATATCTTTAGCATTACACTATTTGCATTCGTGAGCAAGATTTTGTCAACAACAAATGATTCGATAGTGTGATCACACTGCCATGCCACACCTGGATACGGCCTGACGCAGTTTGTGAGTAAGTTAATGTATTGGATGGTAAGAGATCGCTCCTGATGGACTGAACAACTCGTACACCACAAAGACACACACAAGATATACTGTAAACCTATCTTAGTTTAGCGTTTTGTCGCGCTGGAAGTATTCCGCTAAATTATGATTGGCTAATTGTTGTTTATCTACATTGGTTTCCATGACATTGTTGGTGCGCTAATTCATTATTCCAGTTATTTGTTTTCATTTGGTTTACGTTGTATTTTTGGTGCCAAATTAAGTCCGTTTACAGTATATATGAATGAACATGAATGCTTGGAAGCTTATACTAAAAGAGTGGCCTAACCATATTGTCATGACGTAAAACTCAAACAAACCAAAACCTGGTGTTATGTTTGATACGGCAGCCCAAGTTGTCTTTTGGTTTGTACATTTTAATGGGTTCACGGCAGTAAGAATGCTATGGAATAGATATATATTTAATTAACAATTTAAACAGTTCTTTAACTAAAAGTGTCAGAACATATGTAATAACAAACATTTTCATTGGGTTGAAACCTCTCCCAAATTAGTTTATACAAACTGTAGTTCAAAGACAGATAATGTACGAGGAATTTTTTAATTTGGATATTTTTACTACGAGGAATATATACAGCATTACATAACATAATGACAGGATCACAAATGGTAGAAAACTAAATTAATAAGAAAGTAGAAATGAAAGAGGAAATATTTACCTGCTCCCAGAATTGCTAAGGTTAACGCAACAACACACAAAAACGTCATGTTCGCTGGGTCTGTTTGCCAATAATGTCTCGGTCCGCCACTCTCTGGTGACAGATACGTTATCGTCCAGCATTCATCAGAGTGACACTTCTCCTGGAAGTGGAACAACTGACCTTCAGTCTTAAATGTAGATCAGGGTTATAACAGAGATTGTGGAGTTCTATATTGTCGGGGTCTAAACATTGTGGTATTTGGTACCTATTCTAGTGTATATGGGGCAAGTTAGACGTTTTGGAAGGCTTGGTTAACAATATTAACGGTAAAACGTACACCCTTTTCAGTTTTAATGATTTTTAATTTAGCTCACTCAAACCTCTAAAAACATTCTATCGTTAATATACACTAGAGTATATCCAAAAACACATAGACTAACAAATAAATCATCATGTCCCGTGACTAGGGTAGGTCCAAAAACAAATAGACTAAAAAATTATCATATCCCTGTAACTAGGGTAGGTCCAAATACACCTAGACTAACAAATTATCATCTTCCCGTAACTAGGGTAGATCCAAATGGGTATGGTTGGGGTTTTCTGGATCAGTTTAAGGAAATACAAATAAACAACTGAACTGACAATTTATTGTTTTTTTATCATTTCTGTTATCACAGCGATAAAAGTGACACAAGGAAGTCCCTTTAGATATAATATGGTCTTGGAACTGTTTCATTAAACATGTGCAAACCCTAATAGTCAAGTATGAGAAACAACTTTTACCGGAAAGGAAAGGGTTTATTCGTGAAATCTGACAAACAAAGCTAGTAACAGCCTTTATTAACAAGTTTTATTCACATTGAGACCAATTGGAATTCATATTTCTAGATATATTTGCTTGATCGAACATCTAAAAAGAAAACAGAGAATGTTGACATAATAACGAAACCGTAATTCTAACTCAAAATCGATAAGACGAAGGCAAACTAAGAACAAAAGGTATAGATTTGTATGGAGACCTATGGTAAAACAGAAGACGACCAGGTGTTTACAAGGGTAAGCGTCTTCTGGTTTATCGACGGCACCCGCCTTACAAATCCAAGTCAAATATATGGCAAGCCAAGTTGTCATTTATTCATGGAGCAACGTTAATCCAGTATTCAATCTAATTAAAATTAGACTTGTATTTTCCATTCATCTACGATACTCTACAATGCACTGCAATACTTGTATGCAGTGTATCGTAGGGGAGCGGAAATTACAAGTCAAATTTTTATTAAATTGATCTAGTATTTTACCAAACTATATAAGATATATTATATGTTTATACGATATCTCATAAAAGATATCTCAAACTTTTCATTATTAGATATCTTATATAAGATATCTCATGTAATTTTCTTGACATGATCTTTTATATATGATATATAAGATATTTTATAAAGAAAATTAAATGAGATATCTCATTTATTATATAAGATATGTTTTAAAATTTATAAGGCATCTTATATAGTTTGGTAAAAATCCTGAAACAAAGTTGCTCCGTGATTAAATGACAGCATGGCATGCCATACAAATTTGTAAAAAAAAAATCCGGGTTTTAAAAGTCACATTCCCTAAATGAAAACTAGGGTGATGACAACACAATCACTATGCATATCAATACGCATATATCGATTGCATGTTCTGCTCATTCTTCTGGGAAATAGTCATCACGGCGCAAAAGTCGAGGCCCTTAATGCAAGAAATCCGACACTAGCAGATGATACTACGCTAATAAGAACGTCTCCTCTGTCACTTCAAGGTTTTCTCGGCATTTGTCATAAGTACAGCAAGAAATGGAAATTTGAATTTAACAACACAAAATGTAAAACTGCTGTAGAATTTAATCGGAAATTATATTCCAAGCCAGTCGGATTTTGCCTGGATGATTGGTCCTGTCAACTTAGAAACCACTCGATCTCGGGTTCACCTCGGGACAATAATATCATCCGTGATGTCCAATATGGAACGCGTGCAAGCAGCGTGTGATAAGGGAAGGCGGACGCTTTATTCGATCATTGACCAGTCTAACCTCATAAATCCGCTTGTCAAAGCCAGTCTATACAAGAAAGTGGTCTTGCCGTCAGTCCTTGTGAGCATTGGGCAAGTCTTCGTATCAGCGAAATTACAAAACTCAGTCCTTTCGTAGCCCATGCTTGGTGTTCATCGGCGCGCCAGATCAGATATGATAGAGAAGCGTATTTTCATCTCACGCCTATATTCGTTTTTGAACATTCTAGCCGGTAAATCTGGAGCGGTTTGCGCGAAAGGATACGTTCAAGATCATAGAGGTTCTTCAAAGATATGAGCTACTCCCGTACATCTAAACATATCTTCGGTCATATACATTTCCCGGGAAACGACAATGGAAGTATATAGTAAAAACTGCTATATTTTCTACCGAAATCTCGGCATTAAAAGATCATATGATTAACGATAACGAGTTTGAACTGTTCCGTTGGTGTCATTCCATCTACAGACCGTATGTGATGTGGCTCGCTGTGGGATCTCTACATGACATTCAGGTGATAAACTCGCTATATTCAACATTGACCTCGTCACTCATCCATGTCCGTTCAGCGTGTTCCTTGTGAAATGAGCCTTTTAGCGATGTTATAGTACATTGCTGCTCCAATTGCAAGTACTCCGAGGATCTCCGTGAACTCTTCCTGCAAGACGTCCTGTTTGAGTGTGGCCTGTGTGCTCCAACACTATAGAACGCGAGAACAATATCTCATTCCATTCGACGACGATGGTGCCAGGAGACGATTCCTGATGAAGGCGGCTCGGTTCGTTGTGCACACAACGCGTTTGACTTTGGGTTCTTTCTTACTTTAACCCCCTGATGTCACTGCGCGACACTGAGTAAGCTGTTTTGCAGTCTCTCGAATTTCTTCCCAACTGAACTGTTTTACTTATCTACAATTTATTTTTTTCTCGATTTCGAACGTAAATTATTAATCCCCAATAGGAGGAAATAAAGAATGATGATGGAAATCACATGGATAAATCAGAGAAAAGGAATTTTTTGCCATGTCTATCCGAGATTATTGTATAGGAATCCTAATGACTTCAAAGACCTTGGCCAATTTACACGAAAAATGGACAGACGGTGAACACAAAAATGTGGTCACCTATTATAAAGATAATGACCTTCATATCGGTAACA
Source organism: Pecten maximus (assembly GCF_902652985.1). Lineage (NCBI taxonomy): Eukaryota > Metazoa > Mollusca > Bivalvia > Pectinida > Pectinidae > Pecten > Pecten maximus. The sequence continues at coordinate 18,123,684 of NC_047033.1, read as the reverse complement.
ACTGTCATTTGGGGAAACCTTGGATACAGTCTACATTGTCCTTATCGGAAATAACAAAAACCGTTAATGGACAAAGTTCTGATTGGACAGTTCAGCATTGGGGAAACCTTGGACACAATCTACTTTGTCATAATTGGATATTACAAATAATTTTGAGAAAGTTAGAATGAATTCCAATAGAAATAAAACAAATGATTGTCAAAAATATGAATTCCCTACATAAACTATAGCAAAGTTTACTCACTCCCCAGGGGCAAACATGAGACCCAAGGGTGATTAAATTCAGTTTTGGTAAAGCTCCATATATGGAGAGTTTTTGATTCTACCAAATATGAGAGTAGAGAAGATTTTTGAAATTTCAGTCAATTTGACCCTTTTTAGCCTCGCCCATCAGCCCCTGAGGGTCAGTCAGGGCCACCATATGCATACCATCAAACTGTTATCCCATGCTGATAATGTTGACCAGGTAAGAATGAGTTCCAATACAAATCCAACAAATAATAGTCAAAAATGTGATTTCCCTATATAAACTATAGTAAAGTTTACCCCCTCCCCAGGGGCAAACGTGAGACCCCAAGGGTCATGAAATTCACAATTTAAGTAAAACACCATGAAACCTTTCCTTCTATGAAAAGTATTTGTTTCTATCTTAAATAGGTATTGAGAAGAAGATTTTTGAAATTTCAGTCAATTTGACCCTTTTTAGCCCCGTCCCTCAGCCCCTGGGGGTCAATCAGGGCCAACATGTGCATTTCATCAAACTGTTATCCCATGCTGATAATGTTGACCAGGTTAGAATGAGTTCCAATACAAATAAAACAAATGATTGTCAAAAATATGAATTCCCTACATAAACTATTGTAAAGTTTACCCCCTCCCCAGGGACAAACGTGAGACCCCAGGGTCATGAAATTCACAATTTTGGTAAAGCACCATAAGACCCTTCCATCTATGGAGAGTTTCTGATTCTACCAATATGAGAGTAGAGAAGAAGATTTTTGAAATTTCAGTCAATTTGACCCTTTTTAGCCCCGCCCATCAGCCCCTGGGGGTCAGTCAGGGCCAACATATGCATACCATCAAACTGTTATCCAATGCTGATAATGTTATCCAGGTTAGAATGAATTCCAATGCAAATTCAACAAATAATAGTCAAAAATGTGATTTCCCTATATAAACTATACTAAAGTTTACCCCCTCCCCAAGGGCAAATGTGAGACCCCAGGGTCATGCAATTCACAATTTTGGTAAAGCACCACAAGACCCTTCCATATATGATTCAGCATTGGGGAAACCTTGGACACAATCTACTTTGTCATAATTGGATATTACAAATGGACAAACCCCGTGAATGGACAAACTTCAGATAGGCCAGTTCAGCATTGGGGAAACTTTGGACGCAATCTACTTTGTCCTAATTGGGTATTACAAATGGACAAAAACAGTCTATAGATAAAGTTCAGTTTAACATTTGGGAAACCTTAAACACAATCTACATTTCCTTATCGGGAAATAACAAAAAACATTTATGGACAAAGTTCAGATCGGACAAGTTCAACATTGGGGGAAAACTTGAACACAATTTACCGACCTTATTGGGAAATAACAAATACCGTTTATGGACGAAGTTCAGATCGGACGGTCCAACATTCACCGTTCGTTGTTTTATCAGCACCTTAATCTCACTGTATACCTACATAGGAAATGATTGCTTATCGACAATATTGTGGTGTTTTTGTTGTCTCTTGTCCCGATATGTTTATCACAGTTGAATTGCGGATATATGTGTGGATACCGGCGTTAGCCCAACACTAAATATTGCGTATTTACGTTGTGGTTAGTCTAGTAGAGATTCAAAGGTAAACTTTTTGTGTTAACACCAAATATTTCGTACAGGGTTACGGTGTGGTTCGTCTATTAGAGACTGGATACCTAGATACTGTATACCTGGTAATGTTCGCCCTTGAGCAACACAAAACATATTCGTCCTAGTTTTCCAGAAATATCCTTTTCCTCGTTTGTAAAATCGAAAAATTCCGTTCGGAATTCTCAATACAGTTGCACTCGGAACACTCGGGAATTATCGAGTACCCCAATTGTCTTACCAGCATGAGATGTGAAATAAAAGAACTTTTACCTGTGCTCAGACTTTCTCTTAGTCTCTTCTGATTCAAGTAGTATCGGGTATGCATGGGTGATTTTAAGCAACCACGATCAATTGTATGACCAGTGTTTTCTCTTGTTCACATGTATATACATGTACATGAATGGAAGCCACAATTATGCGACGTTGAACTCATAAAATTAGTCTTTTCCATGACAGGAATTTGATGTCACTCTGTATTTCATTTTTATCATGACCAGACTACCTAGTTTTGTAAAATTGACTGAAGTTTTAAAACTACTTAGTATGTGTCGTTTTTTAATTAAAAATGCTTAGCCTAGTACGGGATTTTACAGGTGAAAAGTAAGAGGGTATGTTTGTGATCCGACTACACTTGGCCCATGTACTATGGTTTATAAACCCTTCAATTCAGCTTGAATTTTTTGTCATCTTAAATTCGTCCCATCTTCAAAGGGCGAAAATTGAACGGGGGCGAAAATTTGCAGGTATACAGTTTCTGCGACAGGCTTGCATTCGTTATCCCTCCATTATGCTGCGGTATAATTTATATCAGAGATGCATTTTGTTTTGTTATGGTTGTATCTCCTCCAGTTTGATGGATGGGCTTTCTGTATGTCCAGGGGCGAGTTTCCATCATCAGTAACAGCTCCGTTTCAAATAGTGAAAACGAGTTGTCAGAAGACCAACATAGCTCGCCGCATGGTTTAAAATTCAAAATGAAGTCTTTGAAAAGGTCAAATTAGTCGCGGTCAGTTCCGCAAATATAGAAGCAATAGAAAGGTCTTATTACAAGTAAGCACCAATAAAAAGGTATTTTAGAAGTAAGGACCAATAGAAAGGTCTTTTACAAGTAAGGACCAATAGAAAGGTCTTTAACAAGTAAGAACCAATAGAAAGGTCTTTTACAAGTAGGGGCCAATAGAAAGGTCTTATTACAAGTAAGCACCAATAGAAAGGTATTTTAGAAGTAAGGACCAATAGAAAGGTCTTTTACAAGTAAGGACCAATAGAAAGGTCTTTTACAAGTAAGGACCAATAAAAAGGTATTATCAAAAGTATAACACACAGCAAACATGAATGCTCGATCTTGTATGGCTAACATACAGGAGCCAAGCTTGAACCTTTTAAAAGGTAGGTCAAAGGTCACGGCCAAGGTCAACAAATAACAATGGGAATGTCTTGTCACAAGAAACACATACGTCAAATATCGAAACTGTGTCCTCATTCGTATTGACACAAATGTGTTGTTTTTTTTTATTTATACTAACCTAGCTGTCCACAGATGACACCAGCTATAACAAATCTCCCTGCGACTTTGTCTCAGTGAGAAAAAAAAGACTAAACAATCAAAATATTTACTAAAGCTTTTATATTTCTCAGCTTTAAAGTGGATTTTTTTGACAATGATAAAATTTGGGTGTCATTCTGCTTACAAAATGACCAAAACGAAATAAGCAAAAAATAATATAACACCCGAAAATTTTAGCACTTCATATTATTAGCACTAACGTAGAAATATATATATATATAGCCTCTTATACACCATAGAAACGGAATCAGTATGACCCAGTCCTCAAGGTAAAGGGGCAATAACAGAAGAAAAATTCAGGAATTTTCACTTTCATATTTTGGCTTTATGCAGGCAATGGATGGTGAATGTTCAATCATCTGGTCACTCTGAAACTCTGCAAAATGTCAGTTATCATTCCAGTTTAAAAGTGGTCTGTTTCCCTCTAACTAGTTCAGGCACTACACTTTTATCCATAAAATCATACATCAGAAAATAAAGATTATCTTGACATGCCAGGAGGAAAAAAGATCTTTAACCATTTTTAAAATTTACATTTTCATTTGAAAGTAAATACTAATAGCACCACTCTGGAATAATTCCAAAATTTACAAGGTCTTAAATTTGGGTCATGATTATCAGTATAAATACTAAATCAAATTCACAAATGGAATTGACCGTCTCGAGAAAAAAAAACAAAAAAAAACAACAAAAAACATAAAAAGTAAAATAGAAATCTATTAATTAGCTTTAAGAGTTAATTGCATATAGCCAAAATAATCAGATGTCAACAAAAAGTACCAAAATAATAGAACGGGTGAAAGGAAATATTTCACATACATACGGAAATGTTCCAAAGGAGTTATAAAGTGGCAGATGACATATTTCATTAGGCTGGTGAAGGACTGTACTGCACTCAATAAAACTTGGCACGGATACACTCTCTCTGTGGATGTCTTTGTGTATATAGACGCTGTTGACTGTGAAAAAACTGCACTTTGATCTCAAATCTCTGTAATTGCATGCAAATTAGCACTTTCCAAACAAAAAACTAAATATCACAATCTTGAGAAATGATGTGTTGCCACATCTTTCATAAGGAACAACTCCTCCAACAATAGAGCTTGGAAATATATCACATCTTAATACAACATTCAGCAAAATATATTACGGAAAACTGTTCATAACTTAATAGCAAATACATACAAGTAACTGTGTTCAAAATGCAGTAAATTCACGGTCAACTGTGACACAGTGACAGCTAACTGTCACAATATGTGTCTTTATCACATCGTAAGGAAACCCACTTGTAGTTTGTAATGAAAGACTGCACATTTCTGAAAACCCACGTGTCAGGGTTTATGCAGGTCTTTAAAAGTTCACACGCGTTTCCTTAATTAGCGTTTCCCTGGAGTTCCCTCGCTAGGTGTGTTCCCCGGAATTTGTGTGTTCCCCGGAGTTTCCCCAGTAAGTGTGAGCCCTGGTGAGGGCGCTGTGGAATTGTTTGTAACTCTGTCCGCTGTCCTTTGGAGATCGGGAGGCTCGCGAGTCCCAGATAACGAGGTGGTCAGCCAGAGCCATATTAGTGGACACTCTCTCTCTCTCCCCTCTCGCTCTTCTCTCACTCAATGCAATTCGTCACGCTGGACGAGCTGATGTCAAAACGGACGTTTACGGTATCCGAATGTCACATAGGAGTAGAGGATTATTCCAGATCACCTTCTGCAAGTAAAATGGAGAAAGATAATTTATTACATGAACCATCAATATAAAATATTGTTTTTTAATGAAGGACTTATTCTGAACTAAAATTGACTCTCAATGTTGTATTACAGCAGTTACATTAACAAGTTTTCTCTTTGATGTAGGTCAAAATTTCAATTTTACCACGACATATATTCCTGGGGTGCAGACAACGACAGTGAATTAACACCCAGAGTATTGAGGGTGAACAAAATGCGAAGAAATCCAAACGTATCAAGCAAGCCTTACCAGGAAGCAGCATTCTTCAGTTTGCGTATCTCCTTGGTTGCCCAGGTTGCCAGTGTCTTGGCCTTAGTAGCTTTCGAGCGACGACCTTTAGTCAAAAGGGCGGTGATTGGTTCTTTGTCAACCAACTGTAGAATCTTCATACCGAATGCTGTACAGAGGTCACTGTCAACAATACAATCAACTGTTAATTTCCTAAAGAAATACATGTCCCCTACTGGCCCTGCTAAAAATAGTAACAGTAACCTTGACCCTAAAACCTTGATCTGTAGCTACTCATACTGAAGTTACATACCAACTTTTACCAGCATACTTTGAAGCATGGCTGAGAAATGTGCAGAGAACTGAGTGGACGGACTGACAGATAAAAGGGGAGGAAAACTCTAGTCCCCATGGTTTCGGGGGGGAGGGGGAGGGATAATCAAGGTCACTGTCTACAGTTCATGTAACAAGCTGTTAATTTTACATCCAGGGGTTAATCTAGAATTTAGGGGAAACTACCCTTTTTTGACAATAGGGAAAATCAGTTCTGAAAAGGGGAAATTAAAACATCACAAAGTTTCAGTTTTTTGGCATTAAAAACACATTTTCCAAGTTAAAACAACAAACGGTTAATTTGGAAGGCAAATCTGGAGTATATGGGAATATCATTGCCATAAAAATGAGGGAAAAAACAATATTTCAGTGAATTTAACATTAGTCTGAGGGGAAAAATGGAACAAAATCCTATTAGGGGAAACTACCCATAAACGGTAGTAAAAAATCCCTAGATTGATCCCCGACATCTGACAATTGATTATAAAGGGTTGTGTAGCAAGTCTGTAGGGAGCCTACTTTTAGTCACCAATCAAGACTCAGTTTGATATGGCAGGCCCTATTCTTCATGGGAACTCGGAGACTTCCGAGATACCAACCAGATCATGTTATGTGGGTGGGTGGATTGGGAGGAGGGGATGAAGAGAGTAGGAAGTCTTTCCCAACTTCTGTATGAGTTAGCTGTAGGCCTATATCTAGCTACATACCCTATCAGTCCACAACTGGCAGCTATATTGTCATCACTATGGTCCTCATCCAAAGCAATGTGTTCGATGAAGGAGATGATGTGACCAACCTGACCTTGGATAAGATCAATGTCAGCTGAAACAAATTGATGAACCATGCTTAAAACAGTGACCGAGTGCTCTCTAAATCAATATACATTCAAACATGGCCTCGCTCAGGAGATATTTCCTAACACAAACTCATTATGTGATAATAATTGCTTAAAAGAGGCATTCTTACCAGTTTTATAATGCAGTGTAGCGTTACACGACATGCACCAATTTTGACACAAACTGTCCTTTTTTTTTTTCCCCTGAAATTATTTGCAATTTGTCTGTTTTTCAGAAGTTTTAATCCATGGACACAATTTTGATTTTTTTTTTAATATCTTTTGGGGAAATTCAGGCTAAAATCCATTGGGAATGGCCTTTTTGTATAGCCAGAAAAAAATAATGCAACCTAACAATGCTGGTAGGTTGATGTTCAAAGCGCAGGACATGATAGCTTTACTCACCACTAGGCGTTTCACCATCTCCTTTCAGACCTTGTACTATGCCAGTGTAGGCCTCCAAACATCCTTCTCGTAACTCATTAAGGTAGTCTATCATGTCATAATCAGTCTGAAGAATAACCAAAATTATTTTCAGAAACTTTGACCTTCGGAATTTGCTAATCCCAACTATCATCTACTAGAAAATCTTTGCTAGCCAATGTTGGTTATGTTATACACTCCACCAACCCTTGGCAGATATAGTAGTCATTCTGGCCCTCCAGCGGAGATTTGAAATGACCACCCTTTACACATGAAATTTTCTACCAATCAAAACGATTGCTACCGATGTACTTCATCGGTGATGTTTACAAACATACATGGAGGCTTGTGTAATTTTGACGAGATATGTGATCAATAACTTTTATCAATTAGTGATCAATAACTTCTTCAAACACATATGTTTTTATCAATTAGTAAAATTCATAGTAATTTTGTTATGCATATGTTATATATGACAATTCTATATTGATTCTGGGTAAATCTCAATTATATATATATGTAGCACATACAGTACCCTGCAAGCAATATAACATTATGCAAATGGCCAAGATTGGACTGGATGGAAGTTGTCATAGTATTATTAAGTTATATAAAGTAACGAATTTCCTAAAATAATTAAGGGTAGATTGATAACACTTTTGACTACTCCAGTTTTTTTTTTGTTTTTTTTTTTATGTAATATGTATTAGCAAAAATGTGTATAACATAGTTGTTGATGAATTCTCATACATCTTTTAGGGTGACTGGTCAATGTGTTTTAACACGGGGACTTTATAGGACCTGCAGCCCAAGGAAGTAATGTATGAAAATTCTATCAACAAATATGGTGTACAGACAATACCTAAATTCATATAATTTGACTCAATTTATACACACCAAAAAAATTCTACCTGGAGTGATATATACTTCATTATTTAAATTATACTCTAATCTACTGTTAATTTGTGATTTGGCAATTGTATGTATCAACTACGTAAATTAATATATATATTCATATATATGTTCCTGTTAATATATATAAAATTATGTATACTACTTCTGTTATATTCGAGATTAAAAAATTGTTACCTGTATACATGTTTATATGGAGATGACTTAAATAGGCTATGCCTGATGTCAGATCCATTTGTCGAATTAAATGACAATAAAATGTGTTGAAATTGAAATTGAACTTCTATCAATTGATCAAAACACTGAAATGTTCGCCCCAAAGATTGTTTGTCTCTGTATTTATGTTAAATGCCACGACATAGTCGACAAAGTAGCTCTGTACTTGGCCCAAAATTTTTGTTTGCTGCAAAGCAAAGCCTGAATGTAAAACACAATTTGATTGGATGTCCTGGGATTCCAGGGCACGACAGCTTAAACACGACTATATCTGCTAAGGGTTCATGGAGCGTAGCGTAATTAGAAACCTTGGCTAGCGAAGATGCTACCAGAACAGAGTATCAAAATGTAAAATTCTTCAGCAATAGAATCATAGAAAGACAAGATGGATAAAGCCTATAATTAGCATTCATGATTGTAATCAACAAGATATTACTCACTTTGTCAACTTGTGCCTGTGAGGCTTGCTGTAGTGTATTTAATACATATTCAAGGTAAGGTTTGAAGTTCGGACCAATGGCAAGTGCTATATCTCCAAATGCTGACAAGATCTGGGGCTTCACTGAACGATGGACTGTGGAATTCTGACAATGTAAATGGTGTATAGTCAGGTGTGATATATTTTGTGCTGTTTGTCCATCCAAAAACAGCTAAAAATGTTATATTTTTCAAAAATGGAGAAAACCGTCACAAGTATTTTGAATTTTTTAACAGAAAATCACCAAAATGCATAGCAGAATATAATGTTGTAAAGTTTCAATAAGATTGAAGGGAAATCAATTGGCATTGTCAACACATTATCAAAAAACGGATAATATTATTGACTTATATTCTGAAAACTTACCCCTAAATTTTCCAAAAGCATGGTCATAATTTCATCACAGCATGTCAAAACCTTGGGTCCCAGTGCCCTGCACAGATCTCCAACAATCCCTACGGACGCTAGACACACCTGTAAACAAATCCTTGGCATGTCAAAACAAATGCCATTACATGTTGTGTAATATTCAATCGGTATATATTAGTGATGGGAACTGGTTCTCCGATAAATCAAATTCGTCAAGTATCATTGTGGAGGTGTACTTGACCAATTAAATGAGTAAAAAATCTGTAATCCAGTTTCATGAAAATGAAAAAGTCAAGACTGAGATAAAATACAAGAATCTAGCCGCATGTAAAAAAAATCCACTTGCTCGACATTTAGAGATTAAAATGTTCTACTTACTGTATATTCTTCAAAGTTCTTCAAACTCATCAGCAGGAATGGCTTGAAGGCTTCCATATAATTTATAAAGTAATCTCCTAATACTGTAACGAGAGGAGAGAAACCAATATAGCAAGTTACAGGAAATAACCAATCCAATGTTAACAATACTAGAAAACTTTTTGTTTTTCATTATCAGGCAAGTCAAGATGACAAAAAATTTCTTGCAAACAATTAACAAAAAAAAATCTGTTGTAGATAAAGCAATAGTAACGACAGCATATATAAATGCAATACAGCGTCACCTGTTCTTTAGCAGTATATACCATATTTATGCATGCAAAGCTCATTTACTGTACCAATTTAATCAGATATATACAGACCAAAATGGCTATGGGATATTCCAGTAAAACATCTATCCAGAAGGACTTAGAAGTTTGTCAAACAGGGACCACCATTAGAAACAGTTTGATTGAAACAGTACTAAATACAGGGCTTTTTCTCACTGGTTTGGTAAAGGGCCTTTATGTCTCATTTTGGGATGAAAATTGGGAAAGATTTTTTCAGGAGTAAACTCCGAATTTTGGGATTTGGCTCCAATATGAAATAATTTCAATTGGGAATAGGGCCCATTAACGGCCCCAAAAAGGCCCCCAGAAAAAGCCTTATTGTAATACTGTATACCTGGGCCCAGTTGTTCAAATGGTGATTAGCTTAATCACTTGATAAGAGAAAAATTCATTTCTCATTTGTTGCAAAACCTGTGAGTATATCATCTTTAAATTATGCCAGTTGGAAGAGAATTAAAAATTACAGAATTTCATTAATTTTTGTCAAGCTAATTCTACCAGAAATTATCATATCAGGATTTGTAAAATGTTGTTTAAAATGTGATTAGCCTAATCACCTTTTGAACAACTGGGCCCTGGTAATTTTCGCCCTTTGAGGATAGGGCGAATTTAAGATGACGGCGAAAATTTCAAGCTCAATTGCAGGATTTACAAGCTATAGTACACAGGCTAATTGTAGTCGGATCCAAAACTTACCCTGTTATTTTTTTAAGTGTGTTTTATCCTATACAATTACAAGCAACTCGTGTTATATATTTACACTAAATTTATCAAATAGTTAATTGTTTTATTCCAATCTGTGCATGTGAAATAAAATCTAGATCTAAATATAGGCCTAGTTAATTATCATGTTGAGTTAACTCGAGAATATGGGCTAAGACAGCGTACTAGGTTTAGTATATTTGATTTTAAAAAACTATAAATAATAAGTAACTTTTAAAAGCCAATCATTTTTTAAAATGATGCACACAAAATAGCATCAAATTCTTGTCATTGTGAAGACTGATTTTATGAGCTCACCGTCGCTTGTGGCTTCCATCGATGACAAATGAACAAAAGAAAACACTGGTCAGTAGACTTCTAATTAGTCACGACAGTGAACTTACCACTCATCGTGTTTGCTTAAAATCGACCATGCATACCTGATACTATTTGAATCAATATAGGCTAAAAGTAAATCTGAACACAGGTAATTATAAACATTGTTTATTTCACACCTGATTACATATCACACCTCAGCGCGATATGCAAAGAAAAGAAAATGGGAGAACTCGATAAATCCTGAGTGTTCCGAGTGCAATTGTATCGAGAATTCCGAACAGAATTTTCCGATTGTGAACGAGGAAAAGACATTTCTTAAAAGTAGTTTAGGGCGAAATTAAAACGGGGCGAATATCTTTTGTGCTGCTCAAGGGCGAAAATAACCTGGGGCGAAAAATACCAGGTATACAGTAAGCTGTTTTTCCTCCATGCCTAGAACTTATTTCTGTAGTCCTTCTATACGATATATATTTTACTGGAATAACCCTTACATATGTTTTCTAACATTGTACCCCTATATTTACCCTCAATGAGTGTAGAAACTGCAAGTAAAGCATCCTCCTGAACACCGCCAGTTTTACCAGCGGAACTCTGGAACATACTGAGCAGAGCTGTCATCACTTGATCCGAGATCTTTGGTGCATCCTCAGGGGTAACTTTCCTTAGGACACTCTACAAAACATTAATACCTTTATAGCTCAAAATTATACCAGCATGTAATCTCCCAAAGGAAACAAGTCATCAATTTAACCCTTTGCCACATGTAAGCGCCTCTGGACGCCTTTACCCCTTGCCACATGTAAGTGCTTCTCGACGCCTTTGCATTATCTCCATGTAAGCGCTTCTCGACGCCTCTACGTTATCTCAATGTAAGCGCCTCTCGACGCCATGCCGGTTCGGTAAACTTAGACATGGAAAATCCCGTGATTGAGAGCGACACCTATCTGGAAATCCCTGATACTATTTTAAGAAGATATCAATGCATCGACCAATCAGATTTGTACACGTCATTCATACGAAAGTTTTTGAATAAATTAACCTAGAAAGTGTGAGTCATGAGTGTAGAAAAGTGTGACAACAACGAGGCGTGATGGCGGCTGTGGCTACGATTTTGCGCGACGTTTTTGACGACGATGATGATAATTTAGAGTTTGATGGCTTTGGACCTGAATACATTGAGTCAGATATTGATCTTAACGATGTTCTAAATGAACTGTCAACAGATAACGAGTCCGAAAATGAGGACGAACGGCGACTTGTTGTACTGCCGCCATTACGTAATGTTGACCGAGATTTTTCGCCGATCACAGTAAATGATTTTTTTAGGAAAACGGGGCCAGTACTTCCAGAAACTTTTGATGTTGATACTGCAAGTCCCATTGATTATTTCTACCTTTTCTTCAATGAGAATCAGTTTTCCACCATAGCTCGACACACTAATAACTACGCTCGCTGGCATTTGAAAAACGAAGGTAGATTTGACCCAAAATAGTCGGATACACATTCCTTCGTCGCGACATCGGATATAAAATATTCTAGGCTTAAGCCTGAACTGTTGAAATACTCTTGTGAAAACTTTGAAAATTCAGTTGTTTTATAAAGAAAATAGCACAGAATTAAAATTTAAGAAATTCTGAACATAATTCTAACTTACTAAAAATGTCTAAAACAACTATTTCACTTTCAAAATTAGGTTTAGAAAAATTAATCAAAACAAAGCTTGATTTCTCAAAAACTGCCATTGAGATGGTGTATGTATATTTCAGTCAGTGCGATAATGTTGCATTGCAACAATGTATCTTTGCACTATTGGCACAGAGTGCTGAAGTGTTATAACCTGCATGTGGCAAAGGGTTAAGGTTAAATTACAGATATGGTAGTGAAATCATTCTTGATGATAGGACTGCGATTGTAAGCTGTGTTTACAATAGGGGGATGAAGTGGACTTCAACCTTAACTTCACCTCAGTCGGACCTAGTAGTCAGGGACCAGAACCTATAACCTTCCTTGACCTCAAGGTGAAATGGAAGATGGTTCCAACTCTTCCTGTATTTTTGATTAAGTGTCCATGGTGACAGAAAAAATACCGAAAATGGAAGGTCCGCAATAGCAAAAGGCACAACTAGGGCACTAGTCGGATATATACAGAAAGTTTCAAGGAGCTGCGTTGAACGGTTATGGAGTTGTAGCCCGGAAACAAAAGGAAACAGTAATTTGGTATTGTTGACTAAGTTTCCATGGTGACAGAAAAAATACCGAAAATGGAAGGTCCGCAATAGCAAAAGGCACAACTAGGGCACTAGTCGGATATATACAGAAAGTTTCAAGGAGCTGTGTTGAACGGTTATGGAGTTATAGCCCGGAAAACAAAAAGAAACAGTAAATTGGTATTTTTGACTAAGTTTCCATGGTGACAAAAAAAATACCGAAAATGGAAGGTCCGCAATAGCAAAAGGCACAACTACGGCACTAGTCGGATATATACAGAAAGTTTGTAGGAGCTGCGTTGAACGGTTATGGAGTTATAGTCCGGAAAAGAATCTCGGACGGACACACGCACGGAGCCCAATTTAATATCCCCCGCAAACGCGTTTCGCGGGGGATAAAAAAAAATCTGTTGTAGATAAAGCAACAGTAATGACAGCATATATAAATGTAATACAGCGTCACCTGTTCTTTAGCAGTATACACCATATTTATGCATGCAAAGCTCATTTACTGTACCAATTTAATCAGATATATACAGACCAAAATGGCTATGGGATATTCCAGTGAAACATCTATCCAGAAGGAGCTTAAAAGTTTGTCAAACAGGGACCACCAATAGAAAGAGTTTGATTGAAACTACTAAATACAGGGCTTTTTCTCACTGGTTTGGTAAAGGGCCTTTATGTCTCATTTTGGGAAGAAAATTGGTGAATTGGGAAAGATTTTTTCAGGAGTAAACTCCAAATTTTGGGAATTTGGCTCTAATATGAAATAATTTCAATTGGGAATAGGGCCCATTAACGGCCCCAAAAAGCCCCCAGAAAAAGCCCTATTGTAATAAGCTGTTTTTCCTCCATGCCTAGAACTTGTTTCTGTATTCCTTCCGTACGATATATATTTTACTGGAATAGCCCTTACATTATGTTTTCTAACATTGTACCCCTATATTTACCCTCAATGAGTGTAGAAACTGCAAGTAAAGCATCCTCCTGAACACCGCCAGTTTTACCAGCGGAACTCTGGAACATACTGAGCAGAGCTGTCATCACTTGATCCGAGATCTTTGGTGCATCCTCAGGGGTAACTTTCCTTAGGACACTCTACAAAACATTAATACCTTTATAGCTCCAAATTATACCAGCATGTAATCTCCCAAAGGAAACAAGTCATCAATTTAAGGCTTAATTACAGATATGGCAGTGCAATCATTCTTGATGATAGGGCTGCGATTGTAAGCTGTGTTTACAATAGGGGGATGAAGTGGACTTCAACCTTAACTTCACCTCAGTCGGACCTAGTCAGGGACCAGAACCTATAACCTTCCTTGACCTCAAGGTGAAATGGAAGATGGTTCCAACTCTTCCTCCGCTCAAGGCAAGACGGAAATAGTTTTAAGAAAGTAGAGATCCCAGAGGGATCTTGACATCCACCATTGAATTATCATTTTAGTTCTATGTCAGACTGATCTTCTCTCTATTTTTTCCCTTCTTTCTCTCTTAATAATCTGATATCTAATATTCCTCCAGTACTTTTCAAGAAATATTGATAAAAACATTCAATTCTCAAAATCCAAGATGGCTGCATGTCACCCATTTCAATTTTCTGATAAAAAATCTTAATTGTATTGGCAGAACTAGGGACCATGGGGAACCTATTCAGGAAGTTTGAGAAATATCCTCCAGAACGTTTCAAGAAATGACATGTGTTGCACCAGGTATTGCAGATTCTATTTTGTTGCTTTCCTGTCCCAAAGCTCAAAAGCTAATCCCCGACCTGTCATGATAACTTACTTGTAGAGTGGCACAGAGAAGTGACTGGAGGTCATTGTACTGGGCTCGATCTGCAGACATCTGAATCATATTCTGTAATCAAACGAATCGCCAAATATGCAATTACAATTAATTATTTTCAATATTGCATTAATAAGAATGGCTGAATTAGGTATATGAAATTCTCTAAACTAAAGTACAAATATGATTTTTTTCTACATTTAATAACTATCGAATCAAAGTCTATATTTATGACAGGTTTAATCAGAACATTTTAAAGAAAAAATTTGTAAAAAGGTATCTTATATAACTAATAGAATGTAAATAACTAAAGTATTTTTTTGAACATGCATCATCTTTTCTATCAGAAGAAAAACAGAAATATTAAACAAACCTCCATCTGAAGAACTCGGTTCAATTTTTCTAAGATAATTACAGTTGTTTTCTGTACTATTGCATAGCAATCCTGAAATGAAAATAAATATTGACTTCACGATCGACCAATATTCTGTTGCATCCTGCTGAAGCTTCGCCATGTGGTGGGCCCAATACCGGATATTTAATTATTTCACAAAAAAAAAAAAAAAAAAACGGAAATCAAATGATATGAAAGTGTGTGAAGATGTGTTGTTTCATTATTAATAACAATCAATTGATCAATTAAATTAGAGGTATTTGTGTTCAGTCATTAAGTTCCTGTGAAAGTAATCAACAAGTATAGTAACAAGTCTACCAAGTTTCATCAAAATCCTATCATTCCTTCAAAAGATATCGGGTAGAAAGCAATCCGCCAATTAGATCATAGCATCCTCATTGAATATGCGTGGAATATGACGATAATCAAACTATTCACTTTTGTACCGACACCATGAAATTCATCGAGCCAAAAGTTCTTTCAAGGTAAAAGCCTCTTATGGCTACACAGTAAGGTTGTATACACTCTGAAAATAAATCTGACAATCTCTCACCTTTGGACTATTTTTGATCATTTCCATAAGTGCTTCATATGCAGCATTTCTTAAATTGTGCTGGTTTCCATCAGCTCTGAAAAAAGGTCATCATTCAAACTAGAATTGCTGAAGCTTTAATCCTGAAGGAAATAGTCATTTAATGATCATTTAGAATTAGTGTTGTATTCAATGATCAAGTAATAATTGGTAATACCAGCTAATACTATCGATGATTTGCATGTCCACCTCATGCAAGTGGTACTTTATGTATAATTGTGTCATATATACATTGCTATTTTAGTTACTTATCAGATCTAATTAGGAATAATGGACATCATAACCTCAAGGTTGGAGGGCATGGGATCTTGTTTAGATCTTATAATAACCCACAAGTGATGATTTAAACAGCTGTAAATAACCAACATTTAGGTTTGCCCTTCTAATCCCTGAATCTTTGCCTAAATATAATTTCAGGTGGATGAAAAACATATGAACAGAAAAATACATACATATTACATTAATCTTGTTGTTTGTATATTCCAGTAGCTTGTTTTCCGTGAAGTTCAATACAAGATTTGTATAGCTTACCTATCTGTTGTAATAATTAGTTTTTCTACAATGGTTTCAAAGTAGGTAGATAAACAATATGTTTGTGGTTCTGAACCTTCCTCGGCTGCCTCTGCAGCAGTGTCATAGGCTGCCTCAGCTAGACTAGAAATTGCCTGTGGGACACAAATAGTCACTTCATTATGACCTGTAACTCCATTTTTTTAATATATGTATATATAACTATATATATTCAGCACTATTTCAGTAATATTTTATTAACTTCATTTAGGTGTAGTTTTTAAAATTAAAAAAAATAGATAAACATTTCCCTATATATTCTTTGCTGTATTAAATCTACCTTTTACAGTCACTGGAAAAGATTTGTTATGCAAATTGGTGCAATACCCAATGATTTCCAGTTTAAATATCAAGAGCATGTTAATATTTTACTTACCCAACAAATATTGCTAGAGACCCTAGGTTCTGCTGTAAGACCCTCAACAAGGGCAACTAAGAGTGGATTTAGGCATTGTTCATTGATTACAGCATCTGGCAACATTTCACATACACGACCGACAGTCCACGCTCCAGTATCGCGTACAACAACACTAGAGTCTTTTAACAATTCAATAAGCATTCTCATAGCTTGTTCTACAACAGGTTTCAGCTTGGCTGGGTCAGGTCCTTCTAATATGGAACCTGGAAATGAAAACGAATCAAAATAGTTAGTCTGGATGAGGACGATTCATGTAAAATCTTATCGCCCAAAACAACTAGAAAATGAAAGACACCAATACTATCTACTCCCAAACTTCTCGAAATAGTAACAAAAACCTTGGCACTCTGAAACACCAAACTCAAAGGAGGATTTTCCATACTCAAGCTTTACATCTGAACCTATATCTCCATATCAGGACACTGGCAGTAGGGATTCATTTTTTGAACTCTGAATAGACATTATTGCAGTAGAAAAATTCTGCTTTTCTCCTGATAATAGTTATAAAGGCCACAGAAATTTAATCATGAAATTCGATATTATTTTAGTCCCTGGACCTCTACCACTAATTTTTAAAGAACTTACCAAAAGCCATGACTGCAGCATCCCTGAAGCGCCAATCTGGGTGTCGGATGTGGTCATTTACAAATGGCAGAATATGAGGAACAATATCGTCTTCGCAACAGTTGGCCATCAACATGAGACACACACCAGCCGCTTTACATGGGTTCCACTCATCATCGTCATCAAGTTCCTCCTACAAGACAAATATACACTGTACCATGTACAAGACAGTCTCGGCCAAACATGTTTGTCTGACCAACATATCATGTAAAATCTTGTCTAAGACATATTTGCCCCCGTTGCTACGTGACACCCTGAAACACAGTTTGGTGAGGATCGGATCATCAGTTCCTAAGATTTGGTAATTACATTGCAACAGGATGGGACTGGACATTGTTAACTCTTTATGCCCACCCATTTCATGGCGGGGGCACCAAACATCGAAGTCATTTTTGTGCTGCAAACAAGGACAAGGTGTTTTATTTCCTTCACTTCAAAGCATAAAGAACAATTTGTAGACATCATGGAACTTCCCTAACTTAAAACTTCTATTCTTTCCTTCAACAGTCAATGTTGATACCATTAGTCTTGAAAGCTGCATTTTACCTTCCTTAATTATTCATATTAGGAGAGATCGTATTTCTAAATGATTCACAACAGCTGATATAAATACATTTTTTGTAAATATCTACAGATCATGTAGGTCCTTTTCATGAATAAATAGTAATATTTACTATTCCACAATATCATATAATTTACAGTGTTGTACAGGAATGCTTGTAATGACTAAAAATTACCGAAGGGCTTGTCACAGCATATGAATGTAATTCATGAATGCTTGTCATAACCAAGTCTCTAAGAAGCTTTTCTTAGTGTGTGAATGTAATTCATGAATGCTTCTCATAACCAAGTCTCCAAGAAGCTTGTCAGTGAGTGAATAAATAACTAAATTCATAAAATGCTTGTAATAACAAAGAAACTTGGTAAGCAGTTAGACTTAGCAAAGACTTGCTTTTATGATCATTTCCGCATGCCTGTTGTACAAGAAATGAACTTCTGCTGATTAATAATACATTTCATGGTATGTTTCCAAAAAGGCTTGGGGGTAAAAAAGTTGAAAATATTTTTATTTCACAACAATACATGACTGAAAGGTTGTTAGTAATGATCCAGATTAGTTAAACATGAATTAACTGTACTGTAAGGCCACTTTCATTTATTGCAGTCAAACCAGTTTGACCTAAAAATGCTGATGGACTTTGTAATTTTATTTGTTATTACAGCATAAGGAATGGACTAATCTTTGACAATGACTTTCAAGGCCTGTATTAACATCTGCAGGTCAAGATTTGTGCCCGAAATATTACATGAATTGACAAACTGGTGTCTACACAAACGAAAATGCCTCGAGATATTGTCAATTAAATGAAATGGTTATCTTGCAACATTAATGATGAAAAATCTAACTTGGACCTAAACATTAATGATGAAAAAAAACCCAAACAACTAAATCACTTCGCTGTTCATCGATGTTATTCAAAAACACGTCTCACAACTGTGAGCTTTAAGTAGGTCAAAGGCATTCAAGTCAAATTTGATTATAAAAACAGTGTACTTGTAAAAAACTGATGTAATGTATGTATCTTACGAAGACTGGAAAAAGGTTTGTACCAATGTAGTACACACACAAATAAGAAAATCTCATTAATTTTATTCCCAAAATTCTACAGCTTGGACTGATAAAAAAAAACTAGTTTTGGTGGTAAATTAGCGATGACAAGTCCAACCAATAGGTCATTACCAATTCCCTTTTAGAGTCTTGTATAACCTGGGAAGTCATCGCCACATGGATGCTTCAAGGCCAGTAGTACAAGGAACTACAACTTATAGTACAACAGTAACAAATATCTACTTTCACTTTAATCTCTCTATCAAACTGAAACTTTTGTAATGAAACATTCAGCTGAACTTATGAATATTGAAAATAAATTATATCACACCCAATGTCATGAATTGTTGAACTTCTGATCAAGGCATGGATTACCTTGCTCTCGTAAATTTCAGCAGATTGTGACATTATTCCTGTGTCGGATTATTTTGGGTTACCAAATAGATGGGACATTTTCAAGAAAAAGAACTACCTATAATATAATTTATGGGCCATTTATAGAAATTTTTCTGAATTTTGAGGGTCATTCAGGAAAATTGTGGGTCATTAGCCCCCTCCAAATTATCCCTGCTTTGTGTAAAGCTCATCATGTGACAGTCATGTAAGGCAGGTAGAGAAAAAAACCTGGACCATCTGTGCACCAATGTAATCTATGCAACCCCTACTACAACAACAATTTTTAGCCAAAAAAAGTGTGTAAATTACATGGGTTTTTTTACGGTACAGTGGAACCTCTATAAACCGAACATGCATGGGACATGACTATTTGTTCGGTTTAAAGAGGGTTCGGTTTGGAGAAGTTGATCGAAAAATGACCGGTCAAATTCCGGATATAATTGGTTGGACAATGTTTTATTAGAATGCACCCGATTACAAAACGCCACGTACATACTTAGACAATTTGGATTGTCTGAATAATATGCATATTATGAAAGTTAATCAATGTATATATTGCAGAATATATAAGAAAGGCAAATGACTATAACAATAGTTTTAAACAGTATTTTCACATGTACAACTACACTTTACGATCGGCCTACATTTTGTTACATCCGGTGAATCGTCATGTGGATGGGGCCAATAGTCCGATACAGATTATTTTACACATCAAATAATATTAAAGGGTGTGAAGATGTTTTGTTTCAATATCAATTACAATTGATCAGATGATTCTGGTCGTATTTCCGACATCGCTTTGTTTAAAAAAAAACATCACTGGCTTCTTTACGAAAACAACCCCTTTTGGGCCTCATTTAAATTAAATGCGAAACTCAGGCTTCTAGCTCTACTTGCATTGAGAAGATAAACGAACCGACGCGCTTCAATGAAGTGTGGCATTGTTTCATAATTGTCGTGTTGATTATACACTAGGCCTTC
Organism: Pecten maximus; assembly: GCF_902652985.1. Taxonomy (NCBI): domain Eukaryota; kingdom Metazoa; phylum Mollusca; class Bivalvia; order Pectinida; family Pectinidae; genus Pecten; species Pecten maximus. The sequence goes on along the minus strand of NC_047033.1, from coordinate 18,103,404 downwards.
CGTCATAATGCCCCCTTGGGGTATATATTGGATACCTGTACAAATCACCTACGTAGGTCCCGAGACAATAAGGCTTCACACAATACCCGTCACAGTTGTTGTTTCACGGTTGACTGGCCTGACCTCGTGTCATAATCGCCCAGGTAAGGCCGGTTTTCAGAAGTAATTTTTGGTATATTTTAACAGGAACCGGACACAAAATCAGTCCGGTGTTCGGAATTCAGAGGGATCGGTATTTGGAAGTTTTTTAATACTATAATAAAGAAGGACCAATTCCGTACAATGACAATTCGTTCGGTATTCAGAGGTGTTCGGTTTTTAGAAGGTTCGGTTTTCGGAAGTTGCACTGTACATGTCATTTCCTCTTCAAATCAATACTGACCTTTAAAAGATTACAACCTGCTCTGTAAAGTACAATATCTCGTAAACTACAGGCAAAATGTTACAAGATGAAGGGCAATCAGATATAGATCTCCCACCGTTTTCATCGCATTTAGTGACTAATAATAGTAACTTAAATTATATATGACAATGGCATTCATTTAAACAAACATGATAAGACTTCCATCCCAGCATGATAGCAACCAAATATTCAGAATATAAATTTTAAGTACTTGATTGAATGGATAATTCAGGTAAAACCCAAATTGGTGATAGAAATATTCAGACTGAATCAGTTTGGTGATATATCCCAATCCAGGAACATTTTTACCAATAATAAAAGTGCATCCAGATACACAAATGATGAACATCAATAATGGAAAAGTTGAAAATTCCATGCAAGCATTATTTTGTTCAAAGATTACAAAATAGTATTTTTTAAAAAGGAAGTGCCTTGCTTGTATTTAAACCCGTTATCAAAAATATAATCAATAATTAAAGGAATGTTCCAAAATTACTCAAGTTGCAAGGAGGTAGGAAGCATATTCATTACTTTTATTAGAAAATTTCAGAGATGAACAAAGACTGAATGAATGTTCACTACGTCTGCATAATGACAATTTTGGAACAGCCCTGTATAGTTAGAGTTAGTATAAAATAAAAAAAGAACTGGTAATACGTACATGCATTACCTGCTTGGTAAGGGACTGAAGCAGGATAGGAGCAAGATACTGTAGAGCACCTTTAGCATAGAACTTGCTCGTTCTTTCTGGGGGCCGTCCCTGTTCTGCCGCCTGAAAAAAGTACCTTTTTTATTCAAATTATTGTGAACAAAATTGCTTTCAGAGCAGAGCAGAAAACTTTGTCTATTCGGTTTCCAAAATTTTTGGTCTTATAAAGATATAACTTTTAGAACCCCCTTGTTTTTTCCCCTCATTTGTTCGGATTATTTTACTTTTATTATGTAAGGATAACATTAGGCAATATTTGGGAATGAGTTTTTTTCTTTTAAACTCAGAAATATTCAGAATTTACTATTATCATATTAGTAAATCTCATGCACTTTCCTAAACAACCTGGATCTCCGCTACATTTATGAACCGTGCACTTATTTCTATCATATTTCACCTCTATTTTTGGTACAAACTTTCAGTCTTATAGGAGATAATTTTTAGGACAATTTAAGGTGGGTTTTTTTTTAATTATCATTTGTTGTGGCTAATATACTGCTATGCTGTGGATAACTTTCAAAGAATTTTGTTGTGAGAAGCAGTTTATACTCTGTCCTAGATCAGATGAAGAATATTTTTGATCAAATATCTAAATTTTACCTCAGACAGCTCTATTGACAAGTCAACTTCCTCATCGCAGACAGTTGACCAGAACTCTATACCCTGGAGTGCTATCTCATCCACTTCACTCTTCATGGCCTCCATTGTGATCTGAAATATAATGAATGCTATCATTGGACAGTGGTTGTCTCCCTTGACACACAAGCACTATTCCAGTTACAGCAGCACTCTTCACCAGGACTCTAAGATTGTATCATAGAATTTAATCAATAACTTTCAAGTAAAAGATTACATAAGAAGCATTTCCTTTATTGCTCCTGTACTTCACATGGAAATCTTGCGAAAAATTCTATATATTTTTTTTGTTGAATAAGTACAAATATATTGGACTTCACCAGAATTAGGTCATATAATTATGATCTAAAGTGGCCAGCTTTCAACACATTTTAAAGAAATTTGCCTTGATTTTATATACTATTTCTATATATGTCAATATTTGAAATGAAATAATCATTTTGATACAAATAATCTTTGCAAAATGTTCAGGTTGTCCTAAAAGTTTCTGTGTGGGAGGGAATTTATGCTTTCTCAGAGACCCAACCACCCATCAAATATCAAAACAGATCTAGTATAAAGAATACTAGTAAAACAGGGATTTGCCCTACCATCCATCTCATTTTAATAATGTTGCCCACACAGATAAATTTAGAAAAAGACCTTATCAAACAGTGATTGTAATAAAACAAGAAACCTTAACGATCTTTATTATTACAAAGTATATTCATATTATGTAATGCCATTGATATTGGGTATTCACTGATAATCAAACTTTCAATAGGACTCCAGTTGTAGGATTACAAGGCTTTCAGTACACCCTTGAGATTATGGTTTTGACTAATTTTAATGAGATTTGACACATAGGATACAAAGGATATGTCTTTATAACATATGTTTTGACCTTTCAGATTTCTGAAAAATACTGAAACTACTAAAAATCAAAGGTCAACTGGATGTCATGTATTACTTATGTTTTGAACTTACAGCAAACAAGGCAGGTCCCATGTAGTGCTCCATGTAGTTGTAGTACAATGACATGATTTTCACCAGACACTGCATTGCCGCAACTTTTACCTGTTACAGAAAACATAGTTAATATGTTTCAGAAGACTGTACAAGCTGCAATATAAACTTCCAATTCTGGCATAAAAGGAGTTCAGTATTTTAAAAAGAAACTAAAATTTTGCAAAATCTAATGAAATCAGTTCATCATCCATTACTTAACTCACCCTAGTATCTGTTGATTGGGTAGCTTCACAAACAACCTGCATGATGAAGTGTCTTTCAGACTGTAAATAAATAAATTTATCAAAATTAGAACAGATTCATAAAATAATCTGTATAGAACACTTAATTATGACTAATTATGAGGAATTAGTTTCTTTATACCTAAAATATCTCGCATGTTATTTGTATTATACCGCATTGATGATATCAATTTCCAACCAATTTTTGACAGAAAATAATTTCTTCAACAGTACTGTACAATAGGTTTACTTTTTCTCCAGCACCCACCATGCATAGGATTTCTTTATTCCTTCTGTTTTGATATATACATGTTACCAGAATAGCCCTTATTAACTATTCAAGGGGTTTCAGCCTTTGGTCTCGCACTATGAACTGTTTATTATTAAAAGTTTATGTGTGGTAGCCAACAAGTTATATCCCTTCAATTTCTTGTTTTATTTATTGCTGGAACTTTCATTTTCATTTTTGGTTTAAACATTTGAACAGATTCAAATTATTACATGTTGATTTAAAACTACAAAACATTATAAAAACATATTTTAGCTTGCCACCTCAGTAAGACTAATCATTACACATCATTTCGTGTGTCACAAAATAGGCATTTGTCATCATAGGGCCAAGCAAACTAAAACACAAATTTGGTAATGGTTACAAAGAAGATTTATTGGAAGTAGATTTCTTGTAGGCTAAATCTTGGGAGTTACGACAGCAAAATAAGATGGTTTATACTTTGAAGGTCCTTGCTGAATATGCTTAATCAACCTTTTATTTTAGCGATACTCTTTATTTTAGAGATACTCCATCCCAGAAATGTTAAACACTGAGGGATCATCTTTACTGCCGGCCATAGAAATGATTTGATTCAAACAGTCCCCTACAACTTGTCTTATCCCAAACCCATTGAATCTCTCTCTTAAGTTCTCCTATCTAAAGATACATCAAGAGGACATGTTTAAAGTTCTCATTTGCCACCTCAGTAAGACTAATCATTACACATCATCTTGTGTGTCACAAATAGGCATTTGTCATCATAGGGGACAAACTGAAATACTACTTTGTTTATTTCTTGCACTGAAAGCAGTATCCGTATTACTATGTGATTCAAACTCCCTAATCAGGACTTTTTCTGAAGGTTTTTTGGGGCCGTTAATGGGCCCCATTCCAATTAAAATTATTTCATATTGAAGCCAAATTCCCAAAATTTGGAGTTTACTCCTGAGAAAGTCTTTCCCAATTCACCAATATTCTACCTATGTAACCCAAAATGAGACAAAACGGCCCCATCCCAAAGCAGTGAGCAAAAGCCCTGCTAATGGATATATGCTAAAATCAACCATTTATCTTAGCTCGCATTGCAGTTAGAATATCATGAACTTCAAATCACAAATGCTCAACATGTTTTACTTTTAATAGATGATAAAGGCAAATACAGTTAAATAGAAACTACCGAAGAACTCAAGAAATATCAAAATACTAAGTATTGCAGACATGGAAAAAATGTCTTATTAATATCAATTTGATTTAATTATCTCTTTTTGTGGATCCTAATTGATTCCCGACTGTTCGCTTAATATTTTACTTGAATGGCACATTACTATTCGTGAAATATTGTTCTGTAATCAATACTTTATTTCTTTTCCAGATACCAACACAAATTAGCCTAGATAACCATGTGTGTAATTTCACCCCGAGATGAAGATTGTTTTTACAATTTATAGCCTAATGAAGTTATGTATAGATTTTCAAACCAAAATTCAAGCACATTTCCAGCACTTTTTTTTCAATTTTCCAGGGGCATTCTTTTGTCCAAACTTGTAGAGAATCGGGGCATTTTCATCTTCAACGTGATCAAATTTTATTACTCTTTACCTTTGCCAAATATCAACTTGTGTCCCAAAATCGGACGTGGAAAGTGGAAATCTAATTAGCTATCATCAAAAATATAACTTTCTCCTGATAGATATAATTGCATTTTTACATTAAGTATGAATTCTGGTACTTTTCAAGCACTTGCAAGCAAATGCCAACATTTCCCAGAACTAACCCAAAATTCCAGCATCTGCACAAACCATGCTATTACTTAAATGCTGACTCAGTTGTACGTGAACATGTTTAACTTGCCACCTCAGTAAGACTAATCATTACACATCATCTCGTGTGTCACAAATAGGCATTTGTCATCACTGGCACCAAGCAAACAGTAATGTTATTTAATACTGATTCTACCATATAATCAACATTTACTTTACCGACATTATTGTTATGGTATTGTTTGAATCCAATCACCTCTATAGGAGGTCCCTGTATGACAAACCTCCAGTCCTCCAGTTGTGTAGATATTTTACTGGAATAGGCCCAAGTAACATATTTTTTTATCAAAAATTAATTTAGTAAACTTGTACAATTGCATCATGATACCAATTATGAGATAGTACTATACCTCTTTATCAAAATTTGCTTTAGTAAACTCCAGAGAGTTCAGCAGTGCATTGGTTGCTGCCAATCTCACATAGTTGCTGAAAACCAAATGAAAGATTATCATCAATGCAAAAGCAATGTTGTCAAATTCAGATAATTTTCTTTTACTATAAAGAACTAAATTTCAGTCTAATTTAGTATTTTGACGTGATGTTACTATGTTTTGGGTTGGACAACGATACTCGGTACCAGTACCATACCAATATGTACTTGTTTCATGAAATACTGGTATGTACTTGTTTAAAAAAATACTGGTACCCTTATTGATATTTGCAAGAATTAAGATATTAAAATCTGATGTAACAAAAACTGATAAAAACTGCTATTTTGTTCAATAAATGTTTCAAACAATTTCCAAAAAGGTGTAACAACTTAACTGCTATATCAATGTAAATATCAATCCTAGCTTTACCATAACCAAATGGTTCGTGCTAGTGGTCTATGTTTCAATTTATAAAGGAGCAATAACAAATGTGATTACCTTGGTTCTTCTTTCTTCATACCATGCACGATAGCTGTCAGAATGATGTTAGACTGAGTCTGCAGAATGTCGGGATCCTATGCAAAACAAGAATTCAAATTCACAATTTCAGTATCCTGTGACGAGAAAATAACTTTCTTTCCAGAACATAAAGTTCTGTTTGATACATTTTTGAGTTCAGGACAGGAAGAAAAATTTCAGCATAACTGATCCTAACAGCAAATTTTGGACTCAAAAGTACTTGCCCATGACGAAACAAAGTGGTCTGATTAAACTAAATTAACAATATCTTAAATTATTCTAAGGAAAAGGTAAAAATTTTGAGAAATTTTGCACTTGCACATCAGGTAGTCACGCATATTTACCTTCACACAGACCAGATCGACTGGCCCCAGGTTTTTTCTTGTCCCTGGTCTTGTTAGATAAAAATTACATAACAAAGGGAGCTTCTTGATATATAGGATCTAATACTAATATTAATGACATCTTTTTTCTCATCCTGTATTCATGATTTATAGATTGTTCATACCCAAATTGAAGCACTTTTTCTCAATTTTTCTTGCTCTGTATTGCCAGATGCAAAAGGTCAATTAAAGCACTGACTAAGTATTTTATCAACACAGCTGACAGTCTAGTTGTAACAGTTAAACTTACAATATCCTGACAGATGTAGCCAATGGCCTCGAGAGCAGATTCCTTCATGATTTCGGTGCTTCCTGGACTTGTCACATTGCTGGTGAGGACTGTGATGAGATCAGGCCACAATCCAGTGGGCAGCTCAGCACAGGCAATATAGGCCACACACTGGGCCGCAGAGCTTGGACGGATACTCTCCGTACCCAAAGAGGCAAGTACCTACAAATCAGTTAACCTTGATAACTACTTCTATTCAACAATTTGAATCACTTCACAAACAATTAAATTTAGACAGCATTTCTTCTAAACATCCAACAATAAGAAAATAAAAATTAAAAGCACACACCAATTAAAATTAGCATAATACAAACCTGACTTTAAACTTACATTTTGTTTAATTAAACTTCTCCTTTCCTCGGGAAACTGAAGCCATCTCTGCTGGTATTCAACTCGAATGTTTTGATCTTTGGAGTACAGGGCATTCTTCAACTGAAGACCTGCCTGCATTCGAACCACTGCACTGTTTCCACCATTTTTTAGGACATCTGACAAGGATTGCAATAGATCCGGCTAAATAATAAAGATACAGTTGTTCACTTTACTGTCAGACATATCCAATACAAACAAAAACTTCCAAATATTTTGGAACTGTTTGTTTTCTTTTAGATCTATTGGTAAGAATATCTTAACACAGTTTTCTTATAAAGGTAAACATGCAATATTTTATCGAAAAAAAGTTGCATTTTACAGAAAGGCAAATTTATATACATCTGATTTTTTTTAAAATTACTGATCACCACATATGGATAAAATTGGGATCATATGGGCAAAATAAATAAGCATCAGATAACTAGAATCAAATATTATATGTATCATAAATTTATCAGGTCGGTTATTTAAATGGATCAATTACTAAAGAGATCTATCTTCCGTTTCTTGTCATTATAAACTGATGTCCTATTTCTACGAGGAGTCTTCACAAAAACTTGAAACTGCTTGGTTAGGTCTACTGCCAGCTGTTCAATCACATTTTATTTTGCTTCCAATTTCTCATCATTGACATCATGTAACTAAATGTAAGATACTAGACAGTTAACTTAAACTGTAGTGTGTAGCGCTAGCGATGGGAAATGGTTTCATTTTCAGAATCAATAATCGGAAACTCAAAACTGACTGTTTATCGATTACAATCAAGTTCTCTAAATTTAGCACAGAATTGCCCTTTTGAAGAAAATGTATGTACATCTTAAGTACATTTATTGAACGTCTTAGCCTTTGTTTTCAATATTTTAAATACTGAACACAAAGCATTGAACAGTTGTTAATATCTAAATCTTACTAGCTTGTAAACGACTAATGAATATATCAGCAAAATATAAGATCAACTAATAATTTGTTGGGTACCGTACTACCGTTACAAAAATATGAGAAGCCGAAGATTTACAAACACTCATCAATAATTGGTTTTATTTATTTTTTTGAGTATTTTCGTTCATAAGCCCACCAGTAGTGCTATGCAAGAAAATTTGCTGTTATTGTAAAAGTGGAAAAAAAACTATAGGTCACTTTACTAGCGAAGACTAACATGAATTTCTCTTCAGTCACCGAGTCAGTGAAATACTTGATTGTAAATATTTACATTAAATGTATCAAAACAATTGTGAACAGAAATATCAGAATTTAGTGGGTATGACTTAAAAACTTGTGATTACACACATCTTATCAATCATGTATGGATCAATCACTTTGCCATACATCATTCTATTTAATGTTTCCTCAAAATTCCCAATAAATACATCATAAGAAACACATAAAATATTACTCCTACTTCCTTGCATTGTTTGGTGATAATTATGACCGAATACCGATCTGAAACAACAGATTCAATTAATCTAAAAATTCCAGTTGTTTGAAATGACAACTAATATCAGTTTTCTGTTATTTTCATCCTTCTGGGCTATGGTTATATGGCAGGTGTACCCCTCTTTATTTCTAGTTAAACTGAAAGTTGGAAAAGGCAAATGTAAAGCAACTTTAGACCTACCAAACCCGGTTTGCTGGTTCTGAATTGACAACTTGTTCTACCAATAATTCAAAAGAAAGTATACGTAATCTGATCGTGAAAATACACAGCTATATCAGGACATTATACCGTCTACATTTAGCTAAATACTGGCTTTGTCGAAAGCCCTGATTTCTCGATTATATCGAGATATGACAGCATACTATGATGTCATCACACTCGATACATCAACCAAACACGTGCCGGTTGGTTCAACAGAAGAACAATTTAATAATAAACACACCAAATTGGTTTGCGATGCTTGCTCAAGAAACCTCTGTGCTGCTTCAAGTTCTTGTTGATCTGAAAATTAAAAAGTAAATAGGCATTAAATGTTAAATTGATCGAAAATGTGAGACAAAGTCATCTCAAAACTTCAGAAAATTTAGTGCCGGTTCATGTCAGATATGCATGAAAAATGCATCTTTACCTGACGAGACAGTCTTTTCGAGAATGTTGACAAGATCCATGGTTCGCTTGGTCACTTTTCCAACGTAGTTTTTAAGACTCTTCTAACAACTCATAGATCATAGATGCAATTTCTCTTGAGACCGGTCACTCCACTTCCCCATGTGGGCTGCGTGATAATCCAAGATGGCGGGAGAAAGGTGATCCGGTCTGGGGAATCCAACAGGCAACAGTAACGTCGAATTTCATTGGATGAATGTTTCAGGAACGTCACAAAAATGAGAGAACTAACTAATCACTAACACCGTTCTAAAACCAGAACTATTTTCTGTGTAAAACTTTTCGTCCTCAAAATTCATAATTTATTAATGTTCTTAAAGATACATTTCACATATAATATTAGGAGATGGAAAACAGAGATAAGGTTAACATGAACAATAGCAAAAGTTACAAGATATAATGATAATTGATATCTGTAGATCTACGAGTAGTGATTCGGCTTTAAATGACAGTATACAAACTTTTCGCGCCAAATCGTGAAACTAAAATATTAGGGTTCATTTTAATGTCTTATTCATCCCTTCATTTTTTTGTGGAGATCTGTTGCGTCACTGCTTTTTTTTTATCATATTCTTTTTTGCGATTGTCATATTATGACTTATCTGTATCTACATGTATATTTTAAGTCGGTATACAGTATATATATGATTTCTAAAAAGTATCTAAATCTAGATACACGTGTAGACCATATTCAATAAACTGTACATTAGTTGCGGGCCTACTATACCTTGTCATAATTTTTCATGGAACTCAATCTCCACATCAACTGACCAAATCTTGCTACTTTTACTTCAACTTCTAAAGGATGATGACCAACTTTAACAAGATGAAGGGAAAAAATGTACAAAGAATTTATGATAGGAGTAGAGAGAGAACTGCTCGAATAATGGTTTACTGAAAAATGGGAGACTTAGACTATAAGTATTCTACAGGCCTATTTTATTTATTTATTCACTCAAATGATCCAGTCTCCCCTCCCACTTATCCTTATTACTCCTCAAACACACACTCACACACAAAAACCTTTCAGAACTAATAAGCTTAAACACCCAATCACACCCCTAAAATAGTAAATCATTTATAAAAAATATATAGAGTTATAGACCAATTAAATCAATAAATGGTTGAATGAGAAAAGAACAAGAATTTAAATAGTTCTTTAATTGTTTATTGACAAAACAGGGGCGTAGACTGGGCCCTTGATTAAAGTGGATTCACGAGCACCGTAGGCGCGAGTTCGAAAATTTTGGAAAGTTTTGAAGTTTTGAATATTAAAATGGTGTTCAAACAAAGTCGATGATCCGGCTTTCCCCCAGTAAACTTTGATTTTCATTTCTGTTCCCGATGTGTCAGTGTCACTTTATGGTTCTACTAAGTATACAAGGTGCATTTGACTTCATATTGATACATTTTTTTATGAAAAATTAAGTGGATTCACCTGCGTACTTGCGTACAGGCAGCTACGCGCCTGCAAAAGTCCATCTGAAATAAAATGGCGTACAGTGGGTGAAATATCAACGTCAATTTCCAAAATCCGCAAGAACTATATCACCCAAAATTGCTTTACAGTATTTCAGCTGATACGGTTCCGAATGTTAAACATTATAAGACATTTTATTTACAGTGTTTATATTAGTAATGATTTTGTGAAGTTTAATTTGACATGTTTCCAAAATGAGCTTATTATTATACACATAATATTTTGAGCGTTTATATTTCTATTACAGCAATATAGAACAATCATTCCTATCTATTGTTCACGTTCCAATTTTTATCATACACGTTGTTCTTAATTACTGTTGTCCATTTAATGTACGCTCACATAGTGTCTTCTAAAGAGACTTTAATTGCTAATATATATTTAAATTCAAACCAGTTTGTCAGTATAATGTGGCTGGACGGGGCTTAAGTTAGGTATGGCATTTCAGTGTGTTGCACTGTAAAAGCGTACTGATCTGTAAGTGACCCCGAAATTCGAAGACAATGGCTTCATTTGACCTATTATAATACAAAATGTATAAACACCAATCTAACGAAAACGAATTTTATACAGGAGAGATAAGATCCCCAGCGGGTTTACATGTCATATTAACTTCATTTGTTTAACTCGACTGCATGAGTAACGAAACATAAATGTATTTGTTGTCATATACATAGGCTACAATGTCGTCTGACACCGCATCCACATCCTTTATTTCAATGTCTGATCACGGACGTATACATAATACGTTGTCTGATCACGGAAGTATACATAATCCGTTGTCTAATCACGGACGTATACATAATACGTTGTCTGATCACGGACGTATACATAATCCATTGTCTGATCACGGACGTATACATAATACGTTGTCTGATCACGGACGTATACATAATACGTTGTCTGATCACGGACGTATACATAATCCGTTGTCTGATCAAGGTCGAAAAAAACATCGCCAATGTCACGACCACACTATAACGTATTGAACATTGACGCCATGGCATCGACAATGTTTCTATGGTTTAGCTCGACGGCACCAATTAACGTTGATACAATTCGTCATAATTCCACCGTGAGTACTATACCTCCTTAATGATTTGCTACTCACGTCTTCCGGTTGTGTTCATGGGAATCTCGAAAACGTTTTGAATACTTTAATTGCATCAAAGGCGTCTGCTTCTGGTTAGTAATAATAGACAGAAATATTATACCCTACTCATACTACATGTATGATATAGTAGGAGTAATTTAAGGCTTATATTATTTTTCCTGCTAATATTAACCAGAAGCAGACGCATGTGTTTGCATAATGTTAAATTAAGTGACTTCAGAGCAAAAATTGATATCAATTCTGTTGTTGTTATAATACAACTCTCCTCTGATCTAACGATGCATCAAGTGTTAAATAACTGTCCATTTGAACCCTTATACAGTATACAGGTACATAACTGTGGTATATTTCTGTTACCGAGAAAGTTTCTCTAAGTTTCGGTAAAATATCCTATAAATTAGTATCCGTGATATTGATTTCCAAATAAAGAAAAACAGCCACGATACTCCAGATAGAGAGTAAAAGAGAATGTAGTATACATGGAGCATCGAGGATGAGCAATTAATTAAAAGGATCAAACTAGTCCTTGTTTTACCGTCAGGTGTCATGGCATATTCTTGGAGTATTGAATATTAGCTTTCATGGCAAGTGACTGCGTACAAAGGCGTCTGTATCTGCAGTACGTATTTATAGAAAAAAAAAAAAAAAAACCCTGCCCCTACTCCTACTATATATATGCAACAGTGCCAACTAAGGTAACGTTTTTATAAACTTGTGATATCATTTATTTAAACTTAACAGCTTGTTCATTATAAATACGCGTTTACCAAAGGTCAGTTATCGAGTACAAACATAAATAAAGAAGTTACAAGCATGTGTGTTCTCTTGTTAAATATTTTACGTACCATTTGTGTTATAAACGGAATTATATCAAGGCATCTTTTAACTACATTATGGAAGTTTTAAGTCAAACTTATTTGTGTTTTGGAAACTTTTACTAGCTAAAGATAAACTTTGCGCATCATTTACAAAAATGTAAACGTTCTAGCCTTAGAAAAATACAGTTATAGCAGGGATAACTCTGGCTCTTAAAACCTATGGGAGATTTTATGAGATTAGCAAAATTCCTATGAGATTTGTCTGTATAAAGAGGTACAATTTTGAATTTTTAATGAGATTTTTTTTAAAAACATGGGTAAAAATCCCCAAATATCTGCCCAAAGTGATCCCTGTTATAGATTTACGTTTGACAACTCATATCTTTAAACAATATGTAAAATTTCTGGTAATCTGAATTCTTATTTAAAAGATATGAAATCTATGACCAAATTCATGTCAATATAAGGACTTCCTGTCTCCTATGTAGTAATGAAATATAAATGTGGTGTGTGCCGAAAATGACAAGGAATTTATTTTAAAGTATGAAATGTATAGATCATTTTAAGCCTCACAAAACAGTCCTGAAGTCACTGGAGTTGACATAAATATACAATGAACGGTTACAAAAAATTACGATCGACGACTTATATATTAAAAATGAAATACTTCGTTTCTTTACAATTGCTCAATATACAAATTCATGCACTTTCAAATTCTTGACTGTTTAAATTAAAGTATGTATCAAGGCCTGTACGAACCATTTAGGTTTTGAATACCTAATTTGTTAACATCATTGATTTTTCTGTTGGATGACATTACCGATTTAAAACTTGATCAAATTCTTTTAACACTGTTCACTATAGCGATATTAAAAAGGTGATACCTATTTTTCTAGAAACTATATCCTAAACGGTTGTAAGTTGTTTCGATCACTTTCATCTTGAAAAGGTTTAAAGGGAATTTGAGTAAACATCGAAATGGCCTTAATTGCTCACATGAGTAGTAGTGGCAAGGATAAATGACAAAAACAAAAGCACAAAAAACGTAGCTTTGGGTCTTATGAAACCTGAGAAGATTGGCATTAGTTTAAACGGCCAATGTCACAATGTCATCATAGGTACCTTCTGGCAGATCAGGACTCCGGGTTTCTTGGCACATGAGACCAATTAAAGACTCGTATGATCTTGAAATAGTCAACGAGACTTTCAAAACAAGATAAGGTAATTTATATGAGGAATATTAAAGTTCTCTGTCCTATATACCTGCTAGCAAAATACCAGTAATCTGGGTCTTCTGTAGAAAATAATTCTTCAAATGCTTAAGGTAGCTGAACCGTATGGCATTGAAAGAACGTTTGATATACATGTTTAATTTAATTGAGAAAACAGATTTAATCACTCCAGCCTAGGCACCAGATGGTCTAATATCAGAACTGTAGTCCAATGACCACGGGAAAAGATCAAGGTCATTTATACAAGGAAATTACAAAGCATTCCATCATAGGAGCTGTCAAAATATCAACACATTGGGTATTCTATATATTTGAACACTGTGGCCTAGAAAATGTCAAGGTCATTTATGCCAGATTTTAAAGCACTTCATTCCAGGTACCATTTAAGTGGCATATCAGGACTCTGCAATCTGGATCTTGAGAAGGTGCTTATAGATTTTTAATGTGTTTGACCCCTGTGACCTTGGAATTAAATAAGTTGGTCAAATATACCAGTAAAATTTATTGCATCCGAGCCATCCCATGTACATATGCTGGAAATCGAAAATTGCCCTATGGATATATTTTACATTGAGAAAAGGCAAAGGACATTTATTTGTATAAACCCAGGTATATCTTGGCCAAATATTAGTATCCAGTTGCTTTAAGATTTTTAGAGGTTGAAAGTTATAAAAAGACAGATGGACAGGGACAACATCTCCTTCACAATATAATCACACTGTGAGCTATGAGGGTTGATTGGTAAGTTGTGAGCCTCATATTGAAGGAGGTACTCAAGGATGTTCTTTTTAAGTCCTACTATATAGGGCCATGTACCCAAGGACTGGTCTCATCCAGTAAGTTTATATCAACGAGGTAGGACTCGAAAGTAAACAAGACAAGCAGCTTTTGCAAAATGGACAAACTCGGGTAGGGTTAGGGTGAAAAGTCTGTCATTACCATGGTTGCCATTCATGATTGTGCCTTTAAATTGATTGAGCATCCGCCTTATTCACCTGATCTCGCTCCATCAGCCTTTCATCTATTTCCAAAACTGAAAACAGCTATTTCAGGCACCCTAACATGCAGTGGATAACTTTCTGATCAGCCAAGAACAGGAGTTCTATAAAAGTGGCATTGGGGCCCTTAAACACTGCTGACCAAAGTGTATAGATACTGAAGGGGATTATGTTGAAAAAGAATACAATCTGTCCGGCAAAATTCAAATCCTTCAATATGAGGCTCACAACTTATCAATCAGCCCTCGTATACCATAAGCATTTGCTTCTGGTTAGTATTTATGGAAAAAAACATATTAGCCCCTACTCTTACTATATCAACGTTGTTTAATCAATATGATTGATGCATCTGACCTATGCTGTTCATATGTAGTTTTCATCAGATGTAAAATCCTTCCAATGTATTTTCTACAGAAGGACCTTGGCTATCAGTCGTCATGTCAGAAAATAACACATAACACAGATAACAGATAAATATTTATTGACATAATCTGACATGGGTTTAATATAAAGGGTAGCATGTAACATTTACATTGATGTATTTATACATATTAAACAACACAATTTTAATTATCCCAATTGGCCGACAGGTTGTTCCATAATCACTCAAGTCAAGGAGCACTAATATGAATCTAAAAACATGAACAATAAATAAATTTCACTGAGAATTAATCAATAGGTAGTTTCCTTCCTAAATAGACATGCTTGGCAAAATCTTGCATATATCTATTGCAGCTCATTGGAATTTCATTTCACTATCCTGCTATATTAAAGTAAAACCCTGACATTAGTCATTGTGTTCATGTGTCGTCCTCCTGTACACCATAAATTGTCAAATCAAAAGAAAACCAGTTATCTCCATCATATTAATATCAATTTAATTCTATCAGTGGTACCATATTTATCCAGCAATAAGGTCAGGAAGCCAACACATAGTATCTGAGTAGGGAGTATGGCTTTATATTAACAGCCTGTGAAATTACTTTCCTTTGTATTTTTTATTGAACTGTATAAGAAAGGGGTGGGCTTGTAACTAGGCATGGCTGTATCGCCTGGTAATATAACTATTAATATAACTATATGCCTTAACATTTTTGAAAACAAAGTAGATATCCCGGATAGAAATGTGTCCTCAGTTTTGACTTCAATGTCACGCAAGGAATCTATAATCAGTCTGTAAGCTGTCTCAAAATCTTTTCATCAAAACTCTCTGTTCTCATCTGAAAATAACAAAAATAAACTTTGAATTTTATCTGTTTTGATACTTAGTAATATGGTACACTTAAGGTGAAGGTCACAGGCTATAACACACTAGAGGCGAAGATTACAGACAACTGTAAACACAAGGTGAAGGTCACAGGCTACAGAATACACAAGGTGAAAGTCACAGACCATAATACACTACAGGCTAAGGTCAGAGTATAGAATACAAAACATGAAGGTCACAGACCATGATACACTTAAAGTAAAGGTAACAGATTATAGTACACTAGAGGTGAAGGTTACATACTACAGAAAACGAAAGGTGAAGGTCACAGACTACAGAGAACAAAAGGTGAAGGTCACAGACTTCAGAGAACAAAAGGTGAAGGTCACAGACTATAGACTACTCACCACTCTGTTTAAGGATTTTTCCAGACCAGGTCGACTCTAACCCCTTCAGGAACTTTTCAAATATTCTAAGATATTCTCCCATTGATGTTTTCTTGTAATCTGTGAGAGAAAAACATTATCATACTTATCCTTTTCTGTAGCTAAATTCAAATTTCAATCAAAAGTTAATATACTCTAACTTTATACTACATGCGGTTTCAAATAATTTGCTATTCTGCTATTAGCCATCCAGTAAGCTATGGATATAGAACATCTATACAGAGGACTATCTATTAAAGTGTACCCTGAACGAAAAATTCTATTTAAATATGTTATTGGTATTGATTAATAAACAAGAATGCAGAAAACCGCATCAAAATCGGCCGACCCATTACCGAGTAATTGCGATTATTCTCGAAAACACACCTGAAGCCCAAAACCGAATACCTCGTTTTGGTGACCTCTGACCTGTGACATTACAGGTTGAACACGATCGGAGCCGCCATATAGGAAATATATAGAAACAAACGTGAACACGTGCCTGCAATTAATGCGAATTAGACAACAAAAATGAAAGTGCTGAATAAACGCTCTGAGTTATATTTGTGAATTAGTTAATAACAAGTGCTACCGAAACCAGGGACATATAATTTTCTTTTTAAACGGGCCATATATAACATGTAGCATCTCACTAATTTTCTCTCATAACGAGCCATATACAACATGTAACATCTTACTAATTTTCTATTATAACGGGCCAAATACAACGTGTATCATCTTATTTATTTTCTATCATAACAGGTCGTATATAACATGTATATTTAAATATTTTTATTTTTTATTTTAACGGGTCGTTGTAACATGTACAATGTATGACATTTGAATAACGGGCCGTTTATAACGACTTACATCATATAGCCTTTACTATGAGGGCATGACCGGTTTGTTACATACAAATGTACCAGTATTATTTTCGGTTATAATACTTCTAGTAATACAAGTTTAAAATGCAATTCATACAAGATGTGAAATAAATGCTAATCATTTTGATTTTTTATTAGCCAAAACAGCAATGATACCGTTATTTGTGATTTTTGGGTAATTGTCCGCAATTGATAAAACGTGTCCATGAAAGATCAGTAATTCCCAGACAAGATTCATAGAGTAAATTTTCAACATCATGGGTATATATATGAATGAGGTAACTTAAGTTAATAATTCTATAGGCAAACCTTTGAGATATGATTTTTTTCGTTTGTAAGGAAAACGAAACTCACTGAATTCCAAAAATAATGTGTTTGATTTCAACAACTTGAAAATGTATTCCCTATAGTATAAACGCAATTCTTAATAAAATTCAAGCTCAATTTATGTACAACCTGTAAAAGCATGGCTTCGGAACTTTTTTGAAGTGCACAGAAACCAAACGCGTGAACTCACAAGCAATTATCGGCGTGTGCCGATTAGAACACCAGAACTCACAGACACCTGTGGTGCAGTGACAGGTGTGACGAGCCTGTGGACCGTAATTTCACACCTGGTAATTGTTCAGCGGTATACTAACCCATTCAAATCTTTTAAAAGTCCCTTTTTAAGTGAAGATATGACTTACGACATGAATGGAAAGCAAAACCACAAGGATCTCGATCACTTCATAATAATGACACAATTAAAACAAGAGGCCCATGGGGCCTGCATCGCTCACCTGGTTGGATTAGGCCAAATGTCAAAATGATGTTCATATTCAATTTGTTTTATTTGTAAATCTCTAACAATGCCATATATGGTTATAGTGTGGTAATCCGAACTGCTTTAAAGATTAATGAAGTCCAGACTCTCTAAGGTCTGAAAGACCTCAAGAATTGCTTTTAGAACATGCATTCATCACTTTATGACTAGTAGCGATTCAAAGGAATTTCCTCTATTTCACCTATTGGGCCCCGCCCCTTTGGCCCGTCGGGGGTCATAGTCACCATTTATGCAAAATCTATTCCCCTTCCCCCAAGGATGTTTCTGACCAAATTGGGTTCAAATCCATTCATAACTTTATGACAAGTAGCGATTTAAAGGAATTACCTCTATTTCCCCTATTGGGCCCCGCCCTTTTGGCCCCTCGGGGGTCAGAGTCACCATTTATGCAAAATCTCTTCCCCTTCCCCCAAGGATGTTTTTGACCAAATTGGTTTCAAATTCATTCATAGCTTTAATGACTAGTAGCGATTTAAAGGAATTACCTCTATTTCCCCTATTGTGCCTGCCCCTTTGGCCCCTTTGGAGTCAGAGTCATCATGCATGCAAAATCTGTTCCCCTTCTGCCAAGGATGTTTCTGACCTAATTGGGTTGAAATCCATTCATAACTCTATGACTAGTAGCGATTTAAAGGAATTACCTCTATTTCCCCTATTGGGCCCCGCCCTTTTGACCCCTTTGGGGTCAGAACCACCATTTATGCAAAATCTGTTCCCCTTCCCCCAAGGATGTTTCTGACCAAATTTGGTTCAAATCCATTCATAACTTTATGACTAGTAGCGATTAAAAGGTATTACCTCTATTTCCCCTATTGGGTCCCGCCCCTTTGGCCCCTCGGGTGTCAGTCACCATTTATGCAAAATCTGTTCCCCTTCCCCCAAGAATGTTCCTGACCAAATTTGGTTCAAATCAATTCATAACTTTATGACAAGTAGTGATTTAAAGGAATTACCTCTATTTCCCCTATTGGGTCCCGCCCTTTTGGCCCCTCGGGGGTCAGAGTCACCATTTATGCAAAATCTATTCCCCTTCTGCCAAGGATGTTTCTGACCTAATTGGGTTCAAATCCATTCATAACTTTATGACAAGTAGCGATTTAAAGGAATTACCTCTATTTCCCCTATTGAGCCCCGCCCCTTTGGCCCCTCGGGGGTCAGATTCACCATTTACGCAAAATCTGTTCCCCTTCCCCCAAGAATGTTCCTGACCAAATTTGGTTCAAATCCATTCATAACTTTATGACAAGTAGCGATTTAAAGGAATTACCTCTATTTCCCCTATTGGGCCCTGCCCTTTTGACCCCTTTGGGGTCAGAACCACCATTTATGCAAAATCTGTTTCCCTTCCCCCAAGGATGTTTCTGACCAAATTTGGTTCAAATCCATTCATAACTTTATGACAAGTAGCGATTTAAAGGAATTACCTCTATTTGCCCTATTGAGCCCCGCCCCTTTGGCCCCTCGGGGGTCAGATTCACCATTTACGCAAAATCTGTTCCCCTTCCCCCAAGAATGTTCCTGACCAAATTGGGTTCAAATCCATTCATAACTTTATGACAAGTAGCGATTTAAAGGAATTACCTCTATTTCACCTATTGGGCCCCGCCCTTTTGGCCCCTCGGGGGTCAGAGTCACCATTTAGGCAAAATCTGTTCCCCTTCTGCCAAGGATGTTTCTGACCTAATTGGGTTGAAATCCATTCATAACTTGATGACAAGTAGCGATTTAAAGGAATTACCTCTATTTCCCCTATTGGGCCCCGCCCTTTTGACCCCTTTGGGGTCAGAACCACTATTTATGCAAAATCTGTTCCCCTTCCCCCAAGGATGCTTCTGACCAAATTTGGTTCAAATCCATTCATAACTTTATGACAAGTAGCGATTTAAAGGAATTACCTCTATTTCCCCTATTGAGCCCCGCCCCTTTAGCCCCTCGGGGGTCAGAGTCACCATTTATGCAAAATCTGTTCCCCTTTCCCCACGAATGTTCCTGACCAAATTGGGTTCAAATCCATTCATAACTTTATGACAAGTAGCGATTTAAAGGAATTACCTCTATTTCTCCTATTGGGTCCCGCCCTTTTGGCCCCTCGGGGCTCAGAGTCACCATTTATGCAAAATCTGTTCCCCTTTTGCCAAGGATGTTTCTGACCTAATTGGGTTGAAATCCATTCATAAATTTATGACAAGTAGCGATTTAAAGGAATTACCTCTTTTTCCCCTATTGGGCCCTGCCCTTTTGGCCCCTCGGGGGTCAGAGTCACCATTTATGCAAAATCTGTTCCCCTTCTGCCAAGGATGTTTCTGACCAAATTTGGTAAAAATCCAATAAGAACTTTTTGACTAGTAGCGATTTGAAGCAAATGTTGACGGACGGACGGACGGACGGACGGACGACGGACGCCGCGCCATGACATAAGCTCACCGGACCTTCGGTCCAGGTGAGCTAAAAATAATAGCAAAAAATACATAAAATTTGAAAAAAAATCATACACGAAAATCATTGCGAGTTTATAAGTTTTAGTATTAATTATGATTAGTCACGATGAAATAAATTGTATCTTTTTTATCATAAAAAACGGAGCTAAAATGATGGTTTTAATAAGTACCTATGCTTTATACCTGTACATAAAGTATCAATTATATTATAATTGTTGCGAATCTCTTTTATATAATTTCACTGACAACGATCGTATATAAATTATATCTTTCTCAAGCATTTAATCGTCCTTAATCCCTGAGACCATGGCATGTAAAATAAGGGATAAAATCTGTATATGTAGAAGTTTGTTGTAGACTTCAACACTGGTATTCATACGGGAGAGAGATTTAGTCTATTGTAGATCATGATGATTATAATATATTACTTTCTAAGGGCAAATTTGTTGCAAATAAACTGGTTTAGGTTTGGGTGTATGGTTTAAACCTGGTTTTCAAAACGGTTTGTAAACTAAAACTGGTTTGCTCTTGAGAAACAAATGCGAAATTCTAGTTTTCAATATGGTGTCTTTGGGAGAAAAAGCTTCAGAGCAGTATTTGAAACGTTAATACCTCCTGAACGCACAAAAATTCCCCGAATCCCAAATTATGTTGAAGACATACTTCCACAATTCAATGCAATGACAAACACAAGGGAACACTGTCATACCAATGGGAAAACAATTATTAATATTTATAATTTATATTTTATTTGTCCAGTCAAATGACACTACAAGCCATAGCTGGCAAGTTTGGAGCACGTAGCGCACTTCAAAAGCACATTCTGCATGTTGACAACATTCGCCATCTTGTTTTCAGAAACGAAATCTTCCAAACCACAACCGGTGGTGGTTTGAATGGTTTAACAAGAGGCCCATGGGCCTTAACGGTCATCTGACAAACACTTACACTTACAGCAGGGACACACACCCCAATCCAGCATTATTACCATAAATTATTTATCGCAGCCAGTTATGTTTTAGATCAAATTTGGTTTTTATCCATTTAGCTTGTCCAGGAAGAGCAGCATCATAAAGCAAAATTTTAGCCAAGTTCCCATTTTTGGGGCATGCCCCTCTGTCCCAATGGGTCAGACAAGACTCATTTATATCAATTAGGATTGCCTTTCCCCAATGATGTTTCATACTAAATATGGTTGTAATCAATTCAGGCATTAAGGAGGAATTGCATTTTTAAGAAATGTTTAACCTAAGCGCTCCTTTTGCCCCATCTTTTTTTCCCCAGGGGTCAAACCTGTCTCATTAAAAATATGATTGCCGTCACCTTATGTTTCACATCAAATTTGGTTGTAATCCACCAAAAGGTTAGGGAGGATTAGGATTTAACAGCAAATATTCACCAAAGTTCCCCTTTTGGGGCCCTGCCCCTCAGGCCCCAGGGGTCACACTAGCCTCGTTTATATAAAATATGACCACCCTTCCCAAAGGATGTTTCATACCATATTTCGTATTAATCCACCCAAGGGTTAGAGAGAAGTAGGATTTATAGCAACAATTCACCAAAGTTCCCCTTTTGGGGCCCCGCCCCTCTGGCCCTAGGGGTCAAACCAGCCTCATTTATATAAAATATGACCACCCTCCTCCAATGATGTTTCACACCAAATTTGGTAATAATTCACTATGGGTGTTAGGAGGAGTAGGATTTTATAGCAAAATTTCATCAAAGTTCCCCTTTTGGGGCCCCGCCCCTCTGGCCCCAGGGGCCACACCAGCCTCATTTATATGAAATATGACCACCCTCCACCAATGATGTTTCACACAATATCTGGTTGAAATCCACCAAAGGGTTAAGGACGAGTAGGATTTTATAGCAAAATTTCATCAAAGTTCCCTTTTTTGGGCCCGTCACTCTGGCCCCAGGGCTCACACCAGCCTCATTTATATAAAATATGACCACCCTCCCCCAATGATGTTTCACAACATATCTGGTTGAAATCTACTAAAGGGTTAAGGAGGAGTAGGATTTTATAGCAAAATTTCATCAAAGTTCCCCATTTGGGGCCCCGCCCCTCAGGCCCTAGTGGTCACACCAGCCTCATTTATATAAAATATGACCGCCCTCCCCAAATGATGTTTCACAACATATCTGGTTGAAATCCACTAAAGGGTTAAGGAGGAGTAGGATTTTATAGCAAAATTTCATCAAAGTTCCCCTTTTGGGGCCCCGCCCCTCAGGCCCCAGGGGTCACACCAACTTCATTTATATAAAATATGACCGCCCTCCCCCAATGATGTTTCACACCAAATTTAGTTGTAATCCACCCAAGGGTAAAGGAGGAGTAGGATTTTATAGCAATATTCACCTAAGTTCCCTTTTTGGGGCCCCGCCCTTCTGGCCCCAGGGGTCAGACCAGCCTCATTTATATAAAATATGATTGCCCTCCCCCAATGATGCTTCAAACCAAATTTGGAAGTAATCCATCCAAGCGTTAAGGAGGAGTAGCGTTTTGAAAGAAAAAGTTTACGGACGGCGCACGGCGGACGGCGGACGGCGCACGGCGGACGACGACGGACGAAGCACGATGACTATAGGTCATCCTGACCCTTTGGGTCAGATGACCTAATAAACTAGTTTAGGTTTATCAGAAACAAATGAATGAACCGGTTTCAGTTTAAATGTGGTTTGAAACTGCTTTACTCAACAAATGGAAAGTTTACAGAACCGGTTCGAAACTAAAACTGGTTTTAGGAGAACAAATTCGCCCTAAATTAAGTGTCCTTCATGACTAGAAGCGGGTTTTGTATAGAATATAACGAATGAATTTACTGTACGTGCGTATCGTCTTTTCTCACAAACCAGAGTATCCAGAACTGTTGTATTGTTGGTATGTTTATTTGAATATTAATTTGCGAATGAAATGGCACATTATTTTATTTTAAAATGTTGATGCTCTGTTCCTTTCTTTGGTAATGAGTAAGAAATGGTAAACACATAACTAATATACATTTATTGGTGATTGACCGATTATTACACCAGTCTGTGTTATCCAAGCGGTCATTTTCAGAGTCAATTTCACTATTTTTTTATTTTTTTTTTAAACATAAACTTATATTGTTGGATTCCGACTTCTTGTCCGCAATATTCGCCAAATTCAACAACCTCAAATCTCATGTCCAGATCGTATTCAGACATGTTTGTGCTGCTACTGTTCACACTGTCCTCTATGCTACTGGCCACCATAACAGTCACTCCGTTCAACCTGTGACGTCATAGACTGAAGAGTTCCAAATCAGCGTGACTGACCGATACGCTGATTAGCAGTCGACCGACAGGTGCAAATCGCGTACTTCGATGTGTATATCTCGGCACTCGGCCAACCGATTTTGATGCGGTTTGCGATATTCTTCTTTGGTGGTTACAAAGAATAACATATTTGATTATCGTTTTTCGTTCAGGGTACACTTTAAGCTAGACATCAATTGTAAAGCGAGTAATTGAGATTTCAACATCAATGATAGGATATAATTGGTTAGTGTGAACTGATTGACTGTTTGGTTACATAATTCTTAAAAATATTACTCCCCCCCCCCCCCCCCCCTTTTTTTTAATCATCTTGGGATTGAAGAGGCCTATTTCCTCCTCAGCTTCCCCTTAGCGGAATTCACTGCCATTTTGATTCTATACTAGTTTTACTCTGAATAGTTTCATATCTATCTTTTATCATAACATTTCAACATAACAATCTTGTTGATGAACAGTTAACATTTATATTTTTTGCAATTAATTATGTTTAAATAGCATAATTGGTAAGAAGTTAAGAGTAAAGTGACGTAGAATTCTCGTTATCTCTAATAATCAATGTTGACATCTCATGATCGATTGTTAGAAACTGGTTGCCTTTAGATATCAATTAAGATCAATCATTTGGACAACACCAAATGAAATCTGACTTAATTGGACATTATTTCCCGTTACATGTACAGAGTAACCTGTCAGAACTGATTATCAACTGAAACATCATGCACCAAGTACCTGTGTCTTAACAGCTGAATATCAAGTTCTGTTAATATGTACATAGAAATGCTGCATCAAGATTTACAGCCTCTAATGTAATATGATAGCTTACCTTTCATTTTCTTCCCTGAATCATCAGTGCTTGTTGTGGAAGTCTGGTTTAACTCGTCCAATATCTGACTACAAGGTAACACATAACTTGGTCAGCAAATTTAGAACCTAACACATTTTTCGGCATAACCGTATACTATTCTTTTGGCCCCGTGATATGATGCGACAGGTGGCGTTACTGGTCAAGATGAAGTATGTGATTGGTCAATGTAGCGGTGAATGCAAAATGCAGATATACAGTTAAAAAAGAATCATTGTTAAGATTGAATGCAAGATGAATAAGTGGATGTATCTTTTCAAATGACACATTAAGACAATTATATTCCTGATTCAAATGCAGTCTTATAATCACCAAAAATGATTCAAACTGATATGATTTTGTTATCCGTGCTGAAACGCATTAGTTCGTTACTTTATTTCACCAGCAGTTTTACATTATAATCACCAGCATTAAAACTATTTAAAGCTGTTTATCTTTTTTTAAAGATATTTCTTGTTAGAATATATATATACAATTCAATTTCATTGTGGCAGAGTTATTGAGACCCTTACATCTTGTATATTACCCAAGTTTAGGAATAAAGTGAGTTTCAAAGCTAGGTATGAAGTTTGGCATCCTGTCACTGTGGACTATGAGTTTCTGGTTTTATAATGATTTCTAACAGTCAGGGACAAGAGACTTGACATGTATTCAGAAAGATTTAGAAACTTTTACCTGATCGTGGGGACGGCCATTGGATCAAAATCATCCACCTGTTCAACGTCTATAGGTACACAGACTCGACCTGAAATCACAAACCATTCAATCCTGATTTGTCATTTACACCAAAGGGCCAGGGGCAATAGCCCAGCAATTTTGATATGAAAACCATACAAGCCTTTTACTGTTTTCATAGTTACTGTTAGTCATTAGCAGGTCAAAACAAGAGACAGAAATACATGATTCAGTCTTTTGATACAAGTATAAAATTATGTTAAGGCTGTAGTGCAACACTTGTAAATTAGTACCTGTTTTAGGGTGTATGCAGAAAGGACTTTTGAGGAGATGGTTGACCCCCTTACTGACATTGACGTCCAGGCGTGGGTAGCAGTACTGTAACATAATCTCCTCCACGATGTGGTGTGAAGCTTTAAAGGACCCCTGTCACACATAAAACCAAGCTATTATACATACAAATCAATACAGAAGGCATATACTGATCCACAGTGCATGAATGTAGTTTTTTTCTGAAGATTAATTATAGCAAACCTGAAAGAATTTCCATGAATATGTACGTGCCACAATTAAATGGGTCAAAATGCATTTCATATAAATCAATATGAGCCTTCTTTCAATTCCAAGCTCTATCTCCTCTTTACCATAACTCGGTATAGAAAATAAAATGTTAGTTATGAATCATTATTTCCCTCAATCCCCCCCCCTCCCCCTAATAGCAACTAGGCAGTACAAACCTTGGACACACAGTCTTTTTCTCTCTTCTCAATAATTGCCCACCAGTTGCTGGAGTTACTTCCCTTGTTGAAGTCTTCCTCTAATGTTGATCTGAGCAGTACTCATTGTTAAGGCTAACAACATGCATAGTTACCATAGCAATACTCAGTCACACAGTGTTAAGATATCGAGGTATCTCCAAAGCAACCATTCAGACATACCAGGAGCTTTACTTTATCATGACAGGAACAGGTGGAGAAAATAAATTTACTGTCAAAAACTAGAACACTGACACGTCAGAAAGGGCCCCGCTATGTGTCTGACCCTTCAGGGTAAATGTAATAATTATTGTCAGTGTTTTTCCTGCCTATATAACTGGGTGCGCCAAACGACCCCATTCTCAATGCGTTTTAGCCTGATTTTTTCCCAAAATCAGCTCGAAAATTCCAAATAACATTTGTATGACGACTTTTCACAATCAATGAAAAAATTCCCAGTTTCGTTTTTAGGAATACACTGGGCACTGTACAATTGGTTAGCAATGTGTGTATTTGGGTGTAATTTACAGTTTGCGCTCAAATTTTCCCAATTTGGCATATTGAAGTTTTCCCAAAATACCCAGGAAAAACACTGTAATATTGTAATATATTGACATGAAACTATTAGATATATGTTTTTGATTAACCTTTGCTATTGTTTCATTAATGTTAGCATTAATAGGGCCACTGACAATACTGCTTATTATTATTGCATGGAAAAGCTAGCTAAAAGAATTCTACAAGCATTACACATTTCAAATTTGTTTCAAATCTAATATCAAGGAGCACACAAACTGATATAAACTCAATGCAGTTATTCTAATAAGGTAAACTTGAGAGGGTTTTCTGAAAAACAAAACATACCAAATGTGAAGAAAAGGGGAGAAAAAAAGGATTTTTTAAAATATTTTAATAATGTCCTTTTTTTGTCATTTGAGGTATAAGAAATCCAAACCAGTACTTTTTTCACCTTTTTTTGTTTTAAAACTTTTTATATTTAGACCCAATCAACTTCAAAATTTGGTCGCTTGACACCAACTTACCTTCATAATGTCATAACAAAATCTTTAATACCATTTAAAAAATGTCAATCCGACCTTAACATATGACCCATTGACTTTGAACTTTGGTCAGTTGATATCTTGTTTGATTGTGACCAACTTAAGATTTACCATTTAAAAAATGTCAATCCGACCTTAACATATGACCCATTGACTTTGAACTTTGGTCAGTTGATATCTTGTTTGATTGTGACCAACTTTGCATAAGTCATAAATTATGCTAATGGAAGACTGTAATAGTATTGTATATGTATGTGTGTATTGTGGTTTTATGTCAATATGTAAAATGTTACATCGAAAATCGGCTTCCCTCAATACCTGTATGTACCAATTTTCTCCGCAATCAAATAATATCAAAATTTCTACCAATCAGAAGCCTCTGTTTCATTCCAATGACAACACAGGTTTTGGAAAGGTGAACCATTGTTCCCTCAAAACCCCTATATACCAATTCTCTCACCAAAATCAAACAATAACTAAATTTTGACCAATCAGAAACCTCCATTTGTTACCATGGCAACAGACGGTTTCATAAGTGGTACCATTGTGTTTGGCTTCCCTAAATACCACTATGTACCAATTTTCACCGAAATCGAACAATATCGAAATTTCAACCAATCAGAAACCTCCATTTGTTACCATGGCAACAGACGATTTTGTAAGTGGTACCATTGTGTTTGGCTTCCCTAAATACCACTATGTACCAATTTTCACCGAAATCCTCCAACTCTTGTCAATAATTTGGCGCAAAAGAAAAAAACGGACAGACAGACAACCTGATTACTATAGGGCACCGCATCTTTGATGCGTGGCCCTAATAAACAATTCTGCAATCTGCTATAACTAATGTTTCAAATTTATATAAAAGCATATCAAAAACAAGATCATTCATTGATAAGAAAATGTCAAAATTGTTTTGACTGCTAAAATCCAAAAGGGTCGATTACCTGGCATTTTGAAGCCGACCCAGGATGACCTTGACCGTTGACCTTTGAACTTGTGACCTTGAACTATGAGTTTGATCATTCTGTCAGTTAACTCTTGGTTTATTTCTTGACAACTTTGCATAATCGAATAGTGAACAGTTAAAAACAACAAAGATCCAGTATTTTCATGTTAATGTTAAAATCCAATATGGCCGCCTAACAGCCATTTTGAATCCGATTTGCATGAAATACTACACATCTGATCTAGGATGCATGAGGAATCATCAGTTCCAATTTGATACAAATCCTTCAATCATTTTTGTGCAGAAGAAAAAAAAGCGGACAGACGGACGGACGGACGGACAGACAGACGGACGGACGGACGGACAACCTGATTACTATAAGGCACCCGCATCTCTCGATGCGGGGCCCTAACAATAATTTTGATTATTATGGAGTAACTGGTGGCTGTATTTAACTAATAGTAGACTTAAATACAGACAATGCTAAAGCTTCGTTTCATCAGTGAAGTAATATCTTTTGAATTTATCTTCATTTTAACTGGGAGTTCACAGTATAAATTTATATACCTTTGCATGAAAACAACAATCCCCCCTATTCAAGTATTGAAAAATAAAAGATATTTTAATCTATAAATCTCCAGTAATATGTTCTATCCAAAGCACAATACAACATATACCAAAGGATATCTTCATCTGGTACAAGAGCTAACACTTTCTTCTGTTTTTCCTCATCACCCAGGAAGTCCTGTTTCTTGATAGCATAGTCATGAAAGCTTTGTCGTACAACGTCTATAGACTGTCTGATGGAGGGATGGACAGGCTCATCCAAGGACACCTTCCTTGTCTGTTGTTCACCTCCCTTCAACAAAATTGTGTCTCATAACATGCAGATTTTGAGTATATGCCTACTTTTAAACCAATGAAACAAAATTGGTATTTTTACATAAAGTTTATAGTTGCTTTCTGACAGGAATCAGGAGTTGTAAGTCTAGACATGGATAATTTATCACTGTTTCAAAAATATCAAAATACCAAAAAGGTTGCTCTACTTCAATATGATACTATTTGAAATATTTCGTTATGACAGTTTTTGTTTTAAGCAATAATTCCATATCTGTTAACAACCCACTCATATCCAAATTCAATAAAAAAGGCTAAAGGGGCCTGCATCACTCACCTAGATAACTCAGAGCAATGATCTAAATGTATTACCTCTATTTCCCTTATTGGGTCCCACCCCTCCTGTCACAGTGGGATCAGATGGAAAGTCATCATTTATGCAAGTTTGTTCCACTTTTCCAAGGATGCTTCTGGTCAAATGTGGTCAAAATCAGTTCAGTCCATTATGACTAGTTGCAATCTTAACCACTTAGCTATGTTTCCCCTCTTAGGCCATGCCCTTCCTGCCCCAGGTGGACCAGAGTAACCCTATATGCAAACTTTGTTTTCCCATTGCCCAGAAGGTGCTAATCTGACCAAATTTGATTAAGATCCATTCAGTAGCTTATGACTAGAAGCAATTTAAAGGAATTATCTCTCTGTCCCCTAAGCCCCGTCCTTCCTTCCCCAAGGTGATAATTCATGCCAAATTTGTTTTAATGTACAGAAAGATGCCCTGACCAAATTTTTATCAAAATCCATTCAGTCCTTCAAGACAAGTAGCGCTCATTAGTTGACATGTGACAGACACTGCACCATGGCATTAGATTGGACTATCCAGTTAAAAAGAAAAATACTAGCAAATTCTACGTCATTGTACTACTGCAATAAGCCCATTCCTTAATTGAGTCAACATGTTAAAGTTGGGATTATTGAAGAATATATCCAATACCTTTACAACACTTAAATATTCTGCTATGGCTGTGCGACCCTGAGCTGAAAGTTTCCTGGCAACCTCATCACAAACCCAGCAATGGACACCACGACGTCCAGAATACACCCACAGTATGTGTTTAAAACCAAAATCATCTGAGAAAAAAAACAAAAATTTCTGTAACAATGGACAGAATTCAAATTTTGGATTAAAATGGTTGGGATTCTGCTAATGTACAAATTTTAGCGATATTCTTATTTCAACTTTTTTCACTGCAGAAGCATTGTGCTAAATTATGACAGTGTTATTCACATTATCTATGTGCCATGTCTACAGAAAATATCAGAATGAGCTCAATCTTCATTTGGCTAATTTGTTATAATTTGGATATGTGTAAAAATCTGAAAGTGCACCAAAATCAAAACATTTACAGTAGCTTGTAAGAGTGGCTGACTTACAGTTAATGAAGTATTGAAAATGAATGACTTTTCTACTCTGAATCCTGTGTGGCTGTGATACATACCTCGTAAAGCTCGGTCAATTATCTTTATCGCTATCTGCATGAGAGGCCAACACCGACCGCATATGCCAGCCCCTCTGTAAAACAAATTCACTCAGGTTATACGTCTTCTGTGTGGTAATATATATAGAGGATATTGAATGGTTTCCCGTTAAATATAACATATATTTCACGAGTATGACAGAATATCGATATTTTCACGAGTGAAAAATATTGAATATTCTGTCATACGAGTGGAATATATAGTTTATATTTACCGGGAAACAATTCAATTTTCTTTTTATTGCATTTCATATACTTAAAAACAAAATTGAAAACATCGAAAAATTGATAGTCAAAAAGTGCAGGAATCAGTAATGACGTCACCTCTTTGTGACGTTACTCCACGCCAACTTGACGACGCCATTTTGAAAGGACTGATCAACGTAATTTGAGCGTTTTCTGCTGTTATAGAAGCTGTGCATGAATAGCTAACGTCAAGTGAGTATTTTGTCAAAAACTAGTCTGAAAATTTCAGAAATACAGCAAAATAACCAATTTATCTATCTCCGCTTCGGTTGGAAAAATCAAACGAGGTGAATACAAAGGTCCGCTCTGATTGGTCAAAAACAGAAAACTTATATTTTCACTACAAAACTTATATTTTCACTGCAAACCTTATATTTTCACTGCAAAATCTTATATTTTCACTGCTCATCGCTGCAGTGAAAATATAAGTTTTATTAGTTTGATAAATTTCTGTATTTCACTGGCAAAAATGCAATAAAGATATATTAAAACTGGACACATTTTCATTTGCTGGAGTTTAATGACCTTGTGAGTAACCAGTATACCCCAATATGAATATTAGTATATTATTACACATGTATATGATAGGGTTGGTTGGTTTATATTTACATCATCAGAAAAAGAGCTGATGCTTATAAGCCAGCGTGACAGGGTGTTCCCTGACACAGGTTTCATGCGACTTATACACAGAAAATCATAAAAGACTCCAAATTAAACCTTTGCATCATTGGGATACATTGTAATTAAAAAATTCTGCCATACAATGAAGAAATAACAGTTGATTTCAATTGACAGCATTGTTATACCGTATAGCAGGAAGTTTTAGCGGGGCTTTAATTTGGCGGGTCCATATATAGATTGCCAAAATTTTAACTCCGCCAATTAAAAAGATGCGAAAATTTCAATTTTGCCAATAGTTTCTGTACCGATCGTCATTTACCTTTGATAACTACAGAGAGTAACGAGTGATACATAACGTTGGTTGTTGTCTGGCAACTGTCGGCTAAAATGCCGATAGGTACATGCGAATAGCTAGTGAACAACTACTCACGATTCATGTATAGCAATACAAGTATGACATATACTGCATTATAACTAGTTTTTGTGAAAACAAAGCCATCTACCCATCTACCCATACCATTCAATGAACTGGTGTTAACACTTTACCTGTAGACTCATTGTTTAACTTACCTGTACGCATACACATCATACAATAGATGACCAAGGCGATATCATACGGTTGATTAAATTCTCTTTGTCTGTTGCTTGTACACATACTCATATAAACACTTATTTAGCAAATCTACGTGTATGTGTTTGTCTAAAGATTTTTGGTAATAGTTTTTGGTTTCGAGACAGAGGATCGATAATACACAACACACAAAAACATGGATGTATGGACATAACATAATTATCTATATATAACTGTAAGTAATATATCTGCTCGACGCCAAATTAAAACCCTTGATTTAAGGGAAATCGCTAATTTTTAACCCGCCAAAATTTAACTTTCAGTTTTCATGACCAAATCGCCAAATTTTATGACCCCTAAAATTTCCTGCTATACAGTACCTGATGACCATCTTGGATGCTGGTACTGCTTTACCATGATTTTTTCAATTTCAAAATATCATGGGACTCAAAAATTTCAAAATGAGACTCCCAACTTTACATTTGAGAGTCCCTGGGACACTGCATAACAATATTATAGAGAAAACCTTGGCATGATTTGTTTTGATGATGTATTATGAAAATATGTGTATAACATCATGTGTTTTATGACCAACCCATAATTGCTGTACTTTTGCTTAGTTGCATTGAAAGATGTTTATTTATTTAACAATGTTTACATCAATGAATGAGAGTGAACGCAACACAGAGTGCTCTAGTAATTAGACAAATTCTATTGATAAAAAAAAGTCCAAATAAATCTAGATCTGTGCATGTTGCCATTGATTCTTCCAATCATTTCAAAATCATGTAGGTGAATATTGATTTTTTCCCCGTCAAAGAATGAAAAGAAAATGATCAACTGGAAAACATCATTCTGCATAAAAACAATGAAAAATTAATGAACAGCATAAAATTGTATATCCCTAGTATACTGCACAGTAGTTCATGTCTATAACTACTTACGAACAGCATGAACGGACATCATCGTAGTCCGTCATGTCTATATCAAACACTAGCTCCTTCTCCTGTGCCTGGAATGCTGCAGCCTTCACCGTCTTGTGGTCCTTGGGCTAAAATACAATGTCGGACCATAACTTTAAATTATTGCATGCAAAACTACAAACTCCCAAGGGCCTTAACGGCCCTCTGACTTTTAAGACCCAAGTACTATTGTAGTATATTGTATACATAAGATAATGGTACTGTTGACCTTTGCATAGTTGCCATCTTTAATTTCTGACCAAACCAAACATAACCATATTTGGTCAGTATCATCTAAGGATCCTTACAGGCATGTTTGAGCTGAATCAATCCCATAAGTGGAACTTAAGAAGATTGAAATGTGTTTTTCAAGATGGTTTCCATGGTGGCCATCTTGGATTTTGGACCAACCCGAAAAATAACATTTCTTCAGAACATCTAGGGATCATCTTTTATTTGCAGGTTTGAGTTGAATCTCACTGGTGAAACATGAGAAGAATTTTGAAATGTGAAAAGTTTACAGACAAAGTCTGATGGCTATATGACCAATTTCAGAGAAATGGCAGAAAACAACGATCTTAGTTAATCAAGGGGCCATAACTCTATCAAATGATGTCTGGTGAAAGTGGCAATCAAACTTGACTGGGCCCTTAAAGCATTTTTAACCTTGTTACCAAGTTTGAAAAAAAATCCAATTAATACTTGTTGCAATTATATCTATTTCGCAGAAAAGAAGAGTGAAACATGGACAGGCCCAAACTACTATCCCTCGTTTTGGTGAAAGCAGTGGGTACTAAATGAATACTTTTGTAAAAGGAAGGACTCATGAAAAATATCCTACCCATGCTGGGGCTTTAACTAGCAACCTATCACTAGGCTAAAGGGAAATTCCCACTAGTCTGAGCTAGTAAAGTGACCTATACTCTCCACTTTAACACTACCCTTCCCTTCAAAATCTCTTCCCTCAAAGACAACCACAACCTTGGAAGCCTCGAGCTCTCAATCTCCTAGAAAGCTTATTACACTTTGAATACATTTTGGATAACGCTTGACTGCGCATATATAAAAATCTCCTGGGATTAAGAATTCAGATTAACTGAAGGACTAGGAGATATGGGTAGATGAACATAGTCCTTTGGATAAGGGGATATACGTATACCTACCCTGTGTGAAAAAATAGCACCAATATCAATTTTGTACGGACATCGCTTTTGTATCTCTTTTTCCATCTCCTGTTTGTCTGCAAACGACTGATAACGAATGTACACATCGTCTTTTAAGGTGAATGAAAATTCCCGATTTGTGAAATAACTTTTAGGGGCTGAAAAAGATAAGAAAATAAAATAGTACAAGATTAATTAAAGAAATAATGCTTGTGACAAATCAAAGGGCCAAAGGCCCTGAGAAACGTCAGGGTCTGTGGTCATATTATAAGAAATTTAAAATTGGATTTTTTAGTCAGACAGTTACATTTGTATCAGATGAAATGTCTTCATCTGGCCCTGGTATTTCTATTCTATATATATTCAAGAAAACATGTATAACATATATATCAGCTGACAACTTTACAATAGCTGAGTATAGTTCTTTCCCCATTTCTTTAATGCTTGTGGAAGATTATTGATATACTCCGAAATCAGTAAAGCTGCTTGTAAACTTTGAAAAAAAAAAAAATCAACTGAACGACAAATCGGTCTATTAACAGAAAATGTTGTTCAAGTAACTACAACTAAAGATAAAATCCAAGATGTACACAGCCAAAGTTTTTTTTTTATTTCATTTATACTATAAGATGTTAATAAGGCCTATACATCTATTTTATGACCACTAGTAACACATTTTAACTCCGATAGAAACTGCAGTCGCGTTGTCCGACGAGACATATCTAGTTTTGACACCAAAGCCAGTACATCGGTCACAACAAACAAACAACAAATAATAAACTTATTTAATAAAATTCTCACAAAAAACGGCAATGTAGTTTGTTACAACTTGCCCTATATTCCTGGTAATATTTCTTGCGTATTCTAGCGACATACAAATGAATATGAAACTGCGAACAGTCGTTGACATAACCGCCATTTTGGCCGACTAGTGATGAGTCACGTGACAGCTGAAGTTATCTCGTGGAATGCTCAAGTGCATTTGACTACGTAAATAGTGTTGGTTTTAGGCTTATATGAAATGTTCCTGCATATGAACTCAGGATGAACAGATGTGGATAGTTTCTCGGTGAATGCATGTAAATTTCCACGACAATCAAACTGATTTTTCTACTTTCGTTTTCAAAGCAGGATCGAGACAGAACTACGTAATCCTACGCTAACAAAATTGCATATACTGACGAGGAAAATGTTTAGGAAAATGTTTATATTTATACTCTAAAATAGTTTAGAACACCAAACATTCATATTTGATTTTAATGAATTTTCATGCGCAAAACAAACTGCACATATTTCACAAACAAATTCATAATATCTAAGGCCTCTCCTGTTCTATTCTAAACGTCCGTACAGGGCTACAACTTACAAGTCTACAGCCAACGGGTAACCAGGTACGGGTCAGGTTGTAAAGGCCGAGTACCCGGGGCAAAAAAATTGTACCCGTGACAGCCCTAGTAAATACCCATAAAGGTGGTATAGGGTCTCATGTGTTGAAGGAGGGAGGAATGTAGCGGAACTGGACTGGGATGAATGCCGGTGACCAGGTAGCTCAATTGGTAGAGCATCCAGCTAGTGTTCGGAGGTCCCGGGTTTCGAAGCCCGGTCTAGCTGCTTCATTTTCTTCTTCTCGTGTTACATTATTTGCGAGCTTGCCTACCCTTGTTTAAAGCATTGGGAGTATGCTTAGCAAGGGGATATTCAAACTTGTGGTCTTTGTTGGGGAAGACTTGAAAAAAAAGGAGGAAGGAGGAGTGTAGTGGAACTGGACTACGTCAATCATCAGCGACCAGGTAGCTCAGTGGTAGAGTGTCCGTCCAGATTTTGGAGGGTCCCGGGTTTGAACCCTTGTCTAGCTGCTACATTTTCTCCTACTTCTGTTGTATGACTGTGTTTAATTAGGATTATGATAGACAACTATACTAATTATAAGTTCTGAAGAGAAATTTCATGCCCATACCTATCACCGTTTTACCTAAAAGATTAGGTTATTGCACTTGGGAACTTGTGACCAGCACTTATTTGTGAAACAATTGATCTCAATAGTTACAGAACCAGACTGGGCTGAGCGCTAGTGGTAGCTCAAATAATCAGAATATCTCTAGATTTTGGAGTGTCTCTAGTTCGAGTCCCGGTCTGGTCGTTGCATTTTCTCCCGTTACATTTGACTCCAAACTAAATACCTACAGAGGTATATGTCCAGTTCTGCTACATATGAAATGTGTGTCTTCAGGGTCAGGACTTGATTGAAGGTCTTACCATGGCCACTTCACAACCGCTCGGGGAATCGAACCACCATGAATGGCAAGTGCGTTACCACTGCGCCCCCCCCCCCCGCATTTTTGCAGATAGGGAAATACTATTTTTTTAACGAAAAGGAACCCAGTTAAATGCTAATGTATTTACATAAGGAAGGGTTATCTTGAAGGAATCGAATGACAGGGGGAAGGGGGTGGGTGAGGAGCAGGTTTATTGTCTCGTATATCAGCTGATCCTTCATCGGTAAAACAACACTTGCTATGGACCCAGTCCAGTTCCGCTACAGCTACATGATTACCTCCTCCATAATTCAGCCAGCGAAAGTAAGGTCCGTATGGAAACAATTTCTTGTAGTACATCGGTAACAGATCCGGCAGTGAAGCTGGGTCATAGCTCGAGTCGGTTTTGTCACCCATTTTCACAACAAATTTGGCGCCAATAAACCGGAAGTTTATATATTTCTTACTCAAACTAATCATGGCGCCAAAACGTCACAAAATTCCGGATTGTCTCAGATAAATTATGCCCCCTAATTATGATATTGTAAATAATTACTCCATATCAGGATAGTACTGCTACTGTCACTGAATTAATTGGTTTGTTGGAATGATATTTAATTCAAGGGATACACAAGGAAAATGGCAAACAACAACACGCTACGCCATAACAAACCGATGATAAAAAGATCTAGCTGGTGCTAGTTATACTTACAGAGAAACCTACGTAGGGCTACTGGGTTTACTATCACGGAATACGGTATAATGTCAAAGTAATATACAAAAAAATGTACATGTTACGAACATAAAATAATCAGCACAGTTGTTAGATCAGCATATTTGCTTTGTAACATGGAGGAGGTACGGACAAAAGCCCCCCCGGACATTAGGCCCCCCGGACATTAGCCCCTAGGACAAAAGCCCCTCCGGACAAAAGCCCCTTCACACTAATCAAAAAGTGGACAAAAGCCCCTTCATAAAAAAAATGATATTTATTTTTTTAATGATTTTTAATTGCTACATATACATATGTCATCAGTGGCTTCGGCAAAAGCTCCTTCATAAAAAAAAATTATATTTATTTTTTTATGATTTCTAATTGCTGCATATACATAACATATGTCATCAGTGGCTTCGGCAATGTAAACAACCGGTTCCAACAACAACTACTTGAACTGTTACATAAACAATAAGCTGTTACACAGGTGTTTGGTAGGTTTTTCATTGATGTAGTGTTCTCCTGGAAAGAAATATATCATTAATGGCTTCATTGTTTCTTTGAATTTAATCATTCCTAAAATTAAACTTTTCTTATTACAACGCAGAGCAACATGTTTGGTTACTATAGGTACTTATTATATTATAATTTGAGACACTGCAAATAGGGATCAAATGTTTATCGTTTTGTAGGCATTTCTTTGATTATCAATATTTGCAGTATATTAATTAGGAAGTCAAAAATTGTGTAATCATGCAGTAACAATATGTTCACCATGGAGAGTTTCCTGAAATTTTCAGCTTACTTAATAATATAAAGTTTGAAAAAAATAAATTATGATGTTTAACCACAGACATATAATGCTACACTGACATTGAACCAAGGCCCTTCATTTTCCACACAATTATTCTCCAAATTTCAGAGATAAAAAGAACAATATATATATATATAGTTTCTGTTTTTCAAAAGTACAGATTTATATAAAGTATACCAGCTAAATTTATAAAGAAGGGGCTTCTGTCCGGGGGGGGGGGGGGGGGGGCTAATGTCCGGGGGGGGCTTTCGTCCGGAGGGGCTTTTGTCCTAGGGGCTAATGTCCGGGGGGGCTAATGTCCGGGGGGGCTTTTGTCCTACACTCAACATGGAGGGACTCGAACCCGGGACCTCAAAACTCTAGACGGACTCTCTAACCATTTGAGCTACATGGCCACCGTTTAGTCCAGTCTAGTTCCACTGCACTATTCTCGTTGTCACATTCAATCAAATGGATCGTATCCACTCCAATTAAGCAAGCCTAAATGGAAGAGGAAGATGAAAAACGATAAAATTACCTGACGGAGCTTGTACATACAATGTACGTTAATTGACCACCTCCAGCTAGATGTCACCATATTAACACCCCCAACCCCAACCCCCTCCGGCCATGGACGGTTTTACCCACAGCTTATACATGTATCTCCAATGCCGGCACAGGTAGGACTGTGATCTAAAGTTCTCTGGCTGCAGTTCAAAGGAACCTTGCAACTTACCTGTGATAAAAAATCACAACTTACCTGGCTGTGATCGGGTGACAAGTTGACAAACGGTGATGAGTACACAAGCAAATTCACACATTTTCTAATAATCTGATATTTGTATAATTGTTTATAGCCAAGTTCAGGTATCAAACGCTATTTTTACCAGCGGTTTTATCAAGCAGGGACATACATATCTTATATGTCCCTTTATCAAGTAACCATTAAGGAACATAAAATGTCAAACTTTTCCGGAAAATCAAAACCGGGAATAATATGCATAGCAAAAAATATTAGGAGAAAGATCCTACGGTCGGTTAATTTATGTACATGCCTGTGATATTTAAATAAGACACACTAAAAAAAATCCTTGCACATGTTTCACTTTTTTAATGACCGTTCCTTTAAATATCGTTATTCAATAAAACCGAAGACGAGTAAAGTTCTTTATTACTTTAAGCCTTTCGGCTCAACCGTAGGCATGTGTATTATAACAAAATTATTGATCACTTTCGCCACATACCCACAAGTGTAGGACAAAAGCCCCCCCCCCCCCCCCCCCGGACATTAGCCCCTAGGACAAAAGCCCCTCCGGACGAAAGCCCCCCAGACATTAGCCCTCCCGGACAAAAGCCCCTTCTTTATAAATTTAGCTGGTATACTTTATATAAATCTGTACTTTTGAAAAACAGAAACTATATATATATATATATATTGTTGTTTTTATCTCTGAAATTTGGAGAATAATTGTGTGGAAAATGAAGGTCCTTGTTTCAATGTCAGTGTAGCATTGTATGTCTGTGGTTAAACATCATAATTTATTTTTAAACTTTATATTATTAAGTAAGCTAAACATTTCAGGAAAGTTGTCCATGATGAACAAATTGTAACTGATTACACATAATTTTGACTTCCTAATATACTGCAAATATTGATAATCAAAGAAATGCCTACAAAAGCAATACATATATATGGACCATCATTTGGAAAATCGTGCCAAGCCCCTGTGTATATAATCGACGGAATTTATCGGGTACCTGTTTCCGACTTCGTAATTAGTCTCGCCGGATGTCGGAACTACAGCTGAGGCGCGGTAATTTCCGTTCGACTTCCGTGTTGTTGTAATGGGTTGGTTTGGTTTGTCAACAAACACGAACAGATGAAGAGACATGAGGATATTGGCATTTCTCATGGCTGTGTTTGCCTCCACAAATATAAGCACAGGTAGAATCGATCGTCGTCAACTTTTTATATCAATCGCTGAATCGCGAATACCCAAACAGTAGCAACACCTGTAGCTAATTTTATCGGTCCCTCGTTACAGATCAACTGATACAGCTTAAGTTCATATCTAACCGTCCTCAACAATATGTCGCCACGTCAGTATTTAATATACAGTATTAATATGGATAATTTCGATAATTGCTTGACGACGATAATTTAGCTCCGTTTATGACGTTGAAAAGTTTTATTTCTTAAGTAATACAAGGGGAGACAATTTAACAGCTAACTGATTGCTAGTTTAAAGTTACTTTGTATTTGTTTAATGTTATTTACTTTCCTTGGGATATTGTGCATGTTTAAAAGAATCCAACCTAAGAAATGTATACAGTTTTCCTGTTAACAACAAAATACCTTAAACCTACATTATAAGCTACTTAATCTTTAATTTCCATAAATTAGATTAAAGAATATGAAGTTTTTACAGCTAAAGTTATGGTTGGTAAATGTGTATTTTTAAGAAATTCGGCAATATGTATATGTAGAGTAAAAATGATAGGGATAAATTATTACAACACATTTTATATATGACATCAAACGATTGTCTCTGTAGAGATATTCATACTATATCAGATAATCTGAGTCATAGTTCTCATGTCTGATATAGAAATTAATTGGGAGTTATGTGATAAACAGAATCTTAAGCTTGTGTCTATGTTGTATGGAATATATTAATCTTGTTCAATAATTTTATATGCCACTTGTTGAATTTAGTATAGACTTGTGTCTTATAAAATTATTGAACTTGTTTGATGAATATTAATTACGTAACATGTGACATAACAACTCATGAACAATCATCCATTTTGATTATAATTTACAAATTATTTTTCTTACAGGGGAACATGATATAAGGCTGAAGTATTTTGAAACTCTGAAGATATCTGACATAAAATTACGAACTCGAAGAAGCATAGATCCAAATCCGAAGTCTCATTTACATCAAATTTCCTTTCATGCTCTTGGAAGGTATGTGAGGTCTGAACAAGTCAAAATTTAGAAGCAATCCTCAGGGATAACTCTGGCTCTTAAAACCTATGGGAGATTTTATGAGATTAGCAAAATTCCTATGAGATTTGTCTGTATAAAGAGGTACAATTTTGAATTTTTAATGAGATTTTTTTGAAAAACATCAGTAAAAATCCCCAAATCTCTGCCCAAAGCGATCCCTGAATCCTATCAGAACCATTCAAAAAGAATGATAAGGACTAAGCATCTGAATGAACTCCTCCCCCCCCCCCCTAAAAAAACAAAAAACAAAACAAAAAGTGTTTTTATTGTAAAATGTATGTACTGAGCCATTTCCTATTATTTCTATAAAAAAGATTTAACCATATTTGAATATTATGTATAATGCCAAATAGCTCAGAGAAGCACCCAAGCTTAACAGAAGAGTTTGATGACAAGTAACCATTAATTATATATTTGCTGTTTTGCTCAACAGAGACTTTAATCTTGATCTTCGCCTTTCCACCATTATATCACCTGGATTTAAGGCTACTATTGTAGACAGAGAAGGGAAAACACGCAGGGAACCTATAGACCACACACAATTCTTCAGTGGAAAACTTGCAGGTAAATGGGAGAGATATGACACATGAGATAACATGGTAAACATGCCGGGAGTGTTTGATGAGTAAAATAAGGATATGATGTTAACCGGTAAATCTCCTGTTGAAGTGAATTTGATTTCCAATTGAAAGCAGACCACCACTTTTTTATGTACCAAATATGTTCCAAATTGGCAAAAACTATCTTCATTTTCAT
The DNA here is from genome assembly GCF_902652985.1 of Pecten maximus. Taxonomy (NCBI): domain Eukaryota; kingdom Metazoa; phylum Mollusca; class Bivalvia; order Pectinida; family Pectinidae; genus Pecten; species Pecten maximus. The sequence continues at coordinate 18,061,804 of NC_047033.1, read as the reverse complement.
GTATCCTTTTTTTTTTTTTTAGATTTTTTCTTGCTGTTAATGAATTAGTATGTTTATCCATTAAGAACCATCCCTTAGATTTTCCCGGTATTGGAGCATTCTATCTCTTCAACATAATTTATTTTTTATTTTAAATTTATTGCTATCTTTTGCTTTTGTTTTGAGGATTTTGGAAAGTTTGCAATTGTTCTAATTTTCTTAATTTATTTCATGATAAAGGACACAGTCACACTCGCCCCCAGGTAGTGTGTACATTTCAACAAGGTATACATTTCTAGTTGAAGCAATTCTTATAATAATGCATGATGTATTAAAATATACGCTGTACATATTTTTATAATTTATCAGACATTTTAAAAGTTTCATTATTTTTCATATTTTTAGCCCACCATCATTAGATGCTGGGCTTTACAAATTGCCCTGCATCCATGGTCAGGGGTCCCTGGTCCGTTCGTTGTCCATCCATCCGTAAACAATCCTTGTTATCGCTATTTCTTGAAAAGTACTGGAGGGATATTTTTCATACTTCATGTAAAGGTTCTCCTTTGTTCTTAGTTGTGAAAGGGGCTGCAGTGGCCGAGTGGTTAAGGTATCCCGACACTTTATCACTAGCCCTCCACCTCTGGGTTGTGAGTTCGAAACCTATGTGGGACAGTTGCCAGGTACTGACCGTAGGCTGGTGGTTTTTCTCCGGGTACTCCAGCTTTCCTCCACCTCCAAAACCTGGCATGTCCTTAAATGACCCTGGCTGTTAATAGGACTTAAACAAAAACAAACAAACAAATCTTAGTTGTACCAATTTAATTTAGATTTTTGGTCAGAAAAACAATATGGCTAACTGATGGCCATCTTGGATTTTTGAGAAATAACAAAATGGCTGTTTTAAAAGGCCTAGAGTGATGTTTCTCGAACTTCACATGTAGGTTTCACTTGTTCAGGTGGTTACGAGGAATAGAAGAATAAAGGGAAAAATAGAGAAGATCAGTCTGGCATAGAACCAATACAGATCATTTAAGGATTGGAGCCAAGATCCCTTTGGGATCATTCCGGATCAGATTAACAAATTATGGAAAATCCTGGAGCACATCACATGGGTGTACCTATATTAGTAAACATGTACTTCTAAATTCAACAATTTTACAAAGTGCCTTACTATAAAACAAAACCATACATCCAAGCATTTTAAAGTTATAAAGCTTGGGAGTTTTAATTAAATCTGGAAATAAAAAATATAACATTATTGAAATAGTGCCATTAAATGTAGAAATTAATTCTGCTAGTGTGATTTCTAAATTTAGAGCTTCTCATTGTGTTTATTTATTTGTAATACAAGCTGTATATTTTTGTGTAGGTGATGCTGAGTCGGACGTAACAGCCCATTGGGAGGACGACATATTGATGGCCAGTATAAGTACTACAGAAGATGATTATGTGATAGAGGTAGGTTTTAATCATCAATTATCCTGATTAACGAAGTATCACAAAACATCATAATTATTTTAGATGGATAAGAATCTAATTGGAAGTTCACTTTCTCTATTTGGAAAAAAAATTAATATTACAGATTAAATTAAACAATTTATTGTTGTGTTGCCTTGTTTATATATTTTGTTATTAAGAATCTCTTCTTTTTTATCATTATTAAAATATGCAAAATCATTTCTCAGTTAAGATATTTTTTCTGTAAATTAGAGTTCAAGTTATTTCACCATTAATACATATTTTCTGTAAGGTGGTAGTTTGTCCCAAATAACACTGTTGTCATTCCATACCTATATGTAACAGCCGTCCTGGCGCGTCCTTCCTCCGTCCAGTAACCATAGCATTATAGCGTACAGGAAGTCTGACTTGATATTGGACCAACACTCGGACGACACTGGATACAGGTATTTATCATCTACATATATATAAGTATTGTACTGTATTGGAGTATATAAGTATTGTACTGTATTGGAGTATATAAGTATTGTACTGTATTGGAGTATATAAGTATTGTACTGTATTGAGTATATAAGTATTGTACTGTATTGAGTATATAAATATTGTACTGTATTGGAGTATATAAGTATTGTACTATATTGGAGTATATAAGTTTTCTACTGTATTGGAGTATATAAGTATTGTACTGTATTGGAGTATATAAGTATTGTACTGTATTGGAGTATATACGTATTGTACTGTATTGGAGTATATAAGTATTGTACTGTATTGAGTATATAAGTATTGTACTGTATTGGAGTATATAAGTATTGTACTGTATTGGAGTATATAAGTATTGTACTGTATTGGAGTATATAAGTATTGTACTGTATTGGAGTATATAAGTTTTGTACTGTATTGAGTATATAAGTATTGTACTGCATTGGAGTACTCTATTTCAGAGTATTTCAACAGCAGTGCTATTTTTACACATTTTGAATTATGCAGCAAACATTTCTGGCTTCAATCAGATGTTTGTCAGAATTTGTTAACATTATGCCTTAGTAATCCTTTGAGGTATTTTAGTGTCACTGATTGTAATTATAAAGCAATATTTAATGGTAAGAATCTTAAACTATTCATTATCCATATGATTAAGGAATACAGGTACATTTAACAGATAGGTGTAGACAAAATCACCAATGATATTTTTCTATATTTATTAACTTTGTTCCTTAAAGGGAAAGATTTTGTGACGGAACAGACAACAATATTCTTCGAGATGAGGATTTAGAACCGAAAAGCGTGGAAGTTAATGAAGGTAAGTATGTAGGTACTACAAGGTATACAATTCTGTATAGACTTCCAGATGTTGCCTGCTTGTTTATCTATTATTTTATAGCAAGGAACTTTGACTGAATTTTAATTAACAGCATTCCCTAATGAAAACATCTCACATTTGGGTTGATTAAAATTTAAATGGACTGAAAAGAACATTTTTCAGAGGACTAAAATTAATTGAGAAGATGTTAACTACATTGAGAGATATAAATCTACAATTCAATTTACTACACTTTATGAAAGAAATACCCTGTTCATATTGAAAGCCTTGAATGCATTTTAAAGAAAACATTTCCACTGTAAAGGAAATACAATTAATGTTACACTCCAGTTTTTTATGTTATGACTGTATAAATAATTAATGTTAATTCTTATAATTTAATTTCGTCTTATACACACCAAGATATTTCACTGTCTTTGGCGAACTCTTTTCTGTGATAAATTATTACGCAACGTCATCAGCCAATCAAAAATGACGTTACATTTCGCAACGTCAAAAATTTTGTTATGGAGGTATAACAAAATTATTTCAGCCAATGAAAATGCGTGTTTCATACAAAATTAAATTATAAATGATAAAATTGCTCTCTAATTCATACCCACATACTGTTTATTTTTGTTTTATAGATGAATCAGAGATGAGGGAGAGAAGGGACACCTCTAGTCAGATAGCTGATCATAAATCCTGTCGTCTGTATGTTGTGGCTGATTACTCATTTCATACCAATATTGGAAAAAACAAAATCCACTGGACAGCCAGTTATCTAGTAAGTTTGTTTCCTTTTGTTACCATGGTGACTGTAACTGATTCCAATGTTAGATAATATTTGTGGCTAAGGTTAGCTGATATTTGGTAATAAAAGACTTTTGAAAAATGTGGGAGGAGTATGGCAGGACTGGGAAAAGTCACTACAAATAGCTTGGTCTAAATTATGGATGACTGAGGTTATGTAGTCTGTGTTTCCATTGGCACCAACACCAGATATTTTAGACATTTTGACATTGACTTGAGTCCAATAAAATGTCTAACATCTGCTGTTTGTATCTAGGAATGTCTGGCTAACTCTGCTGTAACGAATGACTCATCCTAGTTAAAGTATGTGTCCTCCTATTTGTTGTTGAAACATTTTTAAGTCAAAGGTCCAGCTTGGTTTCATCTAATCAAATTGTTGCTTGTTAAACATCAAGAAATCTTTAAATGCAAGAAAGTTGTAGTGCATGCAGTACATAGGTCAGTATATAGGACATACAGTACAGAGGTAATTATATAGGACACACAATACAGAGGTCATTATAAAGGACACACAGTACAGGGGTCATTATATAGGACATGCAGTACAGGGGTCATTATATAGGACACGCAGTACAGAGGTCAGTATATAGAACACAGTACAGATGTCAGTTTATATGATACAGTAGAGATGTCAGTATATAGGACACAGTACAGAGGTCAGTATATAGGACATACAGTAGAGAGGTCAGTATATAGGACATACAGTAGAGAGGTCAGTATATAGGACACAGTACAGGGGTCAGTATATAGGACAAACAGTACATATGTCAATATATAGGACACACAGTTCATATGTTTATATATAGGACACACAGTAGAGATGTCAGTATATAGGACACAGTACAGGGGTCAGTATATAAAATATACGGTACAGAGGTCAGTATAGAGGACAAACAGTAAATATGTCAATATATAGGACACACAGTACGGAGGTCAGTATATAGGACACAGTAGAGATGTCAGTATATATGACACAGTACAGAGGTCAGTATATAGGACATACAGTGCAGAGGTCAGTATATAGGACACACAGTACAGAGGTCATAACATAGGACATACAGTACAGAGGTCATTATATAGGACACACACTACAGAGGTCAGTATATAGGACATACAGTATAGAGGTCAGTATATGGGACATACAGTACAGAGGCCATACAGTACAGAGGTCAGTATATAGGACATACAGTACAGAAGTCAGTATATAGGACATACAGTACAGAGGTCAGTATATAGGACATGCAGTACAGAAGTCAGTATATAGGACATACAGTACAGAGGTCAGTATATAGGACATACAGTACAGAGGTCAGTACATAGGACATACTGTACAGAGGTCATTATATAGGACACAGTAGAGATGTCAGTATATAGGACACAGTACAGAGGTCAGTATATAGGACACACACTACAGAGGTCAGTATATAGGACACACAGTACAGAAGTCAGTATATAGGACATAGAGTACAGAGGTCAGTATGTTAGACATATAGTATAGAGGTCAGTATATATGTTATACAGTACAGATGTCAGTATATAGATATGACACCCAGTACAGAGGTCAGTATATAGGACATACAGTACAGAGATCTGTATCTTTAGTGAGTAAAAAGTTAGTTAACTATAAGGCTAGTATTGTAGTTTCCTGTCTTAGAGATGTTTTACTTTGAATTGGTAAAGTTTACATCTTAAATGTGAAGATTAAAGTTATTTAAATTACTCACAATTATTTTATTCTTTTTCAGATTAGCATATTAAACAAAGTAAATACAATATATAAAAAGACCAAATGGCCTGATGACAACTCAGGGTTGGTTGGTTTTGGATTTGAGATAGCAGAGGTAAGATTATTCCTGTATGATATATTTACAATTTAGGGAATTTATATCTGGATTCAGGATCTGTTTATTGTGATACATTTAACTGATAATAAAGTATTTAATACAAACATTTATTTGATTTTGAACCTGACAAACATTCTTGTTACCACCAGTTAAAGATCCATGAAGCCTATACTTATGGTGAAGGGGACCATTACAACATGCCTGACAGGAAATTCAACACGACTAGACTACTGCAGGTACAGTCTCCAATTGTAATCATACGTCTATTGAGTAGTGATCCAGTAACAGACCAAGTTATCAGATCAACAGGAAACCATAATTTGTATAATAACAGATACATACCATATTTATCTGCAAATAAGCCCCTGCCCTCCTTCATTTTTGCAGAATCATCAATTTTGAAATTAATAAGCTAAATAGATTTCACAAACAAGCCCTACCCAAACTTTAATACTAAACTTTTTACACTAAAGGAAGGGGTCTTATTTGAGGATAAATACGGTACAGTATTCCAAAAATATAAACATGACTTCATCATGTGCGTATGTACTTATGTAAGTTAGAATTACTTCTATATTAATATAAAAAATGAAATATTATATTCCATATTATTATTAAACATTTTAGTATTATCTTTCTTATTCATAGTTTAATGTTGAATGTCTGTTAGGTTTTCAGCAGAGGTACAGAATTCCAAGGGTACTGCTTGGCTCACCTATTTACATATCAGAAGTTTGGACGAGGTGTACTGGGCTTGGCCTATATAGCCTCATATAAGCCGAATACACCAGGAGGAATATGTTCACCTTGTGAGTAATAAATAGTGGGAAGCACTCAATATACAGTCACCTTATAAGTTATCTCAATATACAGTGACGGTATAAGTTATATCAATATACAGTCACCTTATAAGTTATCTCAATATACAGTGACGGTATAAGTTATCTCAATATACAGTCACCTTATAAGTTATCTCAATATACAGTCACTGTATAAGTTATCTCAATATACAGTCACCTTATAAGTTATCTCAATATACAGTCACCTTATAAGTTATCACAATATACAGTCACTGTGTAAGTTATCACAATATACAGTCACTGTATAAGTTATCTCAATATACAGTCACCTTATAAGTTATCTCAATATACAGTCACCTTATAAGTTATCTCAATATACAGTCACCTTATAAGTTATCTCAATATACAGTCACCTTATAAGTTATCTCAATATACAGTCACCTTATAAGTTATCTCAATATACAGTCACTGTATAAGTTATCTCAATATACAGTCACTGTATAAGTTATCTCAATATACAGTCACTGTATAAGTTATCTCAATATACAGTCACGGTATAAGTTATCTCAATATACAGTCATTGTATAAGTTATCTCAATATACAGTCACCGTATAAGTTATCTCAATATACAGTCACTGTATAAGTTATCTCAATATACAGTCACCTTATAAGTTATCTCAATATACAGTCACCGTATAAGTTATCTCAATATACAGTCACTGTATAAGTTATCTCAATATACAGTCTCTGTATAAGTTATCTCAATATACAGTCACTGTATAAGTTATCTCAATATACAGTCTCTGTATAAGTTATCTCAATATACAGTCACCGTATAAGTTATCTCAATATACACTCACCGTATAAGTTATCTCAATATACACTCACCGTATAAGTTATCTCAATAAGTGTTGAAAAGTCTAATTAGCTATTGGCAACTTGAATTTACAAGTCATGGAAATGTATTGGACTAAATTAATGAAACAACCATGATGTATAAATAAAAACCTGAACCTGGCTTTTAACGATATAAAGGTAGTGATTCACTGATAAAGTCTATAGATGTACATACATTTATCCTGCAACTGGCACTGCCTTTTTGGAATACACCCACCATATATATTTTTGCTGTATACGAAAATTTTTTAGAATCTTAGCATGTCCGTCAATTCGACTGACCTTCTTCCAAGTGAAACAACATTTAAAAGGCAAACATATTTGAGACATTGTTGATACTGTTTCACTTAAAAAATGCTTATTTTTGATGACTGTTGAATAAAGAAAGACACAAGTGAGCGAGCCTTGGCTCACCACTTTTGTCTTTCTGTCCCCAGCCCAAAATACAGCTTATATTTTAAGACACTGACCATGTATTCTCTTTTGTCTTGTCAGATGATTTAAAACGGAGATCAAAGTAATGTTCATGTTTCTAGGAAATGATTTAATTCCATTAATTTTGCTGCCTTTGTTTTTCAGCTTTCACAGTGGATGGTCACCTGTCCACTCTAAACACAGGCTGGAGTACTTCAGCCAACAGTCAGGGAAATAGAGTTCTCTCCCTTGAGGCAGCGCTGGTCACTGCTCACGGTACAGTATTATCTACCAGCTAGCTTATCTCTATCATGTTAATGGTTGTATCTCTATCATGTTATACTTTCAAACTTTATAATTTTGCCTTATATTTTTTTCCTACAATGTTAGCTTATAAACTACATAAATGTGTTAAAAAAAAAAACATTTAAAACCTGGAATTGAGAATATGTGCTACATCAATTCTATACAAAATATCAATAACTGCAATTTTACAATGCTCATACGTCTATTGACTAATGAATGTTTCCTTTTCACTCTTTTGTTTATGTGTGATGTCTTTGCTGGATGAACAGAATTAGGTAAGTGACTTTTTAACATGTCGTATCCTTTGTTAGCAAATGAAGAATCCTATCTTGGCTAAATATTTTACCTTATTTTATTTGAGAAAATCTAATTGGAGTAAAACAATTTACACCCATTAAATTTTTGCTTCAGTTGAAAAGTGACAGACTTCTGGTGGATTTTTTCTTGTCAAAAATAATAAACAACTGATTGTAGGTCACAGCTGGGGGAGTGAACATGATGCCAGTCTAAGATGTTCTCCAAAACGTGAGGAGGGCGGTCACTACCTCATGTATCCCTACTCTGTCACTGGCTACGAGACCAACAATAAGGTCAGTGCATAGGTCAAAAGATAAAGGGGTCATTATATAGGTCAAATGGTACAAGGTCAGTATATAGGTCAAACAATACAAGGGTCAGAATACAGGTAAAACGTGACAGGGATCAGTGCTTAGGGAACAATTTAGGGGCTAATATATATATAATGATATTGAGGTCAGAATTTATGTTAAACTATACAGGGTCACATAAGTAAAACAAGGCAGGGGTCAGTTTATAGATAAAACATCGCAGGGGACACAAAGCATAGAGATCAGTATATAAGACATACAGTATATAGGAGATAATGTATATTGGGCATACAGTATTGAGATCAGTATATAGGACACACAGTACAGAGGTCATTATATATATAGGACAAACAGTACAGAGGTCAGTATATAGGACACACAGTACAGAGGTCAGTATATAGGATACAGTAGAGCTGTCAGTATATAGAACACAGTACAGAGGTCAGTATATAGGACACACAGTACCGATGTCAGTATATAGGATACAATAGAGATGTCAGTATATAGGACACAGTACATAGGTCAGTATACAGGATACAATATAGATGTCAGTATATAGGACACAGTACATAGGTCAGTATACAGGTTACAATAGAGATGTCAGTATATAGGACACAGTACAGAGGTCAGTATATAGGACATACAGTACAGAGGTCAATATATAGGACACCGTACAGAGGTCAGTATATAGGACACAGTACAGAGGTCAGTGTATAAAACATTTGGCTAAATATGTCAGTAGTTAGGGTGGGATATATTTGCTATCTTTCATACATGAGTAATTTGATCTATGACACAGTTGTTTTATCTTAATAGCTTATTTCTTCATTGGCAGTATTCATGTATGTATCAATATTGTGTACTGTATTGAAAGTACACTTACATGTTTTACATGTTTTTTTTTGTCCTCAGTATTTCTCACCCTGCAGTAGGAGATATATATATGTTGTTATGAAGTCTAAAGCCAAAGATTGTTTTACAGGTAAGTATAATCTTTATTGTACAGAAGCATCTGAAATGTCTCAATATGTCACAGGTGTATAATCTACAAGAGTAAATGCTCCGCTGCCGTTTGTCTAATCTAGCCATTTGCCCGTATCATGTATTGCTGCATCCTCAGCATATCCCCCTTGCCACTTTCCTTGCATTACAGTTTGAGTATTAATTGCATAGTGAAGTCAGAACTCTCACACTGTTGTTATCACACCTGCAAGGAAAATTTACATCTTAGTAAAAATCCTACAAATGCTGTTTCATTGCAATTACAATTAGGCTCACACCCTATATTGAATTTATGTGTTAGACATCTTGGTCTATAACACGATAAGTACTACCTTAAGGTATAAGGAATGATGAGGCTAAATTTCATTATTTTCAGAATTTGTGTTTTTATATAAGTTTTCAGAAGCAGTCTTTCACAGGGTAGTATGATGTAACTCTGTAAAAATTTTAACTTGACAGCTAAGAGGAACTCCTTTTCATTCTGTGGAAACGGTCGTATAGATCAGGGTGAGGAGTGTGATGCTGGGGTGTTTGGTGATCAGTGCTGTAACAAGGAGTGTCAACTGGTGGACGATGCCAATTGTAGGTAGGTAGAGGGGAGACAGGTTACTAAGGAGTGTCAACTGGTGGACAATGCCAATTGTAGGTAGGTAGAGGGGAGACAGGTTACTAAGGAGTGTCATCTGGTGGATGATGTCATGTGTAGGCAGCTATAGGGAAGACAGATTACTAATGTCAGCTTGTGGATGATGCCATGTGTAAGTGGTAGAGGGGAGACAGGGTGCCTTTGAAAACTAGAAATTTTTCTTATTGATATGAATTAAATCACTTTGTTCCTCAAATGACTGATTACAATGCAAAGTACTGTAATCAACTCTGTTTGAAAGATAAACATGTCTATTTAAATAAAGGTTACTCTGAAAATGGTAATTTTAACTAAAAGTTATCATATAAATGTTTTGTTTTCAGTCCATGGAATTTTGCCTGTTGCCGTAGTAACTGCAAGGTGGCACCTTTTGGCACTATCTGTCATGACATGCCGGATGACACTATCAGTTGTAAGGGGACGGCGTATTGCGAGTATCCTTTTAATATAGGTCGAGAAACAGTGTTATCTAAGCTGCAAGTTAAGTAAAGTAGACCAGACTGCAGGGAGATCTCTGATGTTGTATAGTCTTCTGTACTTATTATACCCCCGCAACGAAGTTAGGGGGGTATACTGGAATCAGGTTGTCCGTCCGTCCCTCCGTCCCTCCGTCCGTCCGTCCGTCTGTCTGTCTGTAGACACATTTTGTCCGGACAACTCCTCCTAAACCGAAGGGCCGATTTCAATGAAACTTCACACACGTATTAATGAGCATGTGTAGATATGCATGCCACTTTCTTTTTCTCAAAATTATAGTTGCTATGGCAACTGGTCACTATAAACAGGTTTTCCGATAAGAACCATAATTTTAAGTTTGTCAGGACAACTCCTCCTAAACCGAAGGGCCGATTTCAATGAAACTTCACACAAATATAGAGGACCATGTGTAGATGTGCATGCCACTTTCTTTTTCTCAAAATTATAGTTGCTATGGCAACTGGTCACTATAAACAGGTTTTCTGATAAGAACCATAACTTTAAGTTTGTCAGGACAACTCCTCCTAAACCGAAGCGCCAATTTCAATGAAACTTCACACTAATATAGAGGACCATATGCAGATGTTCATCTCACTTTCTTTTCCTCAAGATTATGGTTGCTATGGCAACTGGTCGCTATATTACTGGGTTATCTTGGCCTGTAATTAAGAGTTCCAATTCACCATTGACTCGTGCAGATTACGGGGGTATTAGTCAGCCATCCTGGCGACAGATCTAGTTGTTTTTATGGTTACTGGACCGGACTCATGTATTCTATTTGGAATCCATTCTAAGGAGACTATCGTATGTACAGAACTACCTATACCAGACCTTTGATATCGTTTTCTTTGTAAGCCTCATGTTAGTCTGACTATTAACTCCTTAATTTATTTGCCTTCTGTTGTCTAAGCTCTTTCCATGTACTGGTGGTATATTGCTGAATTATAAGGCAAAATATTCTATGAAAACTTATGATACATATTATGGAGATGAACTTGACTGCTTTTGTTTAAATATTTAAAGACAATTTAACCTCTTTATAAACATTTTCTTTAATGAGACACAGCGGGATAAATATGACATGTCCCAAACCAAAGGATAAGGCTGACAACAGTTCCTGTGTGGATGAGTGAGTAATCTCCCTTGGTTGATACTCGATATGTTTTAAGTATTGTTAGTAACAGTAGAATTTGCCCTAAAGACAATACTGTATGTATACAACAAAAACCTGTCTGTAAAGGCCACCTGTATATAACAAAAACCTGTCTATAAAGGCCACATGTTTTAAGCATATATATAATATGTGTCATGGCCACCTGCCTATATAGGCCATTTTTGTCTGGATTTTACTGTTGATATTTGAAAAAATAAATCTTACACATAATTTGGACCAAACTTAAAGTACCGACAACAGCAGCTCATACAGAATTACTTAATAAGGATAGAAATAAAATGTAATTTGTACAATATTTTATGTAACAAATGATAAGGGTGCCATATATAATCCGAACATTTAATACCTTGTAACAGGTGTGTCTTGTATTAATGCTTTATACATTATAGTAGTCAACATCTTTTGTAAAAGTCATTGTAGATTCTAAGTGTCTGTATCGTGTTTGATCGGTGTATTCATAAATATACCATGTCTGTGTTACAGAGGTCGGTGCATCGACGGAACTTGTCTTGGATATTGTGAACTGAGAGGAAAAGTTGCTTGTATATGTCCCCAAGGTAGATATCTGATACACATTATCAGTTTATCACAATAACTGGTTTGTATTTGTGTTTTCAGCTGTTGCCTAAGTCAGCTATTGCCATTGCAGTTTCTTCATTATATATATACTGTATCTGGTCCAAGATTTGTTTTCTTCTCAAAAGACATAATAGGCACTACTGTTATATGTATGCAATGTGTTGGGTGATGTTGAGATAATACTGTGATAAGGGAGGTAAGCCAATCGGCAATTCCGGATAATGTTGCATCCGCATCAGCATCCTTTGTTTATTATTATGTAATGATCCGGGTCACGGATATGCTTGATAAGAAAAATAAACGACATGGCATCCTACAACACTTGTTCTACTGTGTATAACCATAACACCCCCCAAATTATACGACATGGTGGAGAATCCGGGGTCGATCTTCAGATAAGTACCTCTTCGCTTGCTTTATGACCATTATGAACTTTTGAGAACTACCATTTTGTCCTACTTTGGAGAACACTGAACTGTTTGTGTCGAGCCAAAATCGTACCATGATACCCATGTGCTTTTCGGCGGGAAAAAAATGCCGAGATATCACAGATACGTGATCTACCGGTGAACAGAACTTTGATGAACTTTCGTCATTCTCAACACATACTTCTTTGGATTGGACATACGTGTACTATAGTATTATCTTATTTGTTCAATGGAGATACTTCATGCTGATCATTATATTGTTTTGAACTGTCGCCTTTTATATCGACTTCTACCATGTGCTTTCCAGCGGGGAAAAGTCGCGGTTAACGAATGTACCATGTGATTTTTAAACTTTGATGAACATTTACTTATTTCAAATTCACGTCAATGCCATATATCTTCGTATTGCTTTGCCATGATCATAATGAATCTATGGATGAAAAAATGGAGCTAGTTGTAGAAATACCACATTTTGCTGTCGGCAATGTCGTCCAATCAATCGGATCTGGCATCGACCATTTTATATTCTGATGGTGAACTGTCTCAAGACATTTCAAGTAATTTATCAACCTATGATGATCTCGACGCTTCATTAGAGGATCAGATTTTCCCAGCATCGTTCATAAATGACAACTATTTTACTGAAGAACCTTCACACAATTTGTTAACTATAAACATTCCCAGGAAGTCGACAGATTTTGACTCCATATTGAATATGGATATCTCAAAGTGTCGAAAATTTTCGGGTTTGTCCCATGAAAATGCATCAAAATTTTTACACGAGTTCGAGTCTTTCGCTACATTATATTCCCTTCAGGGAGATTATTCTGCAGACTCTTTAGACAAGCGAGTAGCAGCATTCCATTTATTATTGCAAGGACCCGCAAGGACATGGTTTACCTCTTTACAGTTAATGCGAGTACCTGCAGTTGTCCGCTACCAGTCCGGCTCTCCTTTTAGAGAACCAAAATTTCATGAACACGAGTTTATCAGTGCATGAACCGCTGGAAGATTTCTACGCCAGATTGATGGAAAGAGGCCAAAGGATAGGAAAATCTGATCTTGAGATTTTGTCTAAATTTATGTCGGCATTGCCGGCAGACCTACAGCGATTTGTTGGCGCCAGTCAACCTAAAGACAGTCGTGCAGCTTTAACAGCGGCCCAGATGGGGTCACTGTATGGTTGTCGTAATGCGCCTGCACTTGCCGTTTCTCACATTCAGCCACAACCTTCCCAGAACACCACTGATTTCAACTGTATGGTTGAGAAGCTCTCTGACCTTGTTGATGCTTTAACTACAAATTCTAGGGGGCGATCACCAACCAAAGAACAAGATACCGGAACACGTCACCGCTCGCGCGCTCCTGATACACGTTCGCGTCTCGATGAAGGTCAAGTAAGCTCATGTTATAGATGTGGTGGCAGAGGCCACAAGCAATATAACTGTCAATGGAACGGTAATGGTGTTCCTTCACCAGAGACCCTGTGTCAGCTCTGCAGCATGTATGGACATACAGCGATTACATGTTATCAGTTAAACTATCCAATCCCGGCGAGGAACACCAACCAACGGCACAACTCCCCGGGATGTCCAACATTTCAGGTGCCGCCACCTTTCCCATATTAGATTCAGAGACAGATCCAATGTCCAACAGTTCTGTAACTTCAGACTCTGACTCTTTACCATTATGTAACAAAAATGAATCAGGAGACACAAATTTCATGTACATGCCTGTCAGGTTTGAATCTACACAGGTAGCTGCTCTCCTAGATAGTGGTAGTCAGATCAATGTTATGTCATCTGAATTATTTAGTTCACTACCAGACAAATGTAAATCTCAACTAGATTTTGAACCTTGTACAAAGATTATTTTGCCTAATAAGCAGTCAGTACATATTGAGAGTAGGGCTACATTGATTATGAAATCTCCACAAGGGAAACACTGTATTGATGTTTATGTTATCAAGGAGAGTTCACAACCTTTGTTGTTAGGTAGTAATTATCTTGCAGAACACAAGCTTGTTTTAGATTTTGACAATTTTTCATATTTTTCCAAGAAAAATAACATTGTGTGTTCTCGAAGGTGTGTTATAGCCCCTAACAGTGAGTGTCGCTTATGGGCAACAGTTTCAAAAACTATGCATGGTGTACAGGGTTTATGTAAAGGTAATATGAAAATGGCAAAATGTGGATTGTTGTTAGCCAGAAGGGTTGTAAATGTTAACCAAAAGGGCAATGTACCTATTCAGATTTTAAATCCTACCAACAAACATATTACCATTGCTCGAGGGAAAGTTCTGGGTCAATTTCATGTTTTAAACTTGAATAGTGATGAAGTTTTGACAAATCACAATCCTTCTGTACAGAATGTTGCTCGTACTAAGGTTGGTCAATCTATGCCATGTATGACTGACGTAGAGTCAGACAGTGTTCATTTTTCTATGTTAGACAAACCTTTGAAAATGAAACCTAATGTTGTAGATACAAAATGTTGTCAGAATTTTGAGAATGTTGCCAAATGTTGCCAAAATGTTTCAGATGTTGTTGATTGTTTGAATGATACCTCCAATGACCATTTACTTGATACTAATGTTGTACATACCAAATGTTGTCAGAATTTTGAGAATGTTGCCAAATGTTGCCAAAATGTTCCAGATGTTGTCACTTTCTTGAACAATACTTCCACTGGTCATTTACTTGATACTAATGCTGCTCCAACCAAATGTTTTCAGAATTTGGGTAATGTTGCAACATGTTCAGAAAATATTTTTGATAATTTTGATGTCAAATGTTGTCAGAATGATACCAAAGGATGTGACCACAAGAGACAATGTTGTTCTGTTCATGCATGCCCTGCCTCAGACAGAAATATTCTAAAATGTAACCATATTTGCCACGATAACTCGTCAAGCTCAGATAACTCCAGTATACATCATGATTTTATTTCAAATCAGAGTCACCATGTAAACCATTTGAGTTTTGATTCAAAAGGGAGTAACTCTGTTGATAGTAGGTTTGAATCTTATTTTGACATTTCATCTCGGTTGACGGAGCAGGAAAGGCTAAGGTTGTTAGAACTGTTAACTAAACATAAAGATGTATTTGTTACTAATGAAAGCCCAGCATTAGGATTTACCAATTTAGTCCAACACAAAATTATGTTGAAACCAAACCCAGAGCCTAAAGTTCAGAAACCCTATAGACTATCTCCTGATAAACGCGAGGCACTGCGCCATCAACTGGATGAACTTTTGTCACAAGGAATTATTACACCTGTATCAGAAAAGGCAGATTTGCCTATCACCAGCCCTATTGTATTGGTGTCAAAACGGTGTAAAGATCCGTCAAAGTTGAATGGTACGTCGCGTGAAAAAAGCCTTGCTCAATATCGCTTTTGTTGTGATTTCCGTCACTTGAATTCTCAAATTCAACATTTTCACTATACCATTCCCAACCTACAGGAGCTGACAGAGTCCTTCAGTGACAGGGTACCAAATTTTATTACTTCGATAGACTTGTCGTCTGGGTTTTTCCAGATGGGTATCGAACCTGCATCGCAGCGTTATACCGCGTTTAACTCCTGCTTTGGGACATACCAGTTTCAACGTATGCCGATGGGCTTATCAACTGCTCCTAATACATTCCAGCTTCTGATGGACAAGGTGTTGCACGGGTTGACATTCCGCGCTTGTTTATGTTATTTAGATGACGTGTTGATCTTTTCAGAAACTTTTGAGGAACATTTATCAGACCTGGATGAAGTTTTTACACGTCTGCATGATGCTGGTTTAAAACTTGGGCCTAAAAAGTGTACCTTCGCGCATCAGTCATGCATTTACCTTGGTCATTTGATATCAAAGGAAGGAATTCGTCCTCCGCCAGATCGTATCACTGCCGTCAAGGATTTTCCTAAACCGTCGACGATAAATGAACTCAAACGATTTCTTGGCCTAATGAATTGGTTTAGGAAGTATATTTCGAACTATGCATCTGTTGCAGAGCCTTTACTTCGGCTGATGAAAAAGAATCAAACCTTTTTATGGACAATTGGACAGGATTCTGCTTTCAACCAATTGAAAGACCTTCTGGCCACTTCAGACATACTTGCGTTTCCACGTTACGACTTACCATTTCACCTAGGAGTTGACACTTCCTCCAAAGGTATCGGATATATGCTGTACCAAATTCACCCTGATCCAGATACAAACATTGACAAGAAATGTGCTCTTCCTGGTATTCACAAAGTTGTTCGTTTTGGATCAAAGTCTCTTAATAAGAGCCAGTCATCTTATGGACCAACTAAGCTTGAACTTTTGGGAGTTGTCACTAGTATTATAGACTGTGCTGACTATTTAAGAGGACGCAACTTTATTGTGGAATGCGACCACCAGGCTTTAAAACCGCTGTTTCAGAAGAAGTTCTCTGGGGCATTATATGAACGGTGGATGTCGATACTACAACAGTTTAGTTTTGAAATAAAATACAAACCTGCGGCTGAGATGGTTGTGGAGGATGCTCTAAGCAGGTGTCGGACAAATCCTGATGACCTATTTGCAAGCCCTACTGAGGATGACCCGCATTTCCCCTACAGCAATGACATACCATGTAAGATCACTCTACCTACAGGACAGGACCTTCAGGATCTTCTTAAGCCAGAGGACAGTGATGTCGACATTAAAATGGTACAGAATATTGACATCTTGCGACCGATTCAGCTGCATTGTTATGACGATGGATACGATGCTGACACTGATGATGTTGATATAGAAAAACGTGTACAGCACTGTGCTGGTCGTCATCTTAAAAAGTTGACAACACGCCACATAGAAAGCAAATCTGATATTCAGACAGTTCGCGTCACAACTTCTTATGCAGGTCAATCTCCGGAAAATCTTACTTCAGTGGAAACCAGTGAAACCCAAGATGCCAGCCACTCTCCTGCTTGTAATAGTGACATAGAGACAGTGAATGATGGAGAGTTAATTGGATATACTGATATTGGTCAGTCTGGTGTTGCGTCTTCTACTTCTGTTCCTACTGACTTTATGTTTGTTCCTCCTGTCTGTTTGACGACTCCAGAACCCTTGCCTGCTGATGGATCACAATCATCAAATGTTACTCTTGAAACAACTTGTGACTCAGACATTGATATTTTGGATGATACTCCTGCAGCAGACTCTACTGATAGGGAGACCCACCAAACTATTCCCCAGTTGGATATACTGGAAAAGACTGGTTTTTCAAAAGAGAGTATTTCCTTATTGCAAAAAGGTGATGAAATATTTAAGGATATCTATACATACCTTTCCAACGGTACATTACCTTTATCGCAGAAACGATCCAGAACCATTCTAGTCCAAGCATCGGATTTCATTCTGGTTGATGACCTATTGTTTCACTCTCGTATTGCCAAATCCAAGCGCACAAAACTATTGAGTAAGTATCAGTTAGTGTTACCGCAAGCAATGATACGAACCATATTACAGCTCTACCATGACTCTCCCATGGGCGGACATGGAGGCATAGAACAAACTTTAGATCTCATCCGTGTGCATTATTACTTCACAAAGATGGCCGAAATTGTTGGTGATTATATTCGATCTTGTCATGAATGTCAAACTCGCAAAATGACAAAGATTCCTACGCGTGCCCCTATTACTTACTTTAAGACGCCCTCTGCACCGTTTGAAGTATGGCAAGTTGACTTGTACGGACCTCTCCCTACATCATCAAAGGGTAACTCCTATATGTTTACTGCAGTTGATCTGTTCACCCGATATTTGTTTGTCATTCCAATTCCAAACAAGGATGTCCTATCTGTGAGCCAGTGCCTTTTCCAACTTGTAACTCAGTATGGAGTATGTGACTCTTTAATCAGTGATCAAGGCACAGAATTCATGTCAAAGTGCACAGCTGAAGTTTGTCGACTACTTGACATTTCCCAGCAGTTTACACCATCTTTTGTTCATCATTGCTTGGGATCTTGTGAACGCCTACATCGTACTCTAGCAGAGCGAATGACACCTTTTATCACTCAAGGGAAAAGTTGGGAGGATATATTACCTGCTATCGTGTTTGCCATGAACAATTCTGTTAACAGTAGTTCTAAATACTCGCCATTTGAGTTAATGTATGGACAGAGACCTAAGTTTCCTCTCTCTAATATTGCAGATACAGACTTCTCAGGACTTCCTAAGGATTGTCACTCTTACCTACAGCATCACATTCAACGCTTACAGACTGTTCGTACAGAAATGCATGATGCTGTTCAAAAGTCGCGTATAAATATGCAAGAACGAGTGAATAGGAAAGCTAACCCATTAGACCTTGTCACTGGTGATTATGTATACATGTCCAGTCAACCAACAGGAAAGGGTAAAAAACTCCAGCCTAAATATACGGGACCCTACATCGTCAATAAAGTGCTCAGTCCACACATGATTGCATTGTAAGTCAAGGAATCTGGAAAGCTTCTTGCTAAGCCTGTCCACATCGATCGCCTTAAAATGGCGTATGTACGTGCTCCTAACCCCTCAAACTTCTTCATTGACAAAGTGACTACTGGTATGTCAAAGATTGCTGGTTCTAGTGACAATGATGCTCAGAATAGTGCATTTGATCAGACAACTGAATTGGACATTGCTAGTTCTGATGTGTTTGATAAATCCACAGAGATAGATTCTCCTGTCGCTCATGTTGATATTGAGTCCAGTACAGACATTTCACAACCAGAACGGATACCAACTTTAACTGTGTCTACACGTCCAGTGCGACATGCCAATAAACCCATACGTTTTCGTGATCACGTTAATCCAGACACGCTCTTTACGTCCGGTTCAGCAAGTGAAAGCAATATTCATAAAATTAAACGTGTATTAGCTCAGAAGAATAATGGAGGTGATACCTTGTATCTTGTACATATCGTAGGGGAACCTGCTCAGAACGCTTTGTGGCTTTCTTCCAATTGTCTAGATACCAAAGCCAAGAAACATGTTCAACAAAAGCCACCTCCTCTAATCATATAGGTACTATATCTTGTAATTCATTGCCATTACAGTTATTGACAGTACCATGAATGCTTATGAACATTATAAGTGATTACTCTAGTGTTGTGTTCTATCATGAATATAAACTTTATTGATCTTAATGATGCCACCAATATACTTACTGTACCTTACAGTGTAGTATGGGTTTATTAATTAACTAATGATACTTCAATTTATTGATCCTTCACATTTTTTTGTCAGTAATAATGAATACTTTACCCAGAAATGTAAGTGTTCATTGGTTGTTTATTGGTTATTTTATATACCATATTTGTACCATAATTTTTGATTGACTTGTTCTAGGGTTATTGCTGTTTCAAAGTGTTTATAGTTAGTTGTGTTTGTTACAAGTGGATGCCTTTTTAATGTTCAGATTTTGGAACCATTGCTTTTGCTCATATGATCATGATCAACATGTATTATTTGCATACCTCAGGGTTTTTAAAATGGTGCACATATATACAACCTTTAGCTACCACTCATAAAATCATGTAAAATTTTCTTGACAATTGTAGTGTAACCATACTGTTACGTATATACTCAAACTATCCCTTGTGTATCTCCAGTTTATATCAGATCACATTTATTATTTGAGAGTTGGGTTCTCCGAGTATTCTGGTTCACTTTATGTACGACTATTGTCATATTTTCATGATTATTGTTAAGAGTACCATTTGTCAATGGGATTGTAGCAATATAAATGGGTTGTCTTAATACATGGTAAAACAGATGCCAGCCATATATAGCCCTACAGTATTGATATTACACCTTAATTTGTAGCTCTTGTTTCTGTATTTTTTCCTTATCATGGAATTTGTATGTTTTGTCTTTAACATGTTTTGATACCTTACCACATCATTTCTCCACACACCCACCTTAAAATTGATCATGGCTTCCAATTTTAAAAAGCCGAGGGGGGATGTTATATGTATGCAATGTGTTGGGTGATGTTGAGATAATACTGTGATAAGGGAGGTAAGCCAATCGGCAATTCCGGATAATGTTGCATCCGCATCAGCATCCTTTGTTTATTATTATGTAATGATCCGGGTCACGGATATGCTTGATGAAGAAAAATAAACGACATGGCATCCTACAACACTTGTTCTACTGTGTATAACTATAACACACCCCCAAATTATACGACACTACAGTAAATTACTTAGATTTTGCGATTACTTTATTTCGTGAACCTACCTCCTCAGACATATTTGTGAAGACTTCAAATCCTTCCTGTGTAGAAATATAGAGTGTTTTCCCATATTCACTGCCATATCCAGGTGAGCGATACAGGCCCTCTGGGCCTCTTGTGCAAATTGGTATATGGTCTTCTGACTTTATAAAGAGGCACTGGGGGTTGGTGTTTAAACATTTCTGCTATCTACTGTAACAAATGTCATATTCAGATTCGTTTTTACGAGTAACCGAGAGCTAATGCTGTCACCCCGTCATCGGCAACGGCGTCGGCGTGACAGCTTCGGCGTCCCACCCCAAAACTTTAAAGTTTTTGTGGTAAGTTTTTGGAAAGCTTGTAAGTCCAAAAGTATACACCTCATGCCCTTCTAATTTAGTGTATACATTTATTAGAGGTCTAGGAGTGATGTTATGGCAAAATCATGCAGAAAAAAATTGTGATTTTTTCGCATTTTACCATTTTGTGGACTTAACTTTTTTGGCACCAAAACTCACTTTAAAGTTTTTGGGGTAAGTCCAAAAGTATACACCTATGACCCTTCTTATTTGGTTTATACATTCATTAGAGATCAAGGAATGATGCTGTGGCAAAAATTCCTGCAGAAAAAAATTTGTTTTGGCATTTTACCATTTAGTGGACTTACTTTTTTTGACACAAAAACCCACTTTAAAGATGTCCACACCCTTCTTATTTGGTTTATACATCCATTAGAGGTCTAGGAGCGATATTATGTGACATACAATTTCAAAATGACATGCTTAATGATACATACATAAAAAATGAATGCATAGTGTGATTGCTGCCGCCGGTGAGCTTTCGCAATCATTGATTGCACTTGTTTCCTGTTCACATAACCTCCAATCCTAAAACCGATCACCATTAATAAATTGGAAATAAGAGCAATGAAAATGGTCGCGGAACTATACCCAACAGGAGGATCCAGGTTTGTCAAACAGGGATCACCCATGTAGGTGATTTAATCCAAATGGTACCATATAAGATGTGTTTTCTCCAGCACCCAGCATGAATAGGATTTATTTGTTTCTGGAGTTCTCACATCAGATATATATTTATTGGAATAGCCCCCAAAATGTCTGTAAATTCATACATGATTACCATGAAACAATTAGTATTTTAAACTTCATACCATGTGGTATCCTCCTGAGACCTAGAGGACAAACTTTTTCCTTAACTACACTGAATGGAGGTTGGTTCTTCCCCACTTTTATTTAGTATTTTAAACTGTTTTCAGAGTCAGCATGTTTTCGATGTTGTATAAAACCAAATGACACCAGTGCTGTCTGTGAGGTGGAGCCAGACATGGATAAACTTCCTAATGGCCGTCCCTGTTACCGTGGATACTGTGTTAATGTAAGCTCCAGAACCTGTCTGTCTTTTGTCTGTTTTGTACCCTAAATGAACATTTGTCTCACTTGTTAAGCACTACCTTTTAATTGTAAGCTGTGCCCACAAATCCAAAGCCATGTCTACAAGTATAATGGCCTGCCTGTAGAAACCTAATTGATGGCATACTGAAACCTAAATGAACATAGCTGAATTTGGAAATATCAACTCATAAGAATTTCTCAAAATTTTGAGGAAAAAAAAATACATGGCAGCAATACAATTATGTAAATAAATCATGTGATCCTGATATTATTCATAGGAACGCTGTTAAATATATAAATCATGTGACCTTTGTTTTTACAGGGACACTGTGAAAAACAGATTGCTGATGTCATACAGCGCTTGTTCAGTCTCATAGACAATATTACTGCTGATGAACTAGGTATGTAAATACTTATAGAGAAACAATCTAATATATTTAAAACAATAAATGTTGTTATAGAGAAACAATCTAATATATTTAAAACAATAAATGTTGTTGGGTTGTTAAAAGAGATCTTCTGTACTTGTATTGAAGAAAAGACTTGTGATATCGGACAATTCTGTCATTATGTATAGTAACATTATGGGGATGTTATTGGATACTTTTGCCTTTATCTTACGTAACATTATGGGGATGTTATTGGATGCTTTTGCCTTTATCTGTAGAAGCATTATGGGGGTGTTATTGGATGCTTTTGCCTTTATCTGTAGAAACATTATGGGGGTGTTATTGGATGCTTTTGCCCTTATCTGTAGAAGCATTATGGGGGTGTTATTGGATGCTTTTGCCTTTATCTGTAGAAACATTATGGGGGTGTTATTGGATGCTTTTGCCCTTATCTGTAGAAGCATTATGGGGGTGTTATTGGATGCTTTTGCCTTTATCTGTAGAAACATTATGGGGGTGTTATTGGATGCTTTTGCCCTTATCTGTAGAAGCATTATGGGGGTGTTATTTGGATACTTTTGCCTTTATCTGTAAAACATTATGGGGGTGTTATTGGATGCTTTTGCCTTTATCTTTTAGTAACATTATGGGGGTGTTATTAAATGCTTTTTAGCAACATTTTAGGAAAATTATCTGCTTCAATTGCCTTTATTTCTAATAACATTGTGAGGATATTATTGTCAATAGATACTTTGCTTTCATGCATTGTAGAATTTTGAGAATGTCAAATTTTATCAGATACTGTGTCCTTTATGAGTAGTAAGGTGGGGATGTTATTGGCTGTTTTTGCCTTTATGCATACTAATATTGAGTGAGTTCAATCAGAAACTATAGTAACCATGATCTATTTAGAGTAGGAGGGAACTCACTTTGGTTGCATGTAATGCACATGAAGTTATAATGCACATGTCTAGTCTACTCTGGTTCAACCACCGACTTTACTTTGGGCCGATCACAGCAACTAGACTTCATCTGCACATGTACCAACATTTAAAAGCATGGTGATGATTGGTTGTTGTTGATCAGCATATATTTACCATTGTATGGCACTGCCACTATATAACCCTACCAATTCAGTTGCGAGTTCACCAGCTTATGAACTGCCAACTGAAATTTGAATTTGAAAATTTCAAAAAAAAATCGCACGACAAATAAAAAATCGCAGATGGTAAATATAAGCATTGAACGGCTTTCAGTTGGCATTCATAGTCAATATGAATGCCAACTGAAAGCCGTTCAATGCTTAAATGTAATCACATTTGATGGAACAGCCTGATTAAGTTAATAGTTGATGATTTAAACTCTCTCATTTTGTGGATGTTGTATGTTACAGTGGCCTTTATGCGTAGTAACATTGTGGGGACAATCATTGTCTTCTCTCTTATGCTGTGGATACCTGCCAGCTGTACCTTTAGCTACTTTGTAAGTGTTTTTCAAACTCCATATCATGTGATTGATATTCAACATTTTAAGTTAAAGAAACCTGTTGTCTTACTTTGGCTGGATTCTCCATTTTAAGACATGACATTGAATATAATTTTGAATTAAATTTGTCTTACTTTGGCTGGATTATCCATTTTAAGACATGACATTGAATATAATTTTGAATTAAATTTGTCTTACTTTAGCTGGATTCTCCATTTTAAGACATTACATTGAATATAATTTTGAATTAAATTTTGATTAACAAAATAATTAACTCCTTTAAAACATTAACATAGCTATTGAGAGCTGTTTGGTCATTTTTGTCAAATTACGAGTTCGTGATGCAAGCTGAGAAGGGAGATTACTCCCATATCCTACATAAGATTTTGTCGGGAAAAACAGACATTCCTCCTACTTAATTAATGTAATAATGTGCTTACTGTTTTGTTTGCTTTAATTTTTTTCGAAAACTTTGTTAATTTTCTGTTGTTACTTTAATATCAATCTTTACAGGATAAAAAGAAGGAAAGACGTTACTACAAAGAAGCCCAGGGATATACAAATCAGGGTTATTTTGACCGAAGTAAATCAGTAAGTAGATAGAAGCCCAGGGCCAGGGTTATTTAGACTGAAGTAGATCAGTAAGTAGAAAGATGCCCAAGGATATACAGATCAGGGTTATTTAGACAGAAGTAGATCAGTAAGTAGAAAGAAGCCCAGGGATATACAGATCAGGGTTATTTTGACAGAAGTAGATCAGTAAGTACATGTAGATAGAAGCTCAGGGCCAGGGTTATTTAGACTGAAGTAGATCAGTAAGTAGAAAGATGCCCAGGGATATACAGATCAGGGTTATTTTGACAGAAGTAGATCAGGACACTGTCAGATCATTTTTTAACTTGCTCAAAAATGTCTGCCATTGTGCTGCCCAGACGAGCAATGGGACTACACTGGTAGAACAACAGCTATACTCCAGTACAGCTTTGTTAATGTAGGTAAAGCTTTGGTAGTGCCTTGTTATGGATCGGCTCTCCCGGTGACCTGAACGTATACTGTACTGGTACAGATGTGATTCTGTAGTCCTGTCGACGTATTAACAATGTACATTGTCATTGTGTAGAGTGGGCACAGACTAACAGTCTGTGATTAAAGGATCATTGACCTGTGTCTTCATGATCATCAAATAGCCATCCTCAAGAAGGGCTCATATTTAAAGGGATTGGTCGTTTTGGCGACACTTTTGTAATAATATTGGTAGTGTGTCTGCAATACAATGGTAGTTCAGTGGTATCACTCCACTATAGCGCTGGTCAATGGTGGTTACTCAGTAGAACAACAGGCTCAAAGTGGTGCATATTTTAGTGGCCATGGCGCCTTAGATCCAGTTATTGACCTACGGTATAAGGCGCCTGCATAGCCACTAAAAATTGTATTGTATAAATTTGCGATTTGGTTAATCTTTCAAAGGTTGTTGTCAATGCTAAAATGACGTTTTTAGTTCACCTGCCTGAAGGGCAAGTGAGCTTATGCCGTGGTGCAGCGTCCGTCGTTCCGTCCGGCCGTCCGGCGTCAACTTTTTCATTCAAAC
The DNA here is from genome assembly GCF_902652985.1 of Pecten maximus. Classification (NCBI taxonomy): domain Eukaryota; kingdom Metazoa; phylum Mollusca; class Bivalvia; order Pectinida; family Pectinidae; genus Pecten; species Pecten maximus. The sequence continues at coordinate 18,035,982 of NC_047033.1, read as the reverse complement.
AACTTCTTCTAAATAACCAAAAGGCCCACCAGGGACTTGATATTGAGCATGTAGCATGCTGGGGTGAAGGGCTACAAAGTTTGTTCAAATAAATGACCTTGGCCTTCATTCAAGGTCACATGGGTCAAATAGGCTATAATCTTCAAACGACTTCTTTTCAATAACCAAGAGGCCCAGGGACTTGATATTGGGCCTATAGCATGCTGGGGTGAAGGGCTACAAATTTTGTTCAAATAAATGACCTTGACCTTCATTCAAGGTCAGATGGGTCAAATAGGCTATAATCTTCAAACGACTTCTTCTCAATAACCAAGAGTCCCAGGGACTTGATATTGCGCCTGTAGCATGCTGGGGTGAAGGGCTACAAAGTTTGTTCAAATAAATGACCTTGACGTTCATTCAAGGTCACATGGGTGAAATCGGCTTAAATCTGTAAGCAATAATTTTGCGATAGCCAAGAGCCTGCAAGACCTGATATTAGGCCAATAGAATGCTGGAATGAAGGACTAGAACATTTTTAATATGAATAAAACTAGCTTACAATGATATTTGAATAAAGAGGTAATCAACATAGTATCTTTAGAAATGACCTCAATCAACTTCAAAGTTGCTGTAGAGCCAGATGAGCGATACAGGCCCATTGGGCCTCTTGTTTAAAATGTAGGACAACTTGGCCAAGAGCCTAAGTTTTCCAATTGGCGCCTAGATTTTATGACTTGGTAGTCAAACAGGCCACCTGGTGAAAATATCCAGTTTGAGCCCTGAACAATGATGATGCCTCTCTATCACTAAAGGTGATAGAAAAGTGGTATTCAGTAGCAAATTGTCTCTTTTATGTCGTAGGATAGTATTACTCTGCTATAGCGCTGGTCAAGTATCACTCTGCTAAAGTGCTGGTCAAGTATCACTCTGCTAAAGTGCTGGTCAAGTATCACTCTGCTATAGCTCTGGTCAAGTATCACTCTGCTATAGCGCTGGTCAAGTATCACTCTGCTAAAGTGCTGGTCAAGTATCACTCTGCTATAGCTCTGGTCAAGTATCACTCTGCTATAGCGCTGGTCAAGTATCACTCTGCTAAAGTGCTGGTCAAGTATCACTCTGCTAAAGTGCTGGTCAAGTATCACTCTGCTATAGCTCTGGTCAAGTATTACTCTGCTATAGCTCTGGTCAAGTATCACTGCTATAGCACTGGTCAAGTATTACTCTGCTATAGTGCTGGTCAAGTATCACTGCTATAGCGCTGGTCAAGTATCACTGCTATAGCACTGGTCAAGTATTACTCTGCTATAGTGCTGGTCATGTATCACTGCTATAGCGCTGGTCAAGTATTACTCTGCTATAGCTCTGGTCAAGTATCACTGCTATAGCGCTGGTCAAGTATCACTCTGCTATAGCGCTGGTCAATGGTGGTTATTCAGTAGAACAATGACAATGCTTCTCTAACACTAAAGGTGATAGAAAAGTGGTATTCAGCAGCAAATTATCTCTTGTATATCAGTTGGATGATATTGAATCTACAGTATCACAATAGGAACTCTATGGCCAATTGTAATATTTCAACTGCTTTTTCAACTCATTTTCTCGCTGTTGTTAATTACCTGCTCTGGTACAGTCCTGTTGAGGTCCATTGTTAGTGTGTGACTGGCTCTTTAGGGAGTTCAGTCTGAAGAGGTGGAAATACCCAGGGGTAGTTGAGTGGCAGTGTGGATAACAAAAATAGCATTCCCGAGGTGACCAACCACATTTTGATTTACTAGGTATAAATACCTGCCTAACTAAATGAGTACCTCCACATCAAGTACCTTCTGTATGCTCCCATCTGGGCCAACAGTAGTGATTCATGTATCATGTGTTGATAAATTGTTTTGCTTTTTGTAATTTTTTTACCTTTTAAAACATATTGGATAAAGATAATCACCTTCAACCAGTTTAAATGTTTCAGTAAAAAAAAGTTTTTTTTCTTTCCTGAGCACTGTTTTATTTATTATTTCAGCTACATACATTAATTGAAGAAGACAAAAATAGAGTGTGGCATTATGGGAGTTTCAAGTTGCGACACGCCGGCAGTGTGGTGCGTAAACAGAATCTTGTGACCGGGTATGCTGACTTGGAGCGAGAGTCAAAAGTTTAGTTATCCTTGATCAGGAAAAAATCATTTAACAGTTGGAAATTAATAGTCACAGCTTGATCCAGAAAAGGTTATGAAGACATATTGGCATTTAGTGAATGCTTATCCATGCCGTGGAAACATTCCTGGTATAGTTTCCTTAAGTTATAACAGTATGTTGTCACTGGTACTAGACCTCAAGGCTCATAGACATATGACCCAACAACCTTGGACATATTCAACTTTGACTCTAGTGTAATGACCTTGACATTGACCTTGGAATTACAACCTTAATATTTAATGTAATGATAACCACTTTATTGATTGCCCAATTTTTTTTTACAAATCAAAAGATATTTTCTTTTTTTTGTATGACTCGAGGGTCATTGAATTATCAAAAATCCATCTACATGTAAATGAAAATGTTCTGAAGTTCTAAATTTTTCAGATTTTGAAATGCTTCGCTCCAAATTTACTTTATATTCACAAATCTATTAAACAAATTCAAGGCTGAAGTTTAAATATGTCATATGATAATAGTAAATATTTATTTTTTAAATGGCCAGGTATGTTACAGGGTTAATGACCAAAGTCCTAATTGACTGTAATGTTTGTATGACATGACCTTGTGACCTCAGCCTGATCCTCGTCAATGTTTTTCTTGTTATTAACACATATTTAGATATCTAACATCAACATTTTGTCAGGATTTATATTTCAAACATTATTTATTGTCACATGGGGCCAATGGCCAAGAAGTTAAGGTGTCCCGACACTTTATCACTAGCTCTCCAGTGGGGCAGTTGCCTGTTACTGACCGTAGGTCAGTGGTTTTTCTCTGGTACTCTGGCTATCCTCCACCTCCAACTTGGCACATCCTGAAATGACCCTGGCTGTTAATAGGAAGTTAAAACATAAACAAAAACATGTATTGTCACAAATTTGCATTAAAACCTGTTATCACTGTAACAAAGTGATACAGCCATTGAAATCACTAGGATTCAGGGCTTTGTTACGATAACAGTAACACAATAACCAATAATATGTTTTATCAGTAATGTAGTAGGAAAGCTTTGTGGCTTGTATTCCAGTGTTAAACATGTATTAGTATTGTGAGACAGTTACAACATTAGAATGTTTGTTCGGTATGGATGGCATGCATGGAATTTCTCCATTCCATCCTGTCTTCCTATGGATTCTAGGCATGGGAATAATGACAGATGAATTGTCTGATTGTAGTTACAAGGATTATAGGTGTACCGTATTGGGCCATATAAGCAAACTTGTCCCTCAAAGTGCACCCCTCATTTTTTTAGGAAAAAATAATTTAGTCTATAAAAAAGTTTATTAACTTCATTCTTATATTTAATACATTTTGATATTTCTTTATTAACGCACGTTCCAGAGAAAAATTCAAATGATCTTTTTTCCAATTCTGATTTGACATTAACATTTTTCTGGCTTTATTATTCTCACCTTTTTGTGTTGTTCCTGTTAAACACAAACCATGTGTTTAAAAGGTTGAATATGGTTTTCGTAAATGATTTTGACAGTTATTTGATATGATGAAGATCAACAAAGTCATGGATGTTACATGTAGATGAATGTTATAGTCAATTTAGATTTCTTCAGGAATACATATCACTTAATATACTGACTATCTTCAGAGTAACAAGATAACCGACGGTTAATGTGAGATAGAGAAAATTCCATTGTACTTCATTTGGATTTTATTTTCACTATTTTCACTATTTCAATCATATTTGAACTTTTGTATTGAATATTAAATAATATTGTAAAATGTAATTTAGTTATGTTTTGATCAATCTATTTATGCATCAAAATTTAAAAGATTGTATTTCAATTGAATTTCATTTTCACTATTATATTTCATTAAATCTGAAATAAATTTTTGAATTATTTCAGTTAATTTTGCATAATTTAATCAGTTGATGTTTTATCAAAATAATTTATATATGAATATAAGTTTAATAGATTATTAATAATATTTCAAATGAACTTTTTGATTTATTACAAATTCACCTAGTAGTTTATTTAAATAATGACTGAAAGTCACATCCAATCTGTGCTATGTTAATGTTGATGCATAATCTGCCAAACTCTTCTGGTATTGTTTTTGTTTATTTTTTAGAATTTATGAAATATTATATTCTCACACCATCATGCTTTTGATGTGTAAATATATATATTAACTGTTGATGTTGTGTGACTGTGAAAACTTGTTAAACATTGGTACCACTGCTGTAATATTGAAATGTTGATATACATATATTTTTTATAAGAACCAGTTCAGCATTAACAAAAAATTGGTATAAATTGTTTTAGCGATATTTACTACTCCTTACCAAATTATTGATTTGTTGGTTAGTGCGCAAAATCTACTTTTCTGAAATTTACCCAGTGGAAACTGGGAAACTTGCTAATTTCGAAAAATTAAAAGAGGGTAAAGTTTACTTTCATTAATATTTTGACTTGATTGACTTAACTTTTGCTAAAGTATACGGATAGCTTTTTTCATTTTCACGATAAGAAGAGGATGACGACTATTTAGTTTTTGCCAATTTTGACCAATAAGAAAAGAGGAAATTTAACATTCACTAACTGTAACATTTTTGACTAATCAGAGGAGGGCAAACTTAACTTTTACTACTATTTAACTTTTACTGCTATTAAGTTTTTGTATTTTCACCGATAGGAATAGGGCAAACCCAAGAAGACGAGTAAAATTTAGCAATGTAGTGAAATTTTCACTACTTTCTACAATTTACAGTAAACACCACACTTACAGCCTGGATGGATTGTAAACAGATCTAAAAGGTTTTATTTGTTATCTGAGTGGGAATGTTTCCAGGTACACATAGTGTATAATATAGTAATAATTAATGGAAGTGCTGTGACAACAATGTAGCTGAAATCCTCTTGTTTTTACGACATCAGAACTACTCGTCCCCTGTACTTAGTACATTCTTGATGTGTATATTTGTACGATATGTCAGTGAGAGCGTTATTAAGTATGTTGAGATATTTACTTGTTTAATTTAACAATGTGTGTACAAACAGGGGCCCTTTATTAAGATATATGCAGTTCTTATAATAGATAAATTTATTGTTCTGTTATTAATATAAAACTCTGTCACATAACAATATTTTGTTAAATGTTTTTCATAGTTTATTTACAGTGAGCACCTTCGTCTTGCTAAATATTCAGATTTGAAATCAAATGTTGTGTCTCACTTAACGTCCATTTCAAGTCTATGCTGTCTTGCCTGTGATTTTGGGTGTCATTTGCCTACCAAATGGCTTTACTTCCAGGATTGCTTGGATTTGTGCATTTAAAAGTTTACTTCTATGTCTATATGAAACTACATACCTGCTAACCATTCTTATTTTGGAGGGACGCTGCCTGTACTACTAGTAGTTTTTACATTAAATTATCAGTAAATATTTTTATCATCCATTTTTTAAGTCCTCGAGAATAAATTATCTTGCTGTATGGTATTGATTTTTCAAAATCTGTTTAAATATTTAGGTATATTTGTCTATATGGATAAAAGCCAGCATGTGCTTTAAGTCCAATTTTAAAACATTGGCAAGTATGACACTCCCATTAAGGATTGTATGAATAATATACATTTTCAAGGGGATAACACTGCTTTGCTGTGATTAATTCATTCTCTACCTTCTGCCTTGTTGAAATTTCATTTCTCATGTCTTTGAAATTTTATACCCCAGAAGGTTTTGTGGGGAATTGAAAAGAGGGCGACACAGATTAAATTGTATCACTGCTTGATGCCCTGATTCTGACAAGAATGCTAACTAATCACTGACCCACTTATTCAAAAGGTGATTAAGCTGATCACAGTTGAACAAATTTTTTTAAATCCTGACAAAATCATTTCCGGGGGTAAAATTGACTTGACAAAATTTTATGAAGCTATAACACTCTCTTCCTACCAGCCTATTGTCATGAATACAAACAGGTTTGGAAGTAAAGGAGAAGTGAAATTTTCACTAATTAAGTGAATTAAGGTAATCACATTTTGAAAAACTCAACCAAAGTCATACTTCTAACACATCTATTTTAGGAAAATGCCCCTAAGATAAATAGTGGAACTATGCTCATGGATTAATATACTTGTACTAGTGACAGCTAAGATGTTTGCTGTTCAGTGCTAGAGTTTTCTTGTACTAGACACAGCTAAGATGTGTGCTGTTCAGTTGTTTTTTTATCTTGTCTATCTGGCACTTATATGCAATAGTTGGCTCAAAGTGACATCACAAGTAAACTGATGTCACATCCGATCGTCCAATCTAATTAAAACATGTCCCTAATTACATTACGTCTATAGTGTTGTGTAATGCCTGGGACATCTGATTTTAATTAGATTGTTGATTGCCTTGCTCTTATATTACCCACAAGGGAGGTAATTCATTCAAATTGATGAATTCTGAAATTATAATACTGGGTACAGTACTTGATATATACTTTAAGTAATTTTGATAAAATTATATACAAGAAAAAAAGACAAGAATTTATTTGTGTTAGAAATTGATCTATCCAAGACTCAGATTGCCATTCTGTAACATGCTCACATAGTATTTTGTAACAGAATATCAGACTTTGACAGAGATAAATTGAAATGCAGGTAGAAGATTGCATTATTCAGTAAACATATCAGTGATTTAAGTTGCGCCTTAAATATATCATGAATATAAGATCTCACTAATTGTTGTTATCATTGGGTATTACGGGAGACATCTCTTTTTAATTTTAATGCATTGTTCATTAACTTGTTGGATGCTATCTCCGTGATAATGTAAATTATTTTTGTTTTATCATGCTGTTCCAAATCCAATTCTGATATGATGATATGAACTTGTCACACATATGTTATTTTTGTGTTGTACAAGACAGGTATAATTTAAATTCAAGGGTTTGCAGTGTTTTTACTTTACTCTTATATAAGTACAACTAGCATATCAAAAAACCAAATCTTCATGAAAAAACCCATGAAAATGTGAGATTTACTTGATGCATTATGCATTACTGGCCACGTACCCAAGCTAAGTTAGAAACTCTCTATGGGGGGGGGGTGGGGGGTGGAGACACAGCGTCTCTATAGGTGTAGTTAGGTGCCGATCCTGATGAAACTGCTGTGGATCCTAAAAGATACCGGAGGTCTCGCTCAAAAATCCTTTTAATAACGTATAGAAGGAGTGATCCCAACATGGAGTTTCCTCCTGGAAATTTATTCCTTCACTTGTTTACATGTTTCAACTACAGGGTAGTTGTCAATCGTCATCAGAACTGATGACAACTACCCTGTAGTCGAAACATGTAAACAACTGAAGGAATGAATTTCTGGATGAAATTCTGTGTTGGGATCACTCCTTCTATACGTTATAAGTTAGAAACTGTTTAAGTACGACTTTCAGCATTATCAGAAGATTAATTAATGTTTTAATGTCCGTCCATACAACACCTTGGTTAGATTTTAGCTCCATTTCTCTGAAACTACAAGTCCCATAGTCTTCAGGCTTGATTTATGTACAGACACATGCATGTTGATGTGACCTATTTTTTCTAACTTTGGTTGTTTTGGAAAATCATTGTGTTAGCTTTGTTTCCAACATAGAGATTTTAGATCATATCTTTGTTTAACCAACATCGTCAAATTGTCAAGGATTCATCAGATCTGTCTTTCATTAGTGGCATGAAATTTGTAGGTAACTTTTCTTACTGGTGGCATAGAAAGTTCAGAACTTTGGTCTTTGGCTGATGGTGAAACATATTCTTTGCGTCTTTGTATCTGGTGAAATATCATTCAGTCATTAACATTCTTTTGTTTTGAGACCAAGAAGATGAACTTTTTCCTTAACTACACTGAGTGGATGTTGGTTCTTCGGGGATTTCCCCACTTTTATTTTATTTTTTGTTGAATACTTTCTTTTTGATTTGACTAAATTCAGGACTCTTAAGAATGAACAAACATCTGTGATACATGTAACAGATTTCTGATTTATATTTACTGGTGTGCCTTCAGATATCACTATATGACATATCTACAGTCTGTTGAGACATATCTTTGTAAACTTTATAACTATTATCTATACACTGTTTCTTACTAATTAAGTTGTATATTACACTTTAAAACACCAATTGTTAAAACTTTATAACTTTTCTATACACTGTACTAATTATATGTAAAACACCAAATGTTTAAAATTTTAAACTATTTTCTATACATTTTTTCTAGTTACATGTATATGATTACACTGTAAAAACACCAAATGTTTGAACATTATAACTATTTTCTATACACTGTTCTGCGTTATATATTACAATGTAAAACACCAAATGTTAAAACATTGTAACTATTTTCTATACAATGTTCCTCGTTATATATTGCAATGTAAACACCATATGTGTAAACATTGTAACTACATTAATGTATTTTCTATAACTGTTTCTAGCTATATATTACACTGTAAAACACCACACGTTCAAACTTGATATCTATTTTCTATACACTGTTTATAGCTATATATTACATTGTAATATGATATATTTAAACTTTTTAACTGTTTCTGTATATTACACTGTAAAAAAATAAATGTTTAAACTTTATAACTATTTTCTATATAATTTTTCTAGTTACATTTAACACTTTAAAAATACCAGATGTTTTAACTTTTACTATTTATACCACAAAATGTATATTAATGTAAAATACTGGATGTTTAAACATTGATAACTATTTTCTATTAACACAATGTGGTTCAGTATTGTATTCTGATTTTGGTACAGAGTATAGGTATTGTACTCGTCGACAAACATTTCTCACTGAGAACCACGAGTCCTGTTACTGAAGTTTTACCATTGTAGTTTAGCATCGCAATCCAATGTAATGCTGTTGTCAGGTCAGTGTAATAAGTTAAATATCACAGCTTATAATAGAGCTGAGGACTCACAGATAATTTGATCATTTTGACAAATAATTTGATCATTGTTAGATCACCTGAGGCCAGGACTCAGATTTAGATAATTTAGATTTTTAACTTAGATCTAAACTCCATTCCTACCAAAGGGATTCCAATGGAACCTTAGAGAAATGATCAGTACATAATCCTGATGAAGTGCTATTATTGTTTGGATCCATTTGATATCCAAGGTAATATATAAAATAAGCCTGGTAACATGTCAATATATGTGTTAGCCCACTTGTATCTTTTGTAGTTCAGGAAAAAATAACAACAACTATTAAATGTTATTTTATTATCCTGTATAAGCTCATCTCTTACTTCCAGCCGAAGTTTACAGGTTGAGTTATGGCCCTTTGTAGCTTATTGCCATTTCATCTTGTGAACATGATAATTTTGGTAAATATGAAAAGATTATCATGAAACTTGGCATGCAGCCTTATATTAATAAGACCTCGGCCATGTGCGACATTCCAGCCAATTTGATTGTAACTTACAAAGTTGTGGCCTTTTGTAGATATATTACTATTGGACCTTACTAACAGGATAATTTGAGTAAATATGAACTCTAGGGCTTATTACAGGTTAATCAAGGTAATTATTTTAGCTGTGACTTTGCTTGCATAATATTTTATGGGCACATGCATGTTGAAACTGAAAAATTAAAGATAGCAATGACAGTATGCCAGGTAACAAACAAACGGCAGTAAATTTTAGATTTACCAAGACTTAATCTTTAATTCCAGGACATCAACAAGGTACTAGTAAATTACCTTTAGGTTTACTTTCACTTTCCTAGTATTATACATAAACTAAATAAATCTACATTTACATCATTTCTTTTAACATGTAGGTATACTTAAGGTGAAGCTGCAATATTCTAAAGAATATGAGATTATTTATTTTCACTGAATTTGTTGACAGTTGTGTGTGTTTTAGATTTCACCTTATCATCAGATAGTTCTGTTGTTTACACATATAATTAAAGCATTGTACATCTGTGGTCATTTAATTTAATGATGTAAGTACTAGTAGCTTTAGTGTGAGGAATCAGTGGAATAACAATCCCATGTAAAGCTTTAACATTCGAGTTATATGCAATTTTGTGCAATATATGATGTCAGTTATTGTAGAGAAAATGAAGGAAAGAATGCATCTGTGAAGAGTGTATAGAATATTTTAAATGTCACAATATTGTTGATAGTTTTACAGAAGACTTTAGATACCAGATATGTAATGTTATTGTAGTAGTGCCTTGGTGTGGTGGAATAAAGACTTTATAAACTTAATTCTTGTTTATACTTTTTTTTTACATCTGTAATAGGGATGAGAACAATATCAATTTTATGATACATATCACAACATTGATTTTAAGAACACAATATCAATTTTATGATACATAATATTACCACAACGTTGATTCGAAGAACATATATATCATAGATTAATGTCCTACTCAGGAATCTCATCCAGAGTTGTTTGTATGTTTGCTGTATGGGTTTATCATCTCATGAACTTTGAAGTTGAAGTTGTTCAACTGTTTAACCATTTGACAGTTACCATGTATGCTATACAGGATTAAAATATCACATTCAGATCCCTCTCTAAAACACTGTATACCAAGTTAGGGGAAAAGGATTAACTAATATTTTGAAGTGATCTCGAAGCCTTGTACACATTGGCTATATAGCCACAGTTTATAGACCTGACCAGTTTCGCCACCTTGTGACTAGACAATTAAAGTTGGGTCAGCTTGTCCATTATTTATACAAAATTGTGCTTGCACCAGTGAGCCCAGACAGAGCTAAGACGTGTGGTCTGACTCAGGACATGGTTGAGCAAAAGTGGGAATTAACCTGTGTGGTTAATATGGACATATGGAAAGTGTTTGTTAACCAAGAATCCTGATGTGAACAGAAATGGAAGCCGGTGACAGGACATATGATTCAACAACATAGATGAGATGACGACAATATTTAATATGTTCTACTAATATTACCCGGGAAGTATTCATTTACCAGGTTGTCAGATGGAATATTACGCACCTATTTGAGAACCTGAGAAACTAACCTGTAGAAATTTCTTTTAAACAAATGACTGACCCTCTTTTGATGTTTTGATAAAGGGGAAAAGGAAAAAAATATCCTGTTCCCACAAGCGCTCAAACTATATCGACCGCTTGCTCTTAAAAAATATTCAAGTATTATGCCCTATTGGTATTTGGAGGGAAATTCTGCCCAATTTTAATTGATAAGCATTAAAATCCTAACAAGTATTAAAGAGATCTGTGGGGTTCTGAAAGAATTATATATCTCATGAATGATGACAAGATTTTGTTAGGGTGAGGGGATGATAGAAACTGGAAAATTATGATTATCCATTCGAATATTTACAATTAGGTCCTAAGGCATAAAATTCATTGAGATATAATCCTGACAAAATATATCAATTGATTGGAAACAAAATATGTAATTTGTGGATTTCAATTTGAAAATCTGCCGTGGTATCCAGTTAATCCGGAGGTTTCTGATGTTTTATCAGCATTTAAAAAAACACTATTGGCCCGTATCAGATTTTTAAAAGATTGTTGAAACATCAGAAACCTTTGGATCCTATCAGAATAAATAGATAAATAAATTCAGCAAATAAACATAAACCTGTAGGTAATTGAAAGTCAAAGACCCACTAATTTTTCAGAAAGGGTAATCATGTATCTTCATGGCCCAACATACCTCGATCCTGTCATTAGCACATCCCATCCCAAAATAAAAACCGAAGTCTGATAAATGTTTGAAAGTTACCTGAACCTACTGGAGCGTGAAGTGAAAGTCCAATTTGCCAGCTCTACGTTTCTGAAGTTATGACAACATACG